>NC_056739.1:432777027-433514527 GCF_019279795.1 Protopterus annectens
CTCTCAATCACACACATATACCATGTCTTAGCCCTGCTGACCTTCATTCCTCTTCGCTCAAGAGCATATCTCCATCTCTCCAGGGTAGTCTCCACCTGTTCCCTACTCTCACTACAGATCACAATGTCATCTGCAAACATCATAGTCCATGGGGACTCCTGTCTGATCTTGTCTGTCAACCTGTCCATCACCATTGCAAATAAGAAAGGGCTCAGAGCTGATGCTTGATGTAATCTCACCTCCACCTTAAACACATCCGTCACTCCCACAGCAGACCTCACTGCTGTCACAATACCCTAGTACATATCCTGTACCACTCATTCTTCTCTGACACTCCCGACTTCCTCATATAATACAACTCCTCTCTAGGCACCCTGTCATATGCTTTCTCCAAGTCTACAAAAACACAATGCAACTCCTTCTGACCTATGTACTTCATCAACACTCTCAGAGCAATTATTGCATCTGTAGTGCTCTTTCCCGGCATGAAACCATACTGCTGATCACTAATCATCACGTCCCTTCTTAACCTAGCTTCCACTACTCTTTCCCATAACTTCATGCTGTGACTGATCAATTCAATCCCTCTGTAGTTACTACAGCTTTGCACATCACCCTTATTCTTAAAAATCGGTACCAAAACACTTTCTCCATTTCTCAGGCATCCACTCACTTTCCAAGATTTCTTTAAACAATCTTGTTAGAAACTCCACTGCCATTTCACCTAAACAACTCCATGCTTCCACAGGTGTGTCATCTGGACCAACAGCCTTTCTATTCTTCATCCTCTTCATAGCTATCCTTACTTCCTCCTTGCTAATCCATTTCACTTCATGATTCAATATCCCCACATCATCCAACCTTCTCTCCCTCTCATTCTCTTCATTCATCTCCCCCTCAAAATACTCTTTCCATCTGCTCAACACACTCTCCTCGCTTGTATGTTTCCCTGATTATTCTTTATCACCTTTCCCTGCTGTACATCTTTTCTAGCTCTGTCCCTCTGTCTAGCCAATCAGTACAGGTCCTTTTCTCCCTCCTTAGTGTCTAACCTTTCATACAACTCTTCATATGCCTTATCCTTGGCGTTCGCCACCTCTCTCTTTGCCATGCACCTCATCTCCTTATACTCCTGTCTACTTTCATCTCTCCACTTCTTCTTTGCCAACCTCTTTCTCTGTATACTCTCCAGTACTTCCCCATTCCACCACCATGTCTCCTTGTCCTTCCTCTGTCCAGATGTCATACCAAGCACCTTTATAGCCATCTTCTGTAGTTACCCAGCTACTTGATAACTCTTCACTGCCAACCAGTGCCTGTCTTAACTCTTCCCTGAACTCCACCTCAAAATTACTCACACGTGTACACATACACACACGTGTACATATGCACATACACATGTGTAGATATGCACGTACATACACGTATATACATGTATGTACGCATACATGTACATATACACATATACATGTGTATATATATGTATGTATATATATATATATATATATACACACACACACACACACATATATATGTATATACACACATTTATATACACATATATCTATATATATTGGCCTCACTATTCTCTACCCAAGCACAGCTGAGGAACTTGCAATGCCTTCAATCATGCTGGATTTACTGTGAGGCTGTCTTCTAGAGACAAAACTCTTACCCTTTAACACACAAAAATGCTTACTACTGTACAACTGTTTCTGAAATGCTGGAAAGTATATGACAAAAGGCAGTAGGTACTGTCTGCAATGAATCTTAAAATCTCAAACCACTTTTCAGTAAGAGGCAGAGAGATTTTGTAAAGGCCAACCGAAACTTTCCTCTACAAAATGTAAGGTACCAAAAAAGGAAATATCCTCTAGTGCAGACCCCGAAGACAGAGAATTCTTATAAAAGAATCTGGAGACCTGGGAGAACAAATATGTATAAAAGTCTTTCACTTCCACAGATAAGATTTTTGTTTTAAATGTTGCTCCTCTGTACCTTAGCAGATACCTGCAAAAGTCTGCATTTCTGTTTTCTATTCAAAGAAGTCAGCCAAATAAAGCAGCAGTGTAGGATTCTGCTTGTATCGACAATTTCTTGTATTATATTAAAATAATCTCAAGCAAACACTTTACAACCTAAAAAAGACTACCTCAAGACAGGACGAAATTACATGTTGAGAGACAGCTAGAGTGATTAAAAACAGTGGTGAAGTGTTAGGCTCACTCACTGCTGAAATTCTAGGACCTGACGAACTCAAATGACACCATGTGTACCCACTGAAGGAGCTGTTAAGGTTTTGTCTTTTGAGAATACAGGGGGTAGCGAGGAGAATTTTGATACTTTTAAAGCTACATCTCAGTTTTCAGGAGTTTGATTAACAGCACCCTCTCCTCAGAAATAGTGAAATAATGTCCGGACGGGACGTTTTATGTTTTCAACTTTTCCACTTCCTCTGTGCTTTTATTTATGACAATAACCACCCTCTTATCCTTTTTGTTTTACATACCTGTCTTACTCATTTGTTAAAATCAAAATTTTAAAGGTAAAGTTGCAAAATTCAGTTAATTGTGATATACTAACTTAAGCCCACATAATGGCAGTATGTTATTTTTAACATCCAGCCAATGATCTTTTACTGGAAAATAAATAATTAGTGAATGAGCGCTGGACACTTTGGGAAGGTGGGACGTATTCAGAAGTTCAGGTGGGTTACGAAGTAGAGTGGCAATAACTGATGGTAGGCTCTTAGCAATGCTGAGGTACGATGTGAAGCACTGTGTTGGGCAAAAAAAGTGAAAAAAGGCTCCAAGCAACACGGGCAATCCCTGTGCTTCTTATGCACCTACCATGGTTCCAAGAAACAGTGGTCTGAGCCCAACACAAGGTTTCATAGGGAAAAAGCAAAGCTGATGAAAACTCCAACCGACCGAGAGAACACCATGTGAGCAAACCTCATATACTAGGATTTATTGTTTCAGTGACCTTTCCCTGAGACAGACGTGATCATACGTGGTGCATTATGGTGATCAGAAAATCAAGGAAACAGAGGAAGTATCCAGGGGACTTGGAAGACAAGGCAATATCCCACAGAGTGGGGGTCTTTACCTGCCTCTCCTGCTTGCAAGACATCACACCCTATTCCCCAAAGGGGGGGAAGAGACTACTGCAAAGATCTCCTCCTCTTCTAAAGTGGGTCATTTCTTCTCTTTAAAGCAGTATTACAGAGTCTGAAAATGGGCTAGGAAAGCATGCCAAGTGTTGCTAGTTTCAACTTCCCCCTTAGTAACAAGTTAGGAAGACCGCACTGATAAGATGAAGGCAAAGCAAGAAAAAAAAAAACACCAGTTCCCCAAATAGAAGGGCTCTGACTGACTTTAGCCTTTTGAGAAATAGCACAAATATGTGCGCACACACAGTTGCTTTATTTCAGCCGTTACAATGGACAAGATATTAAGCCTGGAGAACAGCAATTACAAGGCTGCTGCACTTAATTCTTGACAAAAAAAAATGGCGGTACTACAAATGTGGCCATTGCATCACAGTACTGGAAGATGTGGGTTACAACTAAAAATGATACAAATGACAGGAACCCACCCCTGTACCTACACGGATACTAACACCGAGTTAAACTGCTTTGAAGAAAACTGACAAAAGTGTCTCTAAACAGTGCATTGCATTTGCATACACAGATGAGAGAAATATTTTTGCACCCAGTGCCATCCCCTGATCTTGCCTCCACCCCCCAAAAAAATCTTTTGTCAGAAGATGAAGAAAAATTTTAGAAAAAAGTTTTCTTCTTTGATGTGACAAAATGTTGGTCGAGAAAAACACTCAAAAGACACCAGCTGTATGGAGTCCTAACTGATACAGGGAGAGCAACCAATTTTCATTGGTGGCTAAGATGAATACAGTACATCCTTGTGCTCACCGTTTTCAGTAGCTATGATGTCTTTAAACATATGGAAAGAGAAATGTGCTTACCTGACAATCTTCATCTATCTGTCTTGCCTTCATTCTCATGTAATAAAGATCCGCAAACTGAAGGGAAGGGCAGCCATCCATGCTTCCTAGGAAAAGTATCTGTAACTTCACTAGCATCCCAGCAGAAAAGTTGTTTCTACAGAACTGAAAACTGCACACATGGTTGCAGGTATTAGCATCTTCACTGCAGACCATCTGTACACTCTTCCCTATGTCAACATGCTTCCATATACCTACTACCGAAGGCTGTAAACATTGGCTTGGGATCAACAAGCCCACATCTACAGTCAAGGCCATTTTGGTGCTTTCCAGGAATCTTCTTGCATGGTAGCAATCACATGGTAAGACTCCACCTCCCTCTCCCATAAGGGCAGTCAAGTTGACATCACACCCACCATTTCCTTTCCTAGCTCTTCCAGTTTGTGAGAGCTGCTACACAATACTGGGTCACCGGCTTATAGTCAAGGCTTTTTTCCTATATACCACAAAGCCAGGATAGCTTCCTGGACTCCTTGTTAGAAGAAAGATCACATTGAAGCTTTTACTACATTCAAACTCTTTTTAGCCACTGGCAACACAAGAAAGTCAAAGAATGCTCTTCAAATTAAGAAAATCTATGATGCTTGAGTCCACATTACAAAGGACAGAAAAAGACCTTAACAGGGGCCCTGCATTTTTCTTTAATGGTACTTGTGTCCCTACTAGTCTGAGGCTGTTACAACTGGTTATTCTAGGCAGCACAACTATGCTTTGTTTTGAAGTCTTGGAAGACCATAAAAAGAAGTTATGTTCTTACCATTACGTTCCATCTGTGTTGTCAATCTTCATCTATTCTTAACAATTGGGTTACAGTTCCGATCCTAGAAATCGGTTTGGCAGTTATACAACTCGCACCAGCCAAAACATTCTCAAGCTAAGAGTTTACCCACAATGCCCCTCTCTACATTACCTCAGATAGAGTTTGCAGACTTATAGAAAAAAGGAGGAAACTAAACTAAATGAAGAAGCCGTGTCCAAGATGCAGCCTAACAAGACACTAGGGTTACCCACCTGTCCCACTTTGCGAGGGGGAGTCCCTTTTTGGCCAGTTGTGTCGTGCAAACAACTTGTAAAAATGGCAAATGTCCTGAGATATTAGGGCTAAATTATTTCCCATATTTTATGCAACCGTTGCATAAAACAGTTATTCTGTATGTGAAACACCTAAATGTTATAAGAAACAGAATAAGCAAATAAAATGCTACAAGAAATAAGCTTTTATTTAGACAAAGACGTGAAGCTCTGTCCTTTGTACTGGCCGTGGGTATTTGGCCTGTCAGATCTGACGTTTCTACCAAAAATGTCCCACTTTGGGCATTTGAAAAGCTGGCAATCCTACAAGACACTCAGGATAAAGTTTAACTCTTCCAGGAATCCACAGGATGAGGCAGGACGGTGGGATGCCAAGAATAGATGAAGATAGACAACACAGATGAAACGTTATGCTAAGAACATAACTTCTTGACTGGATGTTGTCAATCTTCATCTATTCTTGACAGCTGGGACAGAGTCCCCAGCTACTTTAGATCCTGGCTAGCCCTATGGAAGGTTATTCCTGAGAACTACAGACCCAAAGGAGGCTCTCCCCCCTAGAGAACAAATCCAATTTGTAATGAGTAATAAAAGTATGTAAAGTAGCCCATGTTGCTGCTGTGCATATTTCACTCATGGAAGCCTTAGAATGGAATACAGCTGAAGTGGCCATAGGTTTGGTGGAATATACCTTCACTGGCACAGGTAACTTGAGACTGATTCTATTACAAATTTAAGTAATACAATCTTTTAACCATTTTGACAAAGTAACTTTAGAAACCCATTTTCCTAAAGCTGTGCCAGAAAAGGATACAAACAATTGTTTTAACTTCCTAAATTCTTTAGTCCTGCTGAGGTAGAAAGGTAATTGCCTGTGAACATCCAACAAGTGCAGGCAACATTCTCCTTTGTTGGAAAAATTGGGACAGAAAACAGGCAAGTCTATGGCTTGATAATGTTGGACTCTGAGACCACCTTCGGAAAAAAGGATGGGTTGATTCTGAGTTTAACTCTATCCTTATGGAAAATTAATTAAGGGGGTTTTGAACATAAGGCCTGCAATTCAGGCACTTTTCTTGCAGAGGTTACAGCTATGAGGAGAAGCGTTTTCTAAGAAAGAAACTAATTTGCATGTAGCTGCTGGTTCAAAGAGGGTAAAGACCAGTGATTGCAGAACAGTCAGGTGGTAAAGGATCTTTAAATGGAGGCTTTAATCAAATTGTTCCCTTGAGGAAGACCTTACATAATCTATGTGAAATTAAAGGGAAGTCTCCGAAGCCATTATGGAAATTAGAGATCTGCTAGAATGACTAACTGTGGAGGCGCAAGCTCTTTTAGCAAAAAAGATGGCCAGAGTCGAAAAGGGATTGAGACCATTATAACAAGCCCAGATCAAAACCTCTTTCACTTACTGAGGTAGTTTCCTGCTGGATGGTTTATTCGACGCCAGCAGAATTTTTGCACCGGGGATGGTATACCATTATGCCAGGCAACTATCAGAATTGGAGAGACCACGCAGTTAGCTTGAGACTTTGAAGATTGGGATGCACCAGTCCCTGAGGACCAAATTTGTCGAGGTCATAGGGTGCAATGAGGATAACTATGCTTCTCAACCTGGCTGCTTTCTTGAGACAGTGGGATTAGGGAGAAAGGAAGGGAGGCAAACAGGAGACCCGGGGGCCAATCAAGAAGAACAGTGTCTCGGTAGGACTCCCTCTGAGGGGGGGGGGGGAGATTAAGGAAGTACCTTCTGCGCTTGTTTTGGAGTGATGCAAAAAGGTCATAGCAAGCCTGGCCCCAGCAATGAAAGATCTCCTTTCACTATATCGAAATTTTAAGACCACTAATGAGGCAGCAGAATGCATCTGCTTAGGTTATCCGCTACCATGTTTGTACTCCCCCCGGATGTACATTGCTACCAGAAAGCGGTTGGAGGCAATGGCCCATTGCCACACTCTGAGGGCTTCTCGACACTGGGGTTAGGATTTGGTTCCCCCTCGTTTGCTGATGTACCAAACTACGTACATATCTGATTGGATTGCAACTGCCCCTTGAGGGAGGACAGACTGAAATGCTTGCAACGCTAATAGCACTGCCCTCCACTCCAGGACACTGATATGCAGATTCTGGCCTTTCTATAAATGGGCTAGAAAGTTGACTCTGGAAGGGGTTAATAGATGGGGAATATCTCATCCTGGGTGCATAGAAAGTTTCAGTCTTCAGGACCAAAGTAGAAGGTATAACCTGCAAAGCAGCAGGAGATATTGGAACCAAAGTGTAAACAAAGGAAGCCAGTGTCATTGCCAGTGCCGGTGCTGTAGCTGGTGTGGATGGCACTGAAGTAGTGAATGGTGATGAGGAATCAGTCTGTTCAGTGAGTTTCAGAACCTTTGGTTTCTGTTCCAAAGAGGAACCAGCAGACAGGTACTTGTGTTTTTTAGATGTCTGTGCCAATGGAGACGTCGGCACCAAACGACTGGGTATGGAATCAGAGGCCTGAAGGGGTTTACTGGCCTTGTACAAAGCTTCTTCAAAGGGGGCTTTAAGAAGCCCTTTAAAGTATGAGCTTATTACAATGCTCTATCAGGGCCTCAGAACTGAAGCCTGGCAGATAGAGCACTAAATCCAAATGAGGAGCACCCAAACAAACAAGAATTGCTCCATCTAAAATAAAAGAGATGAGAACAAAAAACAAACCAGTTTTTCAGTTTACCTTACCATTTTTAATAACCTGTATCATATGATCTATGTCAAGTGACAGGTCTGGTATTTTAAAAAACTTTTGTGTGTATAAGTTTATTCTGATGAAGTCTCATGAATTGTACAGACAAAAGTGCTTGTGTTATTAAACTGCTTCAGATTACAATAGCTGCATTTTATTTAGTTATAAACATATTGGTTCTCTAGACTCTTAGAGAAAAAGTGTCACTGCCCTTCCAGTGTCATTCCCCTGCAGGGGTCTTAGACAGTCCAGGATGATTCTGATTAAGGACCTAATCTTTTCTGACCACAGGTGATCAGGACGTTTTGTCAATATGTGCATTTTGACACAAGCAGTTTGACAATAACAGCTAATGACTACTGAGCACAAATTCAGTAATGTCTTGTGACAAACCAGCTGGATGACAAGCCAATAGCAGAAATGTAAAATAGATATAGATTCCCATGTTATGGGAAGGACTGCGTGTGCGCGTGTGTGAGAGGGGCGGGGGCAACCTCATTCCTAGGTACAGAAATGAAAAAAAAAAATCAGTACAAGGGTCCTATTGTATCAAAAATAAACTGTATAAAAAAGCTCCTCTAACAAATGGAGGGATTCTATTCATTAACAAAGACCTAACTTGAGTTTTGAGGACTACTCCTTTTTGCCAGATGAGGAGGAATAATTCAGCTACAACGGGATTTAATTTTATTAAACCATTGTACCTACTATCGCAAAGTACCCCCCCCCACTCATTCTCCTTTATGGCGCAACACCACAGCTGCAGCATTCCTGTCATCTAGACAACCATACAAAAAAATTACTCCTACGTATTACCAATTCTCACACATGTCCTACACAGCCCAAAGGGAAGGCATACACTAGGGTTGTTCAAATGCATGCCACTCACTGCTGTGGGAGATGTCACTCCCAAATGTCCAAGTCTCACCCTCCCCTTGCCATCAGACACTGCCATCTTATCTACCTCAACTAGGGAATGTAGACACGTCTCAGGACCCACGTTCCCAACCCTCCCTTGGGGCCAAAGAAAGCAGACTCCACTACTGCTTAGGATGCAAGCTGAATCACGAGTGCTTGATGAAATTTAAAGCTACATATTTGTGATTTTTCAAATGATGACACTGAAATTGACAATATGGGCAAATAAGTCTTAGATGCTTCTACTCACAGATATTGCAAGCTTAATACATGTAAGCAATGGGGCACAGCCTTGTTAAAAAAAAAAAAAAAATACTGCCGAATTGGGTTTTGCTTTTCTATTCTCTCAGTCTTGCAACTACATATGAAGGCTATTTCATTAAAACTGCTGCAAATCTATTTCCGATGCTGCAAAGCTTAAATAGAAAAGGCAAATTACAGAAGAGTACCTTTTTCCAGCATAACCCCTGCAAAACAAAGCAACATGCATTTTGTTAAACGCAAACATTTCCAAAGGAAAAAAAAAACAGTGAGTGGCCAACAAACTCAGACTCAAAGGAGGAAAGGGGCTCTTTAATGGTCTTGTCAGTAAAGATGGGTCATTAGAAAGTAGACACCCTGAAAAAACCCTAATCTGAGTTAGAAGGGTTCCACTGGTGATGGGATTTTAAATAATTAAAGACATGAAGGCTGAAATAACCCAATAATTATCCAGGTACATTCTCAACTAAGCAACCTAGAGCCAATCAAGACTTACTGTTAACTGTTACACCTTCGGTTTATTCCCCCCTATATGGATTCCTAAAGAAAGTCTCTTCTTTTTCAGCATCTTCTGCTACAATGTCTTTCCTAGGCATACTTCTGTACCTTTCACTAAATTAACTGTTGCCCTAATGCACACTCAGTTTCCGTAGTGACACCTTTCATCACTTCCCTATGTAAATACATTTTCTCTGCTGCTACACTTCACATTTCTTCTAAGGCAAGCTGCCAAAATGAGACTACTTTTTACTGCTCCACACTGAACTCTGAGAAATCAACCCCCAAAATATAAGCAATCAAGTTAGCTGTTCAGTTTTCCTTTCCTAGTTCCAAAAATATTACTTTCCTGGTTAGCATAAGTAGTAAGTACACTAGTATCCTAGCCTGGGAAGTAAATAGTGTGGGAAGAAATAGCCAGGGAATTGTTATGGCTAGGTTTGTATAGGCCCCTAGGGCTGACAGCCTAGTACCAACCTATGAACCTGCGTACAGACAGACACAAAGTCATAAAATATCAGGATCGGCAGGCAGAAATGAGAGCAATGTAGAAGAAAGACACCTAGACAGTTCCAACAGTAATAGGAACAATGGGCCTTATAAAAAATAATCTACAATCGTATTTAGATACGTTACCAATCCATGTAACCACGTACTAATTGCAGGAGGAGTCATTACTGGGCACAATGCAGGTGCTGCAAAGAGCACTTTTGGCTGACAAAAACTGAAACAATACTAATTACATAAACATTAACCGTACTTAGATTTAGGAATGGGGTCCATTCCCGTCATGGTATTAGAAACCCAAAAGACTGGAGAAATTAAAAAGATTGTAAGCTAGCCTATGAACCTGAGCTTCAATGGCATGCTTGAAGAGAGTCACCACTTGGGAAGATATGCCAACAATCAGACATTCAAAAGTTTGTCATCCTCCAAGGTTCTCCAATTATAAGTTAATGTGAATGCTTGGTAATGCAAAACTTTTAACTGCCATATCCCTATAGAGGACAAAAGGACAAAGGTCTTCCCCACCTAAACATAGACTAGCAAATTCAATCAAGTGTTAGAAAGCACAAAGATATGTCATTTACATACAACAAATAGACCATGTGTAAAAAAAACAGCTAAATTTTTTGCATCTATAGATAAACTAACAGTTGATAAACCCCAACAAATCACTATGATAACATACCATATCCTGAGCCAGAATTGGGACCTCTACGGCCACGACCTCGTCCACCATATGAGCGGGTACCATGCAGTGAGGAGGTACTTTCATCAGTGAGGTAGCCACGCTCCTTGTCTGTTCGAGCAGAGAGAGGACGGAAGCCCATACCAATCTGCCTTAGCTGTTCATCAATCTGCAATCTCTCCATTCGTAACTGTTCCACTTCCTAATCCCAAGGCCAAGATGAGAAAGGCATTGTTGGAATGAAATTGAAGGGAAGTATAACACAAACATTAACAGAAGTAAAAACTTACAGCAAAATATAAAGCAGTGTTTAAGTTCCACTACAAGTATATTCTATGCAGTGTAATGGTAGTCTGATCAAACATCCTTTTGTAATTCAGTTATATATGAAAAACAGACATTTTCAACAAATCCACCCATCAAGCTGATAACCACTTCCTGGCAATATTTTTTTAGTGGGAAAACATCAATAAAGGAAAGTTGTGTAAAACCTTACCATAACTATAGATGTCCTTCTCTTCCATGTTGCAGTATTCACTAGTGGGTTTACCCTTCTTCCAATCAGCTAGTCCGGCCAGGTTTCCACAGCTTTTCCAGTCCCAGATGGTGTGGACGTTTGACGTGTTGGCAGGTACATGGCACATAAAAGTGATGTCTACGCGCACCAGCCCTCAGAACCAAGGAAGCTCTAGATGGAGCCAGTCCTGATGGCCTAGCTTGTACAGAAGCTGAGGAGAGCAAGTGGAAGGATAAGAGGGGGATGTTGAGAGGGAAGGAATACTGCAACATGGAAGAGGACATCTACGGTTATGGTAAGATTTTACACAACTTTCTTATGTCCTTCTATTCCAATGTTGCAGTATTCATTAGTGGGTGAGTACAAAAGCTCACTGGTGGCTGGGAGGTGGTCTGGATGAGGATTCCAGGAACCCATGCAGGGCAGCCCTGGCAAATCCCGGCCTGGCCCTGGAAATGTGGTCCAATTTATAGTGTCTGGTGAAGGTGTGTACAAAGGACCAGGTAGCTGCTTCCAGAACGGAGTTGGTGTCTAGGCCTTTGAAGAAAGCTCCAGAGGAAGCCATGGCTCTTGGGGAATGAGCTCTGACATTGCCAGAGTGTCTTCCCATGGTGTGCGCAGCAAAAAGAGATGGCTCTAGCAATCCAAGAGGAAATGGTTGGTTTTCCCACTGCTTTCCCACAGAGCCCTGGGGTGGAAGAAAACTAACAGCTGGTCTGATTTGCATAACAGCTTGGTCTTATGCAAATAGAATCAACGTTGCCTGTGGACATCTAGAGTGTGTAGGACCCTCTCACTGTCTCCCTGAGGATTAGAAAAGAAGGTGGGCAGGTGAATAGCCTGATTCAGGGAAAGGTCATTGATCACCTTGGGGGTGAAGGAGGGATTAATTCTGAGGGTGACCCTGTCCATATGGAAAACTAGGAAGGGTGTGGTAGCCATAAGGGCTTGGAGCTCCGAGACCCTCCTGGCTGAGGTCAGAGCTACTAGTAGTACGGTCTTGGAAGTGCAAAATTTCAAGTCAACCTTGCCAACTGGTTCAAAGGGCGGCAGAGTTGTTTTTCTAGGACATAGTTAAGGTCCCAGGAAGGAGGGGTTGGTTTTCTAGGGGGGGGGGGTCTTAAATGTAAAACACCCTTTAGGAATAGCATGGCTGGGAGTCGGGAAGCTAGCAGAGGTTCCATAGGCAAGCAGGCAAAAACGGTAGACAGGTGTGCTTTTAAAAAGGAGTAAGACAAGCCTGCCTTCATAAGTTCACACAGGTAGGACAGAATCAGTGGCAGGTCTCTGTCCAGCGGCTCCATCTGTCTTTTGTGACACCAGATAGTAAACCTTCTCCATTTCGAGAGATAAGATTTGCTTGTGTTTGGTTTCTTGGCCTCCTGCATGACTGAGAGCACGTCTTCGCTGTACAGGTGTCTACAGGGAATCAAAATCCTATCAGCCACAGGGAGTGGCGCAGGGATCTCCACTGTGGGTGAATCAGAGTCCCTTTGTGCTGTGTGAGAAGATCCACTGAGGGGGTAACTTGTAGTGATTGCCCTTGGACAGATGAAGTAGGGGGAACCAGTGCAGCCTTGGACAGTAGGGAGTCACCGGCAAGACTTTTGGTGAGTCCTGCTGAATTTTAGGACTCTCTGGATCAGAGGGATGGGGGGTGCGTACAGGAATCTCCCCTTCCAAGCCATTAAGAAAGCATCTACTTGCAGTGCCTTCAGGTCATGAGTTCTGGAGCAGTAGCTCTAGAGTTGCCTGTTTGTGGAGGAGGTCAACAGGTCTATCTGTGGAATACCCCACCTGTGGATCAAATCTAGGAAAACATCTCCTGACAGCATCTATTCGGGACTGCCTGAGGCGGTTCCGCTTAAGAAGTCTGCCTGACAATTGTGTTGTGATGGGATGTAGGCTGCCTAGAGGGAGATCCCCTGGGAGACAGCCAGATCCAATACCTGTAGAGCAAGCCTGCAGAGGAGGTAGGACTTCATCCCTCCTTGCTTGTTCAAGTACAACATCAATGTGGTATTGTCTGTAAAGACCTTCAGGGTGCCCTGTCTGAGGAATGGCTGGAAGGCCTGGGGGCAAAAAAAAAATGGCTGACATTTCCTTGATGTTGATGTGCCAGTGTTTGTGTTTATCTGTCTACAAACCTTGCACTGTTCTTGTGCCCAGTCACTCCCCAGCCCAGATCTGATCCATCTGTGTGCATGATTTGGGAAGGGACCGGCATTTGCAGAGGGAGGCCCGGGTTCTGGGTAACCTGGGCCAGCCACCACTTCAGTTCTTGGTGGAGGCAGGGGAAGAGTGGGATCCTGAACTCGAGGGTGTGTGTGAGTACTGGGTCCATACTGAGCGCAGATACCTTTGCATTTTCCTTACGTGCAACCTTGCCAGGGTAGCATGGGAATAGTGGTTACCATGTACCCAAAGAATATGAGGTATTCCCACGCAGTCAGGATAGGAGAGAGAGGAGGGCAGACTGTAGATGGTGACTCAAGGAAAGTACTTTTTAATCCGGTAGGAAGGCCATCCTGAGAGGTCTGTCTTGATTCTGCATTCTAAAAAGACAATGTCTTGTGTAGGATTTAGTTAGGATTTGGGGAAGTTTATGAGGAACCCTAGAGACTGCAGCAGGAGCGATTTTGTGTGGGCGAGGAGAGTTTGTCTGCTGCCTAAATGAGAAGGTCTAGGTATGGGAAAATTTGCATTCCCCTTGTCCTACAGAAAGCAATGACTGGGGCTAGGCATTTTGTAAATACCCTTGGTGCAGTGGAGAGTCCAAAAGGCAAGGAACAGAATTGAAAATGAGAGGAGCCTGCTTTGAATCTGAGGAATTTCTTGGAGGACGGTTTTATCGGAACGTGCAGGTAGGCCTCCTTGATGTTCAGGGTCACCATGAAGGCCTGTGGAAGGAGGAGAGGGAAGAGAATGGGGAGTGCTATCATCCTGAAAGAGGGGACCTTCAAGAAGAGGTTCACATGGGAAAGATCTAGGATGAGTCTCCATGGTCCTTCCTTCCTGGGCACCAGAAAAATTCTGGAGTAGAAGCCTTTCCCTCGAGCGTAAGGGGGGGGGGCTAGTTCTATAGTGCCTTGGAGTAACAGCTTATTTAGGACCTTGGGTAGGAGGGACCCTTGAGAGGGAGGGTAGAAGAGGGATAGGTAGTCTTGGAGAAGGAGAGATCCAAGACATGAAGTAACCCCTCCTCCAGGATTGTCAAACCCATTTGTCGGATGCCACTAGGGTCCATGCAGGGAGGCAGTGAAAGAGACGGGAAGACAGAGGCATGGTGGGAGGAGGCGGGGGAAGAAAGGGAGGCAGGCAGTCAGACACTGTCTGCCCTTTCTGGAAAGGGAGGTCTCCAGGTAGTTGTCTGAGGAGTCCTTGGCTGAGTAGATTGCCTCCTGTGGGGTCTTCTAAACCTGGAGGGGGTAGAGGGCTTAGAAGTTTTCCTTATGAATGGTGTCTTAGCCGGGTAGCTTCTCTGTAACTTTGGGATTGGAGAGATAAGGAGATGCTTTAAGTCTTGGGAGTGCTTTTCCTTTTTGTTGGCGTGACTTGAAAAGGTAAGTCACATTGGTGCAAAAAAGGGCAGAGTGATCCAAGGGTGCATCCAAGAGTTTGGCCTTGAAGTCATCCGGGAGGGGCTGTAGACGCAGCCAAGAGCATCTCCTCAACACAGAAGCAGATGCAGCTGACCTGGCAGAGGCTTCAGCTGCATCATAGGCACACCTGAGAGAGTGCTTATTAACTTGAGAAATGATCTTGAGCAAGGAAGACAGGGGTGCCTTTGCAGCACAGTCAGGGATATCACTGAGATCTTTAGATGCTTTGTCTAGTAAAGCCAAGGAGTATTTGGCCATGTGTGATTGGTAATTCATAGCCTTAAAAGGCCAGGGTAGCAGAAGTGCAAATCTTCTTTCCCCACCTCTCCAAGGCCTTGTTGTCCATCTGTGGGCAGGACAGTGGTAGCAGGGAAATGTTTGGTTGCCCTATCAGTAGCAAAAGTAGTAGCAGGGTCTGCTGGGGGGCACTTGAATAGGAATTTCTCTGCATCAGGCACCCTTGTATTTGTATAATCTCTCTGCCCTTCTAGGGAAAGGTGGCTGGGAATCTGGATTCAAGCATGCTGCCTAAAGATATTCAAAAAGGCAGGCTAGACAGGTGGAATAGGAGCCAGGTTAGAAGACTCCATCTGGTTAAAGTCATAGAATATTTTTGTGCCTCAGACATGCCTGAGTAATCCCATTTAAAATGTTCTTTCAAAAGGTTGACTGCGTCCCCAAAGGTAAGGTCTTCCACAGGAGAGTCAGGCTCTGCAGAAGCTTCTTCTGGGAAGCCATACCCCAGAGGGGAAGAGATCTGTGAAGAGTAGGACAAGGAATCCTATGAGGAGTCTGACATTTCCTCCTCTGCAGGATGGCTAGGTGTTCTCTCAGGCAGGAGAGGCATTGGGTTGAGAAGAGGTGGAGCATCCGAAGGAAGGTCTGCAGTAGGCATAAGGGCCAGGAAGCCATTGTAGAGGCTCTGGCTGAAGGCCTGTCAGTCGGGCAAGGCTTCCGAGGCTGGCAGAATATGCCTCTCTTGTTTCTTCTTCGTAGGCCTAACTGGCATCTGGCAGGTGGTAGGCCTGGAAGTCACAGAAGGAACGGCGGAGACTTGGTCCGAAGCGAACATCTCCATTACTGGTTCCCCCCTGGCGTTTGAATCAGGCCATGGGATATCCTCCCCGGACGTGTTGGATTGTGTGGTCTCCTGATAGGTACCCACTTTATCCGAAGTGGCAGATGGCAGTTCCTCGGCCAAGCTGACGACGGCTACAGGCTGAGAACTGGCAGAGGGAGGTGCAGTGGAAGTAGATGGCCGCATGGGCTTGGCCCTCTTCCTGGGTGTTTAGGATGGGATGTCGGAGGCGGCTTCCACACAGAGTGATATGTCTAAAGCATTGGTTTTTAAGGTACAAGTCTAGGGCCTGTAGTCGGCAATGAAGGGTCTTAGGGATGAATGACTTACAAATGGTGCAGTTTTTATAATCGGGATCCCTGCCCAAACAAGAGACTGGTCGTGGGTGTCTTTATGGGAAATTTGGCGACCACAATTGCACTTGCTCTTACCGGACATTAACAGACTATAGTACTACAAAAAAGGACTGAAATAATCTCCAATGGGGTACTTACCTTGATGCAAACTGATCCGTGAGTAGCAGGAACACCTGGTGTATGGCTGGCGGCTGAAAAATTCTGAGGGCCAGTACGCTCAGACATCACTTTTATGGCCCATATACCTGCCAACACGTCAGAAGTCCGACTCACCCTCTGGCACTGGAAAAGCTTTGGAAACCTGGCCAGACAAGCTGATTGGAAGAAGGGTAAACCCACTAGTGAATACTGCAACACTGGAATAGAAGGACATCAAAAGATATTTACCCCTACAGAATCAAAGTTTATGTATTTTTTTTTTAATTTTGGACTACAAGGTACATATCCTGTGGTTAAAAGAAAAGCAGGCTAATGTCCTACAACACCAATGCAGGAAGGTACTTACTCTTTTACAAAATTCAGACAAGCTACCAGTAAGTGGTGTATCAAAGTCATTAAGAATAAGGCTACTCACTGAGTTATGGTTAACTCCAATATATCACAGAAATTTTTCTTTACATTTAATGAAAAGAGCAGAAAAAAAGTCTACCAAAACACACTGCTTTTAGGCGCCTTGATTTTGAAATATCTTAAGACTCCACATATGGCGAAAAGAAAAAAAAACTTAAGAAAAACACCTAGAAGCTCTTGTGTGCAAATCTAAGCTAATAAGGAAATGCTGTTCCAGAAAGCACATTTGTACTACTAAACTTACCATAACTGTTCGAGTTGAAATGACATGCCTAGGACATAATGACCAACCAGCTTCCAAAGCTTAAGGGTACCTCCCAAAACCTAGTCTGTTGGAATCTTAGCAGATCGGGCGGCACAGTGGTGCAGTGGTTAACATTGTCGCCTCACAGCAAGAGGTTCTCCGGTTCGATTCTCGGCTGGGGTGCCTTCTGTGTGGAGTTTGCATGTTCTCCCTGTGTGCGCGTGGGTTTCCTCCGAGTACTCCGGTTTCCTCCCACATTCCAAAGACATTAATCTGGAGCATTTCTCCCCGGGCCTCCGCTGAAAACAGGCTCTGTGGAACCTAGTCGGACATTCCCGGTCAACAAATGTAAAATAAATAAAATAAATAAAATGAGGGAGAAAACCAACAGTTTGGGCACCAAGCCCTTCAGAGCTTTCATGTCAACTTTAAAAGGGAGGCTGGAGCCCTGAAAAAGATCAATGCTAGGTAAAAAGAATCAGTGTCCACACCCTGGTATGCAAAAACCATATAAAAATAAGGGGGGATGGTGGGAAGGAACAACTAATGCAGCAATGGTCAAACATCTACTGTTAAATTTACTTGCACAATTGCAAAATGCTCGTCAATTACATGACTGATGCAGTAGCCAAAGCTATATGGATAGACCACCAATCAAAGCTGAGAAAGACAAAGAGAAGAATCCAGTCAACCATAAGAATGGTCCTAGTAAAGTCTGCTCTAGACCTGGAAATGTCTAATTTGTAGTGCTTTGTAAACTAATGAGCACAGAGAACCAAGTTAGTCTAGAACACAGAGAATCCCTTCCCAAAAAGCTACGGAAAAAGCCAAGGCCCTAAAAGAGTTTGCCTTGACCCTGCCTAGAATTGCCTTATGATGGGAACAATACATGGAAATTGCATCGGACAGCCATCTGGAGTCCATTTTGACAATGGTTCTACTTTTATCTCATCTTCATAAGAAATTAACAGATTAGTTCTGTCAAGACAGCATCCAAGTTTTCTGTGGAAATCCAGAGTATGAAATATACTTTTGCTCTCATTTTCAGGTTCAGGAAAAGCAGCGAGACAGACAGCTAGGCTCAAAGTTAAATGATACCACTTCAGACATAAATTAAGGTTTTGTCCTTAAACACTGTCATTGTGGAAAACGAGGCAAGTCTGACCCACCATAACAGCATGCAACTCATTCTTAAAGTCGGAGCAATGAGTAACAATGCTTTCAATGTTAAGAACCTCAAAAATAACCTGATGAGCTGGTTCAAATGGAGCAAGAGTTAGTTTTGCCACAACAACATTACAATTCCACGGAGGAACCAACTGTTTTCTAGTGAATGGGAATCCAAACCCCCTTCAAAAACTGCTAGATGTGAGAATGCACTGAAAGAGAGGGGAATCCATGAGCAGACATGCTGAAATGGCCAAATGAAGAACCTTGATAGAGGGGAAAAAAATGGGATAACTCACGTACCTGGAGAAATGCCAGCCTTAAAAATTGTCTTGGTTCTTAAAGTGGCACCAACTGGAAAATATTTTCCATTTGCTTACAATTTTCTAGATGTAGGTTTCTTTACCTCTAATTTTAACCTTCTGCTCCACCTCAGAAAATATGTCCTAAAAGGTATTAAGATTCTATCAACCAGGCAGTCAATTGAAGTTGTTTCAAGTTGTGATGTGTCAACTTACTATCTTGTGTGAGAAGGTCCAGTCTGTGCAGAAACTTGCATCAAATGCCTTTGACAATTTCCAAAAAGGAGAAAGTACAGTTTTGTACACTTACCATGAATGTAGATGTTCGACTGTATTCACTGTTGAAGTCATCACCTGTGGGTTAATCCCTGCTGTGGTAGCCCTCAGCCAGCCCGAATATCAGAGTCAATGTTTTTCTGTGTCGGCTGCTGTCGCTTGCTGGCTGACGTCAGGGTCATCAGTGCTATAAAGGAAGGCAGCCAACACCATTACATCAGTCTTTCTTGCCCTAACCAGTCAGAGGCCCAAGTAAATATAGTGAAGTGGTCATGGTGGCTAAAAGCCACAGTTAGAAACTTATGTCTCTCTAAAGAAAGAAGACATAAGGGGGAAGGTGGATGGGAAACCAGGACTGCAACAGTGAATACACTCAAACATCTACTTTTATGGTAAGTGTACACAACTGTATTATGTTCTTCATGTTTCACTGTTGCAATCATCACCTGTGGGAGGATTCCCAAAGCTGAGGAGAGGGGTGGTAGGATTAGTAAGACACTGAGGAATGGGTCAGCATGCCCTGCAGAAAGTACAGTTTTGTACCTACCATAAATGTAGATGTTCGAGTGCTAATACAACTGCAGTCATAACAGATGGGTTCTCCTGCCGTCAGGCGGGTCCTCGGTCGGCCGAATTCCAAAGTCTAGGTCCGGTGTCGGTTGTCGTCGCTTCTTCCCTGACGTCAGTGCGACAGGGGTATAAAAGAACCAGCCAACGCCATTTTCTTCAGTTTTTCTTGCCCCAGATGTCAGGTGCCCCCAGAAGGAAGGCAATACATAAATTTAGGTAATAATGCAATGCAGTATAATCAAAAAACAGTAGTTGCAAGCAAATACACCATAAAAGAATACCCCTAGAGGGGAAGGAGGGAGGGAAACCTGGACTGCAGCTGAATTAGCACTCGAACATCTACATTTATGGTAGGTACAAAACTGTACTATGTTCATCGTGCATACAGCTGCAGTCATAACAGATGGGTAGAATCCCAAAGCTAAGAAAGGGGTGGTAGGCACTAGGTGTAACTAGGAGGAGCCAAAATGCCCTGCAAGACTGCAGTGGCAAAGCCTGCTTTAGATTTGGAGTATAATGGTAGGTTGTAGTGCTTGGAGAAGGTATGCACAGAACTCCAAGTGGCTGCTTCCAAAATATCCTTGGTAGGAACTCCTCTGAGGAAGGCTGCAGAGGTGGCTGTGGCCCTGGTGGAATGAGTTCTAATGCCTGTAGCTACAGTTTTGCCATGAAAGGAATAGCAAAAGCGTATGCAGTGGGCTATCCATTTTGAAATTGTCTGTTTGGACATTGGCTTTCCTTGACCTCCTACTGCATAGGCCACAAAGAGCTGTTCTGATTTTCTGAAAGACTTTGTTCTGTCCAAATAATAACACAGTTGTCTGTGGATGTCCAAGGAATGTAGTAATCTCTCCCCTTTGTTTTGAGGATTAGGATAAAAAGTAGGTAAATGTATGGCCTGATTTAAAGCTACCCTGGATACCACTTTAGGCATAAAGGACGGGTTGGTTCGTAAGGAAACTCTGTCCTGATGGAAGATGATAAAAGGCTGGACAGCCATGAGAGCCTGTAATTCTGAAACTCTACGAGCTGAGGTGATAGCCAGAAGGAAAGCTGTTTTCCAGGACAAATATTGCAAATGTGATGAAGCAGCTGGCTCAAAAGGAGGCAAGGTCAGTTTTTCCAGAATGAAATTAAGATCCCAAGCAGGTATTGGTTGTTTCCTTGGAGGTCTTAAATTCTTAGCCCCTCTGAGGAACTGTCTTAAGAGAGGGTGAGAGAATAAAGGTGGATCAGTGTTGTATTTTGCAGAAATGGCTGAGGCATGGATTTTGATGGAGGAGAAAGAAAGTCCACTGCTTAGCAGTTCAGCCAAATATTGTAGTATTTGAGGTAAATTCAGTTTTCCAGGGTCCTGGCCCTTTTTCTCATTCCAGACACAAAAACGTTTCCATTTTGCGGAGTAAGCTTTTCTAGTTGATGGCCTTCTGGCCTCCAAAATTACATCCTGCACCTCCTTGGAGAGTAGGGCCTGCTGTGATGCTAAGGAATCTTCCATGCGGCTAGATTGAGTGTTTTTAGCTGACTGTGAAGAGTTTTTAAGCTGTGCTGAGTCAGAAGAAGAGGCATTAGAGGCAGGGTCCATGGTGGGGAATGCGTCAGGCTCCTCAGGAGTGGGTACCAGTGTTGCCTTGGCCAGTCCGGAGCAATGAGGATCATCTTTGGTCTGTATGCTCTGGTCTTCAATAGAACTTTGGGCAGCAGAGGAAGAGGTGGGAAGGCATAAACTGTCATTGATGTCCAACTGAGAGAGAGCGTCTACTCTCCAGGCCTTTGGATGGAAGATCCTTGAGCAGAATTTTGTCAATTGATGATTTTTGTGGGAGGCAAATAGATCTATGTCTGGCCTTCCCCATTCTTGGATTATTTCTGTAAAAACTTTTGGATGCAACTTCCATTCGTGTGGATCTGTCATATTCCTGCTTAGGTTGTCTGCCAGCGTGTTTTCCTTGCCTGGCAAGTACTGTGCTTGTAGTTCCATTTATAAGTCCATGCCCATGTTCCAAAGTGACATGGCCAGTCTGCATACGGGGTAAGAATGTGTTCCTCCCTGCTTGTTTATGTACCACATAACTGTGGTGTTGTCCGTTCTTATCAATAGTTGACCTGGTTGTAGAAAGTTCTTGAAAGCTATAATAGCATTTACTACTGCTAGCATTTCTTTTTGATTGATGTGAAGGTGCTTTTCTTTTTGGGACCATTTGCCCTGAATGCACCGATCTGTCATGTGCGCCCCCCAGACGTAGTCCGAGGAGTCTGTTGTGATGACTTGATTTGCTTGAGGCTTGCTGAAAGGAAGACCTGTGTTTGTTTGACATGCTTGAGCCCACCACAGAAATTCCTTTTGCAGACATGGAATTAGTGGTATTATTGTTTCCAAACTGTGGCTGTGTTGAGACCATATGTTTTTCAGGAACCATTGTAGTTTACTCATATGCAGCTTTGCACATGGGATTAGTAAGATGCAAGATGCCATGAATCCCAGAGCCTGCAGGATTTTCCTTGCAGTAAGCCTGGTGCAATTTGCTAGTGTTCTGAAGTATTGAATTAGTTGCCCCGCTTCTCTGGCATGAGGTAGGCCATCTGGGTGTTTGTGTCCAAATTGGCACCCAAGAAAATTATCTTCCGAGAGGGTATTAGCCTTGATTTCTTTTTGTTGACTGTGTATCCCAGAGAGTTCAATAACATTATTACATAAGCCAGATGTTTCAGAAGAATGTTTGCTGTCCGCTTGGATCAGGCAGTCGTCCAAATAGGGATATATTTGTATCCCTTGAAGTCTGCAGTAGGCAATTACTGATGCCAGGCATTTTGTGAATACTCTGGGCGCAGTAGATAAGCCAAAGGGCAATGCAGAGAATTGATAATGGGTTAAACCTGCAAGAAATCTGAGGTACCTTCTGCAATTTTGTCTGATTGGGACATGCAGGTATGCCTCCTTGAGGTCCAATGTTACCAGCCAAGTCTCCTTGCCCAGCATGGGAAGAAGTTGCTGTAGAATGAGCATCTTGAATTTTGGTACGAGTAGAAATGTGTTTAGGATGGATAGATCCAAAATAGGTCTCCAATCTTTTCCCTTCCTTGGCACCAGAAATAGCCTGGAATAAAAACCTTGACCTTGTTCGTGCGTAGGTACCGCTTGAATTGCTTTCATGTTTATGAGATCTGTAATTTGCCTTTGTGCCTCTGCCCTTTGATTGTGTGGCAGGTTTGGCATGCCTCTCATTTTTGGAAGGGTGTGAAAATGGAATTTGTAGTCTCTGTTTATAATGTCCAGGATCCATTTGTCCTTTGTGACAATATGCCAATTTTTTGAAAATAATGCCAGCTTTCCTCCCAAGGGGGCTGCCATTTGAGACCTGGTTGGCATGCAAAGGGGAAAGTCATTGGGTTTGCTTTCTGAAAGATTGCGAGTTGTCCTCACCACCTCTTTGTGTAGGAGCTTGCCATGGTCTGCCTCTATACGATCCTTGGGATTGTCCTCTGCCCCTCGGCCGCCTGTATCTGCCTCTTTGGGCTCTGTCTGTGGCAGGAAAGGACCAGTTTTTGGAAGGCCAATTTCTACTAAAGCGTGGGGTTGAACCTGTAGAAATTCTTTCACAGTTTGCATTGATTTAGCCTTTTCCTCCATTTTCCTTAATACCTCCTCAGCATTAGCACCAAATAGTACATCCTTTTGAAGAGGGGCGTCTAGTAATTTAGCTTTGACATGATCAGGCAAGGCTTGTTCCTTGAGCCAGGCATGCCTACGTATGACTGATCCTGTAACAGCAGCTCTGCATGAGGCCTCTAGAGCATCAAAACCACATTGTAAGGTATGCTTGCCCACTTGTTCTGCACTATGCATCAAATCCTGCAACTCCTTCAAGTCTGGTTATTCAGGTTGTGACATTTTACTTTTCAATTGTGATAACAAAAACTGTTGGTATTTTAGCATATGAAACTGAAAGTTTAAGGCCCTCATGGATAAGGTAGCCGAGGTATATACCTTTTTTCCCCACCTAAGGATCTGGAATCTCTCTCGGAAGGCAATGGATTTTTAGCAATGGAGGCCTTAACTCCCTTGGGGCCCTGTGAGATGGTTTCTGGGTCAGCAGCATGGCTCTTGTATAGAAATTGGCGTGAGTCAGGGACCCTGTAGTACCTGTCAGGCTTAACTGGAGCTGGAGGTAGAGAGTCCGGGTTAAGGCAGGCCTCCGAGTAAACATCATCTAGGATGTCCAAGACAGGAGGTATAGCCAGAGGCCTGTGCTGAGGAAGCAAGAGAAATTCCCTGAGCCTTTTCTTGGAATCAGAATAATCCTGGCCTTCCCAGTGGAAGTGTTCCCTTAAGGTATGCAAAGTTTCCCCAAATGAGTAATCCTCAGGGGGGGATACAGAAGGGATGGACTCCTCCGCATCAGAGTCTTCAAAAGGGGAGTAAGAATGTTCCTGATCATCAGAGTGCTCTGAAATAATGAAGCCCTGATCAGAGGAGGGGGAATCTTCCTCCACTCTAGGCCTTTTGTCCGGAGGGGGCTGAGAACCTCCGATAAGAGTAATTAAATCCTCAGCCATTTTAAGCATCTGTTTCTTAGGCATGGGGCCTGGAGATGGGCCCTGTGTATCTGGTCTCTTAGAGTGCATGGTTGCTTTAGACTTTGTGAAAGCCTTGATAGAGAAAGAAGAGGAAGGTCTGAAGACACCTTGAGTGGAGGTGGACCTCTCCACATTCTGAGTTTCAACGCCAAGAGTGGCTTCGGTATCTGTAGTCGGGGTGTGGGCCGAGGAGCCTGCGACCACGGGTACAGGAGACACTGTCAAAGACAGGTCGTCGGTAGGCAGGGGCTGCGTAGGCGCCTCACTGAGAACCGGACCACATGTAGCCGGCTTTGGCGTGGTGTCGGTAGAGGCCGCGGACCTCACGTGTCGGTCCTTGTCTTTTCGTTTTTTAGACAAAATCGGAGTCGGAGTATCCGACGACATAGTATAGTTAAATGCTTTTCCAAAATAATGCTGGGCAAACTCCACCCGACGCTTAATAGTGCGTTTGTTGAATGTAGCACAAAAGCGGCAGGCCGAGACCTCGTGGTCTGGGCCTAAACAAGGTATACAGAGGGAATGGAAATCCTTATGCGGTATTTGCTTCCCACAAGAAATACAATTATTAACTTTGTCTGACATCTGTCTGAGGCAAGAAAAGGTTCCCCAACGGGGTACTTAGCTTTTAAGAAGACTTCGGTTTCCAAATTTTCATAATCTCAGGAGCTGGCCGACCAGCACTTGCGAACTGCTTCTGCTTCGGGCACCACGCGGCAAGAATGACAGAAGAAAATGGCGTCGGCTGGTTCTTTTATACCCCTGTCGCACTGACGTCAGGGAAGAAGCGCCGACAACCGACGCCGGATCTAGACTTTGGAATTCGGCCGACCGAGGACCCGCCTGACGGCAGGAGAACCCATCTGTTATGACTGCAGCTGTATGCACGATGAACATCTGCAGAGGCAAACCTTGCCCTAGGCTTGGAAAATAGAGGTAGGTGGTAAAGATATGGACAGAAGTCCAGGTGGCAGCTTCCAGGATGTCTCTGGTGGAACTCCTCTCAAGAATGCTGTGGAAGTGGAGCCTGCCCTAGCGGAATGGGTTTGGATAGACTTGGGGGGGGGGGTTCCCATGCAAACTGTAGCAGAAATGGATACAGTGTGTCATCCATTTGGAAATGGTTTGTTTGGAGATGGGCTTCCCCTCTGCCCCTGGGGCAAAGCTGACAAGAAGTTGGTCTGTTTTCTAGAAGGGTTTAGTAAGGTCCAAATAGTATCGGCGCTGTCTGTGCATGTCCCGTGAGTGCAGAATTCTTTCCCCTGTGTGTTGAAGGTTAGGAAAGAAGGTGGGTAGATGTATGGCCTGGTTGAGAGTTACATTAGATACCACACCTTGGGCATAAAGGAGGGATTAGTCCTCAGGGAGACCCTGTCTGCATGGAAAACGATGAAGGGTTCAATGGCCATCAGAGCCTGCAGTTCTGAAACGCTTCTGGCTGAGGTGATAGCTAGGAGGAAAAACAGTCTTCCAGCAGAGGTATCTTAGTTCTGCTGAAGAAGCAGGTTCGAATGGTGGTAAAGTTAGTTTTTCCAAAACATAATTCAGGTCCCAGGCTGGAGTGGGTGGCCTTCTGGGAGGTCTGATATTAGAAGCCCCTCTGAAGAACTGTTTAATCAAAGGATGGGATATAACCAGGGTCTGTTCTGTATCAAAATGAGCGGAAATGGCTGAGTCCTGGATTTTAATAGAGAAGGAGAGGCCACTATTAAGTAGCTCTGCTAGGTAGTCCAGGACAAGAGGGATGGAAGGTTGTGAGGTACTGCCCATGCTGGCTCCAGGAGCAGAATCTTCTCCATTTTCCTGCATAACATTTTCTGGTGCTGAGCCTTCTGGCCTCTGTGATAATGTCTAGAACCTGTTTGCTTAACAGGGGCCCCTTAGTATTAGCCATGTTGATAGTCTGAGAGTCTGCAAGTCTGGGTGCTGCCCCCCCCCCCCCCCGAGTTAAGCGGTCTGAGATCAGGGGAAGCTGCCTGGGAGGCTTTAAGGTCAGGCTGCACAGTAAGGGGTACCAATGTTGTCTGGGCCAATCCGGAGCAATGAGGATGGCCTTTGGTCTCTCCTCCCTTATTTTGAAAAGCACCCTGGGGATAAGAGGCAGAAGAGGGAACGTATACACAAAGAGGGTGTTCCAGGGGAAGGTCATGGCATCCGCCTACCATGCTAGGTGGTGATAATCCCTGGTAAATAATTTTTTCAGCTGATGATTGAGATGCAAACCAAAGAGATCCACCTCCAGAGTCCCCACACCAGAGTGATTTGTAAAAAGATTTTTCTGTGGAGCTGCCATTCGTGGGGGTCCAGTAAGTTCCAGCTTAAGTGGTCTGCCAGAGTGTTGTTGATCTCAGGTAGGTATTGTGCTATCAGATGTAGTCCCATGGAAGAGGCTACCAGCCAGAGGTTCATGGTTAGCCTGCACAGAGGGTAAGATTGGGGACCTCCCTGTTTGTTGATGTTCCACATTACTGTGGTGTTGTCTGTTTTGATGAGGAGAACCCCTGGCTTGAGATGGGGTTTGAAGGATGTCAGAGCCTTTTGTACTGCCATCATTTCCTTCTGGTTGATGTGTAAGGGAAGGTGCTGGGCATCCCAAAGACCTTGGGTGAACCTGCTTTCTAGGTGAGCGCCCCAAGCTATGTCTGAGGCATCGGTGGTAATGGTCTTCCCGGTTGGGTGGAGTGTGAAGGGAAGACCCTTGTTCTGGGCACAGGCCCCTTCCCACCAAAGATACTTGGCCCTTATGCAGGGGATCAGAGGTAGAGAGGTCTATAGAGGCAAAGTGTGCTGACACCAGAGGTTCTTTAGGTACCAATGAATTTTTCTCATGTGAAGCCTGGCCAGAGGGATTAGAAGGATGCAAGATGCCATGTACCCCAAAGCTTGCAGGAACTTGGTCACAGTGAGGTGACTCCTGGAAGCCAGCTGTGTAAAATAGAGAGGCTAGAAGCTCTGTTTTTCTGGGGATAGGAAGGCCATTTGGGATGCTGTGTCCAGCAGTGTCCCCAAGAAAATGATCTTCCTGGAGGGTGTTTGCCTTGATTTCTTCTCGTTGATGGTGTACCCTAAGCAGTTTAGGAGGGTTTTGACAAATAGAAGGTCCTTGAGGAGCTTTTCTTTGCAATCTGCCTGAATGAGGCAGTCGTCCAGGTAAATTTGTATATTTTTCTGTCTGCAAAAGGCTATGGCCGGGGCTAAGCATTTGGTGAATACCCGGGGAGCAGTAGATAAGCCAAAGGGTAGCACAGAGAACTGAAAGTGTTGTGACCCTGCTCTGAAGCAAAGGAATTTCCTGCAGGAGTCCCTTATGGGGATGTGGAGGGTAGGCATCTTTTAGATCTAGGGTAACTAACCAGGCATTTTTTGTCAGTATACACAGCAGATTCTGCAAAGTTAGTATTTTGAATCTGGAGACCACCAGGAAGGTGTTCAGAATGGATAGATCCAGGATGGGGCACCAAGTTACCTCTTTTCTGGGAACAAGGAATAGTCTAGAATAAAAGCCTTTGCCTGTCTGATCTGAGAGGACAGGTTCTACTGCCCCTTGGGATATGAGAGTTTGGACATGTTTGAATGCCTCTGTCCACTGAACTGAAGGTACGTCTGTGTGCCCTCTTGGAATTGGGAGTTCGTTGAAGGACAGTTTGTATCCCTGAGAAATGATCTTTAAGACCCATTGGGGTCCTTTGTTACAGAAAACCAATTCTCTTTGCAGAGGGAGAGTCTTCCTCCTAGTTTTTGGTGAGTGATAAGAGGGCAGAGGGGAGAGAGGGAGTCATTGAGAATTTTTGCCATAAAGGGATGGCTTAGAACTCCCTGCCTTGAGAGTGGAAGTTGTCCACTGTTTGGTTCTCTGCTGTCACTGGGATAGAAGTCTGGGTGGACAGACCATATCCTCTATCTGCCTGCAATCTAATTATCCATCTAACCTCACATTTTTCAGTGTAGTTCTTATAAATATGCTACTAATAAGAAGAGGGGAATGCCCTAGCTAGGCATATACTTGAGCATGGCACCAGACATAAGTTTACATTTATAGCTGTTGAAATGACCACAAGAGGGGCTAGAGTAGGAAATTATAAGAACTACACTGAAAAATGTGAGGTTAGACGGATAATTAGATTGCAGGCAGATAGATGACATGGTCTGAATGGAATAGTGTCCCTGAAACCTTACTTGGCCAAGAGGCCATTGAAACATTAAGAATGCTGCTATTAGGGTATATTTAACTATTTCTCTTGTAGTATTTTAGTTTTTTATGGTGAACTGCCAATATCATTTACTGATCGGTGTACTCCTAGTTTTTTTGCCTTAGGAACTTTGGAATACATTTCTGTATGGAGTATATGACTGCCATCTATTGGTATGCTTTATTATTACAACTTTGAGAAGGCTGATGTCAGTAGTTTTATATAGCGAGAATGTATGTTGTTTGTCTTTTGGCTTTTTCCCGGTAAGGTGTCGCCACAGCGGAACTCCGGTCCTCTAATGATTGGCAGTAGATTTTTTTACGAAACGCAGAGGTGCCTGTATTTATTGCCGTAGACTTCTTTTTATGGCTATATAGTTGCTGATAGTAGTGATAGTGACAATTAATGTTTTTATTTTATTTTTTATGTAATTGCAGACTTTTTATTTTGTATGTAAAAATTACCTAAGCTAGTTGATATGTGAAGTCTGACTTTACATTACATTTGATGCCTATTGCTAGCAGGTGAATTTTAATTGTTTAAGATATATGACTGGTTGCAGTGAAATAATGTGGGTGAGGCAACCCTTTTTATTGAGACATTTTTGCAGTGTTTGTATTGTCTGAAGAAGTGCCAGGAGGCACGAAAGTGCTCACTAGTTTGTACCTGAATAAAGTTTTACCCCATCTATTGAGAGCTGTGTTGGTTTACTCCCAGTTTGGACTTTCATTATTGCATTTTGCTATTTTTTGGGAGAGCTTCATCCCCAGCTGCTTTTGGATTTGTGATTTGTACTATTAAATGATGTTGACATCTATGATATGGTTTTGAAATTTGATGTGCAACGAGCCTACACGAAAATTGATCGACAACTAAATGAATTTCTGTGTGAAGGGATTATCTCTCACAATTAATTCAATTATCTTTCAGTGGAACATCCCATCATTCCATCAATATTTAGTATTCCTAAAATCCACAAAAATGCTAACTGTCCACCATTTAGGCCCACTGTAGCGGCTAGGGGCTCAAAGACAGAGCCCCTTGCAGCCTACATTGACATTACATGTAGGAATATTCTGAATAAATGACTGCACATTTTGAAAGATTTGTGGCATTGTTTAGATTGTGTTAGGAATACCAATACTGATGGTTGTGAGGAATTTTGGTTTGTGATCATTAATATTGTCAATCTGTTTTCAGTGATTCCCCCACCAGTGTGGAATGGACATGTTCAGTAACAGTTTGTGGAAATATAGTGACTTTCATCAAGTGAAGAGATGCCTCTTGATAGAACTATTAGAGATGGTACTATTCAACAACTTCATAAGCTTTAACAGTGAATATTACAAACAGACTACAGGGGTTGTGATGGGAGCCAGATGTGCATGCCACCTTGGTATTAGCAGACTGGGAACTAACATTTGTTTTCACCTCAGAATACAAGTCCAAATTATTGTTATAATTATGATACCTGGACAATATTCTAATTTTTTTGGAAGGGCTCCAAAACTGAAGCAGAGGCATTTATTAGATATCTGAATCGAACAACAGAGTTCCTCAAATTCACAAATCATACAAACAATATTGAGTTTTTGGATATTCAGCTGTACAAGGAGGAGGGCTAAATTCATGCTAAAATTTTCCGCAACAAAGCTTATAGCAATTCCTTTTACATTATGATAGTTGCCACCCTGACCACCAAAAGAAAAACGTGGTAAAGGGGCAAATGATACGGATATCCAGACTTATTAGCCAGGAAATAGTTTTCCAAGCTGAAATGTTACACTTGATTGATATGTTTAGACACAGAGGATACCCGATGGAATTACTTAAATTTAATATAGAGATTGAGAGGAGAAAGACACTGATTTTAGGCCTATCCTATTGGATAGTATGAGAAAGGACAATACTTCCCATATTTCTGTTGCAGGCAACCCCAGTTAAAATTATTCTTCTGGTATGGTCATGGAGTTTAATCAAACAGGAACAAAAGTTAGGAACATCATGAACAGTGTTTGGGATAGTGTCTTTACCCAAGAAATCAAAGATGCACTAGGCCCAGCTCCTAGATTTATTAACAGTAGAGGTTGTAATTTAAAAGAATTATTTGAGAAAAATTCTATGCATCAGGACAACAGATCTACATGAATGAGTAAATGCGGTAAATGTAGTGTGTGCAAATATATAAATGACAGACCATATGTACAGATCAGCAGTTATAAGACCACACTTAGATGTCCAGGACACTGCAATTGTAATACTAAGATGGTAATTTATGTGGCTACATGTCTATCATGTACCGCATTCTACTTTGGGATGACCACAAGGAAGCTTAGACTTTGAATATTGGAACATAAAAGGGACATAAAAAACAAAAAATTACCAATGCCCTTTTTAATCGCAGCAAGATTTGTGTTAATTTCAAAAAAATTCATATTTTTTGTGATAGATAAGTTGCCGAAGAGGGACTTTCGGGAGACTTAAAAACTCTACTAGAAGTTAAGGAACGTCTTTGGCAGCTACGTCTTGATGCATCTAATGCACCAGGTACCAATGATAACATCTCTATAGCCTGTGTAATCGTGATCCCTGCCCAAACAAGAGACTGGTCGTGGGTGTCTTTATGGGAAATTTGGCGACCACAATTGCACTTGCTCTTACCGGACATTAACAGACTATAGTACTACAAAAAAAGGAGTGAAATAATCTCCAATGGGGTACTTATCTTGATGCAAACTAATCCGTGAGTAGCAGGAACACCTGGCGTACGGCTGGCGGCTGAAAAATTCTGAGGGCCAGTACGTGCAGACGTCACTTTTATGGCCCATGTACCTGCCAACACGTCAGAAGTCCGACTCACCCTCTGGGACTGGAAAAGCTTTGGAAACCTGGCCGGACAAGCTGATCGGAAGAAGGGTAAACCCACTAGTGAATACTGCAACACTGGAATAGAAGGACATCAAAAGATATTTACCCCTACAGAATCAAAGTTTATGTATTTTTTTTTTTAATTTTGGACTAGAAGGTACATATCCTGTGGTTAAAAGAAAAGCAGGCTAATGTCCTACAACACCAATGCAGGAAGGTACTAACTCTTTTACAAAATTCAGACAAGCTACCAGTAAGTGGTGTATCAAAGTCATTAAGAATAAGGTTACTCACTGAGTTATGGTTAACTCCAATATATCACAGAAATTTTTCTTTACATTTAACGAAAAGAGCAGAAAAAAGTCTACCAAAACGCACTGCTTTTAGGCGCCTTGATTTTGAAATATCTTAAGACTCCACATATGGCGAAGAGAAAAAAAAAACTTAAGGAAAACACCTAGAAGCTCTTGTGTGCAAATCTAAGTTAATGAGGAAATGCTGTTCCAGAAAGCACATTTGTACTACTAAACTTACCATAACTGTTCGATAGCTTGTGTACTTAATATATAAGTCTGTGTACTTAAATATAAATCCCAGTTTATATAAAACACTGTTTTTCTTTTATGTATATGTTCATGATTACCCTTCTTATCATGACTGAACTTTTTTAAAAGTTTGTACTGTGTTCAGTTAATGTGATATACGGTTTATTTTATGTTACATTTATATATTGGACATTATAGGGTTAATTTTTTTAAATAATATCTAGTACTCTCATGTGACTAATTGTGTTTAATTGGTATTTAAGTGTTCATTTTGTTAATGTGTACTGACTCTGAGAAAGCCCAGTTGTGGGTGAAAGCACTCAATGTGAATTTTATATTAAAGCTGATGGTTCCTCTGAAGCGGATCTGCTTTTTATTAGTTTTACGGTTTACTATTTTTTTAATCCTTCAAAACTGTGCAGCACTGACACGTTTCAGGCACTGGAGAAGTTAGAGGCTTGAAAAGAAGATCTCTTGCTGCTTGCTTATCCAAAATGCGGTACTTTTCTCAGTTACTTTGCAACAAGAAATTTGTTTTGTGTTATCTTTCTTGTATCATCACTGAAATGCTGTGCATTATATTTTGCATGCAACTTCTTAATATTTTATCCATGCCTATTTGTTCCACACTAAGTTTAAACATTTATGAAATTGAATTTTGAGACCTATGAATGAGTTCCAGATCTCAGGGTTGTCTCTCTTCCAACACTCAGCACTATCTTTCTTCATAGATACACCTCACAACCTCTTAAATTAAGAAATCTGGACAAAACCATAAATAATTGAGGGGGGAGCTACACATTTTGTTTATTTACTTGTACAACAGCTATGGTTTAACTTTTTCGCATTCGGCTCGGGATTTTTAATTTTGTGGAGGGAATTGGGATAGTCCATCAGGAACAAGTTATGAGCTGATTATTGTGCTTCCCTTGTACCCACTACTGTAAGTCTGTAGCCCACATGTCTGTGACTGGATAGAATGAAGGAAGGAATGGGAGGGGTGGGAACTCAGGAAAGTATTAGTACTGCCTTAAGGGAGATAGTAGCTCTGTCTCTCTGAATGTTTTCCGTAATGTCTAAGTATTGCAATTTCTTTGGCAGGACTGCTCAGGCCTTTCTACTTCCATAAAGCTGTGCTGGAAATTAAATCTTTTACTCCTATTTGAATTTAAAGACTATAATATTAACCAACGCTGAAAGGCTTGATTACTTTTTGTCTGCAGAGTAGGCTTGTATTTCTAATCTTTAAAGGACCAGAGACGTGACTGACCATTGGTTTCTACTACGTTAACATTTTTTTTTTTTTTGTAATTACAATTTATTGCAATTTTGCCATACTACAACACACACAGACATATAACGTGGACTGCACGGCAGTCAGACATACAACACGTGCGGTCTGATGTGATTTAGTCCTTGCCATCTCATTACTTTCATTTGTTGAGCAGGTTAAGGAGCCAGCTGGCTTTGATTGCAGTACAAAAAAATCGGGAATTGAAGTGGCCACTCGAAAATTCGTGGCACCCCATTATTTTGGCCTCAAAACCGGTAGATATGGAGAAATTCAGTACGGCTGATAGGTCTGCCTGGGAAGCCTCAAGGAAAGATATGCCGGAGTACTGTGGAGTCAAAAGAAGCCCTGCTCCTGGAAATCAAATCCAGCTTGTAATGAGATATAAAGGTGTAAAGACAAGACCAAGTGGCTGCAGCACAAATGTTATCAAGAGAAAGTCTGGCCAAGAAAGCTGAGGAAATAGCCACAGACCTCGTAGAATGGGCCCCGATTCTTCTCAGAACCTCAAGATGCCTATTGTCATAGACTGTAGAGATGCAGTTAGAGATGCATCTAGAAATAATCACCTTAGAAACCGTGAGACCACATCTGTTCGGGGAAAAGGACACCAAGAGCTGATCTGACTTGCAAAATCCTTTGGTCCTATGTAGACAGAAACAAAGTTGTCTGTGTACATCCAAGGTATGTAGAATGTACTCTCCTTTGTTGGAATAATTAGGAAAGAAAATGGGCAACTAAATACCTTGGTTTAGATTGGATTCGGAAGCAACCTTGGGCAAGAAAGAGGGATTCGTCCTAAGAGAGACACTGTCCCTGTGTATGATCACGTACAGAGGAGAAATGGAAAGAGCTTGCAAATCAGAGACCCTCCTAGCCGAAGTTATGTCCTCCAGGAAGGCAGTTTTCCATGACAAGAATGAGATTTGCATGAACTAGCAGGTTCATAAGGACTCCTAGTAAGAGACTGCAGTACTAATGTGGCGAGGGATTCTTAATAGGTGGCCTTAGAAGGAAAAGCTCCTTCATGAATGCTTTGCAAAGCCTGGAAGAAAAGGGAGGCTCACTGTTCTCATGAAAATTTGAAATCACCGCCAAATGAAGTTTAATAGTACAGAAGCTTGTTCCTGCTTGGAAAAGTGAAGACAAAAACAAAAGGATATCTGGAACAGAAGCAGAAAAGGGGTCCAGATTCCTGCTCTTAGCCCAGATAGAAAACCTTTTCCACGTACTATTATAAACCTTTCTGGTGGAAGGTTTCTGGGAGGCTGGGAGAAACTGGCCTGGACTGTTTCAAGATCACTGGAATTGGAGAAACTAGGGGGGGTAGACGAAGGGTCCAGAGATTTGGAAGACGGAGCCTGAAAGGATGGGAGATCAGACCCTGAAGAGGATCCAGTACCCAGGGAGGATACTTCAGATGAGACCGGATGAAGGGAAACCACTGTTGACGAGGTCAGAAAGGGGCAATGAGGATCAGGGGTGTCTTTAGGTGCTGTGCTGTCTGCAAAACCTTGGGAATTAGAGGGACAAGAGAATAAGCGTAAAGGAGACCCGGAGGCCGATCACTGACTACAGCATCCCTCGGTGATTCCCCGGGAGGGGGGATCAGGGCGAAATACATGCTGCACTTGTGGTTGGTTGGGGAGGCAAAAAGGTTGCAGCATAGCTGATCCCACCAGTAAAAAAAATCTGCTTCACCACTGCAGAATTGAGAGACCACTTGTGAGGACTCTAGATGGATCTGCTGAATTTGTCAGCAAACACGTTGAAGACCCTGGGAATATGCATTGCAAGAAGAAAGCACCCGGAGGATATTGCCCATTCCCACACTTTCAGGGCCCCTCTGTACAAAGTACAGTTGTGTACACTTACCATAAATGTAGATGTTAAGAGTGCATTCACTGTTGCAGTCATCACATTTGGGTTATCCCTGCCAGGGTAGCTCTCAGTCGGCCCAAACACCAGAGGCTTAGTATTTCTGCATCGGTTGCCGTCTCTCCAGGACTGACATCAGGTCATCAGTGTTATAAATTAAGGCAGCCAACAGCATTACATCAGTTTTTCTTGCCCTGTCAGGAGCCCCCAGGAGGCAGCTAGGTTATGGTGGAAGACTGCCACCAGTAGAAAGTAAATACCAAAAAATCCTTGTAAGGATAGAGAGAAAGAAACAGAGACACAAGGGGGATGGAGGGAGGGAAACCAGGACTGCAACAGTGAATACACTCAAACATCTACATTTATGGTAAGTGTACACAACTGTACTATGTTCTTCGTGTTTCACTGTTGCAGTCATCACATTTGGGTTGATTCTCAAAGCTGAAGAAAAGGGTGGAGATGGAGGCAGTCAAGAAGAATGGGGGCTGGCTAGGATGCCCTGCAAAACTGCTGTGGCAAAGCCTGCCCTGGATTTGGAGAAGATAGCCAGGTGGTAATGCTTGGTGAAGGTATGAACAGATGTCCATGTTGCAGCCTCCAGAATGTTGCTGGTGGGGACCTCTCTGAGGAAAGCTGCAGAGGTGGAGGTTGCTCTGGTAGAATGTGTCCTGACCCCCTTGGGGGGAGGGTTTCCCATGCTGCTTGTAGCAGAAATGAATGCAGTGTGCTATCCATTTGGAAATGGTTTGGATATGACCTTGCCCTTTGCACCTGCAGAAAAGCTGACTAACAACTGATCACAGTCTTTCTAAATGATTTAGTCCTGTCTAGGTAGAATCTGAGCTGTCTGTGCACATCTAGAGAGTACAGAATCCTTTCCCCCTTGTTTTGTGGGTTGGGAAAAGGTAGGCAAATTAATGGATTGGTTGAGAGCCACACTGGACACCACTTTTGGCATGATGGATGGATTAGTCCTGAGGGAGACCCTATCAGCATGGAAAATAATGAAGGGCTCTACAACCATTAGTGCTTGTAGCTCGGATACTCTTCTAGTTGAAGTGATGACCAGAAGCAAGTCTGTTTTCCAAGAGAGGAACTTTAACTCTGCTGATGCTGCTGGTATAAAGGGGGGCAGGGTGAGCTTTTCCAAAACAAAGTTAAGGTCCTAAGCTGGGTAGGTGCTCTTCTGGGTGGCCTCAAGTTGTTAGCCCCTCTTAGGAACTGTTTGATGAGAGGGTGGGAGAAAAGAGGTGGTTCTGTGCTGAAATGAGAAGAGATGGCAGAGGCATGAATTTTAATGGAAGAAAATGATAGACCCCTGTGTAGCAGGTCAGCCAGGTTAATCCAAGATGAAAGGTAGGGAGGACTGTGCAGTTCCGGCTCCCTTAGCCTGGATCCAGGTGCAAAACCTTTTCCACTTGTCAGCATAAGACTTTCTAGTGCTGGGGAGAGTGGCCTCACATATAACATCTAGAACCTGTTTGCTTAGATTGGCAGCTTGTGCAGTGGTCAGGGAATAAGCCAGGCTGCCAGATTCAGGGTCTGCAATTGGGGATGCATGAAGTCTCCATTCCTCTGGGTCAGGAGTGTTGGGATCTGAGGGAGATGCCACGGATGCAGTGGTGACAGGCTGCGCAGCAGAGGGTACCAGTGCTGGCATGGCCAGTCTGGGGCAATCAGAATTGTCCTCTGTTTTTCCTCCCTTATTTTGAGCAGTACCCTTGTAATGAGTGGTAGAAGGGGGAATGCATAGACCGAGAGGTTGACCCACTGGAAGGATAGCGCATCCACTTTCCAGGTCTTGCTGTGAGATTCCCTGTTGCAGAATTTGCTGAGCTGATGTTTGGAGTGGGAAGCAGAGAGGTCGATCTTCGGGGTGCCCCATTTCTGGGTTACAAGGGTGAAGGTTCTTTGGTCTAGCTGCCACTCGTATGGGTCCAGAGGATTTCTGCTTAAGTTGTCTGCCAGAGAGTTGAGAGAGCCTGGCAGGAATTGTGCTAACAGGTGTAGCTGCATGGCTGAGGCCGTGCACCAAAGGGTCATGGGCAAGCCTGCACAGAGGGTACGAGTGAGTCCCTCCCTGCTTGCTGATATACCACATCACAGAGGTGTTGTCTGTTTTGATCAGTAGAGGCCCTGGGGAGCGTAGGGGTCTGAAGGCTGTCAGAGCTTGCTGAACAGCTAACATCTCTTTTTGGTTGATGTGCAGATGTATTTGGTTTTGGGCTCCACTGGCCCTGAATGCACCTGCTGTCCAGCTGTGCACTCCAGGCATACTCTGATGAGTCTGTGGTGAGGGTCTGGGCAGTATGGGGTTGTGAGGAGGGTAGTCCCTTGTTGTGGTTGCATGCTGCAGCCCACCAAAGGAAATCTTTCCTTAAACAAGGTATCATTGGTATAAAAGTTTCCAGGTCTTGGGAGTGTTGACACCAAAGGCTTTTAAGGTACCATTGTAGTTTCCTCATATGCAAGTCTGGCATATGGAATGAGTAGAATGCAAGAAGCCATGAACCTCACAGCTTGCAGGATTTTACTTGTGGATAACTGGGGTCTGGTGGTTAGTTGAGAGAAGTAGGTTGTCAGGTAGGTTTATTTTTCTGGTGTAAGGAATGCCATCTGGGATGCCGTGTCCAGGCTTGCTCCCAGGAACACTTTTTTGCGTGGGTACTAGTTTGGATTTCTTTTCGTTGATAGTATACCCCAGGGAGGTCAGAAGGTCCTTTACAAAGGTCAGGTGCTTTAGCAGCTTTTCCTGTCTGCCTGAATCAGGCAGTCATCTGAGTATGGGTAAATGTGAATATTTCTTTGTCTGGGGGGGGGGGTCTGCTTCTCCGGGGTCTGGGCTGACCTGACCTGGAGGGGGAAGGAAAGGACCAGTGCTTGGAGGGGCAATGCCTACTGAACCTCAGTGGCAGGACCTGCAAGAAGACTGCCTGCATAGATTTAGCTTTTCCTTCCATCTTTTTTAAGACCTCTGCCTTGGTGCCAAAAAAGTTGTCTCTGTGCAGTGGTGCATCTAGTAATTTGGACTTGATATGGTCTGGCAAGGGCTGTTCCTTAAGCCAAGCATGCCTTCTAAGGACAGATCCAGTGACTGCTGCCCTGCAAGATGCTTCTAAGGCGTCAAAACTACATTGTAAGGTGTGCTTAGTTACTTGACTTGCAGAATGCATTAACTCTTGTAACTATTTTCTGCACAAGCAGGAAAAGAAGATATTACTTGTTTGAGGAGTTCCATGGTATGTTGCCGATATTTCAGCATATGGAACTGACAATTTAGTACTCTAATAGCAAGAGTAGCAGAGGTGTATGCTTTTTTACCTACTCGGGAATCCCTATCTGAGGGGGTGGGATTCTTAGCAGAAGTTGCTTTAATTCCTTTAAGTCCTTGAGAGATAACCTCGGGATCAGCAGTAGGATTTTTGAAAAGAAATTTGTGAGAGTCAGGGACTATATAGTACCCGTCTGGTTTCCTGGAAGCAGGAGGGAGGGTGTCAGGAGTCAAACTGGATTCCATAAAAACATCATCGGCAAAATACAGTTGTGTACACTTACCATAAATGTAGACGTTCAAGTGTATTCACTGTTGCAGTCATCACACTTGGGTTACCTGCCTGCAGGTAGCCCTCAGTTGGCCCAAATACCACAGTCTTGGGATTTCTGTGTCGGATGCTGTCACCTCATCCATGATGTCAGGCCATCAGGGGTATAAAACATGCAGATGATACGCCATTACATCAGTTTTTCTTGCCCCAGATGTCAGGAGCCACCAAATTAGGAAGCAATCAAATGGTGTGGAACACCTCCAATAAAATGTAAATACCATTTCCATAAGATATGGGCAAAAAAAGAGGATAGGTAGAAAGTATAGAAAGACAGGGGGCTGGACGGTGGGTAACCAGGACTCCAACAGTGAATACACTCAAAAGTACACTTTTGTACCTACCATAAATGTAGATGTTAGAGTGTTCACCCTGCTGCAGTCATCACACTTGGGTTATCCTGTCGTCAGGTGGTCCCGCAGTCGGCCGGAATTCCAAAGTCTTGGTCCGGCGTCGGTTGCTGTTACCTCTTCCCTGATGTCAGTGCGTCAGGGGTATATATAATGCAACAGACGCCATTTTCTTCAGTTTTTCTTGCCCCAGATGTCAGGTGCCCCCAAAAAGGTGGGTCAGAAATTAGTACCAAATGGAGTAACCACTGCACAAACACAAAATCCCTTCAGCTATAAGCAAATACATCAGTAAGACATTAAAGAGATTTAGCCAGTAGATCAGAGGGGTTGGAGGGGGGGTGACCTGGACTGCAGCAGGGTGAACACTCGGACATCTACATTTATGGTAGGTACAAAACTGTACTATGTTCATCGTGTTACCCTGCTGCAGTCATCACACTTGGGTTGAATCCCAAAGCTAAGGTAGGGGGGAGGTATCATAGAGGGTTAGTGGAGGCTATATGGCCCTGCAGAACTGCAGTGGCGAAGCCCGCCCTGGACTTAGAGTAAAGAGGTAAGTGATAGTGTTTGGTAAAGGTGTGTACTGAACTCCAAGTTGCAGCTTCTAAAATTTCCTTGGTTGGAACCCCCCTGAGAAAGGCTGTAGAGGTAGCTGTTGCCCTGGTAGAGTGGGACCTAATGGTAGCAGGAACTGGTTTCCCATGATGGGTATAGCAAAAACGTATGCAATGACCTATCCATTTAGAAATGGTTTGCTTTGATATATCCTTCCCTTGAGAAGCTGTAGCATAGGATACAAAGAGCTGGTCAGATTTTCTGAAAGCCTTAGTTTTGTCCAAGTAGTAACAAAGCTGCCTGTGAATGTCCAAGGAATGCAGGAATCTCTCACCTTTGTTCTGTGGATTTGGGAAGAAGGTGGGTAAGTGGATGGTTTGATTTAAAGCTACACTGGAAACCACCTTAGGCATAAAGGAAGGATTAGTTCGTAGAGAAACTCTGTCTTGATGAAAAATGAGGAAAGGTTCCACTGCCATTAGTGCCTGTAGCTCTGAGACTCTTCTAGCTGAAGTTATTGCTAGGAGCAGGGCAGTCTTCCATGACAGGAACTGAAGATCTGCAGAGAAAGCTGGTTCAAAATGAGGTAGCGTTAGTTTTTCCAGAACAAAATTGAGGTCCCATGTTGGTGTAGGAGCTCTCCTGGGTGGTCTAATGTTTTTTGCCCCTCTGAGGAACTGCCTTAGAAGAGGATGTGAAAATAAAGGTGGATCCATGTTGTAGTGAGCTGAAATAACTGAAGCATGGATTTTAATTGAGGAAAGGGAAAGTCCTTTGTGCAACATCTCAGCTAAATACTGTAGAATATGAGGCATGTGAGGCTGAATTGTGTCTTGGCCTTTAGCTTGGTTCCAGGCACAAAACCTTTTCCATTTGTCCGAATAAGCCTTCCTGGTGCTTGGCCTCCTGGCTTCCAGAATAACATCCAGAACTGCTTGTGAAAGAGGAGCTGGTTGGATGTTTAGTTGATTTGCCATGCAGCCAGATTTAAAGTTTTGAGCTGTCTGTGAAGAATCTGATTGTTTTGTTGTGTGAGCAAATGGGGGATTTGAGGCAATATCCATGGTGGGCTGTGGGTCATATTTTTCAATAGCGGATACCAGTGCTGGCGTGGCCAGTCTGGGGCTATGAGAATCCGTCGTGGTCTCTCCTTTTTGACTTTCAAAAGAACCTTTGTGAGGAGAGGCAATAGAGGGAAGGCATTTACTGTCAGGTTTTTCCAACTGAAAGAGAGAGCGTCCACTTTCCAAGCTTGATGGTGAAATGTCCTTGTACAAAATTTTGTCAGTTGATAGTTTTGAGGACTGGCAAACAGGTCCATGTCTGGAAGGCTCCATTTTTGAGTTATTGCAAATATTTGTGGATCTAGTTTCCACTCGTGGGGATCCTTGATGTTTCTGCTGAGGTCGTCTGCCAATGTGTTCTTCTGTCCTGGCAGGAATTGAGCTTGTAACTGGACTTGGTAGGCCAGAGCTGTGTTCCATAAGATCATTGCTTGCCTGCATAGAGGGTAGGAATGTGTACCCCCTTGTTTGTTTATGTACCACATTACTGTGGTGTTGTCCGTCTTTATTGCAAGTTGTCCTGGATGTAATAGATCCTTGAAGGCTGTCAGAACTTTCTGTACAGCTAGCATCTCTTTTTGATTTATGTGCAGATTTCTTTGATCTGCAGTCCATAGGCCTTGAATGCATTGTCCTTCCATGTGTGCCCCCAGGCGTAGTCTGAAGCATCTGTTGTGATAGTTTGCCTGGCTGGGGCAAGGTGAAAGGCTGACCCTTGTTGAGCTGACATGCCTGTGACCACCATAGAAATTCCTGTTGTAGGCAGGGAATGAGAGATATCATTGTGTCCAAGCTGTGGCTGTGTTGAGACCATACGTTTTTTAGGTACCACTGTAATTTCCTCATATGCAGCTTTGCAAATGGTATTATTAGTATGCAAGATGCCATGAAGCCCAAAGCCTGCAGAATTTTTCTTGCAGTTAATTGGGTCTTTGTTGCCATTGTCTTGAAATACTGAGTCAGTTGTAGTTGCTTGTCTGGCATAAGATAAGCCTTCTGGGCCGTTGTATTCAAGCTGGCACCCAGGAATGTCATTTTTTGTGAGGGTACTAGTTTTGACTTTTTTTCGTTTACTGTGTACCCCAGGCAGTTTAGTAGATGCTTTACAAAGGCCAGATGATGTAAGAGAATGTCTTTGATTTCTGCTTGGATGAGGCAGTCGTTCCAGGTAAGGATATATTTGAATTCCTCTTTGTCTGCAGTATGCAATTACTGGTGCCAGGCATTTTGTGAAAACTCTGGGCGCAGTAGATAAGCCAAAGGGCAGTGCAGAGAATTGGTAATGGGTTGAACCTGCAATGAAACGGAGGTATCTTCTGCAACTTTGTCTGATAGGGACATGCAGGTATGCCTCCTTGAGGTCCAACGTTACTAGCCATGCTTCCTTGCCCAACATGGGAAGTAGCTGCTGTAGTGTTAGCATCTTGAATTTGGGTACTTGTAAGTGTTTAGAATTGAAAGGTCCAGAATTGGTCTCCAGGCATTATCCTTACTGGGCACTAGAAAGAGTCTTGAGTAAAATCCTTGGCCTTGCTCTCGAGTAGGTACCAGTTGAATGGCTCTCATGTCCATGAGAGCTGTAATTTGCTTTTGTGCCTCTGCCCATTGATTTTGTGGCAGGTTTGGCATTCCTCTTTTCATTGGCAAGGTGTGAAAGTGGAATCTGTATCCTCGTAAAATTATGTCTAGGACCTATTTGTCCTTTGTGACAATGTGCCAGTTGTCTGCAAAAAGTGCAAGCTTTCCCCCCAAGGGGGCTGCCAAGAGAGTATTGCTTGGCCAGATAAGGTGCAAGTCATTGAGTTTGCCTTCTGGTGGATTGAGACCTGTCTTCTCCTCCCTTCTGTGTTGTAGTGCCTCATTGGCGAGGTTTATACTGGGGTTGTGGTTGTCCTCTGCCTCTTGGGCGTCTGTATTTACCCCTCTGTGGTCTGTCAGTGGCTGGAAAGGACCAATTTTTTGTTGGCCAGTTTCTGCTGAAGCGAGGGGGTTGTACTTGTAGGAAATCTTTGACTGTCTGCATAGATTTTTGCCTTATCTTCCATTTTCTTTAAAACTTCTTCTGCTTTAACTCCAAAAAGAACATCCTGCTGTAAGGGAGCATCTAGTAGTTTTGCTTTAACATGATCAGGCAGAGTTTGTTCCTTTAACCATGCATGCCTACGTATAACAGACCCAGTGACAGCTGCTCTGCAGGAGGCTTCCAAAGAATCAAACCCACATTGTAAGGTATGTTTGCCCACCTGCTCAGTGGCGTGCAACAGATCCTGTACTTCTTTCAATTCAGATTGTTGAGGGAGAGTGGTTATTCTTTGCTTTAACTGAGAGATTAGAAATTGCTGATACTTAAGCATGTGACATTGACAATTCAGTGCCCTCATAGCTAGTGTGGCTGAGGTGTAAACCTTTTCCCCCACCTGTCTAGTGCTCTGGAATCCCTCTCAGAAGGTACTGGGTTTTTAGCCATAGAAGCCTTAGCCCCCTTGGGACCCTGGGAGATGGTCTCTGGGTCAGCTACAGGGCTTTTGTAAAGAAATTTGTGGGAATCAGGCACTCTATAGTATCTGCCAGGCTTAGCCGGAGCAGGAGGTAGAGAGTCTGGGTTGAAACTGGATTCTAAATAGACATCATCCACAATGTCCAAAACTGGTGGGATGGCAAGTGGTCTGTGTTGGGGGGAGTAAAAGAAACTCTCTGAGCCTTTTCTTCGAATCAGAGTAGTCCTGACCTTCCCAGTGAAAATGTTCCCTCATAGTGTGTAAAGTTTCCCCAAAGGAGTAGTCTTCAGGAGGAGAAGCTGAGGGAATAGAGTCCTCAGCATCAGAATCTTCATAAGGAGAGGAGTAGTAGTCTTGGTCCTCAGAGGAGTCGGAAGAAATGGACACTTGCTCAGAGGATGCATAATCTTCCTCTTGTCTAGGCCTTTTGTCAGGAGGGGCCTGGGAACCCCTGATTAAAGAACTCAAATCTTCAGCCATTTTGAGCATCTGTTTCTTAGGCATGGGGCCTTGAACAGGAGACTGAAGTGCAGTCCTTTTAGATTTAGGAGGAGTCTTCGACTTAGAAAACATTTTAATGGTGAGAGGAGTCGGTCTGAAAACGCCTTCAGAAACATATGGTGTTTCTGTAGCACCGTCTTTTGTAGCAAAGTCGTCGGAAGGGCCTGAAGTAAAAGGCTGCGTCGGCCTGGTACATTCCGCCAAAATTTCCGTAGCGGTTTCGGGTTCCAGATCTGCGGTAGTCAGGGGCTGCGTCGGAGCCTCACTGAGGACCCGAGAACCGGAGACCGGATCAGCCGAGGCCTCAGAATCTGGCTTAGGCCTAGGCTGTCTGTCCTTATCCCTGCATTTTTTGTGCACGCCGGTAGTCGGTTGCTCCGACGGCATGGTGTAGTTAAATTTCCTACCGAAGTAGTGTTGTGCGAAATCAAAGCGTCTTTCAACAGTACGCTTATTAAACCTAGCACAAAACCGACAAGGAGTGACGTCGTGGTTTGGGCCTAGGCAAGGTATGCAATAAGAATGAAAATCCTTATGAGGTATTTGCTTCCCACAAGAAATACAATTGTTAACTTTTTCTGACATCGGTCTGAGGCAAGAAAAGTTTCCCCAACAGGGTACTTAGCTTTATAGAAGACTGAAGTCTGAAATTCGAATTCGAAAATCTCAAGAGTCGGCCGACCGGCAGTTGCGAACTGCTTCTGCTTCGGGCACCGCACGGCAAGAAAGACTGAAGAAAACGGCGTCGGTTGCATTATATATACCCCTGGCACACTGACGTCAGGGAAGAAGCGACAGCAAACAACGCCGGACCAAGACTTTGGAATTTCGGCCGACTGCGGGACCGCCTGACGACAGGATAACCCAAGTGTGATGACTGCAGCAGGGTAACACGATGAACATCATCTACATTTATGGTAAGTGTACACAACTGTACTACGTTCTTCGTGTTTCACTTTTGAAGTCATCACACGGGTTGATTCCCAAAGCTGACGAAGGGTGGAGGCAGTCAAGAAGTATTACGGCTGGCTAGCAGGCCTTGTAAGACTGCTGTGGCAAATCAAGCTCTGCATTTAGAAAAGATAGGTAAGTGGTAATGCCTGGTGAAGGTGTGTACAGAAAGTACAGTTGTGTACACTTACCATAAATGTAGATGTTCAAGTGTATTCACTGCTGCAGTCATCACATTTGGGTTATCTGCCTGCAGGTAGCCCTCAGCCGGCCTGAATACCAGAGTCTTGGGATTTCTGCATCGGATGCTGTCACTTCTTCCATGACGTCAGGTCATCAGGGGTATAAAACATGCAGCCAACGCCATTACATCAGTTTTTGCTTGCCCCAGATGTCAGGTGCCCCCAAAATAGGAAGCAATTACATGGCATGTAATACCCCCAGCAAAAAACAAATACCAATGATATAAGACATGCCAGACAAAAAGGATAGGAAAGAAATCAAGAGAAGTCAGGGAGCTGGAGGGAGGGTAACCAGGACTGCAAGTGAATACACTGAAACATCTACATTCATGGTAAGTGTACACAACTGTACTATGTTCTTCGTGTTTCACTGTTGCAGTCATCACATTTGGGTTGATTCCCAAAGCTAGGGAAGGGTGGAAGAAGTTATGAAGCATTAGGGCTGGCAATCAGGCCCTGTAAGACTGCTGTGGCAAATCCAGCTCTGGATTTAGAAAATATAGGCAAGTGGTAGTGCTTGGTGAAAGTGTGTACAGAGCCCCAGGTTACAGCTTCCAGGATGCCCATGGTAAGTACTCCCCTGAGAAATGCTGTAGAGGTAGCTGTAGCCCTAGTGGAATGAGTTCTGATCCCCTGTGGGGTGGGTTTCCCATGGTGCTAGTAGCAGAAATGGATGCAGTGTGCTATCCATTTAAAAATGGTTTGCTTTGAAATGGCCTTGCCCTCTGCCCCTGCAGCAAAGCTGACTAGCAGCTGATCAGATTTTCTGAGAGGTTTGGTCCTGTCCAGATAGAACCTAAGCTGCCTGTGCACGTCCAGGGAATGCAGGATCCTTTCCCCTTTATTCTGAGGATTAGGAAAAAAGGTTGGCAAATGAATGGATTGGTTTAAAGCCACATTAGACACCACCTTGGGCATAAAGGATGGGTTAGTCCTGAGGGGAAACCCTGTCTGCATGGAAGGTAATGAAGGGTTCCCACTGCCATAAAGGCCTGCAATTCAGACACTCTTCTTGCCGAAGTGATGGCTAGAAGTAAAGCTGTTTTCCATGAGAGGAATTTTAACTCTGCTGTGGCCGCAATTTCAAAGGGCGGAAGTGTGAGCTTTAATACAAAGTTAAGGTCCCAGGCTGGAGTGGGAGCTCTCCTCAGGGGGGGCGCTTAAATTTTTGGCTCCTCTCAGGAACTGTTTTACCAGAGGATGAGAGAAGAGGGTTGGCTCAGTATTATAATGAGCTGAGATGGCAGAGGCATGGATCTTAATTGAAGAGAAGGATAGGCCTTTGTGAAGCATTTCTGTTAAGTAATCTAGTATATGAGGTAAGCTGGGCACAGTTGTGCCCATTCCCTAAGACTGGCTGCAGGAACAGTATCTTTTCCATTTTTCCAAATAGGATTTTCTAGTACTAGGCCTCCCTGACTCAAGAATGACATCCAGCATCTGCTTACTGAGGTTTGCTGGTGTTGAATTCAGGGGATTAGCCAGGCTGCAAGGTTCAGGGTCTGTAGCTAAGGGTGCAGAATCTGGTCTGCCTGCTGGGACAGCATGGAAGGAGTCTGAATCAGGTGCCCTGGTTGTAGCACTGTCATACTGCGCAAAAGAGGGCACCAGTGCTGGCGTGGCCAGTCTGGCGCAATCAGGATTGTCCTTGACTTGTCCTGCTTGATTTTTAGCAGAACCTTTGAGAGGAGTGGGAGAGGGGGAAAAGGCATAGACTGAGAGGCTTTCCCAGGTGAAGGGCATCCACTTTCCAAGCTTGGCTGTGGGGAGTTCTGCTGCAATATTTGCTCAATTGATAGCTCTGAGGGGAAGCACACCTGTTCCTCAAAAGCTTGAATATTTTGGGTTCCAGTTTCCACTCGTGTGGATCCATGAGATTTCTGCTCAAGTCATCTGCCAGTGAATTTAGTTTGCCTGGCAGGAATTGAGCTTGTAAGTGCACTTGGTTGCTCAAGGCTGTGTTCCACAGACATATGGCTAGTCTGCAGAGTGGGTAGGAATGGGTCTCACCTGCTTATGTACCACATAACTGTGGTGTTGTCTTCTTTACCAATAGTTGTCCTGGAAAAATAAGGCCCTTGAAGGCTGTCAGAGCATTCTGCACAGCTAGCATTTCTTTCTGATTGATATGCAGGTACATTTACTTTGGGTTCCATTTGCCCTGAATGCACTGCCCTGCCATGTGAGCCCCCCCATGCATAGTCTGATGTGTCTGTTGTTAGGGTTTGGGTGGCAGGGGGTAGAATGAAAGGGAGTCCCTTGTTGTGGTTGCAGGCCTCTGCCCACCAAAGGAACTCTGTCCTTAGACAAGGAATGATAGGAATCATTGTTTCCAGGTCCTGAGAATGTTGACACCAGAGACTTTTTGGGTACCCCTGAAGTTTCCACATATGCAGTCTTGCATATGGAATTAGTAGAATGCAAGAGGCCATGAACCCTAGGGCTTGCAGTATTTTTCTTGCAGATAGCCGGGTTTTGGTGGCCAGTAGACTGAAATAGTTTGTCAAATAAATTTGTTTCTCTGGAGTGAGGAATGCCATCTGGGAAGTTGTGTTCAAGCTTGCTCCCAGGAATACAATCTGTTGGCTGGGTACCAGTTGTGATTTATTTTCATTGATGGTGTACCCCAATGAAGTGAGAAGCCTCTTTTCAAATGCCAGGTGCTGAAGTAGCAGCTCCTGACTGTCTGCCTGAATCCGGCAATCGTCCAAGTATGGGTAAATTTGAATTCCTCTCGGCCTGCAATATGCAATGGCTGGAGCTAGGCACTTTGTGAATATCCTGGGCGCAGTAGATCAGCCAAAGGGAAATGCAGAGAACTGACAGTGTAGACAGCCTGCTCTGAAGTGTAGATATTTTATGCAAGATTCCCTTATGGGAATGTGCAGATAAGCTTCTTTTAAAATCTGGGGTTGCTAGCCAGGAGTCCTTGGCTAGCATAGGAAGCAGCTGTTGGAGAGTAACATTTTGAATTTTGGAACCACCAAAATGGTGTTGAGAATAGACAGATCCGGGATAGGACGCCAAGAGTTTTCTTTTCTGGAGACCAGAAACAGTCTGGAGTAAAAACCCTGTCCCCTTTGTTCTGCCGGGACAGGTTGAATAGCCTTGATACTGAGAAGAGAAAGTACTTAATTTTGGGCCTCAGCCCACTGGTTTGGTGATAGGTCTGGCATTCCGCTTATGGATGGGTGTGAGTGGAATTGGAATCTATATCCCTGGGAAACAATGTTTAAGACCCATTTGTCTTGGGTAATGTATTGCCAGTTTTGGCATGCAGTGCATGTTTTCCTCCTAAAGGTGCAAGTACTTGGGCAAGGCTTGGAAGAGTTAAGGATAAGTCACTGTGCAAGCTTACCAAAGGATGGAGGCTTACTACTCCGTTTTGGACATGGGAGCACACCATTGCTTAGATCTGTGCATAGCCTGAGACTGAAGTCTTGGTGGTCTGCTGCCCCTGGGTTTGGACTGAGGCGGCCTGGAAGGGAATGGAAAAAACCAGTTTTTTGAAGGCCAATGCCTACTGAATCTAGGTGGTTGTACTTGTAAGAAATCCTTAACAGTTTGCATAGATTTAGCTTTCTCCTTCATTCTTTTGAGGACTTCTGCTTTATTACCAAATAGATGCTCTTGATTTAATGTTGCAGCCAATAATTTTGCTTTAACATGATCTGGCAAGTTTTGTTCCTTAAGCCAAGCATGTCTTCTAAGAACAGACCCAGTGACAGCAGCCCTGCAAGATGCTTCTAAAGCATCAAACCCACATTGCAAAGTATGTTTACCAACTTGGTTAGCAGAATGAATTAACTCTTGTAAATCTTTGTGTTCTGCACAATCAGGAATCAACATTTTTTGTTTAATTAGCTCCATAATATGCTGCTGATACTTTAACATATGAAACTGGCAACTTAAAGCCCTAATGGCAAGCGTAGCAGAGGTGTATACCTGTTTTCACCATCTATCTAATGCCCTGGAATCCTTGTCCGAAGGGGTAGGATTTTTGGCAGTTGTAGCCTTAATGCCTTCAGGTCCCAGGGAAATGGTCTCTGGATCCACAGTAGGATTCCTAAAAAGGAATCATAGTACCTGTCAGGTTTCCTGGGAGCTGGAGGCAAGATAACAGGGGTAAGGCTGGATTCCAGAAAGACATCTACAATTTCCAGAACAGGAGGGATAGCTAGAGGCCTGTGCTGAGGCAATCTCAAAAATTTCCAGTCTCTCTTTTTGGACTGGGAGTAGTCCTGGCTCTCCCAGCGGAAATGTTCTAAGGGTGTGCAGGGTTTCACCACAGGAAAAATCCTCTGGAGGGGAAGCAGAGGGAATGGAATTCTCTGCATCAGAATCCTCATAAGTAGATAAGGGTATAACTTGGAAATCAGAAGGATCAGAGTAATCAGATTACTGATCAGAAGGAAAATCAGTTCTGGGTCTTTTTGAGGGGGAAGGCTGTCTTCCCCTAATTAAAGTAATGAGGTCCTCAGCCATTCTAATCATTTGTTTTTGTGGCATGTGGGCCTTAGAATGCGCTTAGTGCAAATTTTAGGCCTGAAAAATTCGGTATTTTTGGTTTGAAAGGAAGTCGTTGGTTTAATATGAAGATCAAAAGGCCTGAAAACACCCTCAGAAGCTGGTGCCTGCACAGCGGCACTGGACCCATCCAAGGTACAGACATCCACAGATTCCATAGTTGAAGAAGCATCTAGCGGTATTACCGGACTCCGAATGGGTCTCAGTAGAGGCCTGCGAATCTGTAGAAGCGGGTATCAGGGGCTGCAAAAGCGCCTCAATGAGTACCGGCAGACTGGCGACTAGCTTAACCGTAGCATCGTCAGCAGCCTTGGACCATGCAATCTGTCTCGGTCTTTATTCTTTCACTTTTTTGGAAGATCGGTAGTCGGATGGCTTACTGAAAACATTTTGGAGTACGGAGATTGAGCACGAAAGAATTTAGCTACAAAAATAGCTCAACGACGAATAGTTCGGGCGTTGAACAAGGCACAAAACCGACAGCGAGGGACATCGTGGTCTGGGCCTAAACAGGTGATGCAGTAAGAATGAAAAGAGGTATTTGCTTTTCACAGGCAAGACTTTTTCTGACATCAGTTAGATCAAGAAAAAAGGATCCCCAACGGGGTACTTATCTTTTAAAAGACTTCAGGTCTGAAACTCGAAAAACGAAAATTTCAACAGTCGGCCAACCGGCACTTGCTAACCGCTTCTACTTTGGGTACCACACGGCAAGAAAGACTAATGTAATGGCATCAGCTGCATGTTTCATACCCCTGACGTCATGGAAGAAGCGACAGCATCTGACACAGAAATCCTAAGACTCTGGTATTCAGGCCGGCTGAGGGCAACCTGCAGGCAGACAACCCAAATATGACGACTGCAACAGTGAAACACAAAGAACATCTCCAGGTTGCAGCATCCAGGATGACCCTGGTAGGGACTCCCCTGAGAAAAACTGTAGAGGTCGAGGTAGCCCAAATGGAATGAGACCTGATCCCCTGTGGGGTAGGTTTTTCATGGCGTTTGTAGCAGAAATGGATGCAGTGTACTATGCATTTAGAAATGGCCTTGCCCTCTGCCCTTGTAGCAAAGCTGACTAGCAGCTGGCCAGATTTTCTGAAAGGTTTAGTCCTGTCAAGGTAGAACCTGAGCTGTGGACGTCCAAGGAGTGCAGGATCCTTTCCCCTTTATTCTGAGGATTAGAAAAAAGGTTGGCAAATGAATGGACTGGTTTAAAGCCACACTGGATACCACCTTGGGCATAAAAGATGGGTTAGTCCTGAGGGAAACCCTGTCTGCATGCAAGATAATGAAGGGTTTCACAGCCATAAGGGCCTGTGAAGTACAGTTGTGTAAACTTACCATAAATGTAGATGTTAGAGTGTCTTCACTGTTGCAGTCATCACTGTTAGGTTCTTCCTGCCAGCAGGCAGCCCTCGGTCGGCCAGAATCCCAAAGTCTGGGTCCGGCATCGGCTATTCAGTCATCCTCCCTGACATCAGAGCACCAGGGGTACAAAGCTCCCAGCCGACGCCATGTTCTCCAGTTTTTCTTGCCCAGATGTCAGGTGCCCAAAAGTAAAGGCTAAAAGTAAGGTACAACAAACCCCATACCCTGTAGCAAATAGACCTCAGAAGAAGGGTGAAGCAGGGAACCACACTAATGAAAGAATAAGAGGGGACTGGGGGGTGGCTAACCCAGACTGCAACAGTGAAGACACTCGAACATCTACATTTATGGTAAGTGTACACAACTGTACTATGTTCATCGTGTTTCACTGTTGCAGTCATCACTGTAAGGTTGAATCCCAAAGCTGAGATAAAGGGTGGAGGTTATTGAGTAGAAGGGGCGGCTAGAAGGCCTTGCAAGACTGCAGAAGCAAAGCCTGCCCTGGACTTAGAATAAAGAGGTAGATTATAGTGCTTAGAGAAAGTATGCACTGAACTCCAAGTTGCAGCTTCCAAAATATCTTTGGTACGTACTCCCCTAAGAAAAGCAGCAGAAGTAGCAGCAGCTCTGGTGGAGTGAGTCCTGATTTTTCCTGGGATTTGCTTTCCATGATGAGAGTAACAAAATCTGATTCCATGAGCAATCCATTTAGAAATGGTCTGTTTTGAAATAGCCTTGCCTTGGGAATTTGCTACATAAGAAACAAACAGTTGTTCTGTTTTTCTGATATCCTTGGTTCTGTCCAGGTAAAAACGAAGCTGCCTGTGCACGTCCAAAGAATGCAAGATCCTCTTCCCCCTTATTTTGTGGATTGGGGAAAAAAGTTGGCAGGTGAATAGTTTGGTTTAAAGCCACTTTAGACATGAAAGTAGGGTTAGTCCTTAAAGAAACCCTGTCTTAATGAAAAATAATGGAAGGTTCCACAGCCATGAGTGCTTGTAACTCCGAGACTCTCCTGGCTGATGTCAAGGCCAGTAGGATAGCAGTCTTCCATGATAAATACTTTATATCAGATGTGGCAGCAGGCTCAAAAGGAGGCAGAGTAAGTTTTTTCCAGAACATAGTTGAGGTCCCAGGTAGGTATGGGTGGTGTCCTAGGGGGGCTTAAATTCTTTACTCCTCTGAGATATTGTTTCAGAAGTGGATGTGAAAAAATTGGAGAATCTGTATTGTAATGTGCAGAGATAGCTGAGGCATATATTTTTATGGAGAAAAAGGATAAACCCTTATGTAACATGTCTGTCAGGTAATGTAAAATAAATGGAACATTAGGAATGAGAGGATCTGAATCCTGAGCATGCATCCAGGTGCAAAATCTCTACCATTTACCTTCATAAGATTTTCTAGTGCTAGGCCGTCTGGCTTCTAAGACAACATCCATGACCTGTTTGGAAAGGGTAGAATTAATCATAGACCCTGAATACGCCAGGCTGCCAGGCTGAGAGTTTTGATATGAGAGTGCAGAACCTGGCCCTGGTGTTGGGACAAAAGATTTGGAATCTGAGGTAGAATCCAAGTTGGCTCCTGGGATAGATTCATTAATGATGGGTACCAAAATTGTCGAGGCCAATTTGAGGCCAGTAAAATCATCTTGGGTTTGTCCTGTTTTATCTTTAACACCCGTGGAAGAAGAGGTAGAGGAGGAAAGGCATACCCCGAGAGGTTCCTCCAACTGAATGAGAGCGCATCCACTTTCCATGCTGGTTTGTGATAAGTCCTTGTGCAAAAAGTCTGTAACTGGTAGTTGAGGGGAGATGCAAATAAATCTATGTCCGGGCAGCCCCAGGCTTCTGTAATCATCTTGAATATTTGGGTGTCTAGCATCCACTCGTGTGGGTCTGACAGGTTCCTGCTCAGGCGGTCTGCCAGAGTATTTTGTTTCCCTGGCAGGAACTGAGCTTGTAGTTCCACTTTGCAAGCTAGTGCTGTGTTCCATACAGTCATGGCTAGTCTGCAAAGGGGGCAGGAGTGTGAACCCCCTTGCTTGTTTATGTACCACATAACTGTGGTGTTGTCTGTCCGTATCAGTAGTTGCCCTGGCTGTAGAAGATCCCTGAAAGCCAAGAGGGCATTCTGCACAGCTAACATCTCTTTTAAATTGATATGTTGGTGCTTCTGATCCTCTGTCCAAAAACCTTGCAGGCCTTTCCCCTGCAAGTGGGCTCCTCATGCGTAATCTGAGGCATCCGTGGTTAACACTTGGTAGGCTGGAAGCAGACTGAAGGCTTTCCCCCTTTGTTTGGAAGACATGCCATGGCCCACCAATGGAATTCCTTTTGCAGGCAAGGCAAGACAGCAATCTGTGTGTCTAGACTGTAACAATGCTAGGACCATACGCTTTTTAGGTACCATTGTATCTTTCTCATATGCAGTCTTGCATATGGTATGAGAAGGATGTAGGAGGCCATGTAACCCAAAGCCTGCAGGAATTTCCTTGCAGTTAGCTGAGACATTAACGCCAGGGTTTTGAAAGTTGAAGCCAGCTGAAGTTGTTTTTCGGATGTCAGGAATGCCATCTGGGTTGTTGTGTTTAAAAGAGCACCCAGGAAAATTATCTGTTGTGTGGGTGTCAAATTTGACTTTTTTATGTTCACAGTGTATCCCAGGTACTTGAGTAGATTTTGAACAAATTCCAGGTGCTGGAGTAAGACATCCTTGCTGTCTGACTGAATAAGGCAGTCATCCAGATAAGGGTAAATTTGAATTCCCCTGAGTCTGCAGTAAGCTACTACTGATGCCAGGCACTTGGTGAAGACCCTGGGCGCAGTAGAGAAGCCAAAGGGCAGTGCAGAGAATTGTTAATGTTTCGAGCCTGCCTTGAACCTGAGGTATCTTCTGCACTCCTGTCTGATAGGAATGTGGAGGTAAGCCTCCTTTAAATCCAATGTCACCATCCATGCATTTTTCCTCAACATTGGCAGGAGCTGCTGCAGAGTAAGCATCTTGAACTTTGGTATCTCCAGGAAAGTATTTAAGACTGACAGATCCAGGATGGGTCTCCAAGAATTTTGTTTTCTGGGAACTAGAAATAGTCTTGAGTAAAAGCCTTGCCCTGTCTCTGATTGTGGAACCAGTTCTATGGCCCTCATAGCCATGAGGGATCCCCACCTGGTTTAATGCCTCTGCCCATTGGTGTTTTGGTAGGTCTGGCCATCTGTTTGGTCTTGGCAAGGTATGAAAGTGGAATTTGTAACCTCTTGAAACTACATCCAGAACCCACTTGTCTTGGGTTATCTAAGTCCAATTTCAGTGAAAAAGAGAGAGTTTTCCTCCTAGAGGGGCTTCCAGGAGAGAAGTTCCTGGAGTCATTGAGCCTGTTTCCTATAAGACTGAGGTCTGTCCTCTCCACCCCTGGGGGTGGAAGCACTCCACTGTCTAGGTCTATAAGAGGTCTGTGCTTGGGCTCTCCCTCTGGGGCACCTATATCTACCCCTCTGAGGCCTGTCCGAGCTGGGAAAGGACCAATTTTTTGTTGGCCAATTTCTGCTAAATCTTGGGGGCTGAACTTGTAAGAAATCCTTAACCGTTTGCATGGATTTTGCCTTATCCTCCATTTTCTTTATCACCTCTTCAGTCTTAGACCCAAACAAAACATTATGTTGAACAGGAATTCCAAAAAGTGGCTGAACACAGATTCCCCGAACTCGAGCAGTGAAGACAAACCAGCGAAGACAAAATTCTTCCTTTTTCACACAGATTTATTTATGAACTACGCCAACACACAGAACTCCATACATAGGTTAAGCGCTTTCATCTGGTGTATCCAGATTTCTTCAGAACCATTTGTCTCCAAATACAAGTCACTTATATATCAATTTTGGCGCCAAAAAAATCAATAATAGAATAATTACCTACTATAAAATATAAAGTTTAAAATATTTATAATATTTGTAAAAACCTGTAGTTAGTTGTTCAGATGTTAAATTACAATATCAACATCAAATACATTACATATGCATTCGTGTTTCCTATACTATGAAACCTATAAACTAGTATATAAACTAGGATGGTATATTACAGTAATGCAGGCACTGGCTCCTGTACTTGATATATTATACATAATACTACAAAATCAATTCTTGTAGAAATACTCTTACACACAAAACTAAATACTAAGTACTAGTGCTAAAACCTCTAACATTTCCAATACATAACCCTATCTATTAAAAAGATACATAGATACATTAATACATTAATATTGATCTGATTTTAGCCCCAAAAACTAGTGCAAATAACAATTGAAAAAGGGGGGTTTATTCTAATCTAGGACTAGAAAGGGTTTTAAGCTAATGTGGTCATTAATGCCTGGTGGTGTAGTAGCATCTAAACATATTTGCCACTTACTTTCCATCCATGCCAAATATGTTTTCCAATTACCACCCCTATCACTCACTTCTACTTGGTCAATAATAGCAAATTTAAAAGTGTGATCATTACCTTTGTCCATTATATGCCTACTCAATGCATTCTTTGGATCTCCTTTTTTAATTCTATATAGGTGCTCATATATACGCGTCTTGAATTTCCTCTCGGTCTTTCCTATATAATACGCGGAGCACTTAACACAAGTAGCTATATAAACAATACGCTGGGTATTGCAATTTCCATTTTTGGCAAATACTATGGATCTAGTGATATTCTTTAACCTGATCCTTATATTGGTATTAATGTTTTTACATTGACTACAAGTACCACAATGAGTTGTACCCTTCTTACTCATGCCTTTTTGACCCTTTTTTCCATTTTCAATCATCCTTTTCAAATTATTTCCTGTTTTGAATACTGTTATTGGTCTTGTTCCTGTTATATGACCAATAGATACTGAAGTCGAAATCAACTCCCAATGTTTTTTCAGTATTTCTATCACTATATTTGTATAGGGATTAAACCTTATAACACACACTCTTTTGTCGTGGTCTGTGTTAATGTTAGAACTATTCCCACTACCTTTCCCTAATAAAGGAACATATTTGTGTCCCCATTCTGTCTTAACATATGATATAATATTTTCCAACATAGCTTTTGGGTATCCTCTATCATAAAATAGTTTATACACAACATCCAATTCACTTGTCATACTCTCTCTTGAGGATGACATTCTGGCTACACGTATGCTTTGGCCTTTAACTACATTACGGAAGATATGTGCTGGATGACAACTACTATAATGTATGTAGTCATTGAAGAACGTAGGTTTTCTATAGATCTTTGAAGCAAAGCCCTTTCCTGTATTGCTTATCCACGTGTCCAAATAAGTTATTCCTTCTTTATCATATTGATAAGTAAATTTCAAAAAATCCGTAGTTTTGTTGAGATATTCAATAAAAACTGGTATCTTATCAACTGGGCCTTTCCATATAATAAACATATCGTCCAGGAACCTTGTATACAACCCAATGTATTGATGATATTCACTGGGAAATATATACTTGTTCTCCCACTCAAGCATAACCATATTGGCAAATATGGGGGCACAAGAAGCCCCCATAGCCACTCCACGTATTTGCCTAAAATATTCCCCTGAGTGGTAAATATAATTATGATCGAGAACAAGCCCCATCATATCCATAATCAAATTTATTTTGTCCCAACTACAACCTAAGTATTTTGTCATACTATTGTAGAAATATTCTAGTCCAGTGGTCGCAGGTGTACTGGAAAACAAATCTTGTACATCCACTGTGAGGAAGACTAAGTTTTCTTCCCAAACTTCCATAGTTAATGTTCTCAAAAAATCCCATGAATCTTTCACTATATGGTCCACTTTTGTATAAATTTGTTTCATCCAATGATCAATTGTAACCCCTAACTTAAAAGTTTTTGATTTAGATCCAGATATTATGGGTCTAAATGGTGGATTCTCCAAATTTTTATGTATCTTTGGTATCCCTATAATGTGTGACAATATAGGGAATTCATTTCTCAAATATTCATATAGTTCACTAGTTATTCTGTTATCTAGTAAATATTCTTCGACTACTAGATCAATCCTTCTGTGTCCTATATTAATTTGATTCAGGGATACTTGTTCATAGTTGCCTGATTCGTATAGGATTTTATGTATTTCACTTTGGTATAGTTGGCTGTCAAAAATCACTATACCTCCACCCTTATCGGGCTTCATTATTCTGATCTCATTATTCATTATAAGTTCTTCCAAACATTTTCTTTCTCCCTTATTCAAATTATCATTCATAGTGGATGTATCAACTCTATTAGTTTTTATATCTCTATACAAAGTATATAAATCCTTGCATACCATTTTCTCATACAAAGCAATTTGTGCATAACAGGGATATATGTACTTTTCTTGACTAATTTTCTACTATTAATGTTAGCATTTCCCTTTTTTGAGTCATCATTAAACTGTATAGCTAAATTTAATCTTCTACAAAAAAGTTTAATTTCCTTAATCATATCAAAAATGTCAAAATGTACAGTAGGAATGAATTTCATTCCCTTACTAAACAATGTTATTATTTCATCCGTAACTTGAACGTCTGTATAGTTGTATACTTTGAACCCCTCAAAACTATGTATACTAGGATGACTCACTGTTCTACCCACAGAAGCAGATGTAAGGGTAGCGTTTACCTTTTCCTTGTCACTATAAATTGTATAGTCCGTAATTTGCTTGAAGGAAGCAATGGGTATATGTGTACAACACTCTCCATTAGAAGGAACCTCAAATGACCTGTAGTTTTGTCTAATTAATATCTCCTTTGCCATCTCTTGGGAGCCGGATAGTATCTCCCCCTTGAAAATTTTCATCTTCATTCATCCTATATTTCCTTCTTTTTCCTTTAGTATGTACTACCTCAAAATCTCCCTCCCCTTCATGTTCATATTGGGGCCAAATGTACGCTCTACCTATCCTATACAATTCTAAGTCACGTTCTATTTTATGCATTTTCATGTTATATACATTGTTCACTCTACTTTTTGCATTGTTAAATTGTTTAGAATATAAATCATACCACTCTACAAAATTCCCATCTTGTATAATGGATTCATTTAATATTTCTACCTCCTGTAATAAACCATTGATTTTTTCTTCATTACATTTAATAAGTGTCTTCATATAGGTGTAGCCAAACTCATCAAACATCTTATTAAACGTTTGCTCAATTTTAGAGGTATATTTTATACCTAGTGGTAGTTTAAAGAATCTCAGTCCTTTAGGGACAACTTGCAACAATAAACATTTTTCAAGATATGCATTATCAATTCTCACACTCCTCAGTTGTATCAATTTTTTGCCTAATGAATAAATTCTAGCTTTTACATCATCATTCTTAACATTAGGTTCATTCACATAATGTTTTTGCTTGTATTCACTAGTGGTTTTCCCCACAAAATCATATTCTTCGGCTAAAAAATCATTCAATGCATTAGACACGTTAAAAACATGTTCCCGACAGTCCCTTTTTTGTGTACAAGTCAATTTAGGACTAGATATTTGCTCATTATTAACAGTACCTTTGTTTTTAGCATTTAGCGTTTGCTTTACTAGCAATCGCTGAATAGGTCCGTAGATGTTCACGCTGATGTTTCGGACGTGCCCCCATTCTCACATTTTCACTGTTGGTGTGGAATAGGCTAAAGTCGAAGGTGAAATCTGCTTCCAATGACACATTAGCATTGTCCTCCCTTATATCCAAATTACGTTGATTTTTTGATGTTATCCCTTCACACTGTCCATTAGGGATTTCACTTACATCACTGTTAACTTCCACTAATACTGCCTCCACATGCGATGTCTCTGTGTTAGTTTTTAATACTTGTTTTGCGGAATCCCCGCCTGACATTACTGCTTCTGTCAATTTATTAACAAGTTTCAGCAGTTTATTGACGTCGCCTTGAAGCGACGTCACTTCAGACCGGAGCGAACAGTATTCTTCACGACTCAATGGAGTCCCAAGAGAATCCACCTCTGCCATCGAACAACTAGTAAAAAACAACTGAAATCCACAACTAGAATTCCAAAAAGTGGCTGAACACAGATTCCCCGAACTCGAGCAGTGAAGACAAACCAGCGAAGACAAAATTCTTCCTTTTTCACACAGATTTATTTATGAACTACACCAACACACAGAACTCCATACATAGGTTAAGCGCTTTCATCTGGTGTATCCAGATTTCTTCAGAACCATTTGTCTCCAAATACAAGTCACTTGTATATCAATTTTGGCGCCAAAAAAATCAATAATTGAATAATTACCTACTATAAAATATAAAATATAAAGTTTAAAATAGTTGTCATCCAGCACATATCTTCCGTAATGTAGTTAAAGGCCAAAGCATACGTGTAGCCAGAATGTCATCCTCAAGAGAGAGTATGACAAGTGAATTGGATGTTGTGTATAAACTATTTTATGATAGAGGATACCCAAAAGCTATGTTGGAAAATATTATATCATATGTTAAGACAGAATGGGGACACAAATATGTTCCCTTATTAGGGAAAGGTAGAGGGATAAGTTCTAACATTAACACAGACCACGACAAAAGAGTGTGTGTTATAAGGTTTAATCGCTATACAAATATAGTGATAGAAATACTGAAAAAACATTGGGAGTTGATTTCGACTTCAGTATCTATTGGTCATATAATAGGAACAAGACCAATAACAGTATTCAAAACAGGAAATAATTTGAAAAGGATGATTGAAAATGGAAAGAAGGGTCAAAAAGGCATGAGTAAGAAGGGTACAACTCATTGTGGTACTTGTAGTCAATGTAAAAACATTAATACCAATATAAGGATCAGGTTAAAGAATATCACTAGATCCATAGTATTTGCCAAAAATGGAAATTGCAATACCCAGCGTATTGTTTATATAGCTACTTGTGTTAAGTGCTCCGCGTATTATATAGGAAAGACCGAGAGGAAATTCAAGACGCGTATATATGAGCACCTATATAGAATTAAAAAAGGAGATCCAAAGAATGCATTGAGTAGGCATATAATGGACAAAGGTAATGATCACACTTTTAAATTTGCTATTACTGACCAAGTAGAAGTGAGTGATAGGGGTGGTAATTGGAAAACATATTTGGCATGGATGGAAAGTAAGTGGCAAATATGTTTAGATGCTACTACACCACCAGGCATTAATGACCACATTAGCTTAAAACCCTTTCTAGTCCTAGATTAGAATAACCCCCCTTTTGTCAATAGTTATTTGCACTAGTTTTTGGGGCTAAAATCAGATCAATATTAATGTATTAATGTATCTATGTATCTTTTTAATAGATAGGGTTATGTATTGGAAATGTTAGTTAGAGGTTTTAGCACTAGTACTTAGTATTTAGTTTTGTGTGTAAGAGTATTTCTACAAGAATTGATTTTGTAGTATTATGTATAATATATCAAGTACAGGAGCCAGTGCCTGCATTACTGTAATATACCATCCTAGTTTATATACAAGTTTATAGGTTTCATAGTATAGGAAACACGAATGCATATGTAATGTATTTGATGTTGATATTGTAATTTAACATCTGAACAACTAACTACAGGTTTTTACAAATATTATAAATATTTTAAACTTTATATTTTATAGTAGGTAATTATTCAATTATTGATTTTTTTGGCGCCAAAATTGATATATAAGTGACTTGTATTTGGAGACAAATGGTTCTGAAGAAATCTGGATACACCAGATGAAAGCGCTTAACCTATGTATGGAGTTCTGTGTGTTGGCGTAGTTCATAAATAAATCTGTGTGAAAAAGGAAGAATTTTGTCTTCGCTGGTTTGTCTTCACTGCTCGAGTTCGGGGAATCTGTGTTCAGCCACTTTTTGGAATTCTAGTTGTGGATTTCAGTTGTTTTTTATTATGTTGAACAGGAGCATCCAGTAACTTTGCTTTCACTTGATCAAGCAAATTTTGTTTCTTTAACCAAGCATGCCTTCTAATGACCGTGCCAGTGGCAGCCACCCTGCATGAGGCCTCCAAAGCATCAAAACCACAGTGTAAGGTATGTTTCCCCACCTGCTCAGTAGCATGCATCAAATCATGTAATTCATTATTATCTGCACATGCAGAAATGGTACCTAGCTTTTGTTTCATAACAGACAGAAAAAATTGCTGATACTACAGCATATGAAATTGACAATTCAAAGCCCTAATGGATAAAGTAGCAGAAGTGTACACTTTTTTGCCCCATCTCTCCAAAGCTCTAGAATCCTTATCTGACGGAATAGGGTTCTTAGCAGTGGTGGCCTTAACACCCTTAGGACCCTGAGAAATGGTTTCTGGATCAGCAGCTGGATTTTTATAAAGAAACTGGTGGAAGCCAGGGACTCTGTAATATCTATCAGGCTTTCTAGGGGCTGGAGGAAAGGAGTCAGGAGTTAAATTAGCCTCAGAAAAGACATCATTCACAATATCCAAAATAGGAGGAATAGCCAGGGGTCTGTGTTGAGGAAGAAGGAAATCCCTAAGCCTTCTCTTAGATTCAGAGTACTCCTGTCCTTCCCAGTGAAAATGTTCACTCATGTCATGTAAAGTTTCCCCAAAAGAAAAATCCTCAGGGGGAGAAGCTGAAGGAATGGATTCCTCAGCATCAGAATCCTCATAAGGAGGGAAAGTATAATCCTGTTCAGAGGAAGACACTGAAGAGATAGATGCCTGATGAGAGGATTCATAGTCCAATTCTTGTCTTGGCCTTTTGTCTGGAGGGGGATGTGAACCCCTGATCATAGTAAGTCCTCCGCCATTTTAAGCATTTGTTTTTGTGATTTATGTCCCGGATCAGAGGAGGCCTGGGCTTGAGTCTTTGTTTTAGGAGAAGTTTTTGCCTTTGTCTTTATCTGAAGCTGCGTAGGACTGAAAACCCCCTCGGAAGCCGGTACCTGCACAGCGGCTCCGGACCCATCCGAGGGAGCATTGTCCGAAGGTCCTGCACCTGGAGTACTCAAAGGCCTAGTTGGCTCCTCGTGGGAGTCCGTTTCGGCAAACGGTTCCAAAATGGCTGATGACAGGGGCTGCGAAAGCACCTCACTGACGACGGCTGAACCTGCAGCTGGCTCTGCTTGTAAACCGTCGTCTGATTTGGACCTCGGAGGCCTGTCCTTATCCTTGCGCCTTTTGTGAACTCCGGTAGTCGGAAGCGTGTCCGACGACATATTGTAATTAAATCGCCTGCCAAAGTAGTGAAAAGCAAAATCTCATCTCCGCTTAATAGTACGTTGATTAAATCTAGCACAAAACCGACAACTAGCTACGTCGTGGTCAGGGCCTAGACAAGGAATACAGTAAGAGTGGAAATCCTTATGAGGTATTTGCTTCCCACATGAAATACAATTATTAACTTTTTCTGACATCGGACTGGAGCAAGAAAAAAGTTTCCCCAATGGGGTACTTAGCTTTGAGAAGAAGTAGTCAGTCTTCGGAATGAAGCACCAAAAATATCAGGAGTCAGCCGACCGGCACTTGCGAACTGCTTCCACCGCACGGCAAGAAAGACTGGAGAACATGGCGTCGGCTGGGAGCTTTGTACCCCTGGGGCTCTGACGTCAGGGAGGATGACTGAACAGCAGACGCCGGACCCAGACTTTGGGATTCTGGCCGACCGAGGGCTGCCTGCCGGCAGGAAGAACTCAACAGTGATGACTGCAACAGTGAAACACAATGAACATCTCGGACACTTCTTGCTGAAGTGATGGGCTAGCAGTAAGGCTGTTTTCCAAGAGAGGAATTTTAACTCTGCTGTAGCAGCAGGCTCAAAAGGGGGAAGCGTAAGCTTCTTCTAGTATAAAGTTAAGGTCCCAGGCAGGAGTAAGAGTTCTCCTTGGGGGGTGGGGGGGGGTCTTAAATTGTTAGTTCCTCTCAGGAACTGTTTGATCAGAGGGTGAGAGAAGATGGGTGGCTTAGTATTGTAATGAGCTAAGATGGCAGAGGCATGAATCTTAATTGATGAGAAGGACAGGCCTTTGTGGAGCAGCTCTGCTAGGTAATCTAGGATTTGAGGCAAGGAGGACATGGCTGGCTCCAAGAACAATATCTATTCCACTTTTCTGAATATGATTTCCTAGTACTGGGGCTCCTGGCCTCAAGGATAACATACAACATCCAGCACCTGTTTGCTGAGGGTTGCTGGTGATGTATTCAGGGAATAAGCCACGCTGCCAGGTTCAGGGTTTGCAGTTGAGGATGCAAAATCTGTCTCTCCTGCTGGGACAGCAGAGAGGGAGGTCTGACGTAGGTAGCAGTGTGGCACTGCTGTTGGACTGTGTAGGAGTGGGTGCCAGTGCTGGCGTGGCCAGTCTGGTGCAATAAGGATTGTCCTTGGCCTGTCCTGTTTGATCTTGAGGAGTACTTCTGGAAGGAGGGGCAGAGGGGGAAAGGCACAGATCGAGAGGTTTTCCCATGTGAAGGATAGGACATCCACTTTCCAAGCTTGGCTGTGGGGAATTCTGGTGCAAAATTTGTTTAGTTGATGGTTTTGGGAGGATGCAAAGAGGTCCACCTCTGGTGTCCCCCACCTGTGTATTAGAAGTTTGAATGAGTTTGGTTCCAGTTTACACTCGTGTGGGTCCATTAGATTTCTGCTCAAGTCGTCTGCCAGTGAATTTTGTTTGCCTGGCAGGAATTGAGCTTGCAGGTGCACTTGGTTGCTTAAGGCTGTGTTCCACAGAGCTATGGCTAACCTGCAGAGTGGGTAGGAGTGAGTTCCCCCCTGCTTGTTTATGTACCACATAACTGTGGTGTTGTCAGTCTTTATCAGGAGTTGTCCTGACAGGATAAGGTATTTGAAGGCTGTCAGTGCATTCTGTACAGCCAACATTTCTTTTTGATTGATATGCAGGTAAATTTGTCCTGGGCTCCATTTACCTTAAATGCATTCGCCTGCCATGTGGGCCCCCCATGCATAGTCTGATGAATCTGTTAGAGTTGGGACGGTGGGAGGGTTGTGAAAAGGAGTCCCTTGTTGTGGTTGCAAGCCTTTGCCCACCAAAGGAACTCTGTCCTAAAGCAAGGAATGATTGGAATAACTGTTTCCAGGTCCTGGGAATGTTGACACCAGAGACTTATGTACCACTGAAGTTTCCTCATATGCAGTCTTGCATATGGAATCAGTAGAATACATGAGGTCATGAACCCTAGGGCTTGCAGTATTTTTCCTGTAAATAGCTGGGTTTGAGTGACCAGTAGTTTGAAATTTGTTTGTCTCTTTCGGCTTTTCCTGGTTAGGGGTCGCCACAGCAGAACTCCGGTCCGCTAATGATTGGCAGTTGATTTTTACGTACCGGCTTGCCAGGCCTGACGCACAACCTTCAGCAAAGGTACGCCCATTCACGCATGTCTCCACGCAGAAGACGCTCTAGCTGAGAATCGAACTGGACAGCGTCTTACTGTGAGGCGACAATAAGTTGTCAAATAAACCTGGTTTTCTGGAGTGAGGAATGCCATCTGGGAAGTTGCGTTCAAGCTTGCTCCCTGGAATACAATCTTTTGGCTGGGTACCAGATGTGATTTCTTTTTGTTGATGCTATACCCCAGAGAAGTTAGGAGTCTCTTTACAAATGTCAGGTGCTGAAGTAGCAATTCCTGACTGTCCGCCTGAATCAGGCAATCGTCCAAGTATGGGTAAATTTGAATATTTCTCTGCCTGCAGTAAGCAATGGCTGGAGCCAGGCACTTTGTGAATACCCTGGGCACAGTAGATAAGCCAAAGGGAAGTGCAGAGAACTGACGGTGCACAGAGCCTGCCCTGAAATGTAGATATTTTCTGCAAGATTACTGTATGGGGACGTGCAGATAAGCTTTTTTTAAGTCTAGGGTGACTAGCCAGGAGTCCTTGGCTAGCACAGGAAGGAGCTACTGGAGTGCAAGCATTCTGAGTTTTGCTACCACCAGGAAGGTGTTTAGGGTGCCAAGAGTTCTCTATCCTGGTCACCAGGAACAGTCTGGAGTAGAAACCCTATCCCCTTTGCTCTGTTGGCATAGGTAGTATAGCCCTGATACTGCGAAGAGAAAGTACTTGCTTTTGGGCCTCTGTCCACTGGCTTGGCGGAAGGTCTGGCAATCTGCTTGGGGTTGACAGAGTGGAAATAGAAACTGTATCACTGGGATACAATGTTTAAGACCCATCAGTCCTGGGTAATATACTCCCAGTTTTTTGCACGCAGGGCGAGTTTTCCTCCTAGGGGTGCAAGTACTTTGGCATGGCTGGGAAGGATTAAGGGCAAGTCTTTGTGAACCTTTTTCCATAGGGGGTGGCTTACCACTCCCAGCTTTTGAGGAGGGAGCACTCCATTGTTTAGATCTGTGGATACCCTGAGACTGTAGTCTTTGTGGTCGGTTGCCTCTGGGTTTGGGCTGAGAAGGTCTGGAAGGGACTGGAAAGGACCAGTTTTTTGAAGGCCAATGTTTACTGAATCTAGGTGGCTGTACCTTTAAGAAAATAACAGTTTGCATGGATTTAGCTTTTTCCTCCATCTTTTTAAGAACAACTTCTGCTTTAGAGCCAAACATTCTTGGGTTAATGGAGCATCAAGTAATTTTGCCTTGACATGGTCTGGCAAGATTTGTTCCTTCAGCCAAGCATGCCTTCTCAGAACAGACCCAGTGACAGCAGCCCTGCAAGATGCTTCTAAGGCATCAAAACCACACTGCAAAGTACGTTTACCAACTTGGTTTGCAGAATGCATTACGTCTTGAAAGTCCTTATTTTGTGCACAATCAGGAATCAACATTTTTTGTTTAATTAGATCAATAATATGCTGCTGGTACTTCAACATGTGAAACTGGCAATTTAAAGCCCTGATGGCAAGAGTTGCACAGGTATAAACCTTCGTACCCCATCTGTCTAGAGCCCTAGAATCCCAGTCTGAAGGGGTAGGGTTTTTGGCAGTAGAAGCCTTAATACCTGGGATATGGTCTCTGGATCCGCAGTGGGATTTTTAAAGAGAAATTTGTGAGAGTCAGGTACTCTGTAGTATCTGTCAGGCTTTCTAGGAGCAGGTGGTAAAGTATCAGAGGTAAGCCTGGATTCCATGAAGACATCTAGAATATCCAGGACAGGAGGAATAGCTAGAGGCCTATGCTGAGGAAAGTCTAAAAATTTCCTTAGTTTCTTTTTGTACTCTGGGTAGTCCTGGAATTTCCAGCGGAAATGCTCTTAGGGTATGCAAGGTTTCACCAAAAGAAAGGTCCTCTGGGGGGGGGGGGGGCTGAGGGAATTGAATCCTCTGCATCCGAGTCCTCATAGGTAGATAAGGGTATGTCCTGGTAATCACAGGGGTCACAGTAATCAGACTCATGGTTTGAAGAATCAGAAGGAAAATCAATTCTTTGTCTTTTAGAGGGGGAAGGCTGGCTTCCCCTAATTAAAGTAATAAGGTCTTCAGCCATTCTAAGCATTTGTTTCTGTGGCATGGGAGCTTGAGAATGTGCTTTGGTTGCCAGTTTCCTAGGCGTAGTGCAAACTCTGGGCCTGAGAAATTCGGTAGATTTAGTCATAAAGAAGTAGTTGGTTTGATATGAAAATCGGAAGGTCTGAATATACCCTCAGAAGCCAGTGTCTGCACAACGGCTCCGGACCCATCCAAGGTAGAGACATCCTCAGGTTCCATAGTCGAAGAAGCATCTTGCGGCATACCGGACTCCGAATGGGTCTCAGTGGAGGCCTGCAAATCTGTAGAAGCTGGTAACAGGGGCTGCGAAAGCGCCTGAGTACCGGCGGACTGGCAACTAGCTTAACGGAAGCGTTGTTGGCAGTTTTGGACGTATGCGGTCTGTCTCTCTATCTTTGCATTTTTTCACAAGATCAGTAGTCAGATGGCTTACTGAAGCCATTTCAGAATACGGAGAATGAGAGCAAAAATATTTAGAAAAAAACAGCCCAACGACGAGTAGTTCGAGCGTCGAACAAGGCACAAAACCAACAGTGAGGGATATTGTGGTCTGGGCAACAGGTGACGCAGTAAGAATGAAAATCTGTGAGGTATTTGCTTTCCACAGGCAAGACAATTGTTCACTTTTTCTGACATCGGTTAGAGCAAGAAAAAAGGATCCCCAGCTTTAGAAGACTTCAGATTTGAAACTCGAAAAACGAAAATTTCAGGTAGCTGCCGACCGGCACTTGCGAACTGCTTCTGGTTCAGGCTCCCACGCGGCAAAAAAAGCTGATGTAATGGCATTGGCTGCATGTTTTATACCCCTGACGTCATGGATGAGGCGACAGCATCTGATGCAGAAATCCCAAGACTCTGGTATTCGGGCCAGCTGAGGGCTACCTGCAGGCAGACAACCCAAGTGTGATGACTGCAACAGTGAAACACGAAGATAATCATCCAGGACAGGAGGACTGGCCAGAGGTCTGTGCTGTGGAACATCTAAGAATTCCCAGTCTCTCTTTTTTGACTGAGGGTAATCCTGACATTCACATTGGAAATGTTCCATTAAGGTATGTAGGGTTTCCCCAAAGGAAAAGTCCTCGGGTGGAAAGGCTGAAGGGATGGATTCCTCTGCATCGGATTCCTCATAAGCTGAGAGGGGTTGCATATCTTCAATATTCAGATGCATCAGTCATCGGACTCCTGTTCAGATAAAACTACTGGGGACAAATCTCTCTTTCTTTTGGAAGGGGTAGCCTTGGCTTCGCCTGATGAGCATTATAAGGTCTTCCACCATTTTAAGTATCTGAGACTGAGGTAAGGAAGCAGCTGCCTGAGTTTGGGTCATTGGTTTCTTGGGTGTGGTTCGTACCCTGGGATTAGAAACTCGGTAGTTTTCGAAAGCATGGAAGATGCGAAAGCAGTCAGTCTGTGTCGAGAATCAGTAGTGCAAAGTACTTCCTCAGAACCCAGTGGCTCTGGACCCATCCAATGTAGAGACATCCGCAGGATCCTTAGTTGATGAAGAATCTCGCCGCATGCCAGACTCCGAAAGGGTCTCGGTAGTGGAATGCGAATCCAGAGAAGCGGGCATCAGGGGCTGCGAAAGCGCCTCACTGAGGACCGGAGAACTGACGACTAGCTTAACGGAAGCGTCGTCGGCAGTTTTTGACCTGTGCGGGCTTGTCTTTATCTTTACCTTTACGCTTTTTTGGAAGATCTGCTGTCGGATGGCTTACTGAAGAAATATCGGAATACGAGGACTGAGCAAAAATATCTAGCTACAATAAGGGCCTGGTGACGCATAGTTCTGGCATTGAACAAAGCACAAAAGCGACAGAGGGGGATGTCGTGGTATAGGCCTAAGCAAGTGACGCAGTAAGAATGAAAATCTCGGTGTGGTATTTGCTTTCCACAGGCGAGACAATTAACTTTTTCTGACATCAGTTAGAGCAAGAAAAAAGGATCCCCAATGGGGTACTTAGCTTTAGAAGAATTCAACTTCCATTCAGAAACAAAAAAAAACTCAGGTAGAGGCCGACTGGCACTCGTGAGAACTGCTTCTGCCTCTTCGGCAAGAAAGACTGATGTAATGGCGTCAGCTGCCTTAATTTGTAACACTGACAACCTGATGTCAGTCCTGGAGTGACGGCAACCGGCGCAGAAATACTAAGCCTCTGGTATTAGTGCCGACTGAGGGCTACCCTGGCAGGGATGACCCAAATGTTGATGACTGGAACAGTGAAACACGAAGAACATCAGGTATCCCCCCCTGCTTGTTGACATACCAGACCACAGCCACGTTGTCAGTCTGAATTGCAATCTTTCCCAGAGGAAGGCAGTCCTGAAAGGCTTGCAACATTAGAAAAATTGCTCTCATGTCTAGGACATTACGTGCAACTTGGTCTTTACAGGGGACCACATACCTTGGACAGTTCTCCCCTGGAAATGCCCCTCCCCCACCCACACACACACACCAACAGGGAAGCGTCAGTGGTCACAGTGGGCTTTGGTGGAGGAAGAAAAAAAGGGCCTGCCTAGGAGGAGATTCTGAGATTGAATCTACGAAAGGTGTCGTCTGCACACAGGCATTAACTTTATGTACATGGGTTCAGACGGAGCAGACCACTGAACTGCTAAGGTAAACTGTAAAACCCACATATGGCACGTTGGTAGGGGAACCAGCTGAATGGCTGCGGCCACGGATCCTACTGTTCAAAGAATCAAGTGGACCGGGGAAGGTGGCAGCTCTAAAATTTACATGACCTGCTCCTGGATCAATTGAACCCTGCATAGAGGCAATGCTGCAATCTCAGAGATGGAGTCTAGTTGGTTGGACTCCTATGAACTCAAACTTTTGAATGGGGACCAGATTGGATTTTGAAAAGCTGACAGTAATCCCCAAATGAATAAAAAGAGGAAGAACATAATGGATTGCTTGTAAGAGTCAGTGCCTTGAAGGTGCCATGAGGAGCCAATCGTCAAGGTACGGAAAGACCTGAAACCCCTGCAGCCGCAGGTGAGCCACTACCACTGTCATACATTTGGTAAACACAGGCTGTGATGAGAACGAAGAGTAGGGTTCTGAACTGGTAAATGGTTCCTAACCAGAAGCGAAGATATCGCCTGGAATGCCTGCATCTTAATGTGACAGTAGGCATCCAACAGATCCAAGGAGCACATCCAATCGTCCTTGCGTAAAAGAGGCAGAATGGACTGAATAGTGACCATCTGGAACTTGGACGGTTTGACTGAGATTGAGCTCGCCAAGATCCAAATAGGACACAGGCCCTCTGTCTTTTTTTGGCACTTAAAAGTACTGGATTCTCTTTGTCCTGCTGGGACATCAGGGAAGTCAGACAATTCCTTTGAAATCTCCAAAAGGGATAAGTCATATTTAGCAGTGTGTGCCTGGTAAAATGTCGCTCAAAGCCAGAGTAGCAGAAGTATATATTTTCTTACCCAAATGTTCCATGGTTTTGCTGTCATTTCCAGCAGGGAGGGTGGTGGAAGGTAATCGTTTTTGAAGTCTTATCAGTGGAAATGGAAACAGGGGCAGGGTCTGCAGTAGGACACTTAATTAGAAACATAGCAGTTTCTGGGACTTTATAAAACCTGTCAGGTCTGCATGGGGCAGGGGGCTGTGAGTCTGGGTTCAAGGATACTGAATAGAAGGCATCCAGAAGAGCAGGCAGGGTGGGCAAAACAGCAGTAGGGGTTGGGGAATCCATATGAATGAGGTCATATTACCTTTTTTGTACCTCTGTCATTTCAGATGATTCCCACTTGAAGTGTTTCTTAATTTTAGTAACAGTTTCCCCAAAAGTTAAATCCTCTGCTGGGGAGTCAGGGTCAACAGATTCTTCCTCTGGGGAACCATATCCCAGGGGAGAAGGCAGCTGGGAGGAATATGAAAGAGATTCCTCAGAAGAAGAATCCGAGAATTCTTCCTCTTCCCTCTGGGAGAGATCTGATGTCTGAGGCCTAGGGCTCAGTATAGGAGGAGGAATAGTTGACGTCCCTGGACTGGTAGGCCACAAGGTTAAAGGCATTAAGGAGGCTTTGGCTGACGGCCTGCCAATATGGGAAACTTTCAGGAGCAGGAGACAAATGCTTTCTTTTTTCCTTCCTTTTGAGAGATGGCCTAGCAGGTATCTGAATGGAGGATGGCCTAGTATCGGGCAACTGTAAGGTTAACAGAGGGATCAGATGGTCCTACCGAAATCCCAGGTTCCCTCCTGGCATCGGAAAAGCCTCTGTGGACATGCCCTTCACTCAGAATTGTGTGGCTTCTGTGTAGGTACTCACTGTATCCAAAGCGGCGGAGCCCAAGTCTACAATCAGGCCGACATCGGCCAAAGGCTGAGAGTCAGAAGAATGAGGCGCAGCGGTAGCAGTAGGCCTGATGGTCTTGGCCTTCTTTTTTGGTGGTCTGGCAGGCAAGTCAGCAGAACCCTCCATTCCCACAGCGAACTGCTTGAGACGTTGGTTTTCTAGGTATAGGTTGAGTGCGTGGAGATGTCTGCAAAGAGTTTTGGGCACAAACACATGGTAGATGATGCAGGCCTTGTAGTCGTGCAACCTACCTAAACAAAACAGACACTGATCGTGGGCGTCCTTGTGAGGTATGTGACGGCCGCACTTACACTTGCCCTTTCTGGATGACATGAACAAGCATTAGAAAGAGAAAAAATGACTGAAAAGGCTCCCCAACAGGGCACTTATATGATTTCTCTAGAATCTGATGGCCGGGAAGGCAAGATCATCAGACATTCAACTGGCAGCTGAGAAGTTCTGAGGGCCGATGCGTGCAGATGCCACTTTTATGGCCCACGCTCTGCTAGCCACGTCAGATGTCCCACACCCCATAAGTGACTCAAATCTTTTGTATACTGGCCAGACATTTAGGTAGCAAGAGGAGTAAACCCATTGGTACTGAATAACGCAACATGTGAATAGGACATTTTGTCTGCTCGCTTGGTGACTGGCTCTACTGTGTCTGGCTCCTTCCAGGTCCTGCTAGCAATAACATCTAACTCATTGGCAGGTTGGGGACACCCAGGAAGTAGATGGGCCCATCCCAAAAGCCTTCAGAAACATGGACTCCTCTGAAGATGGGGATGTGGAGACAATCTGCCCTTCTGCTTCAATATTTTAAGGATGACCCAAAGGAGACATTGTTGGGTGGAGATCTGGGGGATCTATCCCCCTCACTGAGGTCTGGGTCTGTGTCCTCAGTGAAGGACTCCGAGGGGGAGTCCAAGTGCATCCTCTTGCATTTTGTCTTACAAAGGACTTCCTCCGGGGGGGGGGGCTCTGGGAAGGACTCTGAAGAAGCGGAAACTCCTCAAGGGGAGGAAATCCCCTAAAGGCTCAAGCGCAAGAGCTGACCCTGGACAGGATGGGAGACCTCAAAGTAGTGAGGCAAGGATGAACCTGGAGGAGCGGTAGTTGAAACTCCTGTCCTGGAGAAGGTCTTCTCTACCAACCAGAAGGCCAAGGGGCTTGGAAGCGGTCCTGTCCCCAATCTCAGAGGGAGAAGTCCCCTGAAGAGAAGGAACGAGCCCCGAAACAGCACCAAGATCCCCAGATGATACAGGTCCAGAGCTACTGATGGCTGAGGCCCCAAAGGGGAGAGACCGGTCCGAAAAGGTGGGACCTGATCCCACCCCCATGGAGCCGGTGCCAACTACTCCAGCACAGTGCTCACTCTAGTCTGAGGGCAGAGGAACAGAGCAGGCCAGGGACCCTGATGGGATTGAAAAAAAGGGAATACTCGGCCTCACTGTGATCTGACCACAGGTGTCCGGGACCTGAGATTCCAAGGCCACTGAGGTTGGAAGAGCAGAATGACTAACTCGAAAAGGCGGAGCCTCCCTGGCCGGATGGGCTGGGGAAGCCAGGAGCTCCAACTTTATTTGGGCCTTGAGGAAGCTCCTCATCATCCTGTCCATGTCTGAGGTTAATAGACTCCTGGATGACGTGCAGGATGAGAAGGAGTGCATGAACTTAGCCGGAGGCCCTAGGGATTTATGGAGGAGTTTGGCTCCGAGGCCTCGGAGTCAACTGGACTACCTGTCTGAAGGTAGGAGATGCTACCTCTTCAAGAACTATTACTGGATCCAACAAGCCTGTCTGACATGACACCTGAGCTAAAGTAGCAATCTGATCCAAGGCTGGCCTGACCCTGGCCAGATCAGAGGGTCTCTGATCCAAAGAAGCCCTGGATGCAGAGGACGACTCCATGACTCTCGGATCCGAGAAGGTCCAGGCTGGAGTCTGATTTGGAGACCTAGGATCAAACAGCCTTCTTCGAAAGCACAGAAGACAAAGAAGGGGTCTTCCTCTTAGGATCCAAAGAGGAAGCCTTTGAAGGGTAAACAAAAGCTCCCCCCCCCCAGCTAAGCCTTTGAGAAGGAGCTTATTGCAGCACTCCACCAAAGTCCTTGGGTTAAATGCAGCACAAAAGTCAGATTCAGCCTCCAGGTGCAGAGTGCCCAAACAATACAAGAACTCCTCGTGCGAGTTGTAATTGGGCATCTTCCGACCGCATGAGGAGTGCTTTTTAAAATTGGAGGACTTGTCAGACATAGCAGAAAAAACAATAACACTACAACTACAGAAACCAAACTAATAGAGCCCTATCGGTTAAACAGCAAAAAGACGCCAAAACACCACAACCAGAAAATAATAATACAACTGCCTAAAACTAAAGAGAGGGGAGGTTACTACAACACCACATGCTAACCAACTGCTTAAAACAAAGTTAAACCCACTAAATTAGCCAAATTAAACAGCAAAAAATGTTAAATCAACTACTTATCTAGAGCACGAGCCAAGGATCACGTCTGTACTAAATAGCGACAAATGAGATCTGGGGTTTAGAGGGCAGCCGGGCATTATGGAAAAGGGAGGAGCTTGAGCCTTGGATCTGTGTGAATGTTGCCGGATCAGATCAGACTGATACAAGACCCTATGGTGATGAATAATGACATGGATAACATCGGATGTGAAGGTTTTATCCCAGCAATGGAGAAACACTGATACTCAAAAGCCCACAAGAGGAGCACTTTTCAACAGCAGGAAAGCAATGAAGCGCTTGGAACCCAGATCACCATTTTTCTGCCACTTCTGCTCGAGCTTCCAATGGTGTGGACAAGTGGAAGGGGCCTTAAAGCTTTGGAAAATGGCTGGCAATTACATCCTAGGCAGGATACAATTCGTACAGCTTAGGCTATTGCAATGGTGATCAAGGGATCAAAATTACTTCCAACACATATACCATTAAACTAGCAAAACGCTGCAATAAGCTCAATGAATATCTTTAATGGGAACAATGCAGAAGTCTAGGAATTTCCCAATATATCTCTGTAGTATAAAGTCCTACGTTGCAGGGAACCAGAATTTGAAGTGGCTTGAGTGACTGAAGGAAGTTAAGGGCAGAATGGGAGTGAGTGGCCATCAACAGCTTACCTATTGGGGCAGGGGTTATCATCCCTGTATCACTACATGAACCTGGCAGGGGTAGCAGGGTACTACACCCATGCAGCTTAAGCCTAGTGAGTTTGGTGCTGCCATGTGCAAGCAGCACAGTAAGCTGGGAATTCTGCATGTGGAGGCATGCTTTCACTCAGACAACAGCTAGAGTGGCGTTTGTAAGACCTGCTACAAGGGAGGAGGAGTTTTACCAGTTTTTTTTAATTTCTCCAAATGTTTTGGGTTTGTAATACCATGATGGGAATGGACCCCATTCCTAATTCAAAGTACATGAAATTAGTATTATTTCACTCTGATGTCAGCCAAAAGTGCTCTATGCAGCACCCGCAATGTGGCCAGTAATGACTCAGTCTGCAGTTTGTATAGAGTTATATTGGCAGCGTATCTAAATAAGATTTTAGACTTTTTTTACAAGACCCATTGCTCCTGCTACTACTGGAACTATTTAGGTATCTTTCTTCCACATTGCTCTCGTTTCTGCTTGCAGATCCTGATATTTTATAACTTTACGTCTGTGTGCAGGACACTGTAGTCACTGGGTGTGGCGATTTCAATGATAAATGCTACTTTTGTCTTCTCTTCTTGGAACACTCTATCCAGTTTTCTAGCATCTACCTTTTGAATTGTTGGTAATGGATGATCCCATGTGTAGACTTCATTTTTATGATGCTTTGTGGCTCATGTTTCCAGTGCTTTTCAGCCACTTCAGAACTATAATGTCTGCACAATCCCCAGTGCAACAGTCTCACCACATTAATGTGCCTTTCAGTATACAGTCCTTCTGCTATTAGTACGTCACAACCAGCAACAAGGTGTGCGACTGTTTCCAGTTCGGTTTTACAAAACCTACATTTGTCTGTTTCTCCTACATGTTCAATGGACTTTGTAAACCAGCATGTACGTAGCTCACTATCTTGAGTCGCCAATATTAACCTTTCATCTCTTGGTTTTAATTCACCTCTCCTTAACCATTTCTGCGTTCGTTCCTGATCAAGAGGTTCTTCCAGAAGTTTTCTATACTTGCAACTATATTTATGCATTTTCCACATTTCTTGCCTTTTCATCTGATCCTTCACCTTATATTCTTTCATTTTTTTTTTTGGCACATTCAGTTGCTGTCTGATTTTTATCTACTTCTGGTTTGATTTCCATTCCTGCTTGATGCTGATATGCTTCTGCTAGATTAAGCATGGAAGTCATCTTAGATTTATTCTCCTCATGTTTCAAAACTTTCACTACGTTTATGTCTTGTGAGGTCAGCAGGTGTGTGTGGAGTCGCACGATTACAGATCTGTACATGTAATAAATTTCAAGGAGGCTCATCCCTCCTTCGGAATGGGGAATATAAAATCTTGGTATGCACTGATTTTTATAGATCATTTGGTGAGCATGACACATCCTTCTTGTTTTAATATCTAAACTATCCAACATGTTTTGGGGCCAATCACTCACTCCAAAACTGTAAGTTAGGACAGGAATAGCAAATAGGTTTATAGCTTGGATTTTGTTCCTAGATGTCAATGCTATTTTCAGGATTATTTAAGTCTTCTAAAATACTCCTAAGTTTTACTCAGGCTGGTTAGTGTTTTATTGCTGATCCTTCATCAGTTTCCAAGTATTTATACACTCACTCTTGCTCAAGTGATTTTATATCACATTCTTGTCCCAAACTGATGTTTTCCTGGTGCTGCAGTTTTCCAGCTTTAAATATTGCTTTTGCACATTTATCAAGACCGAATGACATTCTAATATCATATGAAAAAGTTCTGACAGCCTGCAGCTGTGCTTTCAGTTCCTCATCTGATGAGCTGCACAGTTTTAAATCGACAAACAGAAGATGAGAAGTCTTTAGACTTTGTATTCTAGGAGCCAAATTGTAGCCATGGCTTATGCTGCTAAGTAAACAGCTTAATGGGTTTAAGGGCAAGGCAGAACAGCAATGGTGACAGAGTGACCCTGTAATATCCCTCTTTGAATTTTTATCCCTGGGATAATAATTTGTCCTTTATCATGATTTAATTGCAAAGTGGTCTGCCATTGTTTCATGGTCACTAACATAGTCGATCAGTGTAGAATGTATTTTATACATGTTTAAGCACTCTTTTACTCATGAATGTGGGATACTATCAAATGCTTTTTTGTAGTCAATCCATGCCATACTTAGATTCTTCCCCTTTTTACAGTTCTCCACTATGACTTAACAAATGATCCTTTGTTCCATATGACTTTATTTTACTGCCCTTTTGTTCTACTGCCATAATTGAGTTTTCTTCTAAAGGACTACAAACTCTGTCAGCATCAATTCCCGTGTATAGTTTATACGTCGTCAGAAGGCAAGTTATTGCCCTAAAATATTTGGGGTAGTTTGCAGGTTCACTCTTAAGTAGGAGCATTGTTTTACCTGTTAGCCATATTGGTGTCTGTTCAGGGTGCTCATATAAATAGTTCTTACTCATGACTAGGTCTTAATGCAAGGATGTTAATACTTTTAACCAGAAGTTAGGCACTGTATCTGGGCCTGGTGTTTTCCAATTAGAATTTTTTCTTAACTTTGTTTCAATCTCTATGGCTGTTACTTCATCCCATTTCATATCCTGTACATTTAAACTTCTTATTCTTTCTTTCTTTTACTTTTATCCACTTAGCATCTTTGTTGTGTTCCACAGGATCTACATAGACACTTCTCCAAAATGCATCTATTTCTTCTTTTTTGGAGGTCTATCAATTTCTTTTACCTTGTTTCCCAATTATCTACAAAACGTTTTCGGGTCATCACTAAATTGCCTATTTTGTACTTTTCCTTTATATATATCTGTGCATCTTCCAAGTTATTCTGCCTGTGTTGAAATTTGTAATTTATTATTTGCAATTGTGCATGATAGATCCGGGGCTGTTCTTATACCATGCACTGCTTTTATCACATCTTTCTTAGTACTTTTGTTGCTCTATTCCCTCTTCTACAGTCTTGTAAGAGTGACACTTCCTGTCTTAATTGCTTTATATTTTTCTCTATTCGATACTTCCATGATGATACTAGATTTCTCCCCTTCCTTTGCCTCACTACCCTGTGCTCTTGTGGTAGAACTTTATCAGTCATTAATTTAGCTGCACAGTAACATATCATGTTTACTTCTGTTATATTGAATATTAGTTCATTTTCTTCCAGACTGAGGGCACATCCTTTGTTTTCCACTTCCTGCGGGTATTCTATAGAAATTTCTATAGATTCTATCTGTGGCACCTTACCTTCAATTTCATCCTGGGCCATCCGTTGCTTTGTCATACGGGAACTCACTGGGTTATCACTCCTCAAAATTGACTGCATCAGACTTTCTGCAGTCGCCTGTTCCTTCCCTTGCTGTCTAGCTTTAAGTGAACGTTTATACTGGTTTCCTATGGAAGGCTCCACAATATCTTGATATGGCACCGGACCAATTTATTTATTTGCAGTTTGTTAACCGGGAAAGTCCATTGGGCCAAAATGAGCCCATTTTCAATGGAGGCCCGGGGAAAAAAGCTCCATAGACAATTACAAAGCTAATATCAACAAAGTTAAGTACAATAAAATTTTCAAAACTACTAAAAGCACAGTAATACAGAAGACAGAACAACAACGGTTGAGCAAGGTGTAACAAAGCAGTGAATGAAATTAAAACAAGTATTTTCGAGTACATAAGTATAATTTGTAATGCAGGCACTTATGCACTCAAAGTTTCATGAGGTCAGAAGTAGGAAGAATTAAAGAAAAAGAGTAGAACAGTGAAAGGTGAATAGGCTGAATTATGAGAAAGGAAAAAAGGGAGAGGGAGTGGAAATGAAGGGAGTCACTAGGTTGAGTTTTGGGAAAGGAGAAAAAAAGGATGGGGGAGCAGGAATGATATAGGAGTAGTCAGGTGGGGCGAGAGCATGAGCATTCCCAGTGAGAAGAGAGATGGGAATGGAGCATGGTCTTGAAGGCGGAGTGGTTTGGGTGATTCAAATGTGTGTGTGTGGGGGGTGAATTCCATAGGTGAGTGAGGGAAAAAGACAGGTGAAACTGCCCAGGTGCACTTAAGGGTTTGTACACTTTGAGGAGGTTCTGGTTACTGGACCTGAGTAGTCTGTCAGGATGATGCAAGGTTAAGTATGCAGGAGAGGGAAGGGCAGTTGGAGGGTTTGAAAATGAGTTTGTGAGCAGTTAGTTGAATGTAAGAGATAGTGGGGGAGTTCCAGCCAGTTTAAGGAGTGGAGTGCATGACAGTGGTGAGAGGAGGATATGGTCGCAGTAGCCAACTTAGAGATTTTATTATATCAGGATGACAGTTTTGACTTTAGGGAGGATTGAAGGTTGGTGAGGACAGGGGTTCCATACAAGAGAGAGGGGATGAGGTAGGAAATAGAGAGTATATGTTTTTATGAGGGAGTGAGATAACGGCTGTGATGATGCATCATTCCAAGCTTTTGGTGTGTTTTCTTAATACTAGTTTGTATATGAATGTCAAACTTTAAATGTTCATCAATGACAACATCTAGCAGTTTTGTATGGGAGACTATTTCAATAGGAATCTTATTCTGACTATGGAGAAGGAATTTTTATCGATAGAGGTGTTTTTAGATGGGGTAAAGATCATGATTTTGATTTTGGATGCACTGAGAGCAAGTTGATTTTTCAGCATCCATGACTCCATACAAGAGAAGGCATCTTGTTAGTTGCATGAATTTGGGGAGAGATTGAGCATAGCAAATTATGGTGGAATCATCCACGTATTGAACAAGTTTGGTATTAGGAATACACTGATGAAAATAATTAATGAAAATGTTAAAAAGGAAGGGACCCAGTATTGAGCCTTGTGGAACTCATGTTGGAGTGGGAAGGAAGGAAGATGTACTACTGTTCCACTTGACAGCTTGCTGTCTATTAGAAAGGTAAGCAGAAAACCAGTTAATAGAGGAGGGGGAAAGATTGAGAAGAGTTTGGATACGAGAATGTTGTGGGAAACAATATCAAAGGCCTTTGATAAGTCTAGGAGAAGGGTAGATGTAATGTTGCCAAAGTCTCAGGCACAGTTGATGATGTCAAGGAAGGAGAGAAGGCAGTGGTAGTTCTACGTCCTGGTCTAAATCCATGTTGAGTTGGAGAAAGAAGTTGACTGTCTACAAGGTAGGGAAGGAGTTGCAAGTGTATGCATTTTTCAAGGACATTTGAGATAGAGGACAGGATGGCTATAGGAGAGAAGTTGGAAATTTCAGTATTGTTGCCTCCTTTGTGGAGGGGAATGAATGCTTTCTTTCAGTGGAGGGGTACACAGGATTCTTGGACTGAATGGTTAAGTACGGTGATGGGAAGGGCTATGCCATTGGCAGCTAGCTTGAGAAAGTTAGATGGAAGGTTGTCAGGGGCATGAGAGCATGGTTTTCATTTTAATAGAAGTTTTTTTTATGGTGTGCAGAGAGACGAGTTGTATGGTAAAGGGGGGGTGAGCAGTGTTGATGTCAGTGGGACTAAAGTTGAGGGTGTGGGATGAGGATGGAGTAGAAGTGTTGCTGGAGAAAGATGTGGTGAGCTTGGGTATTGAATCAATAAAGAAAGAGTTGAATTGGGTAGCTAAGATATGATCTGGAGAGCTAGGGTCAGGACAGGGATGGTCTTTTTTGCCAGGAGAGAGGAGAGCAGATATACTGTTCCAAAATGTTTGGGGGTTGGATCTATGATTGTTTTTGAAGCTTGGAGTAGTAGGACTTTCGGTCCAAAGCAATTTGTTTTTCACTTTATTATGGAGTTGCTTATACTCAGCAAGGGTGTTGAGTGTTTTAGATTTATGGTAATGCTTCCAAGATTTCCCTCTGAGATGCAGGAGTTTAATAGTTGCTTTAGTTAGCCAAGGGGTGGATTTGGTTTTGATTCTTTTAGTTCTGGAGGGAGTGAAGCTATCTAGTAGGTTACTGAATGTAGTATTGAAGTATGTAACAGCATCATCAAGAGGGAGGGATTTTACAGGGTTCCAGTTCATATGTTTAAGTGAGTGAGAGAAAGCTAGAAGGCTGAAGATTTTTAGGGTACAAGTTGTGATGCAGTTGTGGTGAAGATGGAGGGAGGATGGTGAGCAAAGGCAGGGAGATGATTGCTGAGGGAGTTGGGTAGGGTGCCCTTGTCAAAAATGGAGTTGGGGTGAGAAACTAATATCCAGTCCAGAATACTACCAGAGTTATAAAAGAGGCAATTATTTGGGTGTAGTTGTATATGTTTATATTCTAAGGTGATGTAGGTGATTGAACAGAAGTCCAGTTTATATTTACATCACCAAGGAGTATGGTTTCATTGCTTATGTTGGATGAGAACCAAGAGGGGATGTCATTTCCTGGTGGAATATAAAGAGCGGCTATACATATGTTTTTATGGTTATTAATTTTCAGGAGGGCCAGGGTTAGTTCAGCTGTTGCGAACTGGGGTATAGGCTTGCTAAAGGGTGTCACTGTTAGGGAGGAGGAGGAAAGTAGGGCTACTCCACCACCTTTCTTTAGAGATCTGTCATTTCTTATGATCTTGTAGTTGGAAGGGGTAATTTCAGAATCTTTTATGTGGGGTTTTAACCATGTTTCGGTGACAGAGAGAATGTCAGGGTGGTAATGGGATAGCCAGACATGAAAAGTGGGAAGTTTATTGCATAAACTTTGGGTGTTAATAGTAGCAAAATGGAGAGATTTATGGTGAGAGAGTGAGGAAGACAAATTAGTGTTAGCAGTATGGTTGTCTAAGGGTCCAGGATTAGGATGTATGTCGCCAGAGAGGAGGATAGAGATTAGTTGGAGTAGGAGGGAGGCAAGGTCTTTAGATTCTTTGGAGTTGGAGTGGAGAGGAGGGTAGCTGGAGAGGTATGGATTGTGAGGGACTGTATTATAGATATCAGGAAGAATCTTTCTAGTAAAGAAGAGAGTCACTGTAGTAATAGAGGTGCGGAGAAATATAAGTTGAGAGGTGAGATTCTTTTAAGACTCTATTGAAGATGGATGATAGAGAGGGGAGTAAGAAAAGTCAGGCAGTCTGGTAAGAGAGTAGGCAGTAGGGGAGGAAAGGTAGACATATTAATGGTAGAGTATGTGTAGGTTTGATTTGCATGGTAGTGTAAGGTTATAGTACACAGTAAAGATGTGCAGAGGGGAGAAGGAATTAGCAGAAGGCAAAGTGGTGTGTGGTCTTTGGTAGCAGGAATGGGGGAAGGTAAAAATAGGTAAGGGGAGGGTAGTGGAAACAGGAGGGGTTGGTGGATGAGAAGGTGGGTGCGGATTGTCTAGACAGGCTGAATGCTGAGGGGGTGTGGTTTTGGAGTTATAAGTGTAGAAGCACTGGGGGTGGGAATTGGGGCAGGGTAGGGGAGCACAGTGTGCCCAAAGGGCGAACATATAAGGCAGAGCTGAGAAGGAAGCAGCAGCAGAAGAAACCAACAAAAACCATCAGTGATACAGGCACTCTCGAGCACTCAAAGGTACTAACAAGTTCAGAGGTATGTTACTTATGAGTTAAGGTTTGGTCTTATTCAAGGAGAATTGAACAGGTGTGACAACTGTGCAAAAAACAATGGGTAAGGACAACAGGTCTTACAGCTGCAGGGAGCAGGGAAAAAGTATTGAAAGTTCATTAATAAAATGAGTGGGAATATATCGCCAACTAGTGGCATTCCTGAGAAAAGTAAAATGTAAAATCTACAGAAGCCGAGGTGGTACAGTGGTAGCGTTGTTGCCTCACAGCAAGAGGTTCTTTTCGATTCTCGGCTGGAGTGCCTTCTGTGTGGAGTCTGCATGTTCTCCCCGCGGTCAAGTGGCCTCTGAAAGACATTCATGAACGGGCGTGCCTTCGCTGAAGGTTGGGCATCGGGCTGGCAACTCAGCACCATAAAAATCTACTGCCAATCATTAGCGGACCGGAGTTCCGCTGTGGCGACCCCTAACCGGGAAAAGACAAAAAGACAAACAACTTATTGCAGGGAGTAAAATGGCTGGAGGGGAGAGACCTGGGAAACGGGACTGCTGCAGAACTGCTAGTGAGCTTGCCGTGGGTAAGCAATACTAACACCTTAAAAAATAAGCTTTAACAAAGATATTGCACATACACACAGACGGAGGGGGTTATTTTTCAGAATGTCCCTGGATTTCTTCTTTGGGGAGGTATGTTCCTAAGTCTAAATGGAGCTGTAAAAGGGGGAAACCCGAGAGAAAAATACCTGAGCAAGACGCAGATGGGAGGGGGTTATTGCTTCCTGTTCCACTGGTTTCCCCTTAATTTGGATATTCATTGCTCTTTCCTATTGTGGTGTTTCTACACAGAATCCTTTACTTTGCAGGTGCTCCATAACCTCAATTTCTATTTCTTTAACTTCTCCATTACTGAGCTCCTTTTCTACTTTTCATCTGTCTTATTTTTTATATTGTAAAGTTTTCCATATCCAGATACTTTTGCCTGTATTTCTCTTGAAATATCTTTGGTGCTGCTCTTTTTGTATTGGTGAGTTTTGCTTTCTCCTTGGCATAAATATCACACCATATTTATGCTTTTTTTCCCCATGTCCATATTTCTTCTTCAGATGTCTCCTGATAGTACAGTTGTGTACACTTACCATAAATGTAGATGTTTGAGTGTATTCACTGTTGCAGTCCTAACCAATGGGTTATCCGGCTCCCAGTAGCCCTTGATCGGCCAGAATGCCAAAGATAAGTAAATATGACATTGGCTGTCGGTTGTAAAGGACGTCAGAATGTCCGATACAAAAGGAGGCAGCGGACGTCACTTCCTCGGTCTTTCTTGCCATAACAGTCAGGAGCCCCAAAAAACAAAGCTTAAACCAAAAATAAAGTAACTTTGGTAAAGTAAACCAGATTCAGCCTGCACCTTAGGAAAGGTGAGCGGGGAAAAGACCAAAAAAGGGGGAAGGAGGGAGGGAAACCAGGACTGCAACTGTGAATACACTCAAACATCTACATTTATGGTAAGTGTACACAACTGTACTATGTTCGTGTTTCACTGTTGCAGTTCTAACCAATGGGTTGATTACCAAAGCCCAGAGAAAAGGGAGGAGGTACCAACGGAATCAAGGACTGGAGAGAATGCCCTGCAGAACAGCAGTGGCAAACCCTGCCCTGGCTCTAGAAAACAAGGGCAAATTATAATGCTTTGTGAAAGTGTGAACAGAAGACCATGTGGCAGCCTCTAAAATGTCTCTATTAGGGACACTCCTTAAAAAGGCTGCAGAAGTGGAAGCTGCTCATGTGGAGTGGGTCCTAACCCCTTGAGTAGGAACCTTACCATGAAAGGAATAACAGAAATAACAGAAAGTAATACAATGTGCAATCCATTTAGAAATTGTTTGCTTAGAGATAAGCTTTGCTCTGAGCTCCAAGGGCAAAACTGACCAACAGCTGTGCTTATTTCCGAAGGTCTTTAGTCCTGTCCAGGTAAAACCTGAGCTGTCTGTGCACATCAAGAGAATGCAGGATCCTTTCATCCCTATTTTGAGGATTAGGGAATAAAGTAGGAAGGTGTATGGACTGATTAAGAGTCAAGCTAGAAACCCCCTTAGGCATAAAAGAGGGATTGGTTCTCAGAGAGACACGATCTGCATGGAAGATAAGAAAAGGCTTCACAGCCATCAAAGCTTGCAGCTCCGAAACTCTCCTTGCTGAAGTTACAGCCAAGAGGAAGGCAGCTTTCCAAGAGAGAAACTTTAAATCTGCAGTGGCAGCTGGCTCAAAAGGAGGAAGAGCGAGTTTCTCTAAAACAAAATTAAGATCCCAGGCCGGAGTAGGTGCCCTCCTGGGAGGTTTTAAGTTGCAAGCACCTCTGAGAAACATTTTCATCAGGGAATGAGGGAAAATGGGTTGCTCAAAAGAAAAATGAGCAGGAATGGCTGAAGCATGGATCTTGATAGAGGAAAAAGAAAGACCATCTTGAAGCAAATCAGCCAAGTATTTCAGGATCAGAGGAAGAGTAGGCTGAGAAGAAGATTCCCCTCTAGCCTGCATTTAATGAGAGAATCTTTCCCATTTGCCAGCGTAGGACTTCCTAGTGCTAGGCCTCCCTAAGTACGTTAACCACCTGCTGGGAAATGGAAAAAGTGGACTGATTCACACAATGAGCCATGCTGTCAAATGGAGAGACTGAAGATGAGGATGCAGAATGTTTCCCCCTTCCTGAACCAAAAGATCTGGTTTCAGAGGAAGACGCCATGGAAATTGGGAGAGACTGCGAAGCAGTGGATACTAATACTGTCTGGGCCAGTCTGGAGCTATGAGAATGATCCTTGGTCTTACCTCCCTGATCTTCAATAATACTCTGGGAAGAAGAGGAAGACAAGAGAAGGCATAAACTGACAGTAGCATCCAAGGGAAGGACAGAGCATCCACACTCCAGGCCTTGCTGTGATGCTGTCTGGTGCAAAAAAGTGGTAGAAGGTGTTTGCCTGGGGAGGAGAAAAGATCCACCTGATGAGTGCCCCAACGTTGAATGGTGCTGTAAAAGACTGCTCTGTTCAGTTGCCACTTGTGAGGATCCAGGGTCTGTCTGCTCAACTGGTCTGCCAAAACATTGAGTCTCCCTGGAAGAAACTGAGCAAGGAGATGCAGGCCCAAGGATGCTGCTGTGGACCAGAGAATCATGCTCTGCCTGCACAGGGGGTAAAGAATGAGTCCCTCCCAGTTTGTTGATGTACCACATGACTGTGGTGGTGTCTGTTCTGACAAGCAGAGTTCTTGGAGAAAGATGATGCTTGAAAGCCAGTGAGGCCTGCTGAACTGCTATCAACTCCTTCACATTTATGTGCAAGTGTATCTGCTGGGCGTTCCAACATCCCTGTATGCATTTGCCATCCAGGTGAGCTCCCCAGGCACAGTCCGATGCATCCGTGGTAAGAACTTGAATGGCAGGAAGTGGGCAAAAAGGCATGCCTCTGTTTTGTAGACAGGCTGTCGCCCACCATAGAAACTCTGTCTGCAGACATGGAAGCAGAGGAATTATCATATCCAGGTCCTGTGTGTGTGTTGACACCAAAGGTTCTTGAGGTACCATTGCAATTTCCTCGTATGGAGTCTTACATATGGAATTATGAGAATGCAAGAGGCCATGCATCCCAGAGCTTGCAGGTATTTCCTTGCAGAGAGCCGGGACAGGCTTGCCAAATCCATGAAGTAAACAAAGAGATGCCTGCTTCTCCTGGGTGAGATGTATCATCTGGGCGGCTGTGTTCAGACTCGCTCCCAGGAATGTTATTGCCTTGGTTGGAACCATTTTTGATTTTTCCTCGTTGAGAGTGTAACCCCGGGAAGAGAGAAGAGTCTTTACAAATTCCAGATCCTTTAGAAGTTGTTCCTGATAATTTGCTTGAATTAGACAGTTGTCCAAGTATGGGTAAATCTGAATTTTCTTCTGCCTGCAAAAAGCAATGACTGGGGCCAGGCACTCTGTGAAAACTCTGGGAGCAGTAGATAAGCTAAAGGGCAGCGCAGAGAATTGATAATGTTGCTTGCCCACTCTGAAACAAAAGTATTGCCTGCAACTTTCCCTGATGGGGATGTGCAGATAAGCTTTGCGATTCAAAGTTACAAGCCAGGAGTCCTTGTCTAACACTGGTAGCAACTGATGCAGAGTGAGCATCTTGAACTTTGGCTTCACCAAGAAAGAGTTCAGAATGGATAGATCTAGGATAGGACACCAGGTGCCTTCTTTTTTGGAACTAAGAAAAGTCAGGAATAGAAGCCCTGGCCTACCTGCTGAGCAGGAACGGATTCTATTGCCCCCAGATGTAACAGAGACAAAATTTGCTTTTCTACTTCTGCCCTTTGGTTTGGAGGAGTGTCCAGGAATCCTTTGGGCACCGGAAAGGTGTGGAAAGAAAACCTGTGCCCTAAGAATACAGTTCTGAGTACCCATTTGTCATCCCTGATGGTGGCCCAGACATTTGCAAAAATGGCCAACATTCCACCTAAAGGAAACTCTGGGCAAGCAGGAACAGGCAGAAGTTGGACAGAGACATTGAGAATGCTTGGACTGAGATGCAAGCTTAGAACTTCCCACCTTAGAAGCGGAAGCATGCCATCGCTTAGACCTTTGAGGGGTAGGCACCTGCCCCCTAGAAGATTTGTAACCTCTAGTCCTAGAATGGTTCTGTCTGCTGGTATCAGGAAACATCCAACTCTTAGAAGGGTAATTCCTGCTGAAGCGAGGAGGTTGAAATTGCAGAAAGTCTTTAACTGCTTGCATAGACTTGGCCTTATCTTCCATCTTTTTGAGCACTTCATCTGATTTGCTGCCAAAAAGACTGTCCATCACATCTAAAATCTTAGACTTGACAGGCTCTGGATGGGGCTGTTCCCTGAGCCAAGCATGCCTTCTGATAACAGATTCAGTAGCTGTCGCCCTGCAGGAAGCTTCTAGAAGGTCAAAACCACAATGTAATCAATGTTTATTGACAAGACTGGCAGAATTCAGCAAATCTTGCATAGCCTTACTCTGCCAAAAGAGGCACACTTGCAATCTTTGACTTAATAGCCTCCAAGGTGTGCTGCTGATACTTATGCACATGAAAAAGGCAATTAGTAGACCTAATAGCAAGAGTGGCAGAGGTATAAACTTTTTTATCCCACCTGTCTAGGTTCCTAAATTCCCTGTCGGAAGGAACAGGATTTTTGGCAACAGTGGGCTTAACCCCTTTAGGCCCTTGAGAAATAACCTCTGGGTCAGCTAGCTGATTCCTAAAGAGAAACAAATGAGAATCAGGGACTCTACAGTACCTATCAGGTTTCCTGGGAGCAAGAGTAACAGAATTCGGAGTCAAGGCATTTTCCAGAAAAACACCATCAACCACTTCCAACACTGGAGGAATAGCCAGAGGCTTATACTGAGGCAAATCCAAAAACTCCCTGATCTTTTTCTTACATTGGATTTCCCATTTAAAATGCTCCCTAGGAGTATTCAAAGTATCATCAAAAGAAAAATCCTCTGGAGAAGGAATGGATTCCTCTGCATCTGAATCCACAAAAGGAGAAAAAAACCTGAGAAACGTCCTCTTCATCAGCAGAAATGCTATAGGTATCAGAACCTGAATACGATAAATCTTCTGGAGAGAAATCCCTACCCCTTTTTTGAAGGAGGAGGCTGTTAACCCCCCAATAAGAGTGAAAAGGGCATTAGCCATTTTAACCATCTGAGACTGAGGGGAATGTGAGGAAGCTGGAGCCTGTTTCTGTTTCTTCACAGGCTTATGACTGGAGGATTTACCTAGAAGTCTGAAGGACTCAGGAGGCTTGGCCTCCACCGAAGTTGTGGTAGAGGTAGTCGGTATGAGCCTGCTGTAAGAACGAAGAACTGAGGCCTCGGAAACTGGCACCAGCTTAGCGGCTCTGGATCCAGCTAAAGAGGCGACAGGCGGAAGGTCAGAAGACAAAATGGAAGTCGGAGGCCTGGGGGACTCAGAAATGGTCTCAACCGAGGCCTGCGGTTGAAAATCCGCGGACTGCAAGGGCTGCAAAGGCACCTCACTGGCTACTGCAGGGATGACTACCAACTTAAGATCATCGGAAGACTTGACCCTCAGAAGCCTGTCGCGGTCCTTATCCTTATGCTTTTTAGGAATATCTGTAGCCTGAAGACCAGCGGACGCCATGCTGAGAAACTTAGGCCACACACCAAAATGCTTAGCTAGATGATGAATAGTACGCAGATTAAAGGAAGCACAGAGATCACAATTAGGAACGTCGTGGTAAAGGCCTAAACAAATAATACAATAGGAATGAAAATCTCGATGGGGAATCTGCTTTCCACAGGCAAGACAATTATTAACTTTTTCTGACATTTGTGAAGGCAAGAAAAGAGGACACCCTATGGGGTACTTGGCTGTAGTTTACTTCAACTTTGTAGTCGGAAATCAAAAAGGTAAACGGCAGACCGGCACTAGTGCAAAATTGCTTCTGCTTCGGACTCCGCGGCAAGGAAGACTGAGAAAGAGACATAGGCTGCCTTCTTTTGTATCGGACGTTTTGACGTCCTTTACAACTGACAGCCGAAGTCATATTTACTTACCTTTGGTATTCTGGCAGATCGAGGGCTACCGGGAGCCGGATAACCCATTGGTTAGGAATGCAACAGTGAATCACGATTAACATCTTCCTGCTTCTCCTTACTTTGGGGACTCACTCCATCATGCTGTGAAGTAGTCTGTGTTAGACTCTCTGCATTAAACCCTTCACTCCGCAGACACTCCATAAATTCTATTTCTTTCAAAAACTTCTGCTTTACTAATTTTCTTTTCCACATTCCATCTTTGTGATATTAATTTTTTGTGAAATTTTCCATATCTGGATTCTCTTTGAATATCTTTGTGACTGCTATCTCTATATTAATTAACTTAGCTTTCTCCTTTGCATAAATATTGCACCATATCAAATCTCTCTTTTTCCCATGTCCATATTTTATACTTTTCAAAAATGTCTAGGTTTTCTTGGTTACATTTTCACACTTCCTCAGATGCTTTTTTTTCCCCCAAACAGATCAAAGTTTCTTGATCTATATACTGTTTTTTAAAAATCTGTTGCATTAATGAACGCACATTTTTATTTGAAGCTTCTGACAATTTTTCCTCTGAAAGTAATTCTCTTTCCTCTAATTTATCTCTTAATCTCTTTGTATATCCTCGGTCTAGTAATTCTGGGATTTTTGCATAATAGCAACAATACATGATTTCTTTCTTATCCTCAATAGTCCACTGTATCATTTTTATGGCTCTTCTTTGGCCTACCAGTTTTTGTGACTTTTGTGGACTATTTTTTCCTACAACAGGGGGGCCCCCTATCCTCCCCTTGGGCCTGGCCCCATTGTAGGATTTTTATTCCAGATTTTGAGCATTCTACGCTGTCATTGTTTTCCAGTCCTGGCACCAGTGTGTTTCTGTCCTGGGACTTGTGCACCCAGATATCTTTTTCTGTTTTTGACTTACTTCTGTCCATGACATATGCGATATAAATACAGTTTATAGATCAGTGTCGCCTTGGTGAGATTTTGTGAAAAACAGGGTCCACCTCGTGAAGGTACTCACCAAGACTTGAGAATGAATTAAACTTCAGCACTGCTACTTTCCCCTTTCCTTGCTGACTTTTCATCTCTTCATTAGGACCCCTAGCACCAGCAGTAAGGTCACTCCAATGGATCAGTAAGCTGATCTGCTCCATACTGCCAGACTCTCACCATGGAACAGATAAGCTGATTGGAGATTACTTAACAGGAACAAATGGTCTATAAGGCTCTCGACTTGACTGGGGATTCTTGGCTCCTACTACAACAGAATGAAAAGTACTACTGAGAGCACAAAAATCCGCCACCACACTCAGTCCAGTGGAGGAACAGTAAATAAAGGAATCACTTAGTATCAATGTATTTTGATTTTACCAAATTGCAGGATGCACCACCAAGCAGATAAATAGCACAATCTGCATATGTTACTAATGGAAATTCATGCCAAAGGTGGTCATCACCTTCCATACATTACATTCTTCCCACTGAAGTATAATACAGAATAAATGCAATTTTTTGTGTCAAGTAACAATTATGTTTGCTCTTGCATACACAAGCACACTTTCTATTACACAGAACATTTTACTTTTTCTCCAAGTAATTTATGGAGATTTCTATGGCCAGTTTTACAGACTATCAGCTTATGGATGAGCAGATATGCAGATAATGTGAAAGTAGGATCTGTTATGTATGGTTTATATGACCATTTTTTTTCTTCGGCTATATTTGGATAATTTATTTATATGGGCATCTGAGAATGAGAAAATTTAATGCAAATAAAACTTGTGTGTGCATTTTAGTGATAAGAATCCTAAATATCCTTATGCTTTGAATAATGCTAGAATCTATGAGGTTAGTGTACAATATATTGGGTGTTAAACAGATAACTCTATAGAAGGTTTCAAAGCTCATTTGATGGATATTGTCTAGGGTTACTGCGAACTGAAGCACACGTATATTAGAAGTATAGTTAGTTGACAGTTTTATTATAAATGGGAAGCAATAATGCACCATCATTAGACCAATAATGGAGTATTGTGAATGCATCTGTATGTATAGTAGCATTCAGGTTTGAAACATGTCAATGGTATTTTACCAAAAGGATATACAGAATGTCCGAAATGAATTACTCAGACTGATAAAGCTGTCATTATTTCCTAGTAAATACAGGTTTAGGGATGACATTATGAATTATAAATGTGTTAATGAAAGTGGCATTAGGATGTCGGAATCCATAATACAGCTCATTGGCCGAATACTAGGAATAAGTATTTTGTTAATGGGCAGATGGGCTTCTTTTACTGGGAGACATGATGCTCTTCACTGGTGGGCTTCCCTAAGAAGCAATTTTTTCTTCAAAGTATGGGTTACGGATCAGACCCCAGATCAGACTCTGCTGCGTATCTCAGACTTATGGATCCAACTCACGAGCTCCATCTAGCCATAATGTCCCGGCTAGCCTACAATACCTCACATTGAGTTTGCTGCTTTATATATCCCTAGACAGAGAAGGAAGGAAAACTAAGCCAGGGCTCAAAGTTGGATCTAAAAGCTTCCAAAAATGGTCCATGAGTTCAGGAAAAATGAAAACAGACAACACAGATGCATAGCTATGATGAGTACATAACTAATACCCGATGCCACCCAACATATGGGACAGAGTCCACAGCTATGTGAATCTTGGGTGGTCCTCATGCAAGGATATTCCAGAGAACTGCCGAACCAAAAGCAGCTCAGCTTCTAGAAGTCAAATATAGTTTGCAATGTGCAATAAAGGTATGAGCAATGGACTAGGTATGGCTGCTGTGTAAATGTCATCAATAGAAGTTCTAGACCAGAAGGCAGAAGTGGCCATAGATCTAACTGAATGAGCCTTAGGAGGATTTGATAGGGAGAGGATTTGCTGAGTACATGCAAAAGAAATGCAAACCAGTAATCCATTCTGTCAAGGTAACTTTGGAGCACGTTGATCCCAGTCTGTTCGGTGAAAAAGAAACTGGTCAGTTTTCCTGAGATCCCTGGTCCTGTGTACATAAAAACATAGTTGCCTATGTGCATCTAAAAGCTATAACATGTACTTTCCCTTATTTGAAAACGTAGGGAAGAAGACAAGCAGATTGAGGGTTTGACTGACAATGGATTCAAATGCAACTCTTGGAAAGGAAGATGGACTGGTTTGTAAAGTAACTGTTTTTGTGAAAAACAATGTAAGGGGATTTGAATGATAGAGCCTGGAGTTTGGAAACTCTACTCACATACGTAATTGCTACCAGAAATGTTGTTTTCCAAGACAAAACAAATAAATCATATTTAGCTGAAGGTCAGGTTGCTGTGTCAATCCCTGAAGCACTATTGTCAAATCTCATGGAGAAGATGGATCTTTCACTGGGGGCCTAAGTGAAAATGTGCCTTTTAGAAAGGCCTTGTACAATTTAGAAGAAGCTAAGGAAGAAGCTTTTTCTCCTGAATAAAAATTTGAACTAGCAGCCAACTGAACTTTGGTTGTAGAGAAACTAGCGCCTTCTTGGAAACAGAAGCCAAGAATTATAGAACAGAAAAAGCAGGAGCAGTGAAGGGATCAACTTCTTTATTAAGAGCCCAAACAGGGAATTGTTTCCATTTACTCTTGTAGATTTTCCTTGAAGAATCTTTCTAGGAAGATTAAGCTGTACGTAACTGGGTAGGGAAGTCTGGGCTGTCTAGCCATTAACTCATTCACTCCAATGGAGCTCAGGAAGTTTGCACTATAGCTTCCAATGGCCTTTTGACAATCAAATTATGCCCTCACATTTCAAACAAATGTTCATATCTCTGAAACCATAGGGGCTATGAAAGAAGTATAAATGGCAAACTCTTCAGAACAAACTATTTTTATAGTGGTAGCATTCTTTAGATGCTAGATCTTAAACTGAGTTTTATAAGTCACAGTAAACAGTAACTATTACATCTGTACTATTTTGTAAACAACTTACAATATCTCAGCAACTACTCAAGTTACACACACACCATCAACATTTTATTCCTCTAGCTGACAGCTTTCATATGAGGCCAAGGAGTTCTATGTTACTTGGTTATTGAGAAATTTAGTAAAATGTGCAAATTATTTCTATATAAATCATAAAAACAACAGTTAATATCTATTTACCTACACTAAACAGATGTCAAACATTAATGCAGTTGAGTTTGATATTGTGAAAGCTTTAAGATGAAATCTTTTACAACCCTGTACATAGCATGGCTTTGGAGGTATTGATACAAATATGAGCAAGCAATATTTGACACAGAGGCGTCAGTAGGAGTTAACTGGAGATGCACGTAGAGGTGTCACTTGGATGCAATGAGTTAAAGGAAAAGGAGAAACCATGCGGTTTGTTTGAAGCTTGGCATATTGGGATGTTTTATTCCCAAGGGAAGCGATAGGAGGGCTGGACGGGTGTTTAGTATCCATGGCAGATATCAAAGATGAGATCAAAGGAAGGGGAACCACACTTGGCGAAGCCAAAATAGGGCAATAAGGATAAAGTACAGTTTTGTACCTACCATAAATGTAGATGTTCGAGTGCTAATACAGCTGCAGTCATAACAGATGGGTTCTCCTGCCGTCAGGCGGGTCCTCGGTCGGCCGAATTCCAAAGTCTAGGTCTGGCGTCGGTTGTCGTCGCTTCTTCCCTGATGTCAGTGCGACAGGGGTATAAAGGAACCAGCCGACGCCATTTTCTTCAGTTTTTCTTGCCCCAGATGTCAGGTGCCCCCCAGAAGGAAGGCAATACATAAATTTGTGTAATAATGCAGTGCAATATAATCAAAATACAGTAGTTGCAAGCAAATGGATCATAAATGAATACCCCAATCAAGTAGTATGAGGATGTGTTAGCCTATAGGCCTGTCCCAAGAGGGGAAGGGGGGAGGGAAACCTGGACTGCAGCTGTATTAGCACTCGAACATCTACATTTATGGTAGGTACAAAACTGTACTATGTTCATCGTGCATACAGCTGCAGTCAAAACAGATGGGTAGAATCCCAAAGCTAAGAAAGGGGTGGTAGGCACTAGGTGTAACTAGGAGCAGCCAAAATGCCCTGCAAGACTGCAGTGGCAAAGCCTGCTCTAGATTTTGAGTATAATGGTAGGTTGTAGTGCTTGGAGAAGGTATGCACAGAACTCCAAGTGGCTGCTTCCAAAATAACCTTGGTAGGAAATCCTCTGAGGAAGGCTGCAGAGGTGGCTGTGGCCCTGGTGGAATGAGTTCTAATGCCTGTAGGTACAGTTTTGCCATGAAAGGAATAGCAAAAGCGTATGCAGTGGGCTATCCATTTTGAAATTGTCTGTTTAGACATTGGCTTCCTTGACCTCCTACTGCATAGGCCACAAAGAGCTGTTCTGATTTTCTGAAAGACTTTGTTCTGTCCAAATAACGCAGTTGTTTGTGGATGTCCAAGGAATGTAGTAATCTCTCCCCTTTGTTTTGAGGATTAGGATAAAAAGTAGGTAAATGTATGGCCTGATTTAAAGCTACCCTGGATACCACTTTAGGCATAAAGGACGGGTTGGTTCGTAAGGAAACTCTGTCCTGATGGAAGATGATAAAAGGCTGGACAGCCATGAGAGCCTGTAGTTCTGAAACTCTACGAGCTGAGGTGATAGCCAGAAGGAAAGCTGTTTTCCAGGACAAATATTGCAAATCTGATGAGGCAGCTGGCTCAAAGGGAGGCAAGGTTGGTTTTTCCAGAAAGTAATTAAGATCCCAAGCAGGTATTGGTTGTTTCCTTGGAGGTCTTAAATTCTTAGCCCCTCTGAGAAACTGTCTTAAGAGAGGGTGAGAGAATAAAGGAGGATCAGTGTTGTATTCTGCAGAAATGGCTGAGGCATGAATTTTGATGGAGGAGAAAGAAAGTCCACTGCTTAGCAGTTCAGCCAAATATTGTAGTATTTGAGGTAAATTCAGTTTCCCAGGGTCCTGGGCCCTTTTTCTCATTCCAGACACAAACATGTTTCCATTTTGCGAAGTAAGCTTTTCTAGTTGATGGCCTTCTGGCCTCCAAAATGACATCCTGCACCTCCTTGGAGAGTAGAGCCTGTTGTGATGCTAAGGAATCTTCCATGCGGCCAGATTGATTGTCTTTAGCTGGCTGTGAAGAGTTTTGAAGCCGTGCTGAGTCAGAAGAAGAGGCATTAGAGGCAGGGTCCATGGTGGTGAATGTGTCAGGCTCCTCAGGAGTGGGTACCAGTGTTGCCTTGGCCAGTCCGGAGCAATGAGAATCATCTTTGGTCTGTCTGTTCTGGTCCTCAATAGAACTTTGGGCAGCAGAGGAAGAGGTGGGAAGGCATAAACTGTCATTGATGTCCAACTGAAAGAGAGAGCGTCCACTCTCCAGGCTTTTGGATGGAAGGTCCTTGAGCAGAATTTTGTCAATTGATTTTTGTGGGAGGCAAAGAGATCTATTTCTGGCCTTCCCCATTCTTGGATTATCTCTGTAAAAACTTTTGGATGCAATTTCCATTCGTGTGGATCTGTCATATTCCTGCTTAGGTTGTCTGCCAGCGTGTTTTCCTTGCCTGGCAAGTACTGTACTTGTAGTTCCATTTGCAAGTCCAAGGCCATGTTCCAAAGTGACATGGCCAGTCTGCATAGGGGGTAAGAATGTGTTCCTCCCTGTTTGTTTATGTACCACATAATGGTGGTGTTGTCCGTTCTTATCAATAGTTGACCTGGTTGTAGAAGGTCCTTGAAAGCTATAATAGCATTTATTACTGCTAGCATTTCTTTTTGATTGATGTGAAGGTGCTTTTCTTTTTGGGACCATTTGCCCTGAATGCACCGATCTGTTATGTGCGCCCCCCAGGCGTAGTCCGAGGCGTCTGTTGTGATGACTTTATTTGCTTGAGGCTTGCTGAATGGAAGGCCCGTGTTTGTTTGACATGCTTGTGCCCACCACAGAAATTCCTTTTGCAGACATGGAATTAGTGGTATTATTGTTTCCAAACTGTGGCTGTGTTGAGACCATATGTTTTTCAGGTACCATTGTAGTTTCCTCATATGCAGCTTTGCACATGGGATTAGCAAGATGCAAGATGCCATGAATCCCAGAGCCTGCAGGATTTTCCTTGCAGTCAGCCTGGTGAAATTTGCTAGTGTTCTGAAGTATTGAATTAGTTGCCCCTGCTTCTCTGGCATGAAGTAGGCCATCTGGGTGTTTGTGTCCAAATTGGCACCCAGGAAAATTATCTTCCGAGAGGGTATTAGCTTTGATTTCTTTTTGTTGACTGTGTATCCCAGAGAGTTCAACAACATTATTACATAAGCCAGATGTTTCAGAAGAATGAGCTTGCTGTCCGCTTGGATCAGGCAGTCGTCCAAATAGGGGTATATTTGTATCCCTTGAAGTCTGCAGTAGGCAATTACTGATGCCAGGCATTTCGTGAATACTCTGGGCGCAGTAGATAAGCCAAAGGGCAATGCAGAGAATTGATAATGGGTTGAACCTGCAAGAAATCTGAGGTACCTTCTGCAATTTTGTCTGATTGGGACATGCAGGTATATGCCTCCTTGAGGTCCAATGTTACCAGCCAAGACTCCTTGCCCAGCATGGGAAAAAGTTGCTGTAGGGTGAGCATCTTGAATTTTGGTACTAGAAGAAATGTGTTTAGGATGGATAGGTCCAAAATAGGTCTCCAATCTTTTCCCTTCCTTGGCACCAGAAATAGCCTGGAATAAAAACCTTGACCTTATTCGTGCATAGGCACCTCTTGAATAGCTTTCATGTTTATGAGATCTGTAATTTGCCCTTTGCGCCTCTGCCCTTTGATTTTGTGGCAGGTTTGGCATGCCTCTCATTTCTGGAAGGGTGTGAAAATGGAATTTGTAGCCTCTGTTTATAATGTCCAGGATCCATTTGTCCTTGGTGACAATATGCCAATTCTTTGAAAATAATGCCAGCTTTCCTCCTAAGGGGGCTGCCATTTGTGACTTGGTTGGCATGCATAGGGGAAAGTCATTGGGTTTGCTTTCTGAAAGATTGCGAGTTATCCTCACCACCTCTTTGTGTAGGAACTTGCCACTGTCTGCCTCTAAACGATCCTTGGGATTGTCCTCTGCCCCTCGGGCGCCTGTATCTGCCTCTTTGGGCTCTGTCCGTAGCAGGAAAGGACCAGTTTTTGGAAGGCCAATTTCTACTAAAGCGTGGGGGTTGTACCTGTAGAAATTCTTTCACAGTTTGCATTGATTTGGCCTTTTCCTCCATTTTCCTTAACACCTCCTCGGCCTTAGCACCAAATAGTACATCCTTTTGAAGAGGGGCGTCTAGTAATTTAGCTTTGACATGATCAGGTAAGGCTTGTTCCTCGAGCCAGGCATGCCTACGTATGACTGATCCTGTAACAGCAGCTCTACATGAGGCCTCTAGAGCATCAAAACCACATTGTAAGGTATGCTTACCCACTTGCTCTGCACTATGCATCAAATCCTGCAACTCCTTCAAGTATGGTTGTTCAGGTTGTGACATTTTACTTTTCAATTGTGATAACAAAAACTGTTGGTATTTTAGCATATGAAACTGACAGTTTAAGGCCCTTATGGATAAGGTAGCCGAGGTATACACCTTTTTTCCCCACCTTTCTAAGGATCTGGAGTCTCTCTCGGAAGGTAATGGATTTTTTAGCAATGGAGGCCTTAACTCCCTTGGGGCCCTGTGAGATGGTTTCTGGGTCAGCAGCATGGCTCTTGTATAGAAATTGGTGTGAGTCAGGAACCCTATAGTACCTGTCAGGCTTAACTGGAGCTGGAGGTAGAGAGTCCGGGTTAAGGCCTCTGAGTAAACATCATCTAGGATGTCCAAGACAGGAGGTATAGCCAGAGGCCTGTGCTGAGGTAGCAAGAGAAATTCCCTGAGCCTTTTCTTGGAATCAGAATAATCTTGGCCTTCCCAGTGAAAGTGTTCCCTTAAGGTATGCAAAGTTTCCCCAAATGAGTAAACCTCTGGGGGGGGGGGGACAGAAGGGATGGACTTCTCCGCATCAGAGTCTTCAAAAGGGGAGTAAGAATGTTCCTGATCATCAGAGTGCTCTGAAATAATGGAGCCCTGATCAGAGGAGGGGGGATCTTCCTCCACCACTCTGGGCCTTTTGTCCGGTGGGGGCTGAGAACCTCTGATAAGAGTAATTAAATCCTCAGCTATTTTAAGCATCTGTTTCTTAGGCATGGGGCCTGGAGATGGGCCCTGTGTAGCTGGTCTCAGAGTACAAGGTTGCTTTAGACTTTGTGAAAGCCTTGATGGAGAAAGAAGAGGAAGGTCTGTAGACACCTTGAGTGGAAATGGACCTATCCACATTCTGAGTTTCAACGCCAAGAGTGGCTTCGGTATCTGTAGTCGGGGTGTGGGCCGAGGAGCCTGCGACCTCGGGCACAGGAGACACCGCCAAAGAAGTGTCGTCGGTAGTCAGGGGCTGCGTAGGCGCCTCGCTGAGGACCGGACCATGTGTAGTCAGCTTTGGCGTGGTGTCGGTAGAGGCCGCGGACCTAGTGTGTCGGTCCTTGTCTTTGCGTTTTTTAGACATAACAGGAGTCAGAGTATCCGACGACATAGTATAGTTAAATGCTTTCCCAAAATAATGCTGGGCGAACTCCGCCCGACGCTTAATAGTGCGTTTGTTGAAAGTAGCACAAAAGCGACAGACCGAGACGTCGTGGTCTGGGCCTAAACAAGGTATACAGAGGGAATGGAAATCCTTATGCAGTATTTGCTTCCCACAAGAAATACAATTATTAACTTTGTCTGACATCGGTCTGAGGCAAGAAAAGTTTCCCCAACGGGGTACGTAGCTTTTAAGAAGACTTCGGTTTCCAATTTTTCGTAATCTCAGGAGCTGGCCGACCGGCACTTGCTTACTGCTTCTGCTTCGGGCACCGCGCGGCAAGAAAGACTGAAGAAAATGGCGTCGGCTGGTTCCTTTATACCCCTGTCTCACTGACGTCAGGGAAGAAGCGACGACAACTGACGCCGGACCTAGACTTTGGAATTCGGCTGACCGAGGACCCGCCTGACGGCAGGAGAACCCATCTGTTATGACTGCAGCTGTATGCACGATGAACATCTGAGCTCTTCAACTGGTGTGCTTTCTATAAGAATTTTGGAATCAAAGGTAATGGGAGGAAGTCAAAGGAGACAGGAGGGCCAAATATGGACTATATTATTGCTCAGTGACTCCCCCTGAGAAGGGATTAGAGCAAAAAAATTGCTGCATTTGTTGTTGTGGAGAGATGCAGAGAGATCACCGCAAGGTTGGCCTGCCACAGATCGAGACTACTAGTGAGGGAGCAAAATGGACCTACTGAGTTTGTCTGCTAGTGCGTTTGATTTTTCCCCAGAATGTGTACTGCTACTAGAAAGTGGTTGGAAGAGATCGCCCACTGCCACACACACAGCCTTTCAACAGAAGGGGCAAGATCAGGTTCACCTTTTTTGTTGATGTACCAGACCACAAATAGGTCAGTTTCGATCACTATAGTCCCAAAAGGAGAACATCTTGAAATGGCTGCAACACTAATAGAACCACTCTAATCTCCAGGACACTAATGTACGAATTTGGTCTCTAGGACGACCATGTGCCTTGGACCATCCATCCCAAGAAATGCCTCCCCACCCCAATTAGGAATCTGTGGTCATTGTGGGCACTGGAGGAGACAGAATGAAAGGACCGCCCAAGTAAAATATCTGACTGAATCTACCACAGAAGACAACTTCTGCATACCTGAGTAAGCTTGACTGGAGAAGACAGAGGATGATGCAGAACAGACCACTGAACAACTAGAGTCTACTGGAGAACACAAAGAATCATGCCATAGGAACTAAGCCTATAGCAGCTGCCATTGATCCTAAAGCCTGATGAATAGTTTGGCTGGAGACAGAGAATGAAGTAGAATTTGCTGTATCTGGAACTTGACTGTATTTATACGATGTATAGCCAGGGCAGCAATCTGACTTACTGTGTTAAGCTGGGCATTGATGAACTACAGGCTTTGCACTGGTTGTAGTTTGGACTGGAGATGTTGACTGTAATACCTAGGGTTTGACAAAGTTGGAGCAAATAGTCCCTGGACTGTTCTAAGACATGCCTGGTTGGGCAGTGAGAAGCCAGTCATCTAAATATGGAAATACTCAGAATCCCAGCAGCCTCAGGTGAGTGGCTACCATTGCCATACACTTGGTAAACATCTTGGTGGCTATGGCGAGACCAAAGGGCAGGGCTCTCAACTGATAGTGAAAAGCTCACAACCGAAAGCACAGACACCTTCGGTAGCATCCACTCATCTTGATGTGACAGTACAGGTCCTGAAGATCGATTCAGCACATCCAATCAAACCTGGGCAAAAACGGCAGGCTGGACTGAACCGTGACCATTCAGAACTTTGACTTCTTCACAAATTGGTTCAGACTGCTTAGATCCAAAACTGGTCTCAGGTCCCCAGTCTTCTTTTGCAGTAAGAATCTAGAGTTAAGTTCTGAATCCTCTTGCATCTGGTGGGACTGCCTGGATGTCTCCTGAGCTGCAGGTTCTCTGACTGGGTAAGACATCGGGACTCCTGGTTGATGGAATCGGGGAAAAAGTGTATGAAATAACCAATCAAAACAAATACCAAAAACAATAAAAAGATGTCCCAGAAACTGGTGAAGATGATCAGCAAACCACTTTATTGCACAAAAACACACCAGTCAAGCGCTTTCGTCTAGTTAAGACTTCTGCAGAACTGCTTTAAAAAACAAAAACCAACACTTAAGTACATACATTCAAAAAGCTCTGTGATGTCAATATCCAATGAAAAACAAACACTGATGAATAATAAAACACTAAGAAATAAATACCTTACTCTCTAAATTTCCTGTACCATATGAATAAAAGTGGAAGGAACATATAACAAAGCATAAGCATAAAACACAAACAAATATTGCTAATATAACCCCACGGAAAAATATATGTGTGTGTGTGTGTGTGTATATATATACATATATATATATATACATATATATATGCATGTGTGTGTGTGAGTATACACACACACATGTATACATATATATATATATATATATATATATATATGTGTGTGTGTGTGTGTTTTTATATATATATATATATATATATATATATATATATATATATATATATATATATATATATATATATATATATATATAAACTTTATATATATATATATATATATATATATATAAATAAACTTTTTGATTGATATAATTAACAGTTACCCTTCTAGGCTCTTCAGCTTAAGAAAAGGCGTAATAGAACAAGCATCATTAAGGCCAGGAGGATCCATGGCATTAAGCCTAAGAATCCAAACTAATTCTTTCTTATATAAATGTTCATCTAGTATAAAGCCTCTAGAATCTTTAATAATATGATCCAATACCACAAAATGAAATTTATGATCAGGGGCATGCATGACATGTCTACAAAGGGCATTAGATGCTTTAGCTTTCATAACCTCATTAGCATGACCATACATTTTCTTAACTTACAGGAGGTTTTCCCTGTATAGAATGCATTACACAAATTACAGAAAGCAGCATACACAACCCAACTTGAAACGCAAATGTTTACGCACCACAAAATTCATATTGTTGACTTTAAAAGAATTGTATGCTAAAATCTGTCGGCATTGGTTGCAGTGCCCACCATCTAACCATACCCAGAGGTCGATTCCCACTTGCTCTATGTAGTTGTCTAACATTTTTTTTTAAAACACTTTTTTTTAACGAAACACCACTTTTGGAGAATTTCATAAAATACTAGTCAAACCAGCCACTGATGAAATCAATAGCCAGTTATTTCTAATATCAACAATGTCATAAGCATTAGTTCCAAATGTAATAATAAACGCTTTATCATGACCCGTAGTTACTACCTGCTTATGAACTTGGCCGTTGCTAGACAAATTTTCTCTATTCAGTCGTGGAAGTAGGGGCTTATAAAACCCCATTTTCCTCTTGCCGCATAACTCACTCAACTTTTTCCAGTAAATCTAATGGATAGCCTCTCCTTTTAAACATACTATGTAAAATACCCACTTCATCCTGAAACACAATCTGTGATCATCCCAGCTAGTCTTACCAACCGGCCTTTAACCACAGCCTTCTTTTGGAAAGGTGGGCGACAGCTATCATAATGAAAGTAAGAATGTGACAATGCAATTGTTCTGTAAATAGACAGAAATCACCCATTAACATAATCCTTGACAAGATGGATGTCCACATATGTCATGGAATCTTTGTCCACTTAGTGTGTAAACTTTAAAAACAAGGTACTAAATTCCACAAACTCAACTAATCTCTCCATGGAGTCAACCCACACTAGAAAAATGTCATCCAAAAACCTGATATAAAAATTCCAAGTGTTAAAGGAAATATTAAAAATAAAGTTTTTCTCCCAGTAGGCCATGACGAAATTAGCAAAATTCAGAGCATAGGCTGCTCCCATTGCCACTCCAGTTTGTTGCTTAAATAGCTGTCCTTCAAAATAAAGTTATTTGAAAAAACTGCATCCATCAATGCTACAATAATGTTAATACTGGTGTCCAGCTCACCTATATCAAATAAGATCTCTTCTAACCATTCTAACCCCTCCTTATTAGGGATGACTGAATATAAATTCTGAACATCTATGGTAACCAACAATCTTTCACTAAAGAATTCCATATTAGCTAACCTATTTAAAAAAAATCCCAGGAATCCCTACAAATTTGCTCCACTTTACTCACTGAAGGTTTAAGTAGTCCATCCAAATATTTAGCCAAGTAGAATGATTTGCTTCTACCTGCGTCTACAATTGACTTTAATGGTGGGTGGCATCCGTTTTTATGAATTTTTGGTATTCCAAAAATACTTGACAGCATTGGGTGTTTATTATCTAGATAGTTATACACCACTATTTATTTGCCCTTGCAATAAGCATATCATACAGGGTAGCATCAATTAGACTATACGTAATGTTACGTTCTTTCCTGGAAATCTTACAGTGTGTGTCCACAAACAATAGTTCCAGCATTTAGCTAGAATAGTCACTAGAATTCATAATGCAAATCCTGCCCACCCTTAGCTGATTTCATAATTCTAATTTCATCGTTGGAACATAAATCAAACAGTAAGTTCTTTTTTTTCCCTTAAGATTGGAATTTATATTATTATTGTCACTTATTCTACTTTTTCTATAAAAGGTTCTGCGGATGTCCTTTTCACACATTTATTTCATAAATTACCAAACAGTTATTTAAAGGCGGGTTGAAAGTACTAGGTCTCCTAAAACCACATTTACCATTCAAGTTCATTCTACTTTTCTTAACATTGTTTTCAAACCAAAGTGCCAAATTCAATTTCCTAATAAATAATTTTAGATCAATTAATACCTCTGCCACATTAACTTTTTTAGCAGGTACATAACTCAGGCCTTTACTTAATAAATCAGCATGTGCCACAGAAAAGTTAAGGCTGAAATAATTGTAAATTGTAAAATCCTTAGAAGAAGTTTGTATTAATTCTGGGCCTGCCTGAAGAGATGAAATACTAACATTGTTGCCTATTGAGACACTGTCGTTCAAATCAAATGTTGAACTGAATTCACTAAAAAGTGCATCTGAAAAATCAACTTCATTCATTTCATCAAATAATTGTTCTGACTCCATTTCCTTAGTCCAACCATATGCATTGTTAACACTGTCTACCACTGGACTATCTATAAACATATGCTATCCAACATATTTATTTTGAACAGCAGACCTACATTCAAATACAGTAGAATTATTGACATATGAACTGACTTTGTCCTTTTCATCCAAAAGTTGTTCTGAATGCACTTCTCTGATCATGCTATATAATTTATCAGCATCTACAATTGAACTGTCTATAAAAAAACACAAGTCAACATATTTGTTTTGAACAGCAAACAAGCTGTCAGAACCCACACAGTTATTAGCACCCAAGGAATTAAGTTCACCTTTATCAGTAGAACAATCGTCGCCAACAACAAAAATGTCCATTTCACTAAGAAGAACACTTGTTGTCCATAATATCAGTCTCTTGTGACTTTAAACTTAGACTATCACCACCATGTGGTCCTGGTGGACTGAATCGTATACTTACCCACCCTTCCGATAAACACTGATTCTTCCCTTTCTTTCCTTTGCCTCTGCCATATTTTTGCCAGTTACTACTACTGTTCTGGTTGTTAGAATTATTAACGGCACCTTTATGATGGGCCCTGATGAGCCCTGAGTTGCTCAAAATTAAAATGGTCTTTTTTTCTCTCTCTTTGATCCATTTGGATCTTCTAACACCCTCAGCTTGTTGTGGAAGCATCAAAGAAGGTGTATCTGATGCTAAAGAACCATTTATAACTTCATTTAGCCTGTCAATCAAAACAAGACAATTCAGCCAATATCCTGGATACAGGAAGTGTTGTATCTGAATAAGACCTCCCCCTGGCATACGCATCACAGTCCCTCTAACTTTTTAAGTTTTCGTTCAAGAATAGTCTGGCAAATATCAATTTCCTTGAAAATGTTATTATAGTTGGTAAAATAATACTCAGAGAGGCCACTGGATGACAAATTGCTGTTCAATTCATCAACTTCACTCGACAGCTTCTCTAACATCAATTCATTCATTTGAATGAGATTAATAATCTCCTGGCCAGACTTGTTGAAAATGTTAATCATGGCTTTGTGAAACTCTGAACATTTTTCAACCCCATTGGGGTAACGCCAAACACACAACTTCTTAGGAACAAGACCAGGCATCTGGGTGCAAGGGCAACAGCCTCAACTGCCTCCAGACGTGAGCACTCAGGCAACCCTTCAGAAGTACTGAAAGTGTCTATCTGGAAGAGAATCTCAGAAACCCTGGTTTTATGGACCACCTCTGCTGTGAGGACAGCATCTTCCATTTGGACTCCCACCTCTGCCCCTGGTGGAGTTGTTCCTGAGTGAGTCATGGAAAGAACCCTGGGATTTTCTTGCCCATTCTGATTTCAAGGAACAAGACTGTTGAAGGGTAGAAAATATGAATCCTTGTGGCAGACACGGTCTTTACTTCCTGTTCACTGTGGAAGAGTGCTTCCTTAAAAGAAGGGCTAAACAAGGGCTAACAAAAGGAGCACTGACGAAAGACTTAAAAGGCTCTGCAAAGTCACAGTCATTGTCCAGGCAGGTCTCTGTAAAGCAATGCCTAAACTGGCAGCCTGTGAGGTACCATTTGCAGCATGAGGTACTAACCTCATGGATGTAGGATACTTTGGAAATGGATAAAAGACTGGTCCAGGTGTGAGGATGACCTTTTATAGCCCTCCACAGAAAGAGGGATTTGGAAAGCTCCTTAACCAAATCCCTCAGTGGCCTTGTATAGTGCACCAAACAATTAAGGGATCTCAAGGCAATGATCACTGAAGCAAATATGTACTTTCCAAATCTGTCCAATGCCCTTGACCCCCATATTAGGGGGCTGGACAGCAGATCTCTGCTTGGCTAGCTCCTATTCTGTGGCTGCCATCACAACCATAGCATTAACTGGGACTCCTTTGCTACAATGGGGTCTGTCCTTCAGCAATGCCAAAATTTTGCTGGGAATTTGTCCAGTTCCTTCCATGCCCGAACTAGAGCCTAGGTTGATAAGCTCAGCAGCTGGGGGAGTCACCAAAGATGTAAATGGGCCAGAACCAAAAGCTTCCAGAAATACTGACTCTTCTGGGGAGGGAGTATCTGAGCACCATCCACCTTTCTGCTTAAGTATTGCTAGAATGTCTCCAAATGAGACATCAGGTGGAGATCTGGGGGACTCTTCTAACTGTGGAAGTCAATATCCTCAGATAGATTCCATAGGGGAATATATGTGCCTCCCTTTGCATGTTCTCTTATGGGGAACCTCCTCAGTGGGATGCGCTGGGGAAGTATCCAAAGAAAAGGGATGTTCCTCTAAGGAAACTGGATGCTCGTTGATACAGGCTGTCCCTGGGGAGCAGGTCTGATGGGATCAGAGCTCGGACCCACTGGAGGAATAAATGTAGGATCTATGGAAGAGAAATTGGATCTCTTCAACGAGAGGAAACCATCTTCATTACTTCAAAGGCAGATGGACATGGAGAAGCTGTGACCAGCTGCACTGGAGTTAAATCTTCCAAAGCAGCCAAGCTTTGACCCTGTCCCAACCAATGCCTGGAGGAAGGAGCTGTATTCCATGCTATCTAGCTCTAAGGGGCAAGAATGGCTCTGACATCGGAGGACATCCCAGTTCAACAGATCAGACACTGATGCTTCGGCTTCAGGACTCATCCCAATCTGAAGGGATAGGAGCAGAACCCAGTCAGGGAAACTGCTGGGAGTCAAAGACCTGTCTTTGGCTCCAACACTGGGATGGATCAACGGAGGAGATATTACTGCATGGGATCTGGAAGTGAGGCTCACATATCCGAAGGGAGAATACTGTACAACCCCCATCTGAATCTGAACTCTAAGGAACTTTCTCATCCTATCCACACCAGCCTCAAAGACTGCTGGAGGCTCTGCCAGACAAGGTAGTGGACTGGGGTCCTGCGTATTTCCTCGGTGTGGTTAGCAAAAAGGGTAATGCACTCAAGGAGACATCTGATCAACTGTGAACTCAGTTGATAGAGTTTGAAGAGATTCTGAAAAATTAGCAGTCAAATTTGAGGCTTTTGTACCTGGGAGCTGTTTAAGAGATTTACCTGGTATAATAATCATATCAGAGGGTTTATCTTCAGATTTTCTCAAGAGGCTCCAAAGCCGCTGTAACAGCAGTCTTCAGAGATCAGGCAGTGGATCTTTTTCTAGACTCCAAAGGAGTTTTTGAATGTTTACTAGGATTTTGAGCCCCGGATGAAGATGATGAAAACAGGGGCAGTAGCCCCTTAAAAAAACAATATGTTCCTTCTATCTGTAATAGCTCTAGAGTTAAAGGCAATACAGATAGAAGTTAGTGTTAAGGTGTACCGCTCCTAGGCAATAAACACACACTGTGGGCATCAGAGTTTGGAATTTTATGCCCACAGGAAGTACATTTTTTTTAAACCGGTTAGCTTCTCAGCCATACTAAACAGGCACAAGAAAGAAAATTAGGAAAAGTTTTTTTTTGGTAAAAAACTACCAGCAATGTTAGGATTAGTACTCTAAAATGGTTGGAAATGGAAAGGACTGGTACCAACAATCATACTTACTAACCAAACGAAGGCATTAAGCAGGGGTCCTCAAACTTTTTAAACCGGGGGCCAGCTCACGGTCGCTCAGACTGTTGGGGGACCGGACTATCGTTTGGAAAAAAAAAAAAAAACGAATTCCCATGCACACATCTTATTTGTAGTGCAAAAAACATTAAAGAACCTGTGTTTCTGGGTACTGAATGGCAGGTGATGCTACTGCTAGTTTGAAAAAAACTTTAAAACAAAAACACAAAGCACCAAGAACTTCTTCAGACAAAATAGCCCCAAGCACATTTCAATGGGAAGTGTGGGTCTGCTTTTGGCTGATGAGATAGTTAAATGTCTGGTTCCATGTTTGTCATTTCCAGTCTTAACAAGTGATGCAAGTGTGCATCAGTTAATCTGATCTGGTTGGAGATTTCAGATGTTTCATTAGGGAAAAAGTCTGTTCACAGACATAGCTGCTGCCAAAGATGGTTGCCATTTTGAGTGCATGTTTCCTGAGATTAAGATACGTCTCAGAGGGGAGAGATTCATAGAAATTAGTAAGGCTGCTTGACTTGAATGCGTCTTTCAGCGAGTCACAACTCTGTAGTTCGGCCAATTCCATTTGATAAATCGGATCAACAATTGCAACGTCAACAGAAAATAGGTTCCGGAAAAGCTGTAGGTCCTGTTCATGGAGATGAAGCTCTTAAAATCTCATTTGAGACTCCCTTTGCAACATTTCCAGTGAATCCACACATTTTGTTTGGGAATGCAACTGCTGGTTTTTCAGCCAACAGCTTTTGAGTAGTGGGGAGATGGCAGAAGTTTTCCGCCTTCACTTGTTTAATGAGGAGGTCCAATTTTACTTCTAATGCTTTCACATGTGAATGCATATCACAGATGAGCTTTCCCTTTCCTTGAAGTTGCACATTGAAACTGTTGATTAGCTCTGTTACACCTGTCAGAAAGGCAAGGTTCCATTTCCATTCTGCATCTTTAAGCTCCGATACTACTTTGTTTTTTGAAAGCAGAAACCTGTGGAAGCAAGTCATAAAAACATTTCAAAACTCTTTCTTGACTCAGCCAACGGACTTGTGTGGTACAGAATATCTTCATAGGCAGCATTTCAGCTCAGACAGAAAATCCTGAAACTGTCTGTGGTTTAGTGCATGAGCCCTAATGAAGTTAACACAAGACACAACAACTTTAATGACAAGAGTCCCACTTCAGTGATTTGCAACACAGCACTTGGTGGATGAGGCAGTGTATGGCTATTGGACGCAAATGGTTGTTTGCCCATCTCTTGGTTAATGCATGCAATCACTCCTTTCACAGACCCCACCATGCTAGGAGCACCATCAGTTGTCACACTGGCTAGTTTAGCCCAGTCCAGCTCCAAATCATTGACAGTTTGGCGAACCTTTCTTAGATATCCTCTCCTGTTGTAGTTCCTTTGATGCTTTTCAGTGCAGCAAGCTCCTCTGTGACTTTGAAATGTGCATTTGTTCCATGGATGAAAATTAGAAGCTGTGCAGAATCACAAACCTCATTGCTTTTGTCGAGTGACAACGAAAAGTAGCAAAGTTTTTTTGAGGAGTTTTGCAAATGTTTATGCAAATTGTCCCCCATTTCTTCAATCCTTCATGTAATTGTAGGTCCTGAAAGATTCACTGTACTAAATAACTCAGTCTTCTCTGGACACATCTTTTGGCAACAGAAAGAAGGCATTCTTTAACAAATTATCCCTCTATGAATGGTCTGCCAGTGCACACTATTAGCTTGGCAACTTGAAAACTTGCTCGCAGTGATGAAATATTTAGCTGCTTTTGCTTCACAAAAGCATTTTGCTGAGTTGCCAATCCATTTTTCAGTTTTAATATTTTGTCTTCTCTCACTTGTCCGACCAAACAATGATATTTGTCTTTATGTCGAGTTTTGTAGTGTCAGCGCAAATTGTATTCCTTGAACACAGCCACTGAATCCTGACATAGCAGACAAACAGCTCTCTCCTTGCACTGCATGAAAAAGTAATCACATATCCACTGTTCTCTGAATATCCCGCACTCTGAGTCAATTTTTCTTTTCTTTGACATAACAAATAACTGTTTCCGAGGGATGCACAATGGCTAATTATACTTCTTTGCTTTATTTTGCTTTGGAATGCTGTATGTATGGAGTGCATGCATCTGCGCGTTTGCGCTGGAGCGTCTGCGCATCACCAGCACCATGGCAACCTGATAGCAGCGGGATAATGATGGTAAGGGGCTTAGTCCGTACACAAAACATTGTTAATGTTTATAAGAGCTGGAAATAAGTTAAACTGCACATTTTAACATCCAATGTAGTAGCTAAGCAGGGCAGCAACAAACTGATTTTTTTTCAGTTACTCAGTTTGACCGATCTTGTATAAAAGGCCATTTGTTCCAACTGACGTTCACATTGATTCTCTGAATGCTTTAATGCAGTATATCAAGGAGTCATTGACTTTAACATTAGCGTTGGGGTCCAGGTTGGGGGTAGTTATGGTTAAGGTTATAATTAGATTTATGGGTGTTGGGTGCCACCTCCTGTGCTGGGATTGTGAGAGGGCTTTTCTTTGTATGAAAATACAACTAATAATTATGTGAGTGTCTGTATTTTTTAGGTTTTCACTGAATATTTCCAGGAGTGAATGAACTTGTATAACCGGGTCATAATAGACTTATTAACAAACACAAGCCACTCGCTGAGATTTAAACAGGTGGTTGTAATGCAAAACTTTCATTTAAAAACCCTCCCACACCAGCTAACTCCTAAAATGCAGTAGTTATACAATAATTAATATAGTTGCATTACCTTGTTCAAATGGCTATCTACAACAGTCACAAAAGGGTACTTATATAATTTTCTCAATTCCACTGTAATAACCATTTCTAAACACAAATGCCAACACATAGAAATATCGCAATACAAGACTGACTATTACAAAGTCTGCAGCTCACGAAATGCAAAAATTTTACAAAACTACACTCCTACAAAGCCACCATACTTTTGAATACTGGAAATAACTTTATTGGGCGTCACCAACGCACAAAGGACGTAAAACAATTGGGAGACTTGGAGGGCCGTAGTTTGAGGACCCCTAGCATTAAGTATAAAACACAGTGCAGAGCACCAGTGTTTACTTCAGAAAAAGCCTCAAAAAACTTCAGACCAGCATTAAATCAACAAACTTCAGCAGTGTTCCTTCACAACATAAAATGCATTAGCCAGTTAACACCTATTTACTTCATCTTCACAAACTTTCAAGTTTCCAGTGTGATGTTACACAACCAAGAAGCAAGAATAAAGTTTAAAAAGCTACAGACGACAGGACACACTCCTCCAGAATCATAAAGTTATGTAAAACTTTATAAGCATTTTTTAGCCAACAGCTTAGAAAAGTTTAAATTCATCAGTAAAAATTACTTGCATACCTTTTGTATAAACACGTCAAGTAACACTTCTACAGTTAAACCACTAAATGTTTGGTTTAAAGTTAAAAACTGGGTAAGGCAGTCTAAAAAACTGTATTCCAGAAATGTTCTTTTAAAGTTAAAGGTCATTAGGTTCAGAAATGTCAAAATATTTTAGACGCAAAAGGGTTAAATCACAGAAGCAGACTGCAACAGATTTGCAGAATGAGTCAGCTTCTATCAGTAATGTTATTCAAAATAAAGAGTTAAGTCACAGTATTATTTAAAATACAAATGTTCAGAATGCAATAAATTCTACTTTACATGTAAATTAAAGTACAAAATTAAGTTGCAGTATTGAACATACAGACGTCAACATAGTCAACGTACATAACATGCAGGCATGGTCTCAAGTTCACATTAAAGAAGTTCAGAATGTAACCAGTGCAAATATTGCACTGAAAGGGGATAAGAGGGATCAGAGTGCACATTTTGATCATTCTGAAAAAGTAAATATACAGATTAGTTATATGAAAAAAGACTTTCAGCTTATCTATAAAGGGTATGGCAGTCCAGCACCAAGCCAGAGCACTTACCTGTCATTGTTCAAGGTTTAAAGGAATAACATTTCATTGTTTACAGAAAAAAATATGGAATAATGTACTGATTAGTACAGACAAATCAATTTCAGTTACAAAAATATCTTTATTAGGAGGACACAAATGCAGTTTTGTCAGGATTGAAAAGGTCAAAGATTACAGAAGCTAACTGATCAAAGTGTAACAACTCCATATTATGTATGGACATGTCGTTAGTCATATGTTGTTTTAAACTTCAGTAACAAGATTTTATGGAAAAATAAAAAAGCTTCAGAATGTACGGAAGTGCACACAGATGACACTTGTAAAAATTTGCATGCAGTAGTTTGTGCAAATGTACAGAAGTTGAAAAATCAGTTATGACCAATGCAGATTTATGGGTAAAAATAAATTCCAATTCAGATAACAGACTTGAAGTGCTCAGAAACACATATTGAGTGTGGCTAGTTAGAAAAAAAAGGGTAACCGTACGCATATATGTTGTGTATGGTATAACAGAAATGACAGTTAATTCGCAGAACAGAGTTTATAGGTTCCGATTTGGCAAATGAATTTTGTGTTATTGTTTTAAGTCATTAAGAGCTTAGTATTAAAGTGCTGCAATGCATAAATTATGTTTGCTATTTTACAGAATTTAAAATTTAAAGTAAAAAAAAATTGACAGTACAGTCAACAGTTCAGATCCCATGCATGAAAAGAGTGCATCAGCATTGTGCATCAGTAAAGCCACAGGTTCAGCTCTTATGTTAAAAAGCAGACAAGTAAAGTTCCAAAATTAGATCAGTTCAACTCTAGTAATAAATGTGCATACTACATAAAAAAAAATTTCATGTACATGAATAAAGGACATACAAGTAAACTTCCAGAAAAAGAAACTTCACATACTTGTATAAAAGACAGACGAGTAAACTTACAGAATCAGATCAGTTTAAATCTGGTACTGTATATATTTCATACAGAAACTGCAGTTTAACAAGCACAGCAGATAAGATTACAGCCATCTTAAGTTGAACTGAAGACAGAACTGTACGCCATAAGGCTGTATGGTGGAGATCAATTTAATACAGTTTATGCAGTTACAGTTCTAACTATTTATCCAAGAAAATTGTAGACAGTAATGATAATTTTTTGCAGTTAAAAGAAATCATCTAAAGAAATGGCTATGGTAAGGCAGTGGGTGGAGTTTCACTCACAGAATAAATAATACATTAAAATCTGAGGGTGACGGGAGTAAATGTAAAAAAGTTCAGCAGTTAAGATTAATTTTATACAGGTGCAAAAATGCACTGTCAGGTTACTACTTCAGTTTCATTTGAGGTTATGACAGGAAAAACGATGTCACTGAGGTTTCAGTTTGATTTAATAATAAAGTTACAGCCTTTCCATTTCACTATAGTACAGTATCAGTCTGCTTACAGATTTACAAGAATTTGAAAATATAAATAAACTCAGGGCAACAAGTAATGTACTTATTTCACTAGAGTACATTATCAGTTTACTTACAGACTTACAAGAATTTATTAGCAGCAAATGTTTATTTCATGCAAAAAATGTAACTAAAGTCAGGGCAACAAGGAGTGATATCAGTTTATAATTGTTAAAGCTGCAAATATTATTTTACGCACCTGATACTAAATACAATCAAGAACTTTAGCCTCTAAGCCTTGCACAAAATATGAAAAGTGGAGGTTTAAAAGACCTAAAGGGCACCTGGACATTAAAGCATACCTTCCAAGACCTCATCAGTGACTGGGAAAATGCAGACTCAAATTTGGCAAGAGCTGTGGTGCACAAGTCGACTGTGCTTCAGTTATTGCTTCAATGTTTGTTTACAGTTAAAATCTAAGAGTTAAAGTATGTAAATGTTCAAGTTTTCAGTTATATAACAGTACTAATTTTCAGTTTATGTTTTTATCTATGTTCAGACAATACTGACAAAAAGGTATTAATAGTTTAATTTCCAGAATATAACTAACATATTTCAGTTTATTTTTGTGTTCGGGTAACAATGTCAAAAAGGTATCTTTTTCTTTCTTTTCCCGGTTGGGAGTCGCCACAGCAGATGACCTGTCCGCTCATGATTGTCAGTATTTTCAAACATCTGTACAACAGTACTAGTTTTCAGTTTATCTGTGTTCAAATAATACTGACAAAAAAAGGTACTAAGTTTAGTTTCCAGAAAAAAACATTACCAATTTTCAGTTAAACTTTTATCTGCATTTAGGTAACACTGAAAAAGCACTCAGAGACTTGCACTGCCAAAGGTATTGAGCAGAAGCTCCCTACAAACAAATTCAGTCACAAAAAGGCACTGCAGTGGTAAAAAAATAAAAAACAATGACTTACGGGCATAAACACCAAAGTTTAATAGTCGATTATAACAACAAAATTAATAAAACAAAGTGCAATAGGAACAAAATGCTTAACTTTATCACCGTGTTTCGCATTCTACCCTGGAACTTCCTCAGACATGCTAATACTACATCCTTTTACACTTCTACTTATACTAAGACCAATTAGTTAATTATACCAGCTAATTTAATTATGCCATTAACTAATAAATCTCAACCAATTTACAAACATTAAAAATACTTAAAACAATTATAAATATTCTATAACTATTATCAAACATCTAAAACCTCAATATTACTACCATTATGTGCGACAGGAATAAATAAAAAGATACATCGAATAAAATGCATTAAAAAAAATAACTGCTTTACAAAAACGTTAGATCCTTACCATAATGCTCCATCTGTGTTGTTGATCTTCATTCACTCTTGATGAATGGGACTCTCTTCCGACCCCTCGGAACCAGTTTGGCCATTATACAGCTCAGGCCAGCAAAAAAATTCTCTAGCTAAGACTCTAACCAAAATGCCCCTCACTCCATTACCTCAGATTGAGTTTGCAGCCAAGTATAGAATGATAACAACAAGTGCTGTCTAAGGTGAAACCTATCATCCTCCCAAAACAAAGGTCCGAGCTTCCAAAAGACCTTAGGAGGGGAAGGAGGTGGCATGCCAAGAATGAATGAAGATTGACAACATAGATGGAACATTATGGTTAGGACATAACTTCTTCATTTTAATGTTGTCAATCTTCATTCATTCTTGATGAAAGGGACAGAGTCCCCAGCTACTTTAGGTCATGGGTGGCCCTAAGAAAGGATATTTCAAGCACCATAGAGCACCATAGAGCCAAAGATGGTCTTCCCCTGAGTGAAATGTATAGGGAGTGGCCCACGTAGCAGCTGCACATATTTCTTCCATGGAAGCCTTGGAGTGGAAAACAGCTGAAGTGGATACAGATCTGGTGGAATGCGCTTTAACAAGCACAGGCAACCTGAGGTTAAGACTGAAAATGAAAGTAAACAATCCGCAAACCATTTTGATAAGGTAACTTTCAATAGTGGTTTACCCAAAGTTGAACCTGAAAAGGACCCAAATAATTGATCTGATTTTCTAGATGATTGTGTGTGTGTATATATATATATATATATATATATATATATATATATATATATATATATATATATATATATTCACCTTTATTTGAAACATTTGGAAAGAAGACTGGCAAATCTATAGTCTGGTTAATATTAGAGTCTGAAAACACTTTAGGTAGTAAAGAAAGACTGGTTCTTAATGACACCCTATCCTTACGAAATATCATACAAGTGTTTCACACAAGGGCTGCAATTCAGAAACTCTCCTGGCAGGAGTTAAGGCCACCAGAAAGTTTTCCAAGACAGGAAACTTGAGATAGCAAGTAGCTGCTGGCTCAAATGGTTGAAGGACCAAGGACTGTAATACTAAGGTCAAATCCCTTGGAGCTGTAGGATCCCGGAATGGGGGCTTTAGATGTAAAGCGCCATTAAGAAAGGTTTACATAATCAATGGGAAATCAGGGAAAAATCATCAAACCCACTGTGAAAATTGGAAATAGCTGCTAACTGGACTCACTGTGAAAATTGGAAATAGCTGCTAACTGGACTTTGATGGTGGAAGCAGAAGTTCCTAGTTCAAAAAAGGAAGCCAGAAATTCCAACACCTTGTCAACCGGGGCTGAAAAGGGATCTAAACCTTGACAGATCTTACAATTAGTTTCCAGATGGGGTGCACCCAAACAATACACACAGGAAAGATGCCCGTCAGAGTTGGGCACCTTTCTTCCACAATCTTGGCGCTGCTTAAACCCAGATTGACAATCTCTTCCATTTTGCTAAGGTAGAGTTTCCTAGTGGAGGGTCTCTATGAGAAGCCAGAAGGATTTTTTGTACTGGGGAAGGTAATTTGCTCTGCCTGGCAATTAATGGAATTGGAGACACCAAGCTGTCAGCTTGAGATTGTAAAGGTTGGGATGTACCAATCCCTGCAGGTGAGCCAGCAGGTCTTGATTTGGGTCCGGAATCCAAGGACCGTGACTTAGTTGAGGCCAAAGGAAGGGGAACCAGACTTGACAGAGTCAATAGGGTGCAATGAGGCTCATTTTGCTTCTCAATCTTTGGTCTTTCTTCAAAAATAGGGGAATGAAAGGGAATGAAGGAAAGGCATATAATAGTCCCGAGGGCCAATCGTGGAGGAGTACATCTCGCGGGGACTCCCTCTGCGGGGGAAATGGGGCAAAGTAGCTGCTGCATCTGTTGTTTATTGGGGAGGCAAAACAATCGCAGCAAGGGTGGCCCCAGCGAAGAAAACTTTTTATCGCCATCCTGGGATTTAGAGACCACTCATGAGGCAGGAGAATGCATCTGCTCAGTTTGTCTGCTATCACGTTGGAGCTTCCCGGGACATGCATTGCTATTAGAAAGTGGTTGGAAGCGATAGTCCACTGCCATATCCTCAAAGCTTCCTGACACAAAGGCTAGGATCTGGTTCCACCTTGCTTTGTGATGTATCAGACTAATGAAATTGTCTGATCGGAGACAGTTGCAATCCACAGGACAGAATGAAAGGCAAGGCAATGCTAGAAGCACTGCCCTCAGTTCTTGCGGGGACCAAGTGCCTTGAGCTGCTCTTCCCAGATAATGCCCCCCACCCTTTCTGGGAAGCGTCCGTAGTCACTACAGTGGTGGGCGGAGAAGGAGTGAAGGTAAAGCCCCATAAATTTTCCTCTGACTTCATCCACCAGGATAGATCCTTCTTGCAGCGATTTATCAATATCTGATAAGACACTGGCTGGGTTCAGTGTTGACCACTGCACCACTAAGAGCCATTGAAGCAGCCTCATGTGCCACCTTGCGAGGGGCACTAAAGTTATGGTGGCTGCCACAGAACTCAGAGTTTGCAGAAGAAAGTCAGGAATCTTGTTTTGGGAAATGACTAGTTGTACTTACAACCTTAATTTTTGTAGTGTGTGTAGAGGGAGAGATGCTACACAAGAAATCGTATTGAGGCGTACTCCAATAAATTCGAGGTCTTGTGTTGGAGTCAGCTGTGATTTCTCTGTTGATCATAATTCCCAAAGACTGGAAAAGGTGCAGTAGGAAGTCTGTGGTTTGAAGCAGCAGACACCTGGTCGAGGCGGTGAGGAGCCAGTCGCCCACGTATGGAAACACTCAGAATCTGCATAGCCTCAAGAGAACTGTTACTACTGCCGTGCATTTGGTGAACACCCTGGGGACTGTGGTGAGACCGAAGGGCAGCACTTTGAATTGGAAACGATTGGCTCCCAGCCAGAAGCAGAGAAACCTTCTGGAGCATTTGCCCAGCTTTATGTCGTAATACTCATCCTGAAGGTCTATAGAGCACATCCAATCGTTCTCCTCTACAAAGGAAGGATAGACTGGACCGTGACCATCAGAATTTTGGCTGCTGAACAAAACTGCTCAGAAGGTTGACACCTAAAATTGGTCTCAAGTTCCCTATCTTTTTTGGCACTAAAAAGAAACTAGAGTAAAATCCGGATCCTCTTTGTACTGGTGGGACTTCTTGAATGACTTTTCTAGCAGCTTCTGAATTTCTATGGCTGTTTGGTCCCTCTGACTTTGTGGAACATCAGAGACTCTTCTTGGGATCTTTGCAAAGAGAGTAAAGGGAATTTGGTATCCTCTGGTGATAATTCTCTGCACCCAAGAATCCAAAGTTATCAATAGGCAGGCTGAGTGGTGCAGTGAAAATCTTCCCCCGACTGCTTCCAGAGGAAAGCAACTGGGCCTCCGTTCAGGAGCACTGGTAGGGCTGCCTAGAGAAGGAATCTCTGGAGCCCTGATTTGGCGGATCTCCTCGACCACGGGGATGGCATCTTACACTTGAAATCCCCCCTCTACCCCAAGGGAAGTATTCACCACGTGTCTTGAAAAGGCCCGTGGGACTCTCTGAACCTCATTTTTCCACTTCTCTGATTCCTACAGTAGGATCGCTGAGGAGTACAGAAACAAATGCCCATGCCAGAAAGCGTCTTTCCATCTTTTTCACACCTGGCTACTGTCTCTCTGACTTTGGGGCCAAACAAGGAAGATCCATCAATAGGAGCACTGACGAAGGAAGACTTGAAAGGTTCTGTGAAGTCACACAAGTGCATCCAGGTGCGACACCTTATGGCAATACCTGCTCCCACTGCCCTAGTTGTTCCCTTCAGCAGCATGAGCGATGAGCTGCATGGATGAGTTTGTTACAGACTCCAGGGTGGCAAGCTGAGAGGCAACCTTATCCTGCATCTTGTCAGACACAGCTCCAGTGGGGGTATCCGATGGCTCCTATATCAGATCCCTTTGGAGTCTACTACAGTGTGTCATGAAACTCAAGGACCTAAGAGTGAAGGTCGAGGATGCAAAGAGACTCTTCCCAAACCTGTCCATCGTCAGGGACTTTTGGTTGGGAGGGTGGACAGTGGAACTCTCTTCTGCAAATTCATTTTTAGTGGTTGCCGCCACCACCACCACCATGGCATCTACCGCTAAATGCTACTGCTAAACCCATTCCCCAATGTGTCTGGTCGTCAGGCGCTGATGAGATTTTGTCCAGCCTCCAAGGAATCAGCTCTATGGAATCAGGAGCCCTCCATGCCCGCTGTGCAATAAGCTTGATAAGGTCATCAGTGGGTGGGGTCACACAGGAAGTAGATGGGTGAGCACCGAAAGCCTGCAAAAACAAAGATTCCTCTAAGGATGGATTTGTGGACTTCCAATCACCCACCTTGTTTTAAGATTTCCAGGATGTCTCCAAATGAGATATCTTCAGGGGGTGATCAGGGGGGGAAGGGGTCCACCCCTTCAACATAGTCTGCGTCCTCTGTGACAGATTTTTCTGGAGAAGCTAGATGCTTCCTCTTGCAAGTCTTCTTATGGGGTGGTTCCTCAGTGGTAACCTCTAAGGAAGACTCCTAAGAAGAGGTGCTCTGAACAGGGAAATCTTGCCATTTCAGTGTCTACTGTCCAGTGAGAGATGGTGACAGCTGTGGTCCAGAAGGTACAAATATGTGACAGTCCAGGAGGGAACCAGTTGAGAGCCCACTGAGGCTAAAGCTCTCTCCATGATCTGGAAAGCAGGCCCACCCGAAGAGGGATGGGAGCCCGGAACAGAGAAAGACAACATCAGAACCAGAGTCACACCCCACTCTGGAGGACTGCCCTCAAAAACCAGAGCTGGGGAAGAGTCCAAAAAGTACAGTTTTGTACCTACCATAAATGTGGATGTTCAAGTGCACTGCTGCAGTCATTACACTTGGGTTATCCTGCCATCAGGCGGTCCCGCAGTCGGCCAGAGTTCCAAAGTCTTGGTCCGGCGTCGGTTGCTGTCGCCTCCTCCCTGACGTCAGTGCGACAGGGGTATACAAGATGCAACCAACGCCATTTTCTTCAGTTTTTCTTGCCCCAGATGTCAGGTGCCCCCAAATAGGTAGGCAATACAAATAAAAAATACAAAAGAAAAGCAAACAACCATTTTTAGTTACCAGCAAATACTCCCCATAGGCAATAAAGGGTATATGCCCTAGGTAAATACCAGAAAGTAAGAGAAGGAGGGAGGGTAACCTGGACTGCAGCAGTGTTTACACTCTAACATCTACATTTATGGTAGGTACAAAACTGTACTATGTTCATCGTGTTACACTGCTGCAGTCATTACACTTGGGTGGAATCCCAAAGCTGAGGTAGGGAGGCTGGATCTATACGGCATTAGGGGTGGCTATAAGGCCCTGCAGTACAGCAGTGGCGAAGCCAGCTCTGGGTTTGGAGTATAAAGGCAAATGGTCATGTTTGGTGAAGGTATGCACAGAACTCCATGTTGCTGCTTCCAAAATATCCTTGGTAGGTACTCCTCTGAGGTAGGCAGTTGAAGTGGCTGTTGCCCTGGTGGAGTGAGATCTAATGCTGCTAGGTACATGTTTCCCATGGTGGGTATAGCAGAAACGTATACAGTGTCCTATCCATTTTGAAATAGTCTGCTTTGAAATGGCTTTTCCATGTGCTCCTGCAGCGTATGCTACCAATAATTGTTCAGATTTTCTGAAAGCTTTGGTTTTGTCCAAGTAGAAGTGTAACTGTCTGTGAATGTCCAAAGAATGTAGTAGTCTCTCCCCTTTGTTCTGTGGTTTTGGATAAAAAATTGGCAAGTGAATAGTTTGGTTTAGAGCCACACTTGATACCACCTTTGGCATAAATGTAGGGTTGGTTCTTAAAGACACCCTGTCCTGGTGGAAGATGAGGAAGGGTTCCACTGCCATTAGTACCTGTAATTCTGAAACTCTTCGTGCTGATGTTATTGCCAGTAGCAGAGCAGTTTTCCAAGAGATGTATTTTAATTCTGCTGTGTTAGCTGGCTCAAAAGGAGGTAACGTTAATTTTTCCAAAACAAAACTCAGGTCCAAAGTAGGTGTTGGTGCGCTACAGGGCAGTCTTATGTTTTTAGCCCCTCTGAGGTATTGTTTGAGCAAAGGATTAGAAAAAATTGGTGGATCCGTGTTGTAATGAGCCGAGATAGCTGAGGCGTGGATCTTGATGGATGAAAAAGAGAGGCCCTTGTCCAGCATCTCAGTTAAGTATTGCAGTATCTGAGGAATGTTTGGGTCTAGAGGGTCAAGGCTGTGCGCGCTTGGTTCCAGGCACAGAATCTCTTCCATTTGTCCGAGTATGCTTTCCTGGTGCTAGGCCTTCTGGCCTCCAGAATGACATCCATAACAGCTTTGGAGAGAGGCATTGCTTGCTTGACTAAGGAATTTTCCATGCAGCTAGATTTAAGGTCTTTAGCTGGCTGTGAAGTATCTGATTGTTGTGCTGAGTCAGCAACTGTGGAATTTGTGGTAAAATCCAGGGTGGTTCTTGTGTTAAGTTTTTTATGATTGGGTACCAGTGCTGGCATGGCCAGTCTGGTGCAATCGGGATCATTTTTGGCTCTTCCTGCCTGGCTTTTATGAGTACCTTTGGAAGGAGAGGTAAAGGGGGGAAAGCATATACTTGTAGTTTTTTCCAGCTGAATGAGAGGGCATCCACTTTCCATGCTTGTGGATGGTAGCTCCTTGTGCAGAATTTCTGTAATTGGCAGTTCTTTGGGGTAGCAAACAGATCTATGTCTGGGCTCCACCATTTTTGTGTTAACATTCTGAATATTTGTGGGTTCAGTTCCCATTCATGTGGGTCCATAATGTTTCTGCTTAGGTAGTCTGCCAGTGTGTTTTTCTCTCCTGGCAGGAGCTGTGCTTGCAGATGAACTTGGTAGTTTAGAGCTGTGTTCCACAAGGTCATGGCTTGTCTGCAGAGGGGGTAGGAGTGTGTGCTCCCTTGCTTGTTTATGTACCACATAACTGTGGTGTTGTCTGACTTTAATAGTAATTGTCCTGGATGCAGTATGTCCTTGAAAGCTATAATAGCATTTTGTACAGCTAGCATCTCTTTTTGATTGATGTGGAGATGTCTTTGCTCTGTGGGCCACTCGCCCTGGATACATTTTCCTGCCATGTGTGCTCCCCAGGCGTAATCCGATGCATCTGTTGTCAGTGCCTGCCTGGCTGTGGACTGAGTGAAAGGCTGTCCCTTGTTGAGGTGACAAGCTTGTGCCCACCATCAAAACTCCTGTTGTAGGCAAGGAATTAGTGGTATAACTTGTTTCCAAACTTTGTCAGTGCTGAGACCATACACTCTTTAGGTACCATTGTAGTTTCCTCATATGCAGTCTGGCATATGGAATTAGTAGTATGCAAGATGCCATGTTGCCCAAGGCCTGCAGAATTTTTCTTGCAGGGAGTTGGGTCTTTGTTGCCATTAATTGAAAATATTGAGTCAGTTGTCCTTGCTTGTCTGGCGTGAGATAAGCCATCTGGCCCGTTGTGTTCAAGCTGGCACCCAGGAATATTATCTGTTGTGAGGGCACTAGTTTTGATTTCTTTTCGTTTACTGTGTACCCCAGGCAACTTAACTTTTTTACGTACGCCAGATACTTTAGTAGAATGTCCTTACTCTCTGCTTGAATCAGGCAGTCGTCCGGGTATGGATAAATTTGAATTCCTTTTTGCCTGCAAAATGCAATTACTGGTACAAGGCACTTTGTGAAGACCCTGGGTGCAGTAGATAGGCCAAAGGGCAGTGCAGAGAATTGATAATGCATTGAACCAGCAAGAAATCTGAGGTATCTTCTGAAATTTTGTCTGACAGGGACATGCAGGTATGCCTCTAAGGTCCAAAGTCACGAGCCAAGCTTTCTTGCCCAGCATGGGAAGAAGCTGCTGTAGTGTCAACATCTTGAATTTCGGAACATCCAGGTAAGTGTTTAGTGTAGAAAGGTCCAGAATGGGTCTCCAGGCTTTGTCCTTTCTGGGAACCAGAAAGAGTCTTGGGTAAAATCCTTGTCCTTGTTCCTGTGGTGGTACCTTTTGAATAGCTCTCATGTCCATGAGTGCTGTAATTTGTTTTTGAGCCTCTGCCCATTGATTTGGTGGCAGATTTGGCATTCCTTTTAGCCTTGGAAAGGTGTGGAAATGGAACCTGTAACCTTGAGATACAATGTTGAGAACCCATTTGTCTTTGGTGATGCAATGCCACTTGTGATAGAAAAGAGACAGTTTTCCTCCTAAGGGGGCTGTCAAGAGAGAGCTGTTTGGCAGCTGTAGTGGAAAGTCATTGAGGCTGTTTTTTATAAGGTTGAGGCCTGTCTTCCCTTCTTTTTGGCCTGGTGTGCCCCATTGTCGAGGCCTGTAAGGGCCTTGCGTCTGACCTCTACCTCTTGGACGCCCCTTTGAGGTTTATCTGTGAATGGAAAGGACCAATTCTTTGTTGGCCAATTTCTGCTAAAACGAGGAGGCTGAACCTGCGAGAAATCTTTCACCGTTTGCATAGATTTTGCCTTATCCTCCATTTTCTTTAATACCTCCTCTGCCTTAACTCCAAACAGCACATCCCGCTGCAAAGGTGCATCCAATAATTTGACCTTCACATGATCTGGTAACGTATGTTCTTTTAACCAAGCATGCCTTCTAATGACAGAGCCTGTAACTGCTGCTCTACAGGAGGCCTCTAAGGAATCAAACCCACATTGCAAAGTATGTTTTCCTACTTGTTCAGCTGCATGCAATAAATCTTGCATTTCTTTTAAGTTAGGAGGGTCTGAATCTGGAAGCATCTTTTGTTTCAACTGAGACATCAAAAATTGCTGATATGTTAGCATGTGAAACTGACAAGTCAAGGCTCTCGTTGCTAAAGTTGCAGACGTATATACCTTCTTTCCCCATCTGTCTAATGCTCTGTAATCTCTGTCAGAGGGAACTGTTTTTTTTGCTGATGAGGCCTTAATCCCTTTGGGTCCCTGAGAAATAGTTTCAGGGTCAGCAACAGGGCTTTTGTACAGAAATTTGTGAGAGTCAGGGACTCTGTAATATCTATCAGGTTTAACTGGGGCTGGGGGTAAGAAGTCAGGGTTCAAACTGGATTCTGTGTACATATCATCCACAATGTCTAAAACTGGTGGGATAGCAAGGGGTCTGTGTTGGGGCAATAAAAGGAAGTCTCAGAGTCTTTTCTTGGATTCTGAGTAATCCTGGCCTTCCCAATGGAAATGCTCTCTCATGGTATGTAAGGTCTCCCCAAAGGAGTAATCCTCAGGCGGAGAGGCTGATGGAATTGATTCCTCAGCATCAGAATCCTCATAAGGGAGTAAAGAATATCCTAGGTCCAAGGAAGAGTCAGAGGAAATGGACACCTGGTCAGAAGATTCATAGTCTGCATCCTGCCTGGGTCTTTTATCAGGAGGGGGATGGGACCCCTGATCAGGGTGATTAGGTTCTCGGCCATTTTTAGCATTTGGGTCTTAGGCATGGAAGCCTGTCCTGGAGAGAGTTGTGTCTGTTTCTTAGCCTTTAAGGGGGGCTTAGACTTAACAGAGGGTTTAATAGTTAACTGGGTAGGTCTGAAAACACCCTCTGTAGCTGTGGATTGCTCAGCTACTTCGGTTTCCTCTGTAGGTTTAGGATCGGTAAACTGAAGGCCTAGTGCGTCCGAAGGCCCAGCCAGCTCTACGTGGAAGTAGGAGGTGGTCTGTGGTTCTGTGGAAGCGGTCGTCAGCCTCGCTGAAAACCGGAGAACCGGCGACTGGCCTAGAAGAGGCCTCAACGTCCGTTTTGGGCCTCTGATGCCTGTCCTTCTCCTTGCGCTTTTTATGCATTGCGGTCGTCGGAATTTCCGACGGCATGGTGTAATTGAATTTTCTACCAAAATAATGTCGGGCAAAATCAAACCATTTAATAGTGCGCTCGTTAAACCTAGCACAAAACCGACAACCAGTGACGTCGTGGTCAGGGCCTAGGCATGGAATACAATAGGAGTGGAAATCCTTATGAGGTATTTTCTTCCCACAAGAAATACAGTTATTAACTTTTACTGACATCGGTCTGAGGCAAGAAAAGGTTTCCCCAACGGGGTACTTAGCTTTTTTTAGAAGAGTTCGGTTCTGGATTTGGAATGAAAATCTCAGGAATCGGCCGACCGGCACTTGCGAACTGCTTCTGCTTCGGGCACCGCACGGCAAGAAAGACTGAAAAAAATGGTGTCGGCTGCATCTTATATACCCCTGTTGCACTGACGTCAGGGAGGAGGCGACAGCAACCGACGCCAGTCCAAGACTTTGGAACTCTGGCAGACTGCGGGACTGCCTGACGGCAGGATAACCCAAGTGTAATGACTGCAGCAGTGTAACACGATGAACATCTGCCAGGGTTCAGAGAGCCAAGGACTGCCCCAAACAACCAACCAGTACTGAACCAAAGTCCTCTGAATAGACAGCCAAACTACGGCCCTATGAGACTATCGGTTCCAAGGGAGCCGAAGACATCAGAGCCGATCCCAATATGGAAGGAGCTTCTATCACCACAGTAGCAGCTGGAACCGGGGTAATCCAAGTCCCAGGCTCCGAATCTAAGAGGGAGGTCAGAAGAGGGAGATAAGTTGGAGTCCTGGGAGAATAGACCTCCACTCCGAGGGAGAGGGAGGTCTGAGTTAGCGTGGAAAGACCCCTGGCCGCCAAAAGCTGATCCACTAATCCCACCACATCTATCTAGGAAGACGTCTGGTTGATTGGACCAACAGCCCCGAGGGAGACTCACACCTATCCATGAATGGACTGGGGAGTTGACCCAAAAAGGGGTCTATGGAAGGGGAATATCTTGTTTTGGGGGGTACGAATGTTTCGAGCTTCGACATCATATGCTGCAGAGGAGATGGGGAAGTTGGAACAGAGTGGGAGGTCATAGAGGCTGGTGCCGAAACTGTCGGAGCCGATACTGTCGAGATCGGTGCCGAAGAGACTGTCTGTTCTGATGTCAAAACTGGTGCAGAAACAGTCAGTACCGAGGGGGTCATGACCATTGGTGCTGAGGGATGTTTTACAAGTTCTGGGCCCTTACTGTTCTGAAGAGGCTGAAAGAACCAGAGACTTATGTCTTTTGGAGTCTAGTGCCAATGGTAAGCTTGGCACTGAATGACTTCTCTTTTTTTGTTTGAGTTTAGAAGACTCTAACTTGGAAAGGGCTTTTTCAAAGGAGGATTTTAATAACCACTTTAAAATAAGCTTATTTCAGCACTCTGCCAAGGTTTTAGAACTAAAACCTTGACGGATCTTACAATTAGTTTCCAGATGGGGTGCACCCAAACAATATACAAAGGAAAGATGCCCATCAGAGTTGAGCACCTTTTCCACAATCTTGGCGCTGCTTAAACCCAGATGTGTCGTTTTGCTTCTCTGCCATTTTAAAGAAATCACACACACACACACACACACACACACACACACACACACACACACACACACACAAGGACAGGAAAGAAAAAACTACCAACAATGGTAAGGAGAAATACCTACATAAAGGTATTCAGAAAGAAAATACCAGCGATGGTATCCAGAGATTACAGAGAGGCAAAAGCAAAGGGGGGGGGTGTTACAAGAAATTACCAGTGATGGTAATAAAAAAATATCCTAAGGTAACAAGGGTAGAGATGATTTAGATGCAAACACACCACACTAAATACATTAGAAAGGGAAAATAAAGTGGTCTATAAAATACAGAAAGTATACAGGAAAAATAGAACAAATTAAAGCACTTAGCTGGAGAATTATTGGCTGACGCATCTTATCAGAGCGGCAAACGAGATCTGGGTAATGGAGAGAGGGGCATTTGTGGGTAGATTCTTAGCTTGAGAGTTTTTTGGCTGGCGCAAGCTGTAGAACAGCAGAGCCGGTTCCAAGGGGTCAGAAGAGAGTCCCATTCCTGAAGAATGAATGAATGAAGATTGACATCATCAGATCATGCTGTAAGAAGGGAAAGATGTTAAAAACTCCTATACTCTGCTGCCACCTAGTGTTAAGATTTAAATATAACATTATACTACGGAACACAATGTACAATGAAATAAAGAATTAGTATTTTAAGCACCAATACCGACATTTAATCAGGACATATAGTTACACCATAGATTATAAACAAAAAATACTAATTATTATATCTAACATTCCGAAAAATATTATATTATAATCCAGCAGCCTTATGTTTTAAGATCGGGGCGAGGGAGATATTCATTAATTCCTGGAAGTTTATTAGCTTCAAGAATCAATTGCCAAAATACCTCTCGATATTCAGTTTTTTGTCTTTTGCCCCCTCAACATCGTAGGGAATTTCTTCCAACACAAAAAATAATTAAGTAGCTTCCTTACAACTAGTGTGTGCTTGTAAAGTGCATTAGCTGCATCTTAATATTTATTAGGATATCAAGAATGACCTCGGAAGAACTGGTCTTTATTAACGAATGTGATAAATTGAAAAATGTTTATAGAAAGAAAATATCCTAATAAAATGATAGATGAAGCCATTAATGAGGTCAGAAGAGAGAGAAAGGACAGATTTAGTCCCTTATTAAGTAAAGGGAATATTTTAAAATCTAACAATCAGGGGAATTTGATAAAGAGGGTTGATATACCAACAGGTTCCTTCGTAATGAATTTTAATAGTGAAACTACAATTAAGAAAAATATCTTTAAAATTGGAAAATGTTTTCATGTCTTTCTGATTTGGATGTAATATTCAAACAACTCAAATTTACATGTAGGAAGGAATAGAAATATAGAAATTATTTAGAGCACCATCAACATTTAATCAAGGATACGAGTAAAAGAAAAGGGACATTTAAATGTGGTAGGTGGACCCAATGCCCCATGTTAGGAATGTTGATTGTGTATATATACAAAGCAGAGATAGGCTTACACAGGATAAAAGGTTTGAAAATTGTGATAATTGTGATAGTAAGGGAGCTGTCTATTTCGATGAATGTAAAAACTACATTGCCTTCTATGTGGGGAAGACAGAAAGGGCTTTAAAAAGAAGCATTTATAGGCACCTATACAATATTCGTAGGAAAGATACAACTAATGCACTTTACAAGCACACCACTAGTTGTAAGGAAGCTACTTATTTTTGTATTGGAAGAAATTCCCTATGATGTTAGAAGGGGGGCAATGGGAGACAAAAACTGAATACCGAAAGGTATTCTGGCAATTGATTCTTGAAACTAATATAATTTCCAGGACTTAATGAATATGTCTCCCTAGCCCCAATCTTAAAACTTAGGGATGCTAGATTATAATATATTTTTCTGAATGATACACACAATATTTAGCATTTTTTTTGTTTTATAATCTATGGCACAGGTATATATCCCAGGTTAAATGTCAAAACTGGTGCTTAAAAAAGAAGTTATGTACACACCATAACGTTCCACGTTTGTTGTCCTTGATCTCGCCTTCCTTCTTGTTGGTTGGGTTCTTTGGCCGTATTCTAAAGCTAGACAGCTTCCACTGGCTCGAGGCAAGACCTTATTCCATCATGCCTAGCGGGAGTTACCCGGATCTCTTCTGTGATAACCCATAACACTAGACTACAATACACAGATATATAAACTATAGGCATGCATAAATATATATGTATGTATACATACATATATAAAACCCACCAAGCCATAAGTAGAACTCAGTCTACCCAACTCATAAGGCAAGAAGGGAATCAAGGCCTATATAGCCGAAAGATGGATAATTCCTCTCCATCCTCCAGGAGGGGGGAAGGAGGGTGGGATGCAAGAAGGAAGGTGAGATCAAGGACAACAAACATGGAACGTTGTGGTGAGTACATAACTTCTTTGTTACGTTGCCCCTATCTCACCTTCCTTCTTGTTGGTTGGGACCACGCATCCCCAGCATCTTCTTCTTGGGTGGCTCAATGGAATAGACTCTTTAGAACCGTGGAACCAAAGGGTGCCCTGTTCTGTAACGAGTGATGAAGGTATGGGGATTAACCCACATAGCTGTGGCACAAATGGAGTCTACAGGCAGTCTGACCTGAAAGGCAGTAGAGGTAGACAAGGCCCTAGTTGAGTGTCCTCGAATTTTTCCTGGTAGCAGTTTGTTCTGTGAGTTACAAATGCAAGTAATGATGTCGGAAAGCCATTTTGATAAAGTTACTTTTCAGACTGAAGATCCTTTTCTGTTTTCTACAAAGGATACAAACAATTGGTCAGATTGTCTGAATTCCTGTGTCCTGTGCAAGTAAAAACGTAACTGTCTATGAACATCCAGTTGGCGGAGTTTATACTCTGCCCTGTTGCCATGGTTCTGGAAGAATACAAGGTAGTTCTATTGACCGATTCAGACTGAACTCTGAGCAGACTTTTGGTAGGAAGGAGGAACTGGTTCTGAGAGAAACCCTATCTATGTGAAAAATTAAATAAGAGGGACGGAATGGATAGAGCTTGTAATTCTGATATCCTCCTAGCTGAGGTAATGGCAATCAAGAAAATGGTTTTCCAAGTCAAAAATTTTGGAGAACAAGAATTAGCCAGTTCGAACAGAGGAAGAATCAAGGCAGCTAAGACTAAATTTAGATCCCAAGGAGGAAGTGGTTCTCTTATTCGGAGTCTCAAAAGGATAGCACCCCTCAGAAATGCTTTGCATAGCCTGTGGGACTTAATGTTGGAACCCAATTCTCCCACATGAAAGTTGGAAATAGTGGCCAGTTGAACTCGGATAGTTGCTGCGGCTGCTCCTTGGTTAAAAGTTTCAGCGAGGAATTCGAGGATCTTTGAAATAGGTGCAGTAAAAGGATCAACACTATTTTTGGCTGCCCAACAAGAGAACAGTTTCCATTTGCTAGTATACAGTTTTCTCGTAGAGGATTTGATAGAGGAATTTAGAATATGTTGTACTGCAGGGGAGATGTCAGGAAGCCTGGCTAAGACAGGAAGTGGAGGAACCAAGCTTTCAGCTTGAGGGTCTGTAAGGAAGGGTTGAGTGTGCCCGACTGATGCATCAGCAGATCCGGAACTGGGTCCAGAATCCAAGGCTCCTCCTGAAGATGGGGTCATAGAAATGGGAACCAGATTTGACGAGGCCAGTAAGGGGCAATGAGTATTAGCTTGCAACCCAATGAATTTGCTTTCTGAAGAACCTTGGGTAACAGAGGGAATGGGGGAAAGGCATATACAAGCCGCGAGGGCCAATCGTGAACAATTTCGGGGGACATGGGTAGATCTTGCATGGACCATTAAGCAAACAGGAGCCACTGTAATAACCTCATGTGGAACAAGTGCATCCCTGAGTGAGTGTCCCGGTGGGGGGACTAGGGCGAAATAGCTGCTGCATTTGGCATTGATGGATGTGGCAAGGAAATCGCACCAAGGCTGGCTCCACTTGTGAAAAATATGGTTTGGAAGATCCTGTTTCAGGGACCACTCGTGAGGCACAAGGATAGCCCTGCTTAGCTTGTCCATACGTTGGATTTCCCCAGAATGTGCACCGCAATAGGAAAACATTGGGAAGACATTGCCCACTGCCTCACACTTACAGCCTCTAGACACAAGGGGAAGGGATCTGGTTCCGCCTTGCTTGTTGATGTACCATACCAATGACGTCTGTCTGAACTGCAATCGTCCCCGTGGGCAGAGAGCTGTGAATTGCTTGCAATGCCAGGAGCACCACTCATCTCTAGGACATCTATGTGCAAGTGGTACTTGTGTTGTTGTCAAATCCCGTGAACAGTCTGTCCCAGATAATGACCCCCCACCCTATTTGGGAAGCGCCCGTGATCACTATGGCCACTTGATGGGGGAGGACGAACAGTCTGCCTATAGTCAGCTGCGTGGACTGAAGCCACCATTTTAGGTCCTTCTTGCAGGTCTCCGTGATGAGAATTTCGTGGAACATGGGTAGATCTTGCATGGACCACTGAGCAAACAGGAGCCACTGTAATAACCTCATGTGGAAGCGCACCAAGGGAACTAGGGTCATTGCTGCCACAGTTGAGCCCAGGACTTTTAGAACAAATCTTGCTTGAGTCTTTTTTTTCTCCCGATTAATATTGCAACCTGGTGTCGAATGGTCGACACCCTCTCCTGAGGCAATTTTACTATCATGTCTTCGGTATCTGCATCTGCTCCTATAAATGTAATATACTGACAAGGCAACAAGGCAGACTTTTCGTAGTTTACAGACATGCCTAGCTGAGAGCAGAGGCGGACAGTGGTGTCCCTTGCCTCGGCTAGTCGATGCTCAGTGGTGGCAGTAAGAAGCCAGTTGTCCAGACATGGAAACACCTGGAATCTTTGACGCCTCAGATGAGCCGTGACTACTGCCATACATTTGAACACCCTGAGGGCTGTGGTGAGGCCAAAGGGCAGAGCTCTGAATTGGCAGTGATTGGCTTCAGGCCGGAAGCGTAGAAATCTCCAGGATCACCTGTCCATCTTGATATGGTAGTACGCATCCTGGAGATCGATCGGGCACATCAAATTGTCTTTCCCCAGGAAGAGGAGTATGGACTGCAGTGTCACCATCCGGAACTTTGTCTTCTTGACAGACTTGTTGAGTCTGCTGCGATCCAAAATAAGCCTCCAATCCCGTTTTTTTTTTGGTACTTAAAAGAAAGTACAGTTGTGTACACTTACCAAAAATGTAGATGTTAGTCACTGTTGTAGACATCACATTTGGGTTATCTGCTTGCAGTAGCCCTCAGGTCGGCCTGATTATCAAAGTCTTGGGTCCTGCGTCAGTTGCCGTCTCATCTTCCATGATGTCAAGTAGTCAGGGGTATAAAGCATGCAGCCGATGCCATTACATAAGTTTTTCTTGCGCCAGATGTCAGGTGCCATCATAATGGAAAGCAATTATATACAAGGTTAATCCTCCAACAAAAAAGCAAATACACCACAAAGCTTTAAGCATAGTAAACAAGAACAGAGGTATAGTCAATAGAAGTCAGGGGGCTGGAAGGAGGGTAACCAGGACTGCAACAGTGAATACACTTGAACATCTACATTTATGGTAAGTGTACACAGCTGTACTATGTTCTACATGTTTCACTGTTGCAGTCATCACACTTGGGTAGATTCCCAACGCCAAGGATGGGAGGAGGTAATTAGATAGCATTAGGACCAGCTATAAGTCCTTGCAAGACTGCAGTTCCAAAGCCAGCTCTGAATTTAGAAAAAAAATTGGCAAGTGGTAAAGCTTAGTGAAGGTACGTACAGAACTCCAGGTAGCAGCTTCTAGGATGTCCCTGGTAGGGATACCTCTGAGAAAGGCTGTAGAGGTAGATGCAGCACTGGTTGAATGTGGTCTTAGCCCCTGTGGGGTAGGTTTTCCATGGTGCTTATAGCAGAAATGAATGCAATGGCCCATCCACTTAGAAATGGTTTGCTTTGAAATGGCCTTCCCCTCTGCCCCTGCAGCAAATGCAACCAGCAGCTGTTCAGATTTCCTGAGAGGTTTAGTCCTGTCCAAGTAAAATCTAAGTTGTCTGTGCACGTCCAAGGAGTGCAGTATTAATTTCCCTTTGTTCTTCGGATTAGAAAAGAAGGTTGGCAAATGAATGGACTAATTAAGGGCCACACTGGATACCACCTTGGGCATGAGGGAGGGATTGGTCCTGAGGGACACCCTGTATGCATGAACGATGATGAAAGGCTCCACTGCCATGAGGGCCTGTAATTCAGACACCCTTCTTGCTGAAGTGATGGCTAGAAAGAAGACTATTTTCCAAGAAAGGAATTTCAACTCTGCATTTGCAGCTGGCTCAAAGGGAGGTAGAGTGAGCTTTTCCAATACAAAGTTAAGGTCCCAGGCTAGAGTAGGGGATCTCTTGGGTGGTCTTAAGTTTTTGGCCCCTCTGAGGAATTGCTTCAGCAGTGGATTAGAGAAGAGGGATGGTTCTGCACTGTAACGAGCTGAAATGGCTGAGGCATGAATTTTGATGGAGGAAAAGGAAAGGCCCTTGTGAAGCATCGCAGTTAAGTATTGAAGAATCGGAGGTAAAATGGGCGCTGCTGTGCCCCATCCCCTGAGTTTGGCTCCAGGAATAGAATCTGTTCCATTTTTCAGCATAGGATTTTCTAGTACTAGGCCTCCTTGCCTACAGAACGACATCCATCACTTGCTTACTGAGGGATGGTAACGGAGAGATCAGGTAATTAGCCAGGCTGCCAGGTTCAGGGTTTGAAGCTGTGGGTGCAAAATCTGGCCCTCCTGCTGGGACAGCAGGGCAGGGGTCTGAGGCAGGTGCCATGGGGCCAGCAGTGACACTGCGCAAGAGGGGGTACACCAGTGTTGGCGTGGCCAGTCTGGTGCAATCAGTATTGTCCTTGGTTTGTCCTGTTTGATCTACAGTAGTACCTTGAAGAGGATAGGCAGAGGGGGAAAGGCATAAACTGATAGGTTTTTCCAGGTGAAGGACAGGGAATCCACTTTCCAAGCTTGTTTGTGAGGAGTCCTTGTACAGAATTTGTCCAATTGGTAGTTCTGGGGTGAGGCAAACAGGTCTATCTCTGGGATCCCACATTTATTTCTCAACATGCTGAATATCTTTGGTTCCAGTTTCCACTCATGTGGGTCCATGAGATTTGTGCTTAGGTCGCCTGCCTGTGTATTCAGCTTTCCTGGCAGGAATTGAGCCTGTAGGTGCACTTGGTAGCTCAAGGCTGTGTCCCACAGAGCAATGGCTAGTCTGCAGAGAGGGTATGAGTGGGTTCCCCCCTGCTTATGTACCACATAGTGGTGTTGTCAGTCTTTACCAATAACTGTCCTGGAAGAATGCGGTCCTTGAAGGCTGTCAGAGCATTCTGTACAGCTAACATTTCTTTTTGATTGATCTGCAAGTGCATTTGACTTGGGTTCCATTTGCCCTGAATGCACTGCCCTGCCAAGTGAGCCCCCCATGCATAGTCTGATGCGTCTGTTGTTAGGATTTGGGCGGCAGGGGGTAGAGTGAATGACAGTCCCTTGTTTTGGTGGCAGGCCTCTGCCCACCAAAGGAACTATCTGTAGACAAGGTATGATAGGAATCATTGATTCTAGATCCTAGGAATGTTGACACCATAGGCTTTTTAGATACCATTGCAGTTTCCTCAAATGCAGTCTTGCATATGGAATTAGTAGAATACAGGAAGTCACGAATCCCAGGGCTTGCAGTATTTTCCTTGCAGATAGCTGGGTCTTTGTGACCAGTAGTCTGAAGTAGGCTGTCGAATGAACTTGTTTCTCTGGCGCGAGGTAGGCCATCTGGGAAGTTGTATTCAAGCTTGCTCCCAGGAATACAATTTGTTGGCAGGGTACAAGATGTGATTTCTTTTTGTTTATGGTGTACCCCAGAGAAGTTAGCAATTTCTTTACAAATGCCAGAAGATTTAATAGTATGTCCTGGCTTTCTGCCTGAATTGGACAAGTGTCCAGGTATGGGTATATTTGAATATTTCTTTGCCCGCAAAATGCAATGACTGGAGCTAGGCACTTCGTGAATATCCTGGGCGCAGTAGATAAGCCAAAGGGCAGTGCAGAGAACTGATTGTGCATACAGCCTGCTCTGAAGCGTAGGTATCTTCTACAAGATTCCCTTATTGGGATGTGCAGGTAGGTTTCCTTTAAATCCAATGTTGCCAACCAGGCATCTTTGCCTAGCATGGGAAGCAGCTGATGAAGAGTTAGCATCTTGAATTTTGGGATTACCAAAAATGTGTTTAGGATAGACAGGTCCAGGATAGGATGCCAGGAATTGTCTTTTCTGGGTACCTTTAGTAGAAACCTTGCCCCCATTCTTCTTGTGGGACAGGCTGAATACCCCTGATGCTTATAAGAGAGAGAACTTGCTTTTGACCCTCTGCCCACTGATTTGGGGGTAGGTCTGGCCAACCACTTGGGGTTGGTAAAGAGTGGAAGTGGAATCTGTATCCTTGGGAAACTATATTTAAAACCCATTTGTCCTGGGTAATGAGTTCTCAATTTTTGCATGCAGGGCAATCTTTCCCCCTAAAGGAACAGTCAGGTTGAGCAGGGCTTGGAAGGTTTAAAGTTAAGTCATTGAGAGAGTTTACCATAGGGGATGTCTTACTACTCCCTGCTCTGGAAGTGGGAGCTCCCCACTGCTTAGGCCTGTGAGTACCTTGGGACTGAAGCCTGGGTGTTCTGCTGGTTCTGGGTTTGGACTGAGAAGGCCTGGAAAAGGCAGGAAAGGGACAACTCTTAGAAGGCCAATGCCTACTAAATCTAGGAGGCTGTACTTGCAGGAAATCTTTACCAGTTTGCACAGATTTAGCTTTTTTCTCCATCTTTTTAAGTACTACTTCTGCTCTGTTGCCAAACAGGTGGTCTTGGTTTAAGGGAGCATCCAGTAATTTAGCTTTAACATGATCTGGCAAAGATTGCTCCTTAAGCCAAGCATGCCTTCTAAGTACAGACCCAGTGACAGCAGCCCTGCAAGATGCCTCTAATGAATCAAAACCACATTGCAAAGTAGGTTTCCCAACCTGTTCAGCAGAATGCATTAAATCCTGAGTTCTTTATTTTCAGCAGTCAGGAAACATCATTTTCTGTTTAAGTAATCCAATAATATGCTGCTGATACTTTACCATATGAAGCTGGCAGTTTAAAGCCCTAATGGCCAAAGTTGCAGAAGTGTATACCTTCTTACCCCATCTATCCAGCGCCCTGGAATCTCTATCAGAGGGGGTAGGATTTTTGGCAGTAGTAGCCTTAATGCCCTTGGGTCCCTGTGAAATGGTCTCAGGATTCGCAGTACGATTTTTAAAGAGGAACTTGTGAAAGTCTGGTACCCTATAATACCCATCAGGTTTTCTGGGAGGAGGAGGTAAAGTGTCAGGGGCCAGGCTAGATTCCAAGAAGGCATCACCTACAATGTCCAGTACAGGAGGTATAGCTAAAGGCCTGTGTTGAGGCAGGAGTAAGAATTCCCTAAGCCTCTTTTTGGAGTCAGAGTAATGCTGGCTTTCCCGGAAGAAATGCTCCCTAAGAGTATGCAAGGTTTCACCAAAAGAGAAATCCTCTGGAGGGGAAGCAGAGGGAATGGAGTCCTCTGCATCAGAATCCTCATTGGTAGATAAGGGCAAATCCTGGTCATCAATTAAAACAGAAATTTCAGAATCCTGATCAGAAGAATCAGAAGGAAAATCAGTCATGGGTCTCTTAGAGGGGGAAGGGTGGCTTCCTCTGATTAGAGTAATAAGGTCTTCAGCTATTCTTATCATTTGTTTAAGCATAGGGGCCTGACCATGTGGTCTGGGCGTCTGTTTTCTAAACATGGATCGAGTTTTAGGCCTTGAAGAAGAAGATGGCGTCAGTTTAATATGCAAGTCAGTAGGCCTGATTACACCCTTCAGAAGCCGGTGCCTGCACAGCGGCTCCGGACCCATCCAAGGTAGAAACATCCACAGGTTCCACAGTAGAAGAAGCATCTCGCGGCATACCGGACTCCGAATGGGTCTCAGTAGAGGCCTGCGAATCTGAAGTAGTGGGTATCAGGGGCTGCGAAAGCACCTCACTGAGTACTGGCTAACTGGCGACTAGCTTAGGAGAAGCGTTGTCGGCAGCTTTTGACCTATGTAGTCTGTCTCTGTCTATCTTTGCATTTTTTCGAAATGTCGGTAGTTGGGTGGCTTACCAAAGCTATTTCTGGATAACTGAACAGAGTACCAAAATATTTGGATGCGTAAATGCACAGACGACGAATAGTACGATGTTTGAATAAGGCACAAAACCAACAGCGAGGTACGTCGTGGTCTGGGCCTAAGCAAGGAATGCAGTACGGATGAAAATCTTTATGCGGTATTTGCTTTCCACAAGAAATACAATTGTTAACTTTTACTGACATCAGTTTAGAGCAAGAAAAAGGATCCCCAGTGGGGTACTTAGCTTAGTTGAAGACTTCGGATCTGAAACTCGAAAACGAAAATTTCAGGAGTTGGCCGACCAGCACTTGCGAACTGCTTCTGCTTCGGGCACCACACGGCAAAAAAGACTGATGTAATGGTGTCGGCTGCATGCTTTATACCCCTGACTACCTGAAGTCATGAAAGATGAGACAGCAACCAATGCAGGACCCAAGACTTTGATAATCAGGCCGACTGAGGGCTACTGCAAGCAGATAACCCAAATGTGATGACTGCAACGGTGAAACACGAAGAATATCCTTAAGTTCTGGACCTGATTTGGTCTGTGGGGACTTCCTGGATGACTTGTTTTTCTAGCAACCTTTAAACTTCTAGGGTTGCTCGTTCCCTTAAGACTGGGTGGTACATCTGGGATGGATTTTTGTTTTCTGGGGGGAGGTGGCATGGAGAAAGGAATACTGTATCCCCTGGAAATGGTTGACTGTACCCATGTGCCTTTTGTGCTACTTTGCCAGGCTACTGGGTACAGTGTCAATCTGCCCCTGACTGCCTCCAGAGGTGGACAGGCAGGTCTCATTTCAGGAGCGCTAGAGAACAAATCTCTATTGCCCTGACTCTGCGGACCCCCTTGGCCACGAGGGCAGCATCTCCCATTATTACCTCCCCCTCTTCCCCAGGGGAAAAATCACCACGCGTGTTAGGCGAAGCTCCCTGGAGTTTCCGGAACCACATTTTCCCACCCTTTTGACCTTTGGGATAAGGTCTAGTAGGTGCGGAAAAACGTACTCACACGGCAGAGTCTCTTGCCATCTTGTTCGCACCTGGTGAGAGTCTCTTTTACCTTAGGCCCGAACAATGATGAGCCATCAAAAAGGGCGTTGGCAAAGGAAGACTTGAAGGGCTCCACAAACTGACAAAGGCACATCCCAGGCATGTCTCTGTAAGGCGACTCCTGTGCCTGCAGCACTGCTCACTCCATCAGCTGCATAGGAAATAAGCTGCATGGAGGAGTTAACAACCAAAGATAACATCGCAAGCTGAGAAGTTCTATATGCAGCTCCTGCAGCTGTAGGATTCTATAGGATATCTCCTAGCTCTTTCAGGAGATCCCTCTGGAGACGGGTGAAATGGGATAAATAATTCAGTGACTTAAGAGTAAAGGCCGCTGAAGAAAAGACACGCTTCCCGTATCTGCCCATCATATGGGACTCTGTTCTGCGGATGGACAGACAAAGGTTCTGTTAACTCCTCCTTTGTGGCCGCAGCCACCACCATAGCATCAACTGGCACTCCCTTGGTCAGAAAAGATTTCTTGTCTGGAGCAGTTATGAACTTATTGGGCCTCCGCAGAACTGGTTCCATCGATTCCAGGGAGCTCCACGCCTTTCGACTTACTAACCCAAACATGGCACACTCATACAATACGCAGATGACTCGACCATCATCTGCTCAGCCCAGTCCCTACCAAAACTGCAAAAAGTCACACAGGAAGCCTTTTCCTGTGTTGAAACATGGTTATCCGATGCCCGATTAATACTCAACCCAAACAAAACTAAACTACTCATCTTCCAACCTACCAAACATACTCAAAACAACTCTCACTTTAACATCACAGCAAAAGACACCATTCTATACCCAACTGAACACACCAAATTGCTAGGAGTGGAAATAAACAAAAATTTGACATTCACATATCCATAACTATAAAAAAAGTCCACAAAAAACTAGGAGCGTTATACAGACATAAGCAATTTCTCACCAAAGCAGCAAAGATTTCAATAGCAAATTCCCACCTTATCTCCACCCTACTTTATGCCTCTCCAATATATACCAACCTAAGGCAATGTGATCTAAACAAGCTAGAGACCTGCTACAACAAAATCGCCAAATTCTCCACAGGGGCATCCTACCGTAGTCACCACTCTCTCTCACTTGCTGAACTGGGCTGGCTTGAACTCCCTCACCTCCTTCAGTGGTATCAACTCTCACTCGCCCACAAACTAATAAACCATCCACTAAATGCCCCATCCCTCCAGAATCTACTCCAACCCTATCGCACCACCAGACCACTAAGATCCAGCAGCAAAAATCACTTGCAGATCACTAACGCCAATAACTCTGCTGGTGAAGCACTATTCTCTTGAGCCATAGCCAAATTATGGAACTCACTCCCACCCACAATTACCTCCATACCATCATGCACCCACTTCAAAACTTTACTAAAAGTGCAACTAAAAACATGCTGGCTATGCCCTTGCAACTCCCACTCTAATATCACCCACCCCATCCAACCACTACCTTTCTTTCCATTCCACTAAATACCTTGATTATAGCAAGCTCAGATGCTCATAAGCCAGTACTTATTATACAGCACGAACTTCTTCTTCTTGTAACATTTGGTAATGTCTGGTATGCACTTCACAGATAAAGATTCTAGTTGTCTACTGATGTACTATGTTCTTCATCTGTAAATATGTTGTAAGTAATTGCTATGTAAATTGTTAATCACTATGTAATCCAATGTAAATACTGTTTGTTTATTTTAACTGTGGAGCTTTTCTCCCCGGGCCTCCGCTGAAAATGGACCTACGTCCAGTCGGACACTCCCGGTCAACAAATTTAAATAAAATAAAATAAAATAAATAAAATAAAAACCCTAGCAGCGGGTCGAAGGGCAGAGCCACCCAAGAGATGGAGGGTTGGGAACCAAATGCGTCTAGGTACAGAGACTCATCTTCAGAAGGGGAAAGGGACTTCCAGCCACCCCCTCTGCGTGAGTATTTCCAGGATATCTGACAATGAGACATCCTCAGAAGGGGACCGTGAGGACCCTGAGTCCTCCAAGTCTGTGTCCGATGTCAGAGACTCAGGGGAGTCCAAATGCTTCCTCTTACATGTCCTCTTCTGAGGGACCTCCTCAGGGGGGTACTCTGGGGAGGTTTCAGAAGGGGGGGGTCGCCCAATGGGGCATCCTGGGGCACTGGTTCCCTACACTTAGAGTGGAGAGAGGGAAGACACAGGCTCCATAGGGCACAGAGTAGCTGAAGTCGAGGGAGGAGATGTCTGAGAGGACAGTACACACCATCACCTCAAAGGCACCATGATCCCAGCCCAAGAGGGTCCCCGGCAAACGAAGAGTCGAGAGACCTCTCTTGCACCAAGGGCAATGGCTCTGAGGCTGATGTGGGAGCCGAGCTCACCTGCGCCGAAGTTCCAAGGGGGGGGGTCATACAAGGGTCCGATGCCGCTCCCCACTTGGAGCTGATGAGGGAGTGTCGGCTCCCAGATCTCTTGATAGGAGGTATCGAAGAGATCGGAGTGGATGTCGGAATCGAGAGACCACACTATCTAAATTATTTATTTTATATATATATATACATATATAAATATAAATATAAATGCATATATACACACATTTTTTTTAATAGAAAGTAATGGAAGGGAGAGAGCCTCTAAGTTAAATGACAATTCCCCCAACCGAGGAGAGCCTCTAACTTAAACGGCTAACTCCTTTAGCTGAAAATGGAGGAGGAGGGAATAAGGGGAAACCCTCTAACTGAAACAGAACAAAAGCAATGGATGAATCCTCTAACAAACAGATTCGTAAGGGAGGGGGATAGGCCTGAAAGAAAAAAAAGACAGCCTGGTCAACAAAACGGAGATAGGGATCCTAAGAACAAACTACTACTAATCTATAGTAAAGTCTTAACGATTTTAAGATATTAGAGCAAACAATATAATAAAAAAATCAAAACTTAGCCTGAGCCAGTCTCCAGCAATCTCGAAGCTTCAAGCGGCAATCGAGATCTGGGATAGGGTCTAGCCTTGAGCCAGTAGAAGCTCTTTATTTTATTTTATTTATTTTACATTTGTTAACCGGGCTAGTCCAACTGGATACAGAGCTTTAGAATATGACAGAGTAACCCAACCAACAAGAAGGAAGGGGAGATAGGGACAACATAGCATTATTAATTCTTTATTTCACTGTACATGATTAGTAACAGTAATATTAAGTGTTCCCTAGTATAATGATGTTATATTTACATAACACTAGATGGCAGCAGGTTATCCCCACAAGTTGTTGGTTTTCAATTTACCTATACAGTGCCTTTTTGCAACACTGACAAGATATTCCTTTAGTATTACTTTAGTTTCCAGATTATACACAGCTATTTTAGATGTCCAGTAATGTAAATTTCAGTCAAAATTCAGAACGACATTCATACTCTTATGTGTTCAGTATAGTACATTTAAGTCCAATTTCAGAATATAACATTAATACTCAGTTATACATTTCTGCTTCACTTATTCAGTTAGTTGTAATGGTAAAGTGACAGAATTATTTATAACAAGCTTATTAAAAAGTTGTGTCTTACCATAGCGTTCCATCTGAGCTGTTGGATCTTCTTCCATTCAGCACTGATGGGTTCGGTTCCGAACCCTCGGAACCGAGTCGGCCTTATATCAAGCTTGCTTGCACCAGAACCTCTCGAGCTAAGCTGCTACCCACAATGCCCTTTACTCAGTTACCTCAGATCGAGTTTGCATGCAACATATAGAAGAAGAAATTAGTCAGAGGCCATCTCTGTGCAGAAACCATAAGACACTATAAAGACCCAGATGATCCGCCAGGAACCTTTGGAGGGGGTCGGTGGGAGGGTGTGATGACTGGAAGAAGATCAACAACTCAGATGGAACATTATGGTAAGACATAACTTCTTTAACTGAAGTTGTTAATCTTCTTCCTATTCATCACTGATGGGACCGAGTCCCCAGCTGCTTGGAGAACCTGGGTGGCCCTTATGGAAGAACATTCCTGAGAAACACTGAACCAAAGGCCGCTCTTCCCCTGGAGATCAGATCCAATTTGTAATGTTTGATAAAGGTGTGGGGCTTAGCCCAAATGGCAGCTGCACAAATGTCATCCATGGAGGTCCTAGAGTGGAAGGCAACAGATGCTGTAATGGCCCTAGTTGAGTGAGCTTTGATTTGGCCAGGCTTAGATCCCTCCCTAAGTGAATAAGTGAAAGCAATGTAATCCCTGAACCATTTAGATAAAGTAACTTTTGATACTGCGCCTCCCATTCTAGGACCCGAAAAGGAGATGAAAAGCTGGCCCGACTTGCAAAAGGATTTAGTTATGTCCAGACAGAAACGCAACCGTCTATGAACATCCAAGGAATGTAGGCAGTATTCTCCCTTGTTAGAGTAATTTGGGAAGAACACAGGGGATCAATGGACTGGTTAATCGAAAAGTCAGAAAACACTTTGGGGAGAAAGGATGGGTTAGTACGAAGTGATACTCTGCCCTTATGAAAGCTCAGATAAGGGCTATTGATACATAATGCTTGTAATTCTGAAATTTGTCTGGATGAGGTTATAGCCACCAGAAATAAAGACTGCCATGACATGAATTTTAGATCACATGTCGCAGCCGGCTCAAAAGGGGGCAGAGAAAGACTGCAGAACCCAGGACAGAATTCATGCCTCCACCAGCTGCCTGATGGGAGGCCTGCTGTGGAAAATACCCTTAAGGAAAGTCTTGCAAAGGCGAGAGGAAATAAGTGGGACTCCATCTGACCAGTTATGGAAATTGGAAGCTGCTGCTAGATGGGACTCGAATGGTGGAAGCTGAGGCACCATCGTCCAACAGTTCAGCCAGGTAATAAAGAAAAGTGGCTATGGGGAATGAGAACGGGTCTAGCTTCTGATTATGTGACCAAATAGAGAATCTTTTCCATTTGTCCCTGTAAAGTTTCCTGGTGGATGGTTTATGAGACGGCCAAGATAATATCATGTACGGGTGAAGAGAGGGTTTCCTGCCTGGCAACTAACGGAAGTGGAGAAACCAAGCTGTCAGCTTGAGAGTGGACAGATTCGGGGGAGTCAGCCCTTGTGGGTGAGATATGAGGTCCTGACGAGTGTCTAGGATCCAAGGATATTGTAACAGATGAGGTCGAAGAAAGGGAAACCACACTTGACGAGGCCAGAACGGGGCAATGAGAATCACTTTGCTTCTCAACCAAACAGCTTTCCTTAGAACAAGGGGGATCAGAGGAATTGGAGGATAAGCATAAAGGAGACCCATGGGCCAATCGTGAATCAAAGCGTCTCTCGGTGACTCCCGAAGAGGGGGAAACAGGGCAAAGTAGCTGCTGCATTTTGTGTTTGGAGGGAGGCGAAAAGGTCGCAGCATGGCTGGCCCCAATGGCTGAAAATTTCCACCGCCACACTCGGGTTGAGAGACCACTCGTGAGGATGGAGAATGCATCTGCTCAGCCTGTATGCAATCATGTTGGAGCTCATATGGATATGCGGTCGCCCACTGCCAGATTCTCACGGCTTCGGGACATAGGGGGGTAGGATTTGGTCCCTCACTGTTTATGTACCAGACTACGGACATGTCCGACTGGACAGCAATCGTTCTGGACGGAAGGAGCTGATGAAAAGCATGCAATGCCAATAGTACTGCTGAACTCCAGGGCATTGATATGCAAGTTGACCTCTACATCGGACCACGTGCCTTGGACTGACTTTCCCTGGAAGTGGCCTCCCCACCCTATCAGGAAAGCATCCGTGGTCACCGTGTCGCTGGGCTGGGGAGTCTGGAAGGGGAGACAAAGATTTTCGTCTGTACTCATCCACCAGAGGAGATCTTGTTTGCAAGTGTTGGTGATGAGAATCTGTGAGCTCAGGGGGTGAAGACTGGGTATCCACCGGGCCTGAAGGAGCCATTGTAGTAATCTCATGTGCAGTCTGGCTAAGGGAACAATAGGGATGGCTGCAGCCATAGACCCCAAGGCTTGGAGAACTTCCCTTGTAGACACCTTTCTTCGACAGAGCATCACTTGAACCTGTGCTCTTATTCTCTGAAGCCTGTGAAGATGAAGTGAGATCAGGCTTGACTGGGTGTTGAATATTGCCCCTATGAATTTCATTTACTGTGAGGGTTGAAAGTTGGATTTCTCCCAATGTTTGGTGATGCCCAGTGACTTCGCTAGAACCAGGGTCTAGAGGAGGGCCCTGACCAGTAGACGCTTGGTGGGGGTGGAGAGGAGCCTATCGTTTAGGTACGGAAACACCTGGAATACCTGAAGTCTCAGATAAGCTGTTGCAAGGCATTTCATAGGTTGGTACTAGGCTATCAGCCCTAGGGCCTATACAAGCCTAGCCATAACAATTCCCTGGATATTTCTTCCCACAATATTTACTTCCCTGGACCCCTGTCTAGCAGGGTGACTGACATGATCCCAGAGGATCTCCCATCCAATCATCAAGGTTCCTTTTGAAGAGGGCCAAGGAGGCACTCTGCTGGACATGTATGGGCAGTCTATTCCAGACTATGGGGAGTCTCTGGGTCAGAAACCTATTCCTCCAGCATGTTTTGTTCATTGTGATGGCAAGGTTTAGATGCCTGGAGCGTGTGGCTCTGAGGGATTGGGATTTCTTTAAGTGGAGCATGTCCAACAGCTCAGGGTTTGACATGGCCTTGTATGTTAAGCAGAGATCGCCTCTGAGTAGATGATATGCCACAGAGTATAGCTGGAGTTTTTTTTAGATGGTCAGCATATGGCATCTGCTTTAGGCCTGTGATACTTTTAGTGAGGTATTTCTGTGGCCTTTCCAGCTGTTGAAGATGTCTTGTGAGATACATACCAAACGGGGCATTATACTCTATAATGGATCTAATGAGGGATGAATACAGAGGGACAATGACCTCTTTTTTTCTGGATGAAAAGTCCTTGGTAATGAGGTGTGCCACATAGAAGGATTTCCTGACTGTTGTGGCGATGTGGTTATCGAAGGTGAGACCACTGTCCACCTGTGTCCCTAAGTCTCTCATCACACTTCGATGTTTAGTGTACTGCCACCTATGTGGTAATTCATGGGTACATGTTTTTTTCCAAAAAGGATAAAGTACAGTTTTGTACCTACCATAAATGTAAATGTTCGAGTGCTCATACAGCTGCAGTCATCACACTTGGGTTATCCTGCCATCAGGCGGATCCTCGGTCGGCCGAATTCCAAAGTCTAGGCCCGGCGTCGGTTGTCGTCGCTTCTTCCCTGACGTCAGTGCGGCAGGGGTATAAAAGAGGCAGCCAACGCCATTTTCTTCAGTTTTTCTTGCCCCAGATGTCAGGTGCCCCCAGAAAGGAAGGCAAAACATGATGTTATGCAAACATACATAAGTAGATAAATCAAAACAGTAGTTGCAAGCAAATACACCATAAAGCAATACCCCAAATAGGTTGTATGATAAAGGTGTTTGGCATAAGCCCTGTCCTAAGAGGGGATGGAGGGAGGGTAACCTGGACTGCAGCTGTATGAGCACTCAAACATCTACATTTATGGTAGGTACAAAACTGTACTATGTTCATCGTGCATACAGCTGCAGTCATCACACTTGGGTAGAATCCCAAAGCTAAGTAAGGGTGGCTGGTACTAAGCGGAATTAGGAGGGGCTAGAATGCCCTGCAGGACTGCTGTGGCAAAGCCCACTCTAGATTTTGAGTATAGTGGAAGGTGGTAGTGCTTGCAGTAAGTGTGCACTGAACTCCAAGTTGCTGCTTCCAAAATGTCCTTGGTAGGGACCCCCCTGAGGAAAGCTACTGAGGTAGCTGTAGCCCTGGTGGAGTGGGATCTGATGTATACAGGGCACTGATTTTCCATGAAATTAATAACAAAAGCGTATGCAGTGAGCTATCCATTTTGAAATAGTCTGTTTGGAAATGGCCTTTCCTTGAGCACCTGTAGCATAGGACACAAAGAGCTGCTCAGATTTTCTGAATGACTTTGTTCTGTCCAGGTAATAACGAAGTTGCCTGTGAATGTCCAAGGAATGTAGTAGCCTTTCTCCTTTGTTCTGTGGATTTGGATAAAAGGTAGGTAAATGACTAGTCTGATTCAAAGCCACATTGGATACTACCTTTGGCATGAAGGTAGGGTTGGTTCGTAAGGAAACCCTGTCCTGATGGAAAATGATGAATGGTTGCACAGCCATGAGGGCCTGTAGCTCCAAAACCCTGCGCGCTGAGGTAATAGCCAGAAGGAAGGCTGTTTTCCATGACAAGTATTGTAGCTCTGCTGTAGCAGCCGGCTCAAAAGGAGGCAGTGTCAAGCTTCTCCAATACGAAGTTGAGGTCCCAAGCTGGAGCTGGTGGTTTCCGAGGGGGTTGTATATTTTTTGCCCCTGTGAGGAACTGCCTTAAAAGAGGATGTGAGAAAAAAGAAGGATCCGTATTGTACTGTGCTGAAATGGCTGAAGCGTGGATCTTGATGGAAGAGAAGGAAAGGCCACTGTTTAACATCTCAGCTAGGTACTGTAAAATCTGAGGTATATTTATTACCCAAGGATTCTGACCCTTAGCTTGATTCCAGGAACAAAATCGTTTCCATTTGGCGGAGTAGGTTTTTCTAGTAGAGGGTCTCCTGGCCTCCAAGATGACTTCCTGTACCTCCTTGGAGAGGAGGGTCTGTTGGCAAATTAAGGTATTCTCCATGCAGCTAGATTTAGAGTTCTGAGCTGGCTGTGTAGGGTCTTGTAATTGTGCTGGGACAAAAGAAGAGGAACTTGTGGAAGGATCCATGGTGGTCAGTGTGACAGGCTCTTCAGGAGAGGATACAAGTGCTGTCATGGCCAGTCTGGAGCAATGAGAATCATTTGTGGCCTCTCTGCTCTGGTTTTTAATAGGGCTTTGGCCAGTAGAGGTAGAGGCGGGAAGGCATAGACTGTCAATGTTGTCCAATTGAAAGAGAGTGCGTCCACTTTCCAGGCCTGTGGATGATAGGTCCTTGAGCAGAATTTCTCCAATTGGTAATTTCTGTGGGTAGCAAATAGTTCTATGTCTGGCTGTCCCCATGCCTGATTTATCTTTGAGAAGACTTGAGGATGCAACTTCCATTCATGTGGGTCTGTCATATTTCTGCTTAAGTTGTCTGCCAGCGTGTTTTCCTTTCCTGGCAGGAATTGTGCCTGTAGTTGAATTTATACTTCCAGTGCTGTGTTCCACAGGGTCATGGCTTGCCTGCACAGGGAGTATGAATGCGTTCCCTCCTGTTTGTTTATGTACCACATGACTGTGGTGTTGTCTGTCCTTATTAATAGCTGGCCTGGATGTAGTAGGTCTTTGAAGGTCATAAGAGCATTTTGCACGGCTAGCATCTCCTTTTGGTTGATGTGTAGGTGCATCTCTTTTTGGGACCATTTTCCCTGAATGCACTGACCTGCCATGTGTGCTCCCCAGGCGTAGTCTGAGGCGTCTGTTGTGATGATTTGAGTTGCTTGTGGTAAGCAGAAAGGAAGACCTGTGTTTCTTTGGCATGCTTGAGCCCACCACAAAAATTCCTTTTGAAGGCATGGAATGAGTGGTATAATTGTTTCCAAGCTGTGGCTGTGTTGAGACCATAAGTTTTTTAGGTACCATTGTAGTTTCCTCATATGCAGCTTTGCAAATGGTATTAGTAGGATACAAGATGCCATGAACCCCAGAGCCTGCAGGATTTTCCTTGCAGTTAGCCTGGTTAAAGTTGCCATTCTGTTGAAGTATTGAGACAGTTGCCCTTGTTTGTCTGGCGTGAGGTAGGCCATCTGGGTCGTCGCGTTTAAGCTGGCACCCAGGAAAATTATCTGTTGAGAAGGTATTAGTTTTGATTTCTTTTTGTTCACTGTGTACCCCAGGCAGTTTAACAGTTTTATTACAAATGCCAGATGTTGCAATAGAATGTCCTTGCTGTCTGCTTGGATCAGGCAGTTGTCCAGATATGGGTAGACTTGATTCCTCGTTGTCTGCAGAAGGCAATTACTGATGCCAGGCATTTCGTAAACACTCTAGGCGCAGCAGATAAGCCAAAGGGCAATGCAGAGAATTGGTAATGGGTTGAACCTGCAAGAAATCTGAGGTATCTTCTGCAATCTTGTCTGATAGGGACATGCAGGTATGCCTCCTTGAGGTCCAGCGTTACCAGCCAAGACTCCTTGCCCAGCATGGGAAGAAGCTGCTGTAATGTGAGCATCTTGAATTTTGGTACCTCTAGATATGTGTTTAGAATAGATAGGTCTAAGATGGGTCTCCAATCTTTGTCCTTCCTTGGTACCAGAAATAGCCTTGAATAAAAACCTTGACCTTGTTCTTTTGCAGGTACCTCTTGAATTGCTGTCATATCCATGAGAGCGGAAATTTGCCTTTGTGCCTCTGCCCATTGATTTTGTGGCAGGTTTGGCATGCCTCTCTTTTTTGGAAGGGTATAAAAAGTGGAACCTGTCTATAATATCCAGAATCCATTTGTCCTTTGTAACAATGTGCCAGTTTTTTGAAAATAAAGCCAGTTTTCCGCCCAAAGGTGCTGCCATTATAGCTTTGTTTGTAGGCATAGGGGAAAGTCATTGCGTCCGTTTTCTAAATGACTGTGGTCTATCTTCTACAACTCTTGGGACTGGTGTTTGCCACTGTCTAGCTCTGTAAGATCCTTAAGGTTGTCCTCTACCCCTTGGGCGCCTGTATCTGCCCCTTTAGGGTCTGTCCGTGGCTGGAAAGGACCAATTTTTTGAAGGCCAGTTTCTGCTGAAGCATGGAGGCTGTACCTGCAGGAAATCTAACTGTATGCATAGATTTCGCTTTTTCCTCCATTTTCTTTAGTACCTCCTCAGCTTTAACACCGAACAATACATCTTTTTGTAGTGGTGCATCTAATAATTTTGCTTTGACATGATCTGGTAAGGCTTGCTCTTTGAGCCAAGCATGTCCACGTATGACACCCCGTGACAGCAGCTCTACATGAGGCCTCTAAAGCATCAAAACCACACTGCAAGGTATGTTTCCCCACTTGTTCTGCTCCATGCAACAAATCCTGCAACTCTTTCAAGTCTGGTTGTTCTGTTTGCGTCATTTTGCTTTTCAGCTGAGATAGCAAGAACTGTTGGTATTTTAACATATGAAATTGACAGTTTAATGCCCTCATGGTTAAAGTGGCTGATGTATACACCTTTTCCCCCCGCCTTTCTAATGCTCTGGAATCTCTCTCTGAAGGTAAAGGGTTTTTAGCAGTAGAGGCCTTAATCCCCTTGGGACCCTGTGAAATTGTTTCTGGGTCAGCAGTATGGCTTTTATAATGAACTGGTGAGAATCAGGAACCCAGTAATATCTGTCTGGTTTAACAGGGGCTGGAGGTAATGAGTCTGGATTAAGACTGGCTTCTGCGTACACATCATCCAAAATATCTAAGACAGGAGGAATAGCCAGGGGCCTATGCTGGGGAAGTAGTAGAAATTCCCTGAGCCTTTTCTTGGAATCTGAGTAATCTTGGCCTTCCCAGTGGAAGTGCTCTCTCAATGTATGCAAGGTTTCCCCAAAAGAGTAGTCCTCAGGGAGGGAGACCGAGGGAATAGACTCCTCAGCATCAGAGTCTTCAAAAGGGGAATAGGCGTAATCCTGGTCCTCAGAATGGTCTGAGGTAATAGAAGCCTGGTCTGAGGAAGGGTAGTTTTCCTCCAACTTGGGTCTTTTGTCTGAGGGGGGTTGAGAACCCCTGATGAGAGTAATCAAATCCTCAGCCATTTTAAGCATCTGTTTCTTAGGCATGGGGCCTTGAGAGGGGGTCTGAGGACCCTGTTTTTTGATTTTCATTGCCGCTTTAGATTTAGTGAACAATTTAATAGAGGAGGTGGTAGGCCTGAAAACGCCTTCAGAAATGGCAGGCCTCACTAAATTTTCCGTTTCCCCGCCAAGAGTGGCGTCGGTATCTGCAGTGGGAATGGAGACAGAGGATCCTGCGACTTCGGGTACTGAAGTCGCCGGTAAAGTAGTTTCATCGGTAGTCAGGGGCTGCGTGGGCGCCTCGCTGAGAATCGGAGAACCAGTAGTCGGCCTAAGCGTGATCTCAGTACTCGGTGCAGGTCTCGGATGTCTGTCTTTATCCTTGCATTTTTTGACTAAAACTGGCGTCGGTGCATCCGACGACATTATATAAATTTTTTTGCCAAAATAATGAAGGGCGAACGCCGCCCGGCGCTTAGTGCGCTTGTTAAACCTAGCACAAAAACAGCAGGCCGAGACGTCGTGGTCTGGCCCTAAGCAAGGTATACAGTAAGAGTGAAAATCCTTATGCGGTATTTGCTTCCCACAAGAAATGCAATTATTAACTTTGTCTGACATCAGTCTGAGGCAAGAAAAGTTTCCTCAATGGGGTACTTAGCTTTAAAGAAGACTTCGGCAGAAATATTATTCGTAAATCTCAGGAGCTGGCCGACCGGCACTTGTGAACTGCTTCTGCTTCGGGGACCGTGCGGCAAGAAAGACTGGAGAAAATGGCGTCGGCTGCCTCTTTTATACCCCTGCCGCACTGATGTCAGGGAAGAAGCGATGACAACCGTCGCCGGACCTAGACTTTGGAATTCGGCCGACCGAGGACCCGCCTGATGGCGGGATAACCCAAGTGTGATGACTGCAGCTGTAAGCACGACGAACATCTATACATTTCTTGGCATTAAGCTTGAGCCCATGGCTCTGGCACCAGGCATCTGTTTCTGTAAGGCCCTTTTGTAGAATATCCACAGTCAATAATGGCTCCCAGTTTGCAGTCATCTGCAAACTTTGTTAGCCAGAGTCCCTTAGTGTTAGCCTGTACTTCAGAGAAGTAGATGCCAAACAAGAGTGGTCCCAGGACTGAACCCTGAGGTACTCCACTTGTCACATATCTGGAGCTGGATTTGGAGTCGGCTACTTTTACAGTCTGGGTTCTGTCAGTAAGCCAGTTGGCAACCAGAGTGACATAGGGATTTATGCGCAGCTTAGTAAGTTTATCTAGGATTCCAGAGTGGGGGATGGTGTCGAAGGCCTTGGAGAGGTCCAGATAGGCTATGTGGAGCACCTTACCCTCGTCCACAGCTCTGGAGATGGATTTGAAGAAGTCAATCAGGTTCAGGAGACAAGATCGGCCCTTCACAAACCCAAACTAGGTGGGGTCCAGAGTTTGAAGGTTGCCAGTGTCTGTTTTTAAGTTCCATGATAATGCGCTCCATGCCCTTGCAGATCAGGCTCGTCAGAGTGATGGGAAGGTGGCTTCCCCCTTGTGGAGTGGGATAAGAAGAAGCTATGTACTCACCATAACGTTCCATCTGAGTAGGTAGCTTCATTTGTCTGTAACCTGTGGGTCTTGGATCCAAGCCGGCAACTTGTTTCAAGCTAATGGATCCGAGCTCCTAGCTCCTCCCCTCACCCATAATCCCCTGCTAACCCTCCATGACCTCATATCGAGTTTGCCCCTCAATATATACCCAAAATGGGTATCCAACTAAGATAGATCTGAAGAAGGCCAGGGGGAAGGAGGGGGGGGATGGTTGCAGACAAATGAAGCTACCTACTCAGATGGAACATTATGGTGAGTACATAACTTCTTAATCTGAAGTAGGGAGTTCATTTGTCAGCAACCTGTGGGACAGCGTCCCCAGCTACCTGAACCTTGGGTGGCCATCATGGAAGGATATTGCGAAGCACTGCAGAGCCAAAGGATGCTCTCCCTCTAGAAATCATGTCCAGTTTGTAGTGGTTAATAAAGGTATGAGATGAAGCCCAAGTGGCTGCCGAACAAATATCATCCAATGGGACTCTAGACTTGAAGGCCGCATTAGTAGAGATGGAACGAGTGGAATGTGCGCGAACTCCTTCATGTGCGGGTCTCCCAGAGGCTTGGTACGCTAATAGGATACACATTGAGAAATCCAGCGTGATAGAGATACTTTTGATATTGCTTTCCCCAAATTAAATTTGGCAAAGGAAACGAACAGCTGGTCGGATTGTCTATGACCAGCTGTTCTATGAGTATAAAAGCGTAGCTGCCTATGAACATCTAATGAGTGCAGCTTGTACTCTTCCTTTATTCTGATATTTAGGGAACAAAACCGGTACATTTATGGATTGATTTATATTGGTTTCTGATGCTATTTTGGGAAGAAAAGAGGGATTGATCCTGAGGTACACTCTGTCCGGGTGAAAGATCAAATAAGGAGGCTTCACAGAAAGAGCTTGAAGCTCCGAAACTCTTTTTGCAGAAGTGATGGCTACAAGGAATGCTGTTTTCCAGGACAAGAATTAGAGATCTACTGAAGCAGCGGGTTCAAAAGGTGGAGCAGTCAAGGCATGAAGAACCAGTGAAAGATCCCACGGTGGTACGGCTTCTTTTATAGGGGGTCTAAGCAAAAAGGTGCCCTTGAGAAAGGTTTTACACAACTTGGCCGACATCAAAGGCCCTGTATCATGTCCCACATGGTAATGTGAGATGGCTGCCAATTGCACTTTGACAGTTGATCAACTAGCGCCTTCCTGAAAAAGTTCGGTTAGGAAGTCTAATATGGACGGAAGAGGAGCCGTAAAGGGATCTAGATTATGATGCTCCACCCAGATGGAGAAACGTTTCCATTTACTGCGGTACACTTTCCTGGTGGAGGGCTTATGCGTTGCCACAAGGATGGCTTTGACTGGTGAAGAGATACCGGGAGTCCTAACTAGGAGTGGAACTGGAGCAACCAAGCTGTCAGTTTCAGATTGTCCAGATTTGGGGTTGGTAAGTCCAACGGATGGGAGATTAGATCCGGACTGGGATCCAGAATCCAAGGAGGATTCACTAGGTGAGACCACAGGTAAGGGAACCAAATTTGCCGAGGCCAGAATGGGGCAATGAGGATCATCCTGCTCCCCAACCACGAGGCTTTCTGTAAGAGTTGCAGCATCAGGGGTAGGGGAGGATAGGCATAAAGTAGACCGGGTGGCCAAGCATGCACCAGAGCATCTCTTGGAGTTTCCCCTGGAGGGGGAATCAGAGCGAAGAAATTGTCGCATTTGGTGTTTGAGGGAGAGGCAAACAGATCGCAGCAGGTTTGCCCCCGTATTGCGAATATCTGCTTCGCTACTAGTGGGTTGAGAGACCACTGGTACGGGGTAAGAAGGGTGCGACTGAGTTTGTCCGCTAGGATGTTGGTCCGCCCCGGAATGTGCGTTGCAATCAGAAAGCGGTTGGAGATCGCCCATTCCCACACTCTCATGGCTTCGCGGCATAGAGGGTAAGATCTGGTTCCCCCCTGTTTGCTGATGTACCAGACAACCGACATGTTGTCCGACTGAATTGCAATCGTTCCTATGGGAAGGAGATTCTGAAGTGCTTGCAACGCGTACAGCACCGCTCTCATCTCCAGAACGTTGATATGCAGGGAGGTCTCTGCATCGTTCCACGTGCCTTGGACCGTCCTGCCTGAATAATGCCCCCCCCCCCACCCGAGGCAGGAGGCATCCGTGGTCATCGTGGCGAGAGGTGCAGAAGGGACGCCTCCTGCCTTGGGAGGAGGCGTCCGTGGTCACCGTGGCGAGAGGGGGAGAGGTGCAGAAGGGACGGCCCGTATGGAGGTCCGAAGCATGGAGCCACCATAATAGAGCCCTCCTGCAAGCCTTGCTGATAGCAATGGGGTGTGAAGAGGAAAGGACAGAAAGGACCATTGCACTAGAAGGGTCCATTGCAGTACCCGCATGTTCAGACGGGCGCATGGAAGGAGCGTTATTGCTGCCGCCATGGAGCCCAGTGCCCTCAAGACCAATTCCGCTGGTGGGGTCTCTGATTGGAGGATAGCCCACACATGGAGTTGCAAATTCCGAGGTCTCTCAGACGTTAGAAAGGCTCGTAGCTCTCTGGTGTCTATTCTGGCTCCTATGAATTCTATGGCTTGTGTCGGGGCCAGAAGGGATTTGTCGGCATTTATGGTGATGCCTAACTGTGGGGGTAGGCGGAGAAAGAAATCTCTGGCTGAGCAAAGTAGATGCCTTGTTGGGGCGGTCAGGAGCCAGTCGTCCAGGTACGGAAAGACCTGTATTCCCTGGAGTCTCAGGTGGGCCGCAATCACTGCTAATACCTTGGTGAACACCCTGGGGGCTGTGGTGAGGCCAAAGGGAAGGACCCTGAACTGGTAGTGACTGGCTCCCAGCCAGAAACGGAGGAACCTCCTGGATAGTCTGTCCATTAGAATGTGGTAGTACGCATCCTTGAGGTCTATAGAGCACATTCAATCGTTCTCCCTTAGAAGGGGGAGAATAGATTGAAGAGTGACCATTCGGAATTTTTCCTTGGTTACTGACAGGTTCAAGCGGGAAAAGCCTAGAATCGGTCTCAAGTCCCCAGTCTTTTTTGGCACCAAAAAGAACCTGGAGTAGAACCCTAATCAGAGCTGGTCTTGGGGGACGGGCGGGATGGCTCTTTTTCTTAGCAGCTGCTGAATTTCTGTGGCTGCGGCCTCCCTCTGATCGGGTGGTACATCGGGGAGGTTCTTGAATTTGGAGACATGAAGTAATGGTATTTTGTACCCTCTGGATATAATTCGAAGCACCCAGCGGTCTGTCGTGATGGACTCCCATGCCGCTAGGTGCTCCGAGAAGCGCCCCCCGACTGCCTCCAGAGTGGAGCAGTCGGGCAACCCTTCAGGGCTGCTGCGTGGGCCGTTCAGAGAAAGGTTCTCTGGACCCAAAGTTTCTCGGAGCTCCTCTGCCCCTGGGGCGGCGTCCTCCCTGTCCTCCTCTGCCACAGAAGGACTGATTGTCCGGAGCGGGTTGGGAATGTTGCGATTTCCGGAACCACATCTTCTTCTGACCCTTTTGGTTCTTTGAAAAGGACCGCTGGGGAGCAGAGAAGCGGACTCCGATGGCAGACAACGTCTTCCCGTCCTTCTCGCTCTGGACAAGTGTCTCGCGAACCGTTTTGCCAAACAGAGCAGAACCATCGAAAGGGGCGTTCGCAAAAGATGCTTTAAAGGGCTCCGCAAAGTCACAATGACGGAGCCAGGCCTGACGTCTCATGACTAGGCCTGCTCCGCTAGCCCTAGCGGCTCCCTCGGTGGCGTGGGACAATAGCCGCATAGAGGTATTGAAATTGATCTCAGAGTGGCCATTTGGGTGGAGTACAATTGTTTGTCCTCCGCCGACATGGACTCAGGGTGGGAGGCAGCGTATTCTTTGATAAGATCCCGCTGCATCCTGATGACATGTGCCATATAGTTCAGAGACCTTACCGAGAAGGTCGCTGAACTAAAAGCTCGCTTCCCTAAGCGGTCCATCGAGCGGGACTCCTTGCTCGGTGGATGGACCGAGGGGCTCTCCTGAGCTAGTTCCCTCCTCGTGGCTTCCGCCATTAACATGGCATCTACGGGGGGACCCTTGCTCCAGTGCGACCGGTCTGAGGGGGGACTTAGTATTCTGTCCGGGCGTTTTGGTATTGACTCCACGGTGTCCGGATCCTTCCACGCCCTGGTGGTAATAAGGTCCACCAAGGGGTCGGCCGGAGGGGACACCCAAGAGGTAGACGGGCCTGCTTCGAATGCCTCCAGAAACACAGACTCATCGGAGGAAGACTTGGGGGCAGACCACCCACCTCTGATCCTCAGCATCTCCATGATGTCTCCAAAGGAGACATCCTCAGGGGGTGATCTTGGGGAGCCTTCCCCTTCCTCCAAGTCAGTGTCCTCAGTTAAGGACTCAGGGGAGTTCACGTGCCTCCTCTTGCACTTATGCTTGCGGGGCACTTTCTCGGGGGAGCTGTCAGAGGAGGCCTCGCCAGCAACATCCTGTTCCAATGGAACCATCTGGGACATTGAAGCAGGCTGTCCCTTTGGCCGGGTGATGGAAGCCTGGCCCAGCAGAGAGGGAGTGCAGGGTGGAGCCGAGACAAGGGCCGGGGGTCCGGATGCTCTCAACAGAGCCCTCTCCACTACATCGAAAGCCAAGGGGGAACCACTCTCTCTGGGCTCTGAGAGTCAGCTCCCACTCGGATCCGATGAAGGGATTGGAACCGGCGCCGAGACCATCGGATCCGAAGGACCAGTGCGCTCCGACCTGGACGGAGCCGAAGGCACACTGAATCCCTCGGATCCGAAGCTCGGGCCACGGCTCTGAGAGGTCGGATCCGACAGGCTCGAGGGCAGGGTCGGATCCAAAGTACCAAGTACTGTCGGCTCCAACGCTGCTCGGCTCCGAACGCTCCGAGCCCGAATAGCGGGTCGGAGAAGGAGCAATAGGATGGAAAAAAGGTGTTGAGCTCCCCCCCAAAGGGGGGGGGGGGAGGCAAGAGCACTCCCATCTGCAGCTGGGCCTGGATGAACCTTCGCATCATCAGGTCCAAGTCTGCATTGGACATACTGAAAGTCGATCTCGAAGAGGTCACAGAGGCAGGCCTGGAATGCCGCCTCGATGACCTCGATGGAGATCGGGCCTCCTCCTCCTCGGGCCCTGGGGAGAAACAAGGGGATCGGAGCCGAGGAGGAGGAGACCTAGAAGCAGTGGAGGGAGAAGCCCGCTTAGCTGGCGGGGCCGAAGCGGAGGCCTCGGCCCGCAGCTTGTGGTGCTTCTCCCTCCGTTTCTCCCTCCTGGCCTCCCTGTCTTCCGGCGCTTTAGCGGGAGTTTGAGTCCCGGCTGAAGGAAGGGGGGCAGGAATGGCAGCAACCACAGCCTGTGGTAGAGCCACGGGAGCAGCGGAGGCCGGAGCCGAGTCCGGGGGTAAAAGTCCCGCCAAGACCAGCTTCGACCTCCGCTCTTTCAGTGCCCTGGGGTTGAACGCTGCACAAATGGTACAGCCTGAGGTGAGGTGTTCAACCCCAAGGCACCGAACGCACTGAGTGTGGCCATCAGCCGGGGAGAGCTTATGGCCATACTTGGTACATTTAGAAAAAATGGCTTTTGGGGCCTCAGCCATACTTAAAAGAAAAGGTAGTGTTACACAAACACACAGGCCCCAAAACACAACACACACACTCACTAACGACCAGCGAAGGGAGGGAAAAAACTAATTAAAAGAAAAATATTTTTACACTACAGGGAACCTAACACTTACACAATTTATATTTTTGTAAAAAAGGAAGAAAGTTGACAGAAAAAACACACTTAACTGACAATTACTAGTCGAGCTCACAGGAATCCAGCTATCCACAAGGACGGCAAACTAGATCTGAGGTCATGGAGGGTTAGCAGGGGATTATGGGTGAGGGGAGGAGCTAGGAGCTCGGATCCATTAGCTTGAAACAAGTTGCCGGCTCGGATCCGATATCGGATCCAAGACCCACAGGTTGCTGACAAATGAACTCCCTACTTCAGATCTGTAATTGTGCGCCACTCAGTGGGCACGAAGCCTGAGGTGAGGCTATGATTAAACATGACACTTAGGTGAGGTGCCAGTTCATTTTGTAGTCCATGTAGTACACAGCCTGGGATGTCGTCTGGTCCCATGGATGCTGTATTCTTAGCTTTGGAGAATGCGGTTTCTACCAGTGTGGCCGTGATTACCGGAATTTGGCAATCTTTTGGTATTGAGATGGGCCCTTTAGGGGGTGAGAGGGGAGTGAAGTTGGCACTAAATTGATCTGCCAGGATATTGGCAATATCCTTGGGATCAGTACATTTAATGTCATACTGTTGTAGCTCAGAGCAGATCTGAGCATTGCCATTTAGATTCTTGACATAACTATAACTAATATTTTGTGAACACTCTGGGGGCCATTGAGAGACCGAAAGGCAGGGCACTGACTTGGTAGTGATAGACTCCCAACCGGAAGCAAAGGAGGCTGCTGGAGCACTTGTCCATCTTGATATGGTAATACACATCCCTGAGATCTAATGAGCACATCCCACACACCCTCTTGCAGAAAGGGAAGGATGGTTTGAATCGTGACCATGCAGAATTTGGTCTGAACTACCGATTTGTGTAGTTGGCTGAGATCCAGAATGGACCTCCAAGTCCCTTGTTTTCTTTAGCACCAAAAAGAATCTTAAGAACCCTGATCCGCACTGATCTGGGGGGACCTGTTGGATGGCTCGTTTTTGACATAGCTTTCGTATTTCAGAAGCTGCCTCCTCCCTTTGACTGGGTGGAACATCGGAAGGTATTTCGGAGGTCTTGGATAAGATATTAGGGGACTATAGTAGCCTTTGGTAATGATGCTCTGCACCCACTGATAGTTTGTAATAGAGAGCCAGGCAGCTTGGTGCAGAGAAAAACGCGCCCCGACTGCTTCCAGAGGAAAGCAATTGAGGAGCGCTGATACAGTCTACCCGAGAAGGAATCTCTGGAGCCCTAGTTCCGGGGACCCCTTCTGCCCCTAAAGGGGCATCTTCCATTACTGGAACCCCCTCTGCCTCTGGAGGAGTCCTCACCATGCGCGTCACGGAAAGGACCTTGAGACTTCTTGCGCCAAATCTTTCCGCTCCTCCGATTCCTGGAGAAGGAACGCTGAGGTCTGGAAAAGCGTAGGCCAATGGCAGACAAGGTCTTCCCATCTTGCTCACACCTGGCTAATGTATCCTTGACCTTAGCACCAAACAGAGCTGATGGTCCGATAGGGGCATTTAAAAAGGAAGACTTGGAGTCTGCGAAGTCACAAATGCGCATCCAGGCATGGCGTCTCATGACTACGCCTGCATCCGCAGCTCTAGCTGCTCCTTCGGTTGTGTGTGACAGCAACCTCAAAGATGAATTAGATATTGACTCTCAGGTGGCAAGTTGGGAAGCAACTTTATCTCATGCTCCATCCAATACTTGGCCCGTGAGGGATCCGGAGATTTCGGAGATGAGAGGTCTCTGGAGCCTCGTTAAATGTGCCTAAAAGTTCAGAGACCTAACTGCAAAGGTTGCTGATGCAAAAACTCGCTTCCTTAACCTGTCCACTGCCTGGGACTCTCTGTTGGGCAGGTGAGCTGCAGGACTCTCTTCCGCAAGGTCCTTTTTCGTGGCTGCCACAACCACCATAGCGTCTACTGGCAAACCTCTAGTCCAATGGGGCTGATCCTCTGGGGGGAGAGGTGCCTTGTCTGATCTCCTGGGGATGGCCTCAACGGAGTCCGGGTCCTTCCATGCCCGCTGCATGATGAGCTTAACCAACTCATCGGCGGGGGGGGTATGGGGGGTCACCCAAGAAGTAGAGGGCTGAGAGCGAAAAGCCTGCAGGAATACGGATTCCTCCAAGGAAGGATTAGAGGGCTTCCAGTCACCCCTCTGTTTCAAGATTTCCATGAAGTTTCTGAAGGAGACATTGTCAGGGGGTGACCATGGGGATCCTTCCTCATCATCATAGTCCGTATCTTCCATGAGGGACTCCTCTGGGGAGTCCATGTGTTTCCTCTTACACACCCGTTTCTGAGGGGTTTCTTCGGTGGGAGCATCTGAAGACGACTCAGAAAGGTAAATACCCTGGACAGGGATTTCCTGGGCCTTGTGCTCTTGAAATCCTTGGGGTGGGGGTGGGGGTGGCCTTTGACAGCTGTGGCTCAGCAGGAACTGGGGGAATAACTGACATAGGAGGATTGCTAGAAGCAAGCACCCTCTCCATCACTCGGACAGCAGGCCCGCTTGAAGAGGAGTGAAAGCCCGGAACCGAAGAAGACAAAATTGGAACCAGGGTCACACCCCGCTCCACATGGTCCGCTTCCAGGAACGGAGCCTCAAGCAAACTCAGAGCGGTAGTCACCCTCTGATCTAAGTCGGGACTGACAATACAGTCGAAACTGGAGGTTCCACCCCCCCCCCCAAGCATGAGATTGAAGGAGGGTGTGTTCCAAAGGAGCCGACACCCAAAGGGGCCTCAGACACTGTCGCTGTCGGCGCCGAGGAAGGGGGACCTTTAGAAAACGTCAGATATATGAGCCTTGGAACAGAGGGATCCAAGGGGGGAGAGTATGTGGGGGTCGCTGGAGTAATAGACCCAAAGCCTGGAGTGGGACAGGGTCTAGGCAAATTTGAAATTCCCCTGGCGGTCAGCAGCTGGTCAAAAAAGAGCACCATATCCAATTCAGAAAGGCTCCTGGTGGATCTTCCCGATGCCCCTAAGGGGGGAATCAGGCCAGTCCAAAAAGGGGCTGCAGGCTTGCCCGGCAAGAGAGTCCACAGATGAGTATTGGGTCCATGGTATATCACAGAACGACAGCAACGATTACAATTTAGAAATCTGCAATAACGGTATGGTTGGAGCTGAGAATGGGCTCGGAGCCAAAGTCACAACAGGGGTGGATGTCAAAAACGGCTCCGAAGTTGTTGTCAGAACTAACATCGGAGCAGAGGTGGACGGCGACGGTGCCGAGACAAACAAACTGATCTGGACCGAGGTAGCAGATGGCGCCGTAGTCGTTGGTGCCAGGGTAGTTGCCGAGGCGACCTCGGTACGCTTCGCTGGAGCCAAACTCGTAACCGATGTAGTCGGAACAGAGGAGGCAGTATGGTGCTCTGAGGAAGACTTTTGGGCCTTGTGCTTATGGCTTTTACCTATGTCACCGGCCGGTGAAGAGGGGTCTGAGCGAGGATGTTTCTTGTCCACAGAAGGAGGGGGGATGAGACCTCCATCATAGAAATAGCCTCCAAAAAAGGCGATGCAAGCAGGCCCTTCAAAATCAATTTATTCCGATGCTAATTCAGCATCCACTGACTGAAGCTAGCACAAATATCACATGGGGGGGGTTTCGCCAACAAATGCGGAACCCCCAAACAGTAGACACACTCTTCATGAAGGTCGCTATTCGGAAGTTTACCACCGCAAGAAGAGCAGTGTTTAAACCCCGTAGTTCCCTTCTTCTCAGACATAACACTGTACACTCTCACACAAAAGGAAAAGAGTGAGGAAAGTAGAGGAAATGAAGTAAAGAGGGGAAATGCCAACAATAGTAATAAGATACCACAAGGGTAAAAATTTAAAAAATACCAACAATGGTACAAAACGGATATCTGTGGGTAGAGCTGAGAATATAGAGGTATCAAAGAACAAACTATAAACGAGAAAAAACTTTTACAAAAACTTGTAAATGTACAAGATAAATCACTTAGCTGGAGAGCTCAGTGAAACGCTGCTATATGGCTGCATGGCAAACGAGATCTGAGGTAACTGAGTAAAAGGCATTGTGGGTAAAAGCTTAGCTCGAGCGTTTTTGGTGCACACAAGCGTGGTATAAGGCTGACTCGGTTCCGAGGGCTCGGAACCGAACCCATCAGTGATGAATAGGAAGAAGACAAACAACTTCAGATAAGTTATCCACTGAATATATAGTCATAGTTATTCAATATACACGAGGGCAGGCTTAATTAATTTACAGATTACAGTGCACTTTACATAATTATTGTACACTAATCAAAGTTAAAAGGACACTAACAGAAAATGCAAAGGTACAGAACTAAATTAGATAGCATAAGTTTTAGCAAACTACTATACCGCATAAATATTTACAGGATATTACAGGCAGACATCTATTACAGCACAAAGAAATTAAAAAAGGTAAATAAAAAAAATTACAGACACAAGTCAATACAGTATATGGTAATTATGCTTCAAGACCAGTTAAAAAGGTATCCCTCTAGTGCCGATTTCAATTAGTCTTCAGAAAATAGCCATGTTTGATAGGTTACACAATAAAAAAGAAAGTGGACTAAACAGTACAATGTTTGATGATTTAAATCAATGGACAACAGGAAGATGTTTCATCTGCTATAAGAGACATCAAGGACCAATAAGGCACCAGTTCATAAGGTAAAAAACATAGGCAATAGACAATGTAATTTTACCATTACAGCATACAAAGACATGGAAGAAAAATAGGCAGGGTTAACAGTTCGCAAACTGTCTAACTTAAATGAAGACTCTCAGAGACAGGTTAAGGATGTCATGGCATTTTCTCCATGCTGTTTCTGGAACAGCAGGGTTAAAAGAATTACCTGGGCTAATCAGCTTTAGAAGCCAAAGAATTAAGACACTCATTTTCAGAATAATGTGCAGGTTTTGGATATATCACACATACATCAGAACTTAGACTTAAAGACTCTAAAGACTATGGATCTAGGTGATATGGTAATTAAATCAAAGTTAACGGACTTCACTCCAAACAGTAGTGGCACCTAGTGGTCAAAATTAAAATTTGAAGTTTATTCGCCAGACAAAGAAAACCAATTGCCCAGTCATCATTAAATCAAAGTTGAGACTTCAATCCAAACAGGCCATAAATGCTCAAGTGACACTTACTAGGCAAAAATGAAATTGCAAGTTTATTGCACATCTGCAGATTTTTAGTAAGGTGGTGTAAAGCCTGTATATGCAAAACAGATTACAGTAGTAAGCAATACAAATATAAAGTAACTACAAAAAGAAGGTCCCTGTAAACCTTCATCGGGTGAGCTGTTACAGCTAGGGTATTCTTTAGTGAATTTGCTATAGCACATTAGGGTAAAATAAGGCCTGACAAGAGTCAGACATGTATGCATTCAGTTTCAGAGAAAGAGTTTATTAGAAAGGAAAGATATAATCTTGCTGGCTAAGCATGAGATGTGCAGAAATACAGAATGCTCCCTTCAAGGAAAATATATGCTAGATAAGGGCACATGCAAGGGCAAGCTTGGAAAACAAGGCAACCAAGGCTAAAGAGGCATGTAAAGCATTACAGGGTTTTGGTATTATTAGAATATACTTCAGACACAGTCAGTGAAGTCAGTTTAGTTCAAACTGACATACAGAAAAGATTAAATATCCAGCATTCCAGAAAGGAAGTTAGCTTTTGGACTTTATGTAAAAGGGTCTCTACAATACAGACACTCAAGCCTGAGTACAGAAGACCGGTCAAATAAAGACTACTTCAGTTTATATTACTCAAGGGAATCAGAATATACATGCAGAAACTTTGACTATATTACTAACCAGCATTTCTACATACTGTTATTGTTTATCAGCACTGTTAATGAAGACAGTATTTGGATATCGTGAACATCGAATAAAGCCTTATTAAACGAACTACAGTGTTTGCAGAATTCATTCTGAAAAGTACAAAAGACTTGGCACACAAAGGAGAGACTGGCACCTGTTCAGTACAAGTTTGGGTAATAAACAGATAAAGATTTTTATTCCAGTCTCATTTCAGTTGTTTCCAATTAATTACAGTATACTACAGTCTTTACTCTTTCACACAGCACTGAGGAAGCAGAACAAAACACCAAAGGATATGTTTTGTCATGAGAAGAAGCAATATATATTTGTGTTTCAGGGGAAAGGCTTTGTTATAACATCTAAGCTTCAAGAATACTTGTAAATGTCTAAATATGTGCCAATCACTGTAATTTGTTATAAAGCTGAAACTTTCTCCCCATGAGGGAACACACACTTTTCCAATGGTGATAAACTCACAGATTTTAAAATTTTAAACTATGCAGTACTGCAGCATGATGGCAGTGGAAGGACAGGTAAACTGCATAAGCCTAAAGTACATTTCCCAGTGTGGACAAAAATGTATTTTTCTTCAGAGCAGGCCATCAACTTCATGACTGCAGCTCATGAACTATATTAATGAAAGCATTAAAATAACTTACTTGAAGGAACAGCTAGGACAATTTAAAAACAAAGACTTTTCCAAATAAATAAATATGCACTTTTTTCCGGACTGTAAATTGACAGACAGTATGGAACTTTGAAAGCACCAGTGTTAATGACATTAGCACAATGGAGATCATCTACATTATGCAGTGTACATTTGAACGTTTCCATGCAAGTCTCTAGTAAGCCCAATCAGACTTCACAGTTTTAACACTAGTGAGAGCATAGTTAAACTACCAAATACTCTCAGAAGGTTATGTAATTAAATGACAGAAATCTGCTAAAACCAATCATAACATGAGTTTGTATAAATCTGCACAAGGCTAAGTACCCCTTAAATGTCTTGTCAGACCCAATTCACTTTAATTCATTCTCTGTCTATACTAAAATATCATGTCCTCATAAACTTTGCTGAGAAAAATAGATGCATACAACAAAAGGGATAAGTATGTAACTTGGTGCCTTCCCCACGGATTTGGGAAGAAAAAAACTGCCACTGCACAAAACATTAACTCCACAATGAGGAAATTCAAATTTTAATCAAACATTTACAGGCAGAAAATGTACGAGTACAAGGACTCTAAAAAGAAATCCCTGAATGTCAAATTACAAGCACAGAATTCCCTCGTATATGAAACAAGGAAAAGAAATATGCAATCCAGTAAAACCAAGTAGCATTCACAATACACCAAACTGTTCAACTCCAATCGGAAGGAACAATACTACATTGTGCACACACACAAATACATACATGTGTGTGTGTGTATACATACACACACATTTTATATATATATATATATATATATATATATATATATATATATATATATCTATATATATATGGGTCTTCTTCAAAACATTCATAAGCCATAGCATCTAATTTCATAACATTGAGACCAGAACATCATAATTTAATGGAAAGGTAGTTTAGGAGTAAGCATGCTTCCCTAGCAGGTCCAATGTCAGAGAGAGTATTCAAGAGGATGGACCAAGGACATCTCTTCCAAAATGTCCTTGTTGGTGGCCACCACTACTATAGCATCCACAACAGGACCATTCCATTACTCCAGTGATATAGCAGTTCCTTAGGAAAGGTGAGTATCTTGTCAGACATTTTAGGGACTGGTTCTACCATATCAGGCTCCTTTCATGGCCTCCCGAACACCAGAACAACAAAAGCATCCAAAGGGAGAACCATCCAGGACATGGATGTACCCATCTCAAATGTTTCCAAAAAGACTCCACTGGAGAAGGGCCATGGCAGTGCAGGCTCCACACTGGTGAAGAAGCTCAAAAAGATCAGAGAAAAAGGCATCTTCATGGGGGGGGGGATTTCGGGGACCCTCCCCCATCCTCAAGGTCAATGTCCTCAGTGAGGGACTCCTCGGATGAGTCCAGGAGCTTCCCCTTGCACCACCTCTTACCGCAAACTTTCCGCGAAACTGAAGAGACTGGGGGCCTTACTTGGAAGGCAGCTGGAGACCAACAGGGGCATGCAGTCCCAGAGCAAGTGGATAAGCCGTCAAACACATGGCCATGAAAGGGGTGGGCACTGGTCGCACTAGACCATGCCCTCTCCTGACAGGAGGACATCCTCTCTACCATGTTGAAAGCAGTGGCCGAAGTAGGCCAATCAGACCAGGCAGACCTAAGGTCCAAAGACCCCAAGGATACACGAGAATTCAAAGCAATCCCCTCCCCCTGTCCCTAAGCTGAGAGGGCTGAACTATAAAGAGCAAAAACCCAAAGCAGAAGGGATGACCCCCAACAATGGAATCGTCTATCCCTACCTGCAAACTCCTGTCTTGACATGATTGCCCCGAGGTCCAGCTGCGGCAGATACCAAGTTTGGGATCAGAGTTGAAATCGGCCAGACCATTGGCTCTGATTCTAAGGAATGGAAGACTACCAGTTCCAAAGGCTTCAGATCCATAGGACCCGAGATGGAAACCAAGATACAGGAACCGAGGCTCTGGGGAAAGGGCCTGGAGCCAATGGAATAAGACCTAATTCCATTTGTGCCTGTAAGAAAGAGGAATCAAACCCTGCCTAAAAAAGGATACACAGAAAGAGTGAATGCCCAACATGCTATCTGGAATAGCAACAAACTAGATCTGGGATAGCTCTAATAAAGCTGGGAGTTATGGGACGAGGCAGAGCTCATCCAGCTGAAGTCTTGGAAGCTGGTCCGTATCAGATCATACAATATTGATAATTTTTTTGATTTACATTCAACTGATTTTTTAACATTTAAACATACAATACATTTTATACAGACTGAATTTTTGGATATTCAGTTATATAAGGATACTACAGAGAAAATACAGACTACATTATTTAAAAAGCTGGTTAAGAAAAACACATACTTATATAAAAATACTATGCACCCCCCACATGTTTTTAAGAACATGGTTAGTAATCAGATGACTAGAGTGGCAAAATTAAATACAGAGAGAAATGTACTTGTGACTTTATAGAGGGTATAAAACACAAAGTAATGGCAATAGCTGAAGAGATTCATTCTAAGTGTGAAACAGTGCTCAAACCTATTTTCTCAGATTACAATACATCCAGAATAGATTATTCTAATAATACAGTACGAAATAAGTATAATGTATTCTTAGTTAGGACCAACATACTAAATATATACAAGGGATTATAAATAAACACTGGTATATATTAAGTTTTACTCCAAAATTCAAAGATATAACCAAAGATCATTTATCCTTTGGTTATAAAAGGTCTACAACATTAAAAAACACTGTTACAAACAATAGAAATATATTTTTAACAATAAAGTATCCAAGACAGGTATTTATAAGTGCTATAATTGTGAATTTTGTAAATATATTTATACCGAAAAAGTTACTGTTCACCCAATTAAGCAAGTACCATTTAAATTAACCTGTTATGGAACATGTAATACAGCTAATATTTTTATGTCCATCTGTCAGTCCTGTAACACTTTTTACATCGGTAAAACAAACAGAAGATTAAAAGACTATTAATGATCATATATCGGAAATACATCGACAGGCTGACACAAATGCATTATATAAACATATTAATGAGACTAGCAGTTTACATCAGTTCTAGTTTTTGATATTACAAACCATAACAAAGTATTAGAGGTGGAGACTTTAAAATTATACTGAAATGATTGAGAATAAATGAATACTTAGGTTTAAAGCACAACCACCAGGTTTAAATGAAAATTTCACTATAAAACCAGAGCTTAAGAATATACATAAGGTGAAAAAATCCCATTCTTTTCATACATTTATACATGTAAATTATCTTAATGCACTGTAAGTAAAAGTGTTTGAAACATTTTTATTTTCCCAATATAGTGCTATTGTTTAAGGTATTCAACCTAGTCTTAATGTTTACCCCTTTAACTATTTCATTAGATAATGATTAGAATGTTGGTTACATGATGTTTTTAAAATGATTTATGCAAACTGATTTGTGTATTTAAATGAGCTTTTAATGTTGATGTAGTTGTTTTGCCTGAAGAAGTCTTTGAGGTGAAAGTTGTACAGCTAGCAAATAAAGTTTGAATTGACAGCAGTGGTGCCAGGATACTTTTTTTTTTTCTTTTATTACGCGTTTATTTAGTATGTCAGCTTCGTCTGTGTGGCAGCCCTTACTTTTATTCGTTTTCTAGTAGAAAGTCCAAGTCCCAAGGGGGCACAGGGTACCTTGAATGGAGGTCTTCTTTGCAATGGACCCCTAAGAAAAGCTTTCGCAATTCTTATAGAAGCAGAACTGCTATTCCCCAGGCAGAAACTGGAATTGGCTACAAAGTGAATTTTAATTGAATAGCTTAACCTTTCAGATAAGTTTTTTCGTGGGTTTTTTTTCTGGGGTTTTTTTTTTTTGATTTTCGAACTTTTAAGAGTTTGAACATATGGTGTCGACCATATGGTTCGAACTTTTCAAAGTTCGATAATCTAATATAGAGCCAATGTTTGGTGGGTGCTACCAGTAAGGCAGACTGTTTTACGAACATCTTACATTACAGGTTTAATGGAACTTATAGAAATGTACTATGTTCAACAACCACTACCTTACTGGCATATGTGTAAATTCCCCAAAGCTAAGCCATCCTTGCAGGAAGGTGGTTAAGAGTCCAGAAGCCCCCGGAGAATGGTCATAGCAAAAAGCCTGCTCTGGAGCTAGAAAGTCATCCAGTTTGTAGTGCTTTGTAAAAGTATAGACCAAAGATTAAGTTGCTGTCTGTAGTTTTGAGTCCATCCCCTTCTGAAATGCTACTGAAGAGGAAAAGGCCCTAGTGAAATGCGTCTTTACCTTGCTTGGATTCACCTTGTCTTGCTAGGTGGAAAAAAAGAGGACAACCAACATGCAATGGTTTGCTGAGAGACAGGTTAACCACTTACTTAGAACCACAGAAGGAAATACAGCCTTTCAGTCTTCAGAGGGGGCTTTGTTCTGTCAAGGTAGACCTAAGCTGCTGATGCACATCCAAGGTTTGCAAAATCCTCTCTTACAGATTAGGTTCCGGAAAGAACAAAAGTAGATTGATGGACTGATTTAAAAACCAACTCTAAAACCACTTTAGTCATAAAAGGAGGATCAGTGTGCAACAACTCTATCCTTGTGGAAAACAAGATTAAGAGTGCTCTATAATGACAGCCTGCAGCTCAGAAACTATCCTTGTAGATGTCAGGGCAATATGTAAAATAGTTTTCCAAGTTAAGAACTTGAGACCAATGTAAGCTGCTGGTTTGAAAGATGACAGTTTTTCCAGAAAATAGTTGAGATCCCATGTGGTCTCATATGCAACACTCCTTTCATAAACTATTTTACCAAAAGTGAAAAAAACAGGGGTTCATAGGCAGACAAGTACAGATGACCACTAAATGTAACTTGAAAGACGCATACAATAAGCCATACTGATGTAACTTACACAAATATTTCAAGACCAGGAGGATATTAACCTCAGACCCCCTTATTCTAATTTAGTTTTCTTGTCTCCTTTTTAACACTTGCTGCACATAGTCATGAAAGAGGTGTCTAAAGGGAGTCAAAATTTAATCATCCAGGATGTCATCTGAATTTTCTCTATATCAGGATGCACATGTCGTCCTCAAGACTGTGTGAGCAGATCCAGAGTATGAGAAAGATTATGATAATTCCCCCTAATACCATTAAGAGACAGAACCAAGATTGCCTGGGCCAATATGGTGTCACCACTATGATGGCTGGCATTTCTCTCTGAACTCTAAGTAGCAGCTTCTGAACCAGAGGAAAAGGTGGAAACACAAAGGAATATTCCCATCAAAGAGTACAGGAAAACTTCCATCCTCCAAGATGTCTGGAACAGAATTTCTCTAGTTGCCTGCTTTGAAAGGAGGTGAATAGATCTACCCTTTGGCATTTCCCACATTGACACTAGATCTGGACCACCACTGGCTTGAGCAATCACTTGTGCAAATCTGCCAAGGATCTGCTAGGTCAATCTGCTACAACATTCTGCTCTGATGGAATGTTCAGAAGCCTGAAGAGTTAGAGTACACTGAGAAGCTATCTCCCAGGCCATCACTACCAACCAACACAGACGCCAAGACCTCATATCCCCATTTGTTGGAGGTACCACATCACAGTGGTGTTCACAATCACTTGAAGCACACCTGAAGTCCATAGGTGATGGTAAAACCTGGCGTGAATCAGTGCCAACATCTCCTTGACACTGATGTGCTTACAAGCATCCTTGGGACCCCACACAGCTTTTACTTGCTTCCTCATTGATAGTTCCCCACGCAAACTGACAAATCTGTCTAGACATACCTTCCCAGAATCAGAGGAAAGAACAAAGTCCTGGATTGACAGTCAGTCTCCCAGTACAGGAAGTCTGTCAAACAGCCAATAGGGGCCTGAATGGAGAGAAAAGTCAGCAAGCAAAGGAGAGTAGTGCTGCTGAAACTGAATTCACCCTCAAGTCTTGAGGAGTATCATCATGAGGTGGACCCTGTTTTTCACAACATCTCATCAAGATGACAGTAATATATAGACTGCATTTATGTAGCATTTATTATGGACAGAAGTAGGTCAAAAATAAAAAAAAAACTGAGTACACAAGACCCAGGATAAAAAGTGCCCAATCCTGGTAGGCACACCGGTGCCAGGACTGGAACAAAATGACAGTGTGGAGTCCTTAAAATACAGGAACATTCTTACAATGGAGCCAGGCCAGGCCCAGGGGAAGGATGGCCTCCCTGTTGTAGAAGCAGCAGTCCACAAAAATCACAAAACCTCATAGGCCAAAGAAGAGCCATAAAGACGACAGAGTGGATTATTGAGGATAAGAAATTATATATTGTTACTATTATGTGAAAAGCTCAGAATTTCCAGACACAAGATATATAAAAAGATTGAGAGAAATTAGACGAAAGAAAAATACTTCCACAAGAAAATCTGTCAGAAGACTCAAACAAAAATTTGTGTTCATTAATGTAACAGATTTGTGAAAAACAGTATACAGACCAAGAAACTTTGATCTGTTTGGATAAAGAAGCATCTGAGGAACTGCGAAAATATAAACAAAACCTAGAGATTTTTGAAAAGTATAAAAAAACATACAGATGTGGGAAAGAAATATTTGATATAGTGCAATACTTATGCAAAGGCGAAAGCCAAATTAATCAATAGAAAAAAGGCAGCCCCAAAGATATTCATAGGATTATAGGAAGTTACTAGGCTAAAGGCCCTGGGGCCCTTACAAGCCTAGCCAAGAGTTTATCCCCTAAAAAGACACCTGTCAGCACCTGTCACCCCTGTCAATTTTTCTGGTATATACTGCATTATTTGAAGCTGATGACTCTAAAAGAAATGTAGCATTAAGTGTTTTTAAGTTACACCCAGTAGCAACTAATTGAATAAGTGATACTTTAACTGCATTGGTTAACTTGGATTTAATTTAATCAGTGTTTCTAGATATATTGAATGTGATTTATCTAACATTTATTGAATCTGAAGAAGCGTGCCTTTGTGGATGCACGCAAAAGCACTTATTCTCCTGTTTTAATAAAGAAGTGTTTTTTACGTGGTGGTGGCTTCCAGTTTATTCTACATTCAATGGAGGAACACAGGTGGAACTCCTGGGACAAATTTGTGGATTACCATCCACTCATCAAGGATGCACTTGAAGAGGGTCAGCAAGGTACTCTGATGTGTATGGGAAGTCTATTCCAGAGACGAGGCAGCCTCTGGGAAACAAACTTCTCTCCAGCAGATTTTGTTGATGTGGCATATTAAATTCAGACCTTTCGAGCGGGTAATGTGCGAGAAGTTAGACTAGTAGGACAGGTTCCGAAACTACCTTGTAGGCAAGACACTGATCACCTCTGAGCAATCTGTACGATACAGAGTAGAGTGAGAGTGATTAGAGCCTGTCCACAAAGGATAGGTTTTGGAGGCCATTGCTTCTCTCTATGAGGTATTTCTATGGCCTTTCCAGTTGGTACAGATGTTTGGAGAGGCACATACCAAACAGGGCATTATACTCAAATATTGGTCTAATGAGGGATGAGTATAGAGAGGTAATAACCTCTTTCTGGATGCAATCCCATTACTTGAGATGAACCAAGTAAAAGGCTTTTCTGACCACTGCCGCTACATGATGGCCGAATACAAGATTATCAACCCACATCTCTCGCCACAGGTTGTGCACTTAGGGGGTTGCCATGGATGTGGTAATCAGTAGGGGCTGTGTTTTTGCTGAATGGTATGATGCATTTTTTTTGTGCTTAACTTGAGACCATGACTTTGGCGCCAGTCATTAGTTGCTGAGAAACCTTCTTGCAGCATGTTAACATCATCTGGGAAGTCAACAGCACCCAACTTAGCCATCGGCAAACTTGGTCAGCCACAGGCCTTTTGTCTGTCTGGACATCTGAGAAGTAGACATCAGAGTTGGGGTCCCAGGACAGACCCTGGAGATGGGGGCACCTGTTTTGACCTTGAGGGTCCTGTCGGTGAGCCAACTGGCCACCCACCTGATGAGATAGGGATTTACGCCAAGTTGTGTTAGATTTTTGATGATGCCCTAGTGGGAGATAGTCAAATGCCTTAGATAAGTCAAGGTAAGCTGTATGTACCGACTTTCCCTCATTCAGGGTCTTGGTGACCATCTCAAAGAAGCCAACCAGGTTCAACAGGCAAGCTCTACCGTGACGAATCCGAACTGGGTGGCATCAAGTGCTTGGAGATTAACTATGTCATTGTTTATGAGAGCCATAACAATACGCTCCATGGCTTTACAGACCAAATTTGTCAAGCTAATGGGATGACAGTTTCCAGGATCAGTAGTGGCACCACCTTTGTGCAAGAGGATGACAATGGCAGTTCTCCACTCTGCTGGAATGAAACCTGTACTTAGGCTGTGGTTGAATAGGGTGCTCAATGGCGAACCTAGTTCTTGCTGGAGATGGTGCAGAATACAGCCTGGGATACTATAAATTCCCATGGAAGCTGTCTTTTTTAGATAGGACCATTAACACTATCTACGGAGATCTGTGCAAATGTTGAAAGGGCCTTTGGGGGAGGTCAGGGGGTTGAAGTTTGCACTGAACCTAGGGGGTTGAAGTTTGCACTGAACCTATCTGCTAGCAGGTTGGCTAAGTTAACAGGATCAGTGTAAATGATCCTGTTAAGTACTAATTCAGAACAAACCTGGGCTTCCCTGGTTTCCCTTTTTCCGGAGGCTAATTTTGATTCAATATTGGCTTTGGAAGTTTTCACTAGTGATCTAATTTGCTTGTGAAGGCTAAGGAGGAAGTTTTTCCAACTTGGAATTTGTTCCTTTTTACCCATGGACAGCAGTTTCTTCCTTTCTTTTCATACAGAAACATAGTCAAAGGGATCCAGATATGGAAAATTTCACAATAAAAAATATCGCAAAAAAGGAATGTAGAAAAGAAGATGAGTAAAGTGGAAGTTAAAAAAACAGAAGCTGAAGAGCTGAAGTTATGGAGTGCCTGTGAAGTGAAGGATTTGGTGTAGAAAGTCTAAGATCACAGCATGATGAATCCCCAAAGAAAGGGGAATAAGAAGATCAGGAGACATCTGAAGAAGAAATATGGACATGGGGAAGACAAAGATTTAATATGGTGTATTATGTATGCAAAGGACAAGGCAAAACTAATCAATACAAAAAGAGCAGCACCAAAGATATTTGAAGAGAAATACAGGCAAAGGAATCCTGACATGGAAAACTTTACAATACAAAAAAATAAGACAGAGGAAAAGTAGAAAAGGAGATCAGTAATGAAGTTAAAGAAATAGAAACTGAGGTTATGGAGTGCCTGCAAAGTAAAGGATTCAGTGTAGAAAATTAATTCAGAAAGCACCACAACAGGATAGACCAAATGGACATGCAAATTAAGGGTAAACCAGTGGAACGGGAAACAACTGGTCAGGTGCCATATGAAGATATTTTGGAGCCTTACATAGGAAACCAGCATAAACCTTCACCTGAAGCTGGACAGCAAGGGAAGGAAAGTACAGTTGTGTACACTTACCGTAAATGCAGATGTTAGAGTGTATCCACTGTTGCAGTCATTACATTTGGGTAATCTGCTGGCAGGTTGCCCTCAGCCAGCCTGAATTCCAAAGTCTTTTGTCCTGCGTCAGTTGCCTTCTCTTCTTCCATGACGTCAGGTCGTCCGGGGTATAAAACATGCAGCCGATGCCATTTTAATCAGTTTTTCTTGCCCCAGATGTCAGGTGCCCCCCAAATGGGGAGGAAAAATATATATATAAAACTGTAAATATATAAATGCACTTTAGAAACATAAAATTTACCTTCAACTAAAAGCAAATACATGACAAAGGCTTTTGAGTATAGCGAAGAGAAGGTATAGAACGGGGGCTGGTGGGTGGGTAATCCGGACTGCAACAGTGAATACACTCGAACATCTACATTTATCGTAAGTGTACACAACTGTACTATGTTCTTCGTGTTTCACTGCTGCAGTCATTACATTTGGGTAGAATCCCAAAGCTATGGATGGGAGGATGGAACTAAACAGCATTAGGAGCAGCTATAAGGCCCTGCAGGACTGCAGTGGCAAAGCCTGCCCTGGATTTACAAAAGAGAGGTAAATGATAATGCTTTGTGAACGTATGAACTGAGCTCCAAGTAGCAGCTTCTAGAATGTCTCTGGTAGGGACCCCTCTGAGAAAAGCTGCTGAAGTAGTGGCAGCCCTGGTGGAATGGGATCTGATCCCCTTGGGCACATGTTTACCATGGTGCAAGTAGCAGAAACTAATGCAATGGCTTATCCATTTATAAACAGTCTGCTTTGATATAGCCTTCCCCTTTGATCCTGCAGCAAATGCCACCAGTAGTTGCTCAGATTTTCTTAGAGATTTTGTCCGGTTTAAGTAGAATCTTAGTTGTCTGTGTACATCCAATGAATGCAGAATCTGCTCCCCCTAGTTCTGTGGATTTGGGAAGAAAGTTGGCAGGTGAATGGTCTGGTTAAGAGCCACACTGGATACCACCTTAGGCATAAAAAAGGATTGGTCCGGAGGGCCACCCTAGTCTAAGTAAAAAAAATAATGAAAGGCTCCACTGCCATGAGGGCCTGTAGTTCTGAAATCCCTCTAGCTGAAGTGACTGCCAAAAGAAAGGCGGTCTTCCAAGAAAGAAATTTTATATCCGCAGTAGCTGCTGGTTCAAAAGGAGGTAGGGTGAGTTTTTCCAGCACAAAATTGAGGTCCTATGCAGGAGTTGGTGCTCTCCTGGGAGGCCTTACGTTACGTTTTTGGCCCCTCTGAGGTACTGTTTTAGCAGGGGATGAGAAAAGAGGGGAGGCTCTGTGCTGTAATGAGCCGAGATGGCAGAGGCATGGATTTTTACTGAAGAAAAAGATAGGCCCTTGTCAAGCATCTCAGTTAAGTATTGTAAAATCTGAGGAATATTGGGTTTTGCTGCATCTATTCCTTGTGCTTGGTTCCAAGCACAGAATCTCTTCCATTTATCAGCATAAGATTTTCTAGTACTAGGCCTTCTGGCTTCCAAAATGAAATCCATCACAGGTTTACTGAGAGATGTGGTTGGTAAAATTAGTTGATTAGCCATGCTGCAAGATTAAGAGTTTGGAGCTGTGTGCAGAATTTGATAGTTCTACTGAGACAATAGGTGAGGTGTTTGAGGCAAGTACCACGGAGGAAGGTGTGACATATTCCTTAGAAGCGGGTACCAGTGTTGGCAGAGCCAGTCCGGAGCAATTAGAATCATTTTCGGTTTTTCCTGTCTGAAATTTAGTAAGACCTTGGAGAGTAGAGGCAGAGGGGGAAAGGCATAGACTGATAGGTTTTTCCAGCTGAAGGATAGAGCATCCACTTTCCATGCTTTTTTGTGATGAGTTCTTGTGCAGAATTTGTCCAACTGATAGTTTTGGGGAGAGGCAAATAGATCTATGTCCGGGCTTCCCCATTCTTGTGTTAACAAGCTGAAGATTTGTGGATCCAGTTTCCATTCGTGCAGGTCCATAAGATTTCTGCTTAGGTCATCTGCCAGAGTATTTTGCTTTCCTGGCAGGAATTGAGCTTGAAGATGTATTTGTTAAGTCAAGGCTGTGTTCCACAAAGCCATGGTTAGTCTGCAAAGGGGGTGGGAGTGGGTAGCTCCCTGCTTGTTTATGTACCACATAACTGTGGTGTTGTCCGTCTTTATCAGTAGTTGTCCTGGATGAAGTAAGTCCTTGAAGGCTGTCAGAGCATTTTGAACAGCTAGCATTTCTTTCTGGTTGATATGTAGTTGCATTTGGTTTGGGTTCCATTTGTCCCTGAATGCATCTCCCTGCCAGGTGGGCCCCTCCAAGCATAGTCTGATGTGTCTGTAGTTAGGGTTTGGGTGGCAGGGGGTAAAATAAATGACGGTCCCTTGTTTTAGTGACATGTCTCTGCCCACCAAAGAAACTCCTGTTGCAGGCAGGGAATGAGAGGAATCATTGCTTCCAGGCTGTGACAATGTTGACTCCATAAGCTTTTTAGGTACCACTGAAGTTCCTCATATGCAGTCTCGCATACGGAATTAGTAGGACGCAAGATGCCATGAAGCCCAAAGCCTGCAGAATTTGTCTTGCAGATAGCTGGGTTTTTGTTGCCATTTGTTTGAAGTATGTTGTCAATTGAATTTGTTTGTCTGGTGTGAGGTAAGCCATCTGGGCAGTTGTATTCAAGCTTGCACCCAGGAATGTAATTAGAGAGGGTACCAGTTGTGCTTTCTTTTCATTTACGGTGTACCCTAGGCATGTTAGGAGCCTTTTTACAAATGCCAGATGATGAAGAAGAGTGTCCTTGTCCTCTGCCTGAATGAGACAATCGTCCAGATAAGGATAAATGTGAATGTTTCTTTGTCTGCAAAATGCAATTACTGGTGCCAGGCACTTTGTAAAGACCCTGGGCGCAGTAGATAAGCCAAAGGGCAGTGCAGAGGATTGGTAATGCAAAATGCCTATTTTGCAAAGTATGCTTTCCAACCTGCTCTGCTGAATGCAATAAGTCATGTAACTCTATTTTCCACACAATCAGAAATCAACAATTTTCGGTTTCAGTAAGCCCATAACATGCTGTTGATATTTAAGCATACGAAACTGGCAGTTTAAAGCTCTGATTTCCAAGGTTGCAGGCGTATAAACCTTCTTATCCCATCTATCCAGCGCCCTGGAATCTCTATCAGAAGGGGTAGGATTTTTGGCTGTAGAAGCCTCAACACCCTTGGGACCCTGAGAAATAGTCTCAGGATCAGCAGCAGGATTTTTGAAAAGAAATTTGTGGGAGTCAGGAACCCTGTAATATCTGTCTTACTAGGAGCCAGAGGCAGGGAATCAGGAGTCATGCTTGATTCCGAGAACACATCAACAATGTCTAATACAGGAGGTATTGCCAAAGGCCTATGCTGAGGTATGCAGAGGATGAAGAAAATCCCTAGCCTCTTTTTTGATTCTGAGAAGTCTTGACTCTCCCAGTGAAAATGTTCCCTTAAAGTATGCAAAGTCTCTCCAAAAGAGTAATCCTCAGGAGGAGGAGAAGATGGGATGGATTCCTCTGCATCAGAGTCCTCATAAGGAGGAACAGAAAATTCCTGATCAGAAGAAATGGAAACCTGATCTGAAGATTCATAATCAGTGCCTTGCCTAGGCCTCTTAGCAAGGGGGGGGGGGGGTTGGGAACCCCTGATCAAGGAAATTAAAGCCTCAGCCATTTTTATCATTTTTTTTTTAGGCATAGGGGCCTGAGCACGTGGCTCATGCATCAGTTTTTTAGACATAGAAGTTGGTTTTGATCTTGTTTTTGTTGATGGCGTCGGTTTAATATAAAAATGTTGAGGTCTGAAAACACCCTCAGAAGCTGGTGCCTGCTCAGCGGCTCTGGACCCATCCAAGCGAGAGACATCCCCGGGTTCAATACTTGCAGAATCTTGCAGCATGCCGGACTCCGAATGGGTCTCAGTAGAAGCCTGCGACTCAACAGTAGCGGGTATCAGGGGCTGCGATAGCGCCTCACTGAGTACTGGCGAACCAGCGACTGGCTGAGGAGAAGCTTCGTTGTCAGTTTTGGACCTCGGTCTGTCTCTGTCTTTTTCCTTGCGTATTTTGTGAACTCCGGTAGTCGGATTGCTAACCGACGACATTTCTAGGTAGTCAAATCTTGAACCAAAATATTTAGAAGCAAAAATATACATATGCTTAATAGTGCGTTGATTAAATTTAGCACAAAACCAACAGCAAGGCACATTGTGATCAGGGCCTAGGCAAGGAATACAGTACAAGTGAAAATCCTTATGAGGCATTTGCTTCCCACAAGTAATGCAATTAACTTTTACTGACATCGGTAAGGAGCAAGAAAAAGTTTCCCCAACGGGGTATTTAGCTTTAGTTTGAAGACTTTGGTTCTGGAACTCAAAAACGAAAATTTCAGGAGTCAGCCAACCGGCACTTGCGAACTGTTACTGCTTCGTGCGGCAAGAAAGACTGATTTAAATGGCGTCGGCTGCATGTTTTATACCACTGATGACCTGACGTCATGGAAGAAGAGACAGCAACCGACGCAGGACCACAGTTTCTTGATGTTCTTTGTGTTTCACTGTTGCAGTCATTACATTTGGGTAATCTCCTGGCAGGTTGCCCTCAGTCGGCCTGATTAACAAAGTCTTGGGTCCTGCGTCGGTTGCTGTCCCTTCTTCCGTGACGTCAGGTCGTCAGGGGTATAAAACATGCAGCCGACGCCATTACATCAGTTTTTCTTACCCCAGATGTCAGGTGCCCCCCTAATGAGGAGCAAATAAACGTAAAAATACAAAAGTATACCTCCAACCAAAAGCAAATACACCAAAAAGGCTTTTAAGCATAGTAAAGGAAAGTAGAGGTATAGCCAGAGAAAACTAGGGGGCTGGAGGGAGGGTAACCAGGACTGCAACAGTGAATACACTCGAACATCTACATTTATGGTAAATGTACACAACCGTACTATGTTCTTCGTGTTTCACTGTTGCAGTCATTACATTTGGGTAGATTCCCAAATCTATGGTTGGGAGGAGGAGTTTATACAGCATTAGGGCCAGCTATAAGGCCCTGCAAGACAGCAGTGGCAAAGCCAGCTCTGGATTTAGAGAAAATTGGTAAATGATAATGCTTGGGGAATGTATGTACAAAACTCCAGGTTGCAGCTTCTGGGATATCCCTGGTAGGAACACCTCTGAGAAAGGCTGCAGAAGTAGATGCAGCCCTGGTGGAGTGAGATCTGATCCCCTGGGGGATAGGTTTTCCATGGTGCTTATAGCAAAAATGAATGCAATGGCTTATCCATTTAGAAATGGTTTGTTTTGAAATAGCCCTCCCCTCTGCCCCTGCAGCAAATGCTACCAGCAATTGTTCAGATTTTCTTCGAGATTTAGTCCTGTCCAAATAGAATCTAAGTTATCTGTGCACATCCAAGGAATGCAGAATCTGTTCCCCTTTGTTCTGTGGATTGGGAAAGAAGGTTGGCAAATGTATGGACTGATTAAGAGCCACACTGGAAACCACCTTGGGCATGAAGGATGGATTGGTCCTGAGAGATATCCTGCCTGCATGAAAGATAATGAAAGGCTCCACTGCCATAAGGGCCTGTAATTCAGATATCCTTCTAGCTGAAGTGCTTGCTAAAATGAAGGCTGTTTTACAAGAAAGAAATTTTAAGTCTGCAGTAGCAGCTGGCTCGAAAGGAGGTAGAGTGAGCTTCTCCAAAACAAAGTTAAGGTCCCAGGCAGGGGTTGGAGCTCTCCTGGGTGGTATCAAATTATTTGCCCCTCTGAGACACTGTTTGAGCAGGGGATGAGAGAAGAGGGGTGGTTCTGTGTTGCAGTGAGCTGAAATAGCTGAGGCGTGGATTTTAATGGAGGAAAAAGACAGGCCCCTGTGAAGCATCTCAGTTAAGTATTGCAAAATCTGAGGTAAATTGGGTGCTGCTGTGCTCATCCCTCAAGATTGGGTCCAGGCACATAATCTTTTCCATTTGTCAGCATAAGATTTTCTAGCACTTGGTCTTCTTGCCGCCAAGATAACATCCATCACCGGTTTGCTGAGGGATAAGGGTGAATTTAAGTGATTAGCCAGGCTGCAAAGTTGGAAGCTGAGGATGCAGAATTTGGTTCTCCTGCTGAGACAGCAGGGAAGGGGTCAGAAGCAGGTGCCATGGAGATATTTGCGACACACTGCACAGGAGGGGGTACCAGTGTTGGCACGGCCAGTCTGGAGCATTCAGAATCATCCTTGGTTTGTCCTGTTTGACTTTTAGTAGAACTTTGGAGAGCAGAAGGCAGAGGGGGAAAGACGTAGACTGATAGGTTATTCCAGCTGAAGGACAGAGCATCCACTTTTCAAGCTTGTTTGTGGGGAGTCCTTGTGCAAGACTTGTCCAACTGGTAGTTCTGGGGGGAGGCAAATAGATGTCTGGGCTCCCCCATTCACTTGTCAACATGTTGAAAATCTGTGGTTCCAGTTTCCACTCGTGTGGATCCATGAGGTTTCTGCTTAGTCCATCTGCCAGTGTATTTAATTTTCCTGACAGGAATTGAGCTTGTAGGTGCCCTTGGTAGCTCAAGGCTGTATACCACAATGCCATGGCTAGTCTGCAGAGGGGGTAGGAATGTGTACCCCCCTACTTGTTTATGTACCACCTAACCGTGGTGTTGTCAGTCTTTACTATTAGTTGTCCTGGAAGAATGTAGTCCTTGAAGGCTGTCAGAGCATTCTATACAGCTAACATTTCTTTTCGATTGATATGTAGGTGCATTTGATTTGGGTTCTATTTGCCCTGAATGCACTTCCCTGCCAGGTGAGCCCCCCATGCATAGTCTAATGCATCTGTAGTTAGGGTTTGGGCAGCAGGGGGTAGTGTGAATGGTAGTCCCTTGTTTTGGTGGCAGGCCTCTGCCCACCATAGGAACTCCAGGCGTAGGCAAGGTATGATAGTGATCATTGTTTCCAGGCTGTGACAATGTTGACTCCATAGATTTTTTAGATACCACTGTAGTTTCGTCATATGCAGTCTTGCATATAGAATTAGTAGAATGCAGGAGGCCATGAACCCCAAGGCTTGCAGTACTTGTCTTGCAGATAGCAGGGTTATTGTGGCCACTTGTTTGAAGTAAGTTACCAAAAGAATTTGCTTCGCTGGCGTGAGGAAAGCCATTTGGGCAGTTGTATTCAATCTTGCACCCAGGAATGTAATCTGTTGACAGGGTACCAGTTGTGATTTCTTTTCGTTTATGGTGTACCCCAGATGAGTTAGAACCCTTTTTACAAACGCCAGATGATTTAGAACTTTGTCCTGGTTTTCTGCCTGAAATAGACAATCGTCCAGGTATGAATATATTTGAATATTTCTTTGCCGGCAAAATGCAATAACTGGAACCAGGCACTTTGTGAATACCCTGGGCGCAGTAGACAAGCCAAAGGGCAGTGCAGAGAACTGATAATGCAAATAGCCTGCTTTGAAGCGTAGGTATCTTCTGCAAGATTCCCTGATTGGGATGTGCAGGTATGCTTCTTTTAAATCTAGAGTTGCCAACAAGGTGTCTTTGCCTAGCATAGGAAGTAACTGGTGAAGAGTCAGCATCTTGAATTTTGGAATCTCCAGAACAGTGTTTAGAGCAGAGAGGTCCAGGACTGGATGGCATGATTTGTCTTTTCTGGGTACCAGAAAAAGCCTGGAATAGAAACCTTGTCCCTTTTCCTCTTCTGGTACCGTTTGAATAGCCCCCATGCTTAAGAGGGAAAGTACTTGTGTTTGAGCCTCTGCCCACTGATTTGGGGGCAGGTTTGGCCACCCGTTTGGTGTTGGCAATGTGTGGAAATGAAATCTGTATCCCTGGGACACTATATTTAAAACCCATTTGGCCTGGGTTATGAGTTCCCAGTTCTTTGCATGAAGAGCAATCTTTCCCCCCAAAGGGGCAGTTAAAAGATAAGTGCTTGGTAATTTTAAAAGGAAGTCATTGAGACTGTTTACCATAGGGAGGTGTCTTATTTACAGATTTGGAAGTGGAGCCCCCCCACTGCTTAGTTCTGAGAGTTCCCTGGGACTGAAACCTGGGGTTTTTGCTGTGTCTGGGTTTGGCATGAGAGCATCTGGAAAGGGGCTGAAAAGGACCAATTCTTAGTAGGCCAGTGCCTACTAAATCTTGGAGGTTGCACTTGTAAGAAATCTTTAACAGTTTGCATAGATTAAGCTTCATCTTCCATCTTTTTTAGAGCTTCTTCAGCCTTACTGCCGAAAAGGCAGTCCTGATTTAAAGGAGCATCCAACAATTTAGCTTTAACATGATCAGGCAAAGATTGCTCCTTAAGCCAAGCATGCCTTCTAAGCACAGACCCAGTAACAGCAGCCCTGCAGGAGGCCTCTAAAGAATCAAAACCACATTGCAAAGTATGTTTTCCAACTTGTTCAGCAGAATGCATTAAATCCTGTAAATCTTTATTTTCCACACAGTCAGGAATCAACATCATTTTCTGTTAAAGCAGTCCAATAATATGCTGTTGATATTTTAACATATGAAATTGGAAGTTTAAAGCTCTGATTACCAGGGTTGCAGAAGTATAAATCTTTTTACCCCATCTATCCAGCACCCTGGAGTCTCTATCAGAAAGGGTAGGATTTTTAGCAGTAGAAGCCTTAATGCCCTTGAGCCCCTGAGAAATGGTTTCTGGATCTGAAACAGGATTTTTGAAAAGGAACTTGTGGGACTCAGGAACCCTGTAGTATCTGTCAGGTTTATTAGGCGCCGGAGGCAGGGAATCAGGGGCCAAACTGGATTCCGAGAATACATCAACAATGTCTAGTACAGGAGGTATAGCCAAAGGCCTATGCTGAGGTAAAAGGAAATCCCTAAGCCTCTTTTTTTGAATCAGAAAATTCCTGGCTTTCCCAGTGGAAATGCTCCCTTAAAGTATATAAAGTTTCCCCAAAAGAAAAATCCTCAGGACAGGAAGCAGGGGGAATGGAATCCTCTGCATCAGAATCCTCATAAGTAGGTATGGACAAATCCAGGTCATTAGAAGAGTCAGAAGAAACAGAATCTCGATCAGAAGATTTATAATCAAGCCCAGCCCTAGGCCTCTTGGGGGGGGGGGGGTTGACTACCCCTGATTAGAGTAATTAGATCTTCAGCCATTTTGATCATTTGTTTTTTAGGCATAGGGGCCTGAACATGTGGCCTGGGCATCTGTTTTTTAGACATAGATCGATATTTAGGCCTTAGTAATGAAGGTGGTGTTGATTTAATATGCAAGTCTGTAGGCCTGAATATACCCTCAGAAACCGGTGCCTGCACAGCAGCTCCGGACCCATCCAAGGTAGAGACATCTGCGGGTTCCACAGGTGAAGCATCTCGCAGCATACCAGACTACGAATGGGTCTCAGTAGAGGCCTGCGAAGCAGAAGTAGCGGGTATCAGGGGCTGCAAAAGTGCCTCACTGAGTACCGGCAAACTGGCGACTGGCTTTGGAGAAGCGTCGTCGGCAGTTTTGGACCTCGGCGGCCTGTCTGTCTTTATCTTTGCATTTTTTCGGAATCCCGGTAGTCAGAAGGGTAACCAACGACATTTCTGGATAATTAAACCGAGAACCGAATTATTTAGAGGCAAAAATGTACCGACGAGGGATAATGCGCTGATTAAATAAAGCACAAAACCGACAGCAAGGTACGTCGTGGTCAGGGCCTAGGCAAGGAATACAGTACGAATGAAAATCTTTATGAGGTATTTCTTTCCACAAGTAATGCAATTATTAACTTTTACTGACATCGGGAAGGAGCAAAAGTTTTCCCAACGGGGTACTTGGCTTTAAGTTGAAGACTTCGGTTCTGAAACTCGAAAACGAAAATTTTAGGAGTCAGCCGACTGGCACTTGCAAACTGCTTCTGCTTCGTGCACCGCACAGCAAGAAAGACTGATGTAATGCCGTCGGCTGCATGTTTTATACCCCTAACGACCTGACGTCATGGAAGAAGGGACAGCAACTGACGCAGGACCCAATCAGGTCGACTGAGAGCAACCTGCCAGCAGATTATCCAAATGTAATGACTGCAACAGTGAAACACGAAGAAAGTACAGTTTTGTACCTACCATAAATGTAGATGTCCGAACTGGATAGCATCTGCAGTCATAACAAGTGGGTTGTCCTGTCGTCAGGCAGCCCTGCAGTCGGCCGGATTCCAAAGTCCGGGTCCGGCTGATGTCGCACTCCACCCGACGTCATCTCTGTTGGTCTTCGGGTATAAAAGCACCAGCCCACGCCATTTTCCTCAGTGTTTCTTGCCCCAGATGCCAGTAGCCCTCTTGCAGGCTAAAATTTGGATAGATGCCAATGTTTCCAAATAGATAGAGGTAAACACAAAAAATAAGCATATATGTACATATATACAAACAAATACACCATAAAAGACTCCCCCCCAACAGCTAGCTATTCGGAGGGTAAACACCCTAGGAGTACCACAGAGGGGAAGGTAATCCTGACTGCAGATGCTATCCAGTTCGGACATCTACATTTATGGTAGGTACAAAACTGTACTATGTCCTTCATGGATGCATCTGCAGTCATAACAAGTGGGTAGAATACCATAGCCAACTAGGGGAGGAGGATAAAAGTAGATTATGGTGTGTTTAGGATCCCTTGCAGTACAGCAGTGGCAAATCCTGCTCGGGATCTGGAATATAGAGGCAAATTATAATGCTTGGCAAATGTATGCACGGAGGTCCAAGTAGCCGCCTCAATAATGTCTTTGGTTGCCACTCCTCGTAAGAAGGCTGTGGTAGTGGCTGTTGCCCTTGTAGAATGAGGTCTTATGTTCTGTGGAATTGGTTTTCCATGGAAGGAGTAACAGTATCGTATGCAATTTCCTATCCATTTGGAGATTGTCTGTTTGAAATAGCTTTTCCTTCCCTTCCTGTTGCATAGGCTACAAAAGTTGGTCAGTCTTTCTGCTATTTTTTGTTCTGTCCAAGTAGTAGCGTAGCTGTCTATGTACATCCAAGGTATGCAGTATTCTTTCCCTCTGTTTTGTGGGTTGGGAAAGAAGGTAGGTAGGTGGATGGCCTGGTTTAAAGATACTCTGGATACCACCTTGGGCATAAATGTAGGATTAGTCCTCATGGACACTCTATCTTGGTGGAAGATTAGGAAGGGTTGCACTGCCATTAAGGCCTGTAGTTCTGAAACCCTCCTTGCTGAAGTAATTGCCAGTAGGAAAGCAGTTTTCCATGACAGGTGTTGTAGGTCTGCTGTTGCTGCTGGTTCAAAGGGTGATAGTGTCAACTTTTCTAGCACAAAGTTTAAATCCCAAGCTGGTAATGGTGGTTTCCTTGGAGGTTTTACATTCTTGATTCCTCTGAGGAACTGCCTGAGCAAAGGGTGCGAAAAAACAGGTGGATCAAAGCTGCATTCTGCTAAAATAGCTGATGCATGTATCTTGATGGAGGAGTAGGACAGGCCTGAATGAAGGAGTTCGGCCAGATACTCCAGAATGTTAGGCATATCTATGTTTGACACATCTTTTCCTCTTTCCGTACTCCAAATGACAAACCTTTTCCATTTTCCAGCATAGTTCCTTCTTGTTGAAGGTCTGCGTGCTTCAAGAATAATGTCTTTAACTCTTTGGGAAAGTTCTGGATTAGCTGCTGCTATGTGATGTTCCATGCAGTCAGTTGCAGCGTTTTTAGGTTTGGATGTATGATGCTGTAGTTGTTCTGAGTTAACATCAAAGGCATCAGGGTATTGGCCACATATTGTTCGAGACATGCTCTTCAGTAGTGGGTACCAGTGTTGTCTTGGCCAGTTTGGAGCTATCAGGATTATCCTTGGACGTTCTTCCTTGATTTTTAGTAGTACCTTGTGTATCAAAGGAAGAGGTGGGAATGCATATGCTGTTAGGCCTTTCCAGTTGAAGGAGAGTGAGTCCACTTTCCATGCTAGTGGGTGGAATATCCTTGTGCAGAATTTTTGAGCTGGTGATTGAGAGGTGATGCGAATAGGTCTATCTGTGGCATTCCCCATTTCTTTGAGATGGTCTTGAAGATGTCCGGTGCAGCTTCCATTCGTGGGCATCGAGTGGTTCTGCTTAATATGTCTGCTAGAGTATTGTCTTTCCCCGGTACAAATATTGCCTGTAACTGAATGTTGTAGCTGAGTGCCAGGGTCCACAGCTCCAAGGTCATTCTGCATAGGGTGTATGAATGAGTGCCTCCCTGTTTGTTGATGTACCACATGACTGTGGTGTTGTCTGTCCTTATCATCAACTGGCCCTCTTTGAGGAATGGTTTGAACTTTTGGATTGCCAGTTTTACTGCCAGCATTTCTTTTAGATTGATGTGTAGGTGAAGTTGATCCTGTGTCCACAATCCTTGCACGCATTTGTCCAGCATGTGGGCCCCCCATCCTAGGTCTGAAGCGTCTGTTGTGATGGTCTGGCTTGGTTGACATCTGCGAAAGGGTAGGCCTGGGTTTGACTGGCATGCCTGAGCCCACCATAGGAACTCCTGTTTTAAGCATGGAATTAGTGGGATTTCTGTTTCTAGACTGTGTCTGTGTTGGGACCATAAATTCTTTAGGTACCACTGTAGTTTCCTCATATGTAGTCTGGCAAATGGGACCAAGATTATGCATGATGCCATGAAGCCCAAGGCCTGCAGAACTTTTCTTGCTGTTAACTTGTTCAGTTTTGTTAGTGCCAAGAAGTAAAGAGGAAGTTCTTTTTGTTTTCTGTAGTCAGGAATGCCATTTGTTGTACTGTGTCCAATTCGCCCAAGAATGTCCTTGTTTGGGATGGTATCAGCCTTGACTTTTGTAAATTGACTGTGTATCCCAGTCCTTGTAGCAAGTAGATGACCCTTTGTAAATCTGTTGTCAGCTTGCTTTTGTTGTCCCCTTGTAGTAGGCAGTCGTCCAGGTATGGGTAAATTTGAATTCCCTGTAGTCTGCAATGGGCGATTACTGATGCCAGGCATTTTGTGAATACTCTGGGCAGTAGATAAGCCAAAGGGCAATGCTGAGAATTGATAGTGCTCTGATCCTGCAAGAAATCTGAGGTATCTTCTGCAGATTGGTCGAATGGGGACGTGCAGGTATGCCTCCTTGAGATCTAGAGTTACCAGCCAAGACTCCTTGCCCAGCATGGGAAGAAGTTGCTGTAGGGTCAGCATTTTGAATTTTGGGACAATGATGTATGTATTTAAGGTGGACAGGTTAGAATTGGTCTCCAACTTTTTTCCTTTCTTGGAACTAGGAATAGTCTGGAATAGAACCCTTTCCTTGTTCTGCTGTTGGCACTCTTTCCACAGCTCTCATGTTTGCTAACTCCATTATCTGGCGTAGAGCCTCTGTTTTTTGATTTGGAGGTAGATTTGGCATTCCTCTTTTGACTGGTAGTGTGTGGAAGTGAAACCGGTAACCTTGATCTATGGTTTGTAAAATCCACTTGTCTTTTGTTATGTAGTGCAAGTTCTTTGAAAATAAGGTTAACTTTCCGCCTAGAGGAGCTGCTATTTGTTCCCTGGTAGGCGGAGTTAGGATTAAGTCACTGTGGTTGTGTTGATGTAGTGGCAGTGGCTGTGTCTGTGCCTCTGTTGTTACCTTGCCACTGTCGTCCTCTGTAGGCCCCTCCTCTGGATTGGTTTCTGCCTCTGGAACGTCTATTCCTGCCCCTTTGAAATTTTGTGGAGTCAGGAAAGGACCAATTTTTGGCAGGCCAGTTCCTGCTAAACCTTGGGGGTTGAACCTGCAAGAAATCTTTGACAGTTTGAACAGATTTTGCCTTTTCTTCCATTTTCTTCATAACCTGCTGGGCAGGTGTACCAAACAAACTTGTCTTGTCCATAGGAGCATCTAGCAACTTAGCTTTAACATGATCCGTAAAGCTTGTTCCTTTAGCCATGCATGCCTTCTTATCACTGTGCCTGTCATGGCTGATCTAAATGAAGCCTCCAGTGCATCATAGCCACATTTTAAGGAATGGTTGCTAACTTGTTGTATGTTATTTACCATCTCTAATACATATTTCTTATCAAGAGATTCATCAGTGGTTAGTTTTTTAGTTAACTGATCAAGCATAAACTCTTGGTATTGTATCATGTGAAACTGACAGTTTAAAGCTCTAGCTGAGAGAGTAGCTGAAGTGTAGACCTTTTTACCCCATCTGTCTAATGACCTTGCTTCCCTTTCAGAAGGAATAGGGTTTTTAGCTGTGGTCGCGGCTACTGCCTTGGGACCCTGGGATATAGTTTCTGGGTCTGCAAGAGGGGCCTTGTAAAGGTGGTGATGAGTATCTGGCACCCTGTAAAATCTGTCTGGTTTAGCAGGGGCTGGAGGTAAAGAGTCTGGAGCGGAGCAAACATCATTGAAAGCATCATCCACCACAGAGAGAACAGGAGGTATAGCCAAGGGCCTGTGCTGTGGGAGGTGCAGAAAGGTCCTAAGTCTTTTCCTGGAGTCTGAAAAATCCTGTTGCTGCCATTGGAACTGTTCTCGCATGGCATGCAAGGTTTCCCCAAAGGAGAATTCTTCTGGTGGGGAAGCAGCTGGAATGGATTCTTCAGCATCAGAATCTTCAAAATTGGAGAAGGGAGCCTCTGGCTGGTCAGTTGTCTGATTCATCAGCAGAATCATCAGAAGACACTGGCTCAGGGGGCTCTGCCCTAGGTCTCTTCTCTGGGGGCTGAGAGGCCCTGTCTGGGTGAGATTGAGATCCTCTAATTAAAGAAATTAAATCTTCTGCCAAAGAAAGCATTTGAGAACTAGAAGAGGGCCTGGATGTGGGGGGTTTAACAGGCACTGATTTAGTAGTCTTGGCTGCTTTAGCCCTGGCGAAGGCCTTAATGGACATGGCTGCTGGAGGCCTAGCAGCACCACGTGCTGGGGTAGAGACATCCAAGGGGATGGTGTCTGATAAGTCAACCACCGTAGTGGGTACAATTTCTGAGGTCGATTCAAGAGTTGTAGCAGGGGCCTCAGTTGTAAAAATAGGTTCAGCTGTAGTTTGATCAGTTTTCTCGGTTTCGGCCGAAACCGAGACACTCATGATTTGCTTTACCGTGGTTTCGCCGAAACCGCGGACCGAAAGCAATGTCGGTCTTTATCTTTGCGTTTTGGTAGATTGGGTAGTCGGAGGATCCGGCGGCATAATGTACGCAAAATCAGTACCGAAAAACTGTTCCAAACTCCGACCGCTAAGCGTTCGGTTGAAAGAGCACAGGCGAACAGGCTGCTACGTCGTGGGTTGGGCCTAAACAAGGCAGACAGTAAGAGTGGAAATCTTTATGAGGTATTTGTTTCCCACAGGTTAAACAATTGTTAACTTTTTCTGACATCGGCTGAGGCAAGAAAGAGTCCCCAACGGGTACTTAGCTTTAGAAGTCTTAGTAGTATTCGGTAGAAGTAATCTCTGGATCCGACCGACCGGCACTTGCGAACAGCTTCTGCTTGGCAAGAAAGACTGAGGAAAATGGCGTCGGCTGATGCTTTTATACCCGAGGACCAACAGAGATGACGTCGGGTGGAGTGCGACATCAGCCGAAGCCGGACCCGGACTTTGGAATCCGGCCGACTGCAGGGCTGCCTGACGACAGGACAACCCACTTGTTATGACTGCAGATGCATCCATGAAGGACATCATCCAGGACTGCAACAGTGAATACACTCGAACATCTACTTTTATGGTAAGTGTACAAAACTGTACTATGTTCTTCATGTTTCACTGTTGCAGTCATCACATTTGGGTTGATTCCCAAAGCTGAGGAAAAGGGTGGAGACAGTTCAAGGAAACTAAGGGCTGGCTAGGATGCCCTGCCCTGAATTTGGAGAAGAGAGGCAGGTGTTAATGCTTGGTAAAAGTGTTAACAGATGTCCAGGTGGCAGCCTCCAGGATGTCCCTGGTAAGGACTCCTCTGAGGAAAGCTGCAGAGGTTGAGGCTGCTCTGGTGGAGTGTGTCCTGACCCCCTTAGGGGTGGCTTTTCATGCTGTTTGTAGCAGAAGTGGATGCAGTGTGCTATTTGGAAATGGTTTGTTTGGAGATGGCTTTTCCTTCTGCCTCTGTAGCAAAGCTAACCAGCAATTGATCAAACTTTCTGAAGGATTTAGTCCTGTCTAGATAGCATTTGAAACGTCTGTGCACATCTAGAGAGTGAAGAATCATTCCCCCTTGTTCTGGGGATTAGGAAAAAAGGTGGGCAAATTAATGGATTGGTTGAGAGCCACACTGGACACCACCATGGGCATGAAGGATGGGTTAGTTCTGAGGGATACCCTGTCTGCATGGAAGATGAGGGATTCCAAAGCCATGAGTGCTTGCAGCTCAGAGAATCTTCTGGCTGAAGTGATGGCCAGAATGAATGCTGTCCACCAGGAGAGAAATTTTAGCTCTGCAGAAGCAGCTAGTATGAAAGGGGGAAGGGTTAGCTTTTCCAATACAAAGTTAAGGTCACAAGCTGGTGTTGGTGCCCTTCAGGCTGGCCTCAAGTTGCTAGCCCCTCTTAGAAACTGTTTGATCAAAGGGTGTGAGAAAAGGGGCTGCTCAGTGGGAAGATGAGCAGAAATAGCAGAGGCCTGAATTTTTATAGAGAAGAAAGACAGGCCACTGTGTAGTAGGTCAGCTAAGTAACCCAGGATGAGAGGGAGGGAGGGCTGTGCCATATTGGCTCCCTTAGCCTGGATTCAGGTATAGAACCTTTTCCATTTATCAGCATAAGACTTTCTGGTGCTAGGATGTCTGGCCTCATGGATAACATCCAGAACCTGTTTACTAAGGCTGGAAGATTGGTTTAGGGTTAGGGAATAAGCCAAGCTGCCAAACTGAGTGTCTGCAATTGGGGATGCATGGATTCCCCTTCCCTCTGGGTCAGGAAGTTTGGGATCTGAGGAAGATGCCATGGAGGTAGTGTGGACAGGCTGCGCAGCAAGGGGTACCAGTGCTGTTGGGACCAGTCTGAAGGTGTAAGAATGGTCCTTGGTTTTTTCCTCCCTTATTTTCAGCAGTACCCTGGGTATGAGAGGTAGGGGAGGAAAGGCACTGACAGACAGATTGATCCAGGGGAAGGACACGGCATCCACTTTCCAAGCCATGCAGTGATGCTCCCTGGTGCAGAATTTGCTGAGCTGATGGTTGGTATGGGAGGCAAAGAGGTCGACCTTCAGAGTTCCCCATTTCTGAGTTATTAGGGTGAAGGCACTTCTGTTGAGTTACCACTCGTGTGGGTCCAGAAGATTTCTGCTTAATTGGTCTGCCAGAGAGTTGAGAGAGCCTGGTAGGAACTGTGCCAACAGGTTTAGTTGCATGGCAAAGGCTGCATGCCAAAGGGTCATAGCCAGCCTGCATAGACGGTAGGAGTGAGTCCCTCCCTACTTGTTGATGTACATCACAGTGGTGTTGTCTGTTTTGGTCAGGAGAGCCCCTGGAGAGAGAAGGGGCTTGAAAGCTATTAAGGCGTGCTGCACAGCCATCATCTCTTTTTGATTGATATGCAGAGGGATTTGCTGTGGGCTCCAATGGTCCTGTATGCACCTGTCGGACAGGTGTGCACTCCAAGCGTAGCCTGATGCATCTGTAGTGAGGGTATGGGCAGCGGGGGGGGGCATTCCCTTGTTGTGGAAGCATGCTGTTGACCACCAAAGAAAATCTTTTCTGAGGCAAGGAATTATAGGTAGAAGAGTTTCCAGGTCTTGAGAGTGTTGACACTGAAAACTCTTTAGGTACTAGTGAAGTTGCCTTGTATGCAGTCTGGCATATGGAATAAGTAGTATGCAAGATGCCATGAACCCCAGAGCATGCAGAATCTTCCTTGCAGATAGCTGGGGCCTGGTGGCTAGTTGAGAGAAGTAGGCTTTCAGGAAAATTTGTTTCTCTGGAGTAAGGTATGCAATCTTGAATGATGTGTCCAGACTTGCTCCCAGGAAGATTATCCTTTGGTTGGGCACCTGCTTGGATTTCTTTTTGTTGATCATGTACCCTAGGGAGGTTAGTAGGGTCTTTACAAAGGCCAGGTGCTTGAGCAGCTTTTCCTGGCTGTCTGCCTGAATAAGGCAGTCGTCTAGGTATGGGTAAATCTGAATATTTCTTTGTCTGAAAAAGGCAATGGCCGGAGCCAGACATTTTGCGAAAACTCAGGAAGCAGTAGATAAACCAAAGGGAAGCGCAGAGAACTGAAAGTGTTGAGATCCTGCCCTGAAGCAGAGATACTTCCTGCATGATTCCCTGATAGGAATGTGGAGGTAAGCCTCTTAGATCCAGGGTGGCTAGCCAAGCGTCCTTGGAGAGCATGGGTAGCAGCTGTTGCAGGGTGATCACCAGGAAGGTATTTAGAATGGATAGATAGAGGATGGGATGCCAGGTGCCTTCTTTTCTGGGCACCAGAAAAAGTCTGGAGTAGAAACCTTGGCCTATCTGTTCTCATAGAGAGCAGGGAATGGATTTGCTTCTGAGCCTCTACCCACTGATTTGGTGGTAGATCTGGGTATCTTTTTGGGGTTGGAAGGGTGTGGAAGGAAAATTTGTATCCCTGATTCACAATGTTCAGAACCCAGTGGTCCTTGGTACTTGAGTGAAAGTTTTCCTCCTGGGGGTAAGTGACGGTGGGCAGAAGGAGGGGGTGGAGGAGGTGAATCATTATGAGTTCTTACCATAAGGGGGTGGCTTAGAACACCCTCTGTTTGAAGTGGAGGTAGTCCACTGCTTTGATCTCTGCATTCCCTGGGCCTGCTGTCTGGGGGGGCTGCTTCTATGGGGCCTAGGCTGGGCCAGTTTACTGGAGTGTTTGGAGGGACAATGCCTGCTGAACCTAGGTGGCTGGACCTGCAAGAAATCCTTAACTGTTTGCACAGATTTTGCTTTTTCTTCCATCTTTTTTAAGACCTCTTCTGCCTTAGTGCCAAATAAGCTATCTTTGTGCAAGGGGGCATCCAACAATTTAGATTTGACATGGTCTGGCAGGGGCTGTTGCTTAAGCCATACATGCCTTCTAATGACAGACCCAGTGAAAGCTTCCCTGCAAGAAGCTTCTAGGGCATCAAAACCACAGTGCAAGGTGTGTTTAGCTACTTGACTTGCAGAATGCATTAACTCTTGTAAATCTTTAGATTCTGCCCAAGCAGGAAAGGAAGACATTTTTTGTTTGAGTTCAAAGGTATGTTGCTGAAAATTCAGCATATGGAACTGACAATTTAGTGCCCTGATAGCAAGAGTAGCTGAGGTGTATACTTTTTTTTAGCCCATCTGTCCAATGGCTCAGGAATCCCTGTCTGAGGGGGTGGGATTCTTAGTAGAGGTTGCTTTAGTCCCATTTGGCCCTTGAGAAATGACCTCAGGGTCAGCTGTAGGATTTTTGAAAAGATATTTGTGTGAGTCAGGGACTCTATAGTACCTGTCTGGTTATCTGGGAGCAGGAGGAAGGGCGTCAGGAGTCAAACTGGATTTGAGGAAAACATCCTCCACAACCATCCAGGACTGAGGGGATGGCCAAGGGTCTGTGTTGTGGAAGATCTAGGAATTCCCAGAGTCTCTTTCTAGACTGAGGGTAGTTCCGACTCTCCCATTGGAAATGCTCCCTTAAAGTAGGCAGGGTTTCCCCAAAGGAAAAATCTTCTGGTGGAGAAGCTAAAGGAATGGAATCCTCTGCATCAGAATCCTCCTAAGTGGAGAGGGGGGTTGCATGCCTTCATATTCAGATGCATCAGATTCATCTGACTCTTGTTCAGACAAACTACAGGGAACAGATCTCTTTTCCTTTTGGAGGGGGTAGCTTGGCTTCCCCTGATCAGCAATGATAAGGTCTTCTGCCATTTTAAGCATTTGAGACTGAGCCAAGGTAGCAGGTGCCTAAGAGTGGGTCGGTTTCTTGGGTGTGTTTCATAACCTTGGCCTAAGAAACTCAATAGTTTTAGAAAGAATGGTAGTCACGAAAGCAGACATCGGTTTGTGTCGAGATTCGGTAGTACAAAGTACTTCCTCAGAAGCTGGTACCTGCTCAGTGGTTCCGGACCCATTAAAGGTAAAGACGACCACAGGATCCTTAGTTGAAGAAGAGTTTTGTGGCATACCGGACTCCGAAAGGGTCTTGGTAGTGGCCTGCGAACCAAAAGAAGTGGGCATCAGGGGCTGCGAAAGCGCCTCACTAAGTACCGGAGAACTGATGACTAGCTTAACGGAAGCGTCGTCGGTAGGTTTGGACCTGTGTGGTCTGTCTGTCTCTATATTTACATTTTTCCGGAAGATCGGCTGTTGGATGGCTTACCGAAGCCATATCGGAATTCGAGGACTGTAAGCGAAAATACCTGGCTACAAATAAGGGCACACGACTGACAGTTCTGGCGTTGAACAAAGCACAGAAATGACGAGGGCGTCGTGGTCTGGGCCTAAACAAGTGACGCAGTAAGAGTGGAAGCCTCAGTGTGCTATTTGTTTTCCACAGGCGATACAATTAACTTTTTCTGACATCGGTTATTGTAAGAAAAAAGGATGCCAAATGGGGTACTTAGCTTTAGAAGACTTCAACTTCAATTTGGTAGACGAAAACTCAGTTAACGGCAGACCGGCACTCGTGTGAACTGCTTCTGCTTTGGGCTCCACAGCAAGAAAGATTGATGTAATGGCGTCGGCTGCCTTACTTTATACTACTGATGACCTGACAACAGTCCTCAAGTGACAGCAACAGACGCAGAAATACCAAGTCTCTGGTATTCGGGCCGGCCGAGGGCTACCCTGGCAGGGATAACCCAAATGTGATGAATGCAACAGTGAAACACGAAGAACATCATAATGATGCGAAATGGACAGCAGTAGTAAAACAAAGAAGTTTAAAGGTACAGGATATGAAATGGGATGAAGCAACAGCCAGAGAGATTGAAACAAAGTTAAGAAAAGCCTCTAAGTGGAAAACCACAGGCCCAGATGGAGTACCTAATGTTTGGTTAAAAGTATTAAAGTCTTTGCACAAAGATTTAGCCATGAGCAAGAACTATTTACATGTGCACCTCGAACAGACACCTACCTGATTAACAGGAAAAACAATATTCCTACTTAAGAGTGAACCTGCAAGCTATCCTAAAAATTATAGACCAATAACTTGCCTTCCAACAATGTATAAACTATACAGTGGAATTGATGCAAAGTCTATAGTCATTTAGAAGAAAACTCAATTATGGCAATAGAACAAAAAGGCAATAAAAAGTCATGTGGAACAAAGGATCATTTCTTGTTAAATTTGTAGTGGAGAACTGTATAAAAAGGGAAATAAAAGTATGGCATGGATCGACTACAAAAAGTATTTCATAGTAACCCACATTCATGGATAAAACAGTGCTTAAAAATGTATAAGATACATCCTACACTGATCAACTACATTACAGTGACAATGAAAGAGTGGCAGACTACTTTGCAATTAAGCCATGATAAAGGACAAATTCTTATTCCAGGGATAAAAATTCAAAGGGGATATTCCAGGGTGACTCTCTGCTGCTAATCTGTCTTGCCCTTAACCCATTAAGCTGTCTACTTAACAGCTTAGGCCATGGCTATAATCTGGCTCCTAGAAAACACAGTGTAAAGACTTCTCATTTTCTCTTTGACAGTGATTTAAAACTACATAGCTCATCAGATGAGGAACTGAAAGCACAGCTGCAAGTTGTTAAAACTTCTTCAGATGCTATAAGAATGTCACTTGGTTTTGATAAACGTGCAAAAGCACCCTTTAAAGCACAAAACTGCATTACCAAGAAAACGTCAGTTTGGGACAAAAATGTGATATAAAAGAACTTGAGCAAGGGGAAGTGTATAAATATTTGGGAACTGATGAACGATCAACAATAAAACAAGAACAAATTTAATAAAACTTAGTAAGGAATACTTTAGAAAACAAATTAATCTTGCAAACAGCGTTGAAATCTAGGAACAAAATTCAAGCTGTAAACCCACCTGCTCTCCCTGTCCTAACTTATAATTTTGGAGTGACCGACTGTCCCCAAAACGTGTTGGACAGATTAGACAGAAAAACAAGGACGATTCATGCCCACCAAATGATTAACAAAAAAATCAGTTAATTATAGGCCGCGGTGGTTCAGCGATTAGCGTTGTCGCCTCACAGCAAGAGGTTCTCTGGCTCGATTCTTGCCTGGAGCGCCTTCTGTGTGGAGTCTGCACGTCCTCCTCACAGTCGAGTGACGTTTAAAGACATGCAGGTAGGTGCGTGCATGAATGGGTGTGCCTTCATCGAAAGTTGGACATTGGGCTGACACCTCGGCACCATAAAAATCTACTGCCAATCATAAGCAGACCAGTGTTCCGTTGTGGCGACCCCTAACTGGGAAAAGCTGAAAGACATTACTTTTAGTGTACACCAAGATTATATATTCCCCGTTGAGAGGGATGGGCCTCCTTGAAATTGATTACATGTACATATATGCAATTATGGGACTGCACACATTAATGCTGACCTCACAAGGCCCAAACTTAGTGAAAGTTTTGAAACACAAGGAGAATAAATCTAAGATGACTATTCTGTTTAATCTAAGCAGAAGTATATCCACGTCAAGTAGGAATGGAAATCAAACCAGAAGTACATAAAAATCAGGAAGCAACTGAATGTGCCAAAAACAACAGAAAGACTAAGGTAAAGGACAAGATGAGAAGGCAAGAAATGTGAAAATACATAAATATAGTTGCAAGTATAGAAAACTTCTGGAAGAACCTCATGTTGATCAGGATCGAATGCAGGAATGTTTGAGAGGCAAATTCAAACCATGAGATGAAAGGCTAACATTTGTGGTCCAAGATCGTGGGCTATGTACACGTTGGTTTACAAAGTCCATTGAACATGTGGGAGAAACAGACAAATGCAGGTTTTGTATAACAGAATTGGAAACAGTTGCACACCTCGTTGCTGGTTGTGACATACTAAAGGAAGGAGGACTGTATACTGAAAGGCATAATAATGTGGCAAGACTGTTGCACTGGGGACTGTGCAAACATTATGGTACTGAAGTGGCTGAAAAACACTGGAAACATGGGACACAAAGCATAATTGAAAATGATGAAGTTTACACCACATGGGATCACCCATTGCCAACACTTCAAAAAGATACTAATGGTCCATGAAAAGAAGACAAAAGTAGCATTGATCATTGAAATTGCCACACACAGTGACTACAGTGTCTTGCATACAGTGAGAGACCGTCATAAAATATCAGGATTTGCAGGCAGAAACGACAGCAATGTATGAGGAGGATACCCAGACATTTCTAACAGTAGCAGAAATTTGCTATCATATTTAGATTTACCAATACATGTAACCCCGTACAAATAACAAGAGTCGTTGAGTCATTACTGGGCACACTGTGGGTGCTGCGAAGAGCACTTCTGGCTGACATCGAAGACAAACAATATTTCATGAGCTTTAACGGTACTTTGACTTAAGAATGGAGTCCATTCCTGTCATGGTATTAGAAATCCAAAAGACTTGGAGAAATTTAAAAAGGAAGTAGTCATAAAAAACTTGGTAGTTATAAATCATTAGGAAACTAGTTATCAGCTTATCACATACAGTAATCCTTTACTGTTAACAGGAAATGAAGTACTGGAAAGATGAACTTTTCCTTCTCTTAAACACACCCATCAAAAATGTATGCATTACAAGGACTAGTAAAAAAAAGTCAGAGGAGGAATAAAATAATCCAAAAAAGTTATGTTCTTATAACATTTCATCTGAGTTGTTGTTTCATTTGACTTCAACCTGGGGGGTTCAGATCTGTCCTCAGATCCAAGTCAGCTGCATACTCCAGCCTTGGGAGCCAAAAGCTGAGCTCCTCCTCTTCTACCCATAATGCCACACTCTCCCTCTATCCCTCAGATCGAGTTTGCTGCTAGAAATATACAAACACCACCACACATTAGCAAATTTTATCCACACCAGCCACAGAATGCCTCAGGGCTTGGATGACACAGGGGAGGGAAAGACCCGAGTCACTTCTGCCAGATCCTCAAAAGATCTGAGGATGGGAGAAGGAAGGTGAGAAAGGTTGAAGACAAATGAAGTAACAACTGAGACGGAACGTTATGGTAAGAACACAACTTTATCTGAAGTTGTTGACTTCATTTTATCTTCAACCTGTGGGACAGAGTCCCCAGCTACATCGGCCCCTGATGGTCCTTCATGGAAGGATATTCTGAAGCACGGCAGAGCCAAAGGATGCCCTACTCCTGGAGTAGATGTCCAACTTATAATGGGATATGAAGGTATGAGAAAACTTCCACGAAACTGCCGAGCAAATGTCATCAACAGGCACTGTAAACCAGAAGGCTGCAGAGGTAGATACAGATCTAGTGGAATGTGCTTAGACCCGATTAGGAAGAGGAATGCCTTTTTTGGAGTATGCCAATTCAACGCACTGAGATCCAGTTAGCTAAGGTCACTTTAGTGATAGGTCTTGTTAGTCTGGAATCAGCAAAGGAGATAAAGCTGGTCTGTTTTCCTGAGACTTTGTTCTGTCCAAATAAAAACTCAGCGGTTTCTGAACATCAAGTAGATGAAGTCTGTATTCTCCCCGGTTTTGGTAATTGGGAAAAGACAGGCAGATTAATCAATTAATGTTGACCTCTGAAGCAACACTGGGCATAAAGGAGGGATTAGGGTGAAGAGTGACCATCTTTATGGAAAACCAGATAAGGAGGTTTTATGGATAAAGTGTGAAGTCCTGAAACTCACTTAGCAGAGGTGATGGCCACTAATAAGGCCACCTTCCAAGACAAGTACAGTTGTGTACACTTACCATAAATGTAGATGTTCAAGTGTATTCACTGTTGCAGTCATCACATTTGGGTTATCTGCCTGCAGATAGTCCTCAGCCAGCTTGAATACCAGAGTCTTGGGATTTCTGCGTCAAATGCGGTCACTTCCTTCCATGACGTCAGGTTGTCAAGGGTATAAAACATGCAGCCGACGTCATTACATCAGTTTTTCTTGCCCCAGATGTCAGGTGCCCAAAAAATAGGAAGCAATTATATGGTGTGGAACACCTGCAGCAAAAAGCAAATACACATAGTATAAGATATGCCAAACCAAAAAGGATATGTGAAAGCAAAGACAATCAGGGGGCTGGAGGGAGGGTAACCAGGACTGCAACAGTGAATACATTCTAACATCTACATGTATGGTAAGTGTACACAACTGTACTATGTTCTTAGTGTTTCACTGTTGCAGTCATCACATTTGGGTTGATTTCCACAGCTAAGAAAGGGTGGATGTAGATTAAGAAGCATTAGGATTGGCAATCAGGCCCTGTAAGACTGTTGTGGCAAATCCAGCTCTGGATTTAGAAAAGACAGGCAAGTGGTAATGCTTGGTGAAAGTGTGTACAGAGCTCCTAGTTGCAGCTTCCAGAATGTCCCTGGTAGGGACTCCTCTGAGAAATGCAGTAGAGGTAGATGCAGCCCTAGTGGAATGTGTTCTTATCCCCTGTGGGGTAGGTTTTCCATGGTGCTTGTAGCAGAAATGGATGCAGTGTGCTAGCCATTTAGATATGGTTTGCTTTGAAATGGCTTTCCCCTCTTCCCCTGCACTTAGTCCTGTCCAAATAGAATCTCAGCTGTCTGCGCATATCTAGAGAATGCAGTATCCTTTCCCCTTTATTGTGAGGATTAGGGAAAAAGTAGGCAAATGAATGGACTGGCTAAAAGCCACACTAGACACCACCTTGGGCATAAAAGATGAGTTAGTCCTGAGGGAAACCCTGTCCGCATGGAAGATAATGAAGGGTTCCACTGCCATAAGGGCCTGCAGTTCAGACACTCTTCTTGCTGAAGTGATGGCTAGAAGTAAAGCTGTTTTCCATGATAGGAATTTCAACTCTGCTGTAGCAGCCGGTTCGAAGGGGGGAAGTGTAAGTTTCTCCAGTACAAAGTTAAGGTCCCAGGCTGGAGTGGGAGCTCTCCTGGGGGGGGGGGGGGGCGTCTAAAATTTATGGCCCCTCTAAGGAAATGTTTTACCGGAGGATGAGAGAAAAGAGGTGGTTCAGTATTTTAATGAGCTGAGATGGCAGGGGCATGAATCTTAGAGAAGGATAGGCCCTTGTGGAGCATTTCTGCCAAGTAATCTAGTATACGAGGTAAGCTGGGCACAGTTGTGCCCATCCCTTGAGATTGGCTTCAGGAACAGTATCTTTTCCACTTTCTGAATAGGATTTTTTAGTACTAGGCCTCCTTGCCTCAAGAATGACATCCAGCACATGCTTACTGAGCGTTGCTAGAGGGGAGCTCAGGGGATTAGCCAGGCTGCAAGGTTCAGGGTCTGAAGCTGAGGGTGCAGAATTTGGCCCCCCTGCTGGGATAGCAGGGAAGGGGTCTGAGGCAGGTGCCATTGTTGTAGCACTGTCAGACTGCGCAAAAGCGGATACCCAGTGCTGTCGTGGCCAGTCTGGTGCAATCAGGATTGTCCTTGGCTTGTCCTGTTTGATCTTTAGTAGAACCTTTGAGAGGAGAGGCAGAGGGGGAAAGGCATAGACTGAGAGGTTTTCCCAGGAAAAGGACAGGGCATCCACTTTCCAAGCTTGGCTGTGGGGAGTTCTGGTGCAGTATTTGTTCAATTGGTAGTTCTGAGGGGAAGCAAACAGGTCCACCTCTGTTGTCCCCCCCTCTGTTCCCCAAAAGCTTGAATATTTTGGGTTCCAGTTTCCATTTGTGTGGGTCCATGAGATTTCTGCTTAAGTCATCTGCCATTGAATTTAGTTTGTCTGGCAGAAATTGAGCTTGTAGGTGCACTTGGCTGCTCAAGGTTGTGTTCCACACAGCCATGGCTAGTCTGCAGAGTGGGTAGGAATGTGTTCCCCCCTGCTTATGTACCACATAACTGTGGTGTTGTCTGTCTTTACCAATAGTTGTCCTGGAAGAATAAGGTCTTTGAAGGCTGTCAGAGTATTCTGTACAGCTAACATTTCTTTTTAATTGATATGCAGGTGCATCTGCTTTGGGTTCTATTTACCTTGAATGCAATGCCCTGCCATGTGAGCCCCCCATGCATAGTCTGATGCATCTGTTGTTAGGGTTTGGGCGGCAGGGGGTAGAGTGAGAGAGTCCCTTTATGTGGTTGCAGGCCTCTGCCCACCAAAGGAACTCTGCCCTTAGACACGGTATGATAGGAATTATTGTTTCCAGGTCCTGAGAATGTTGACACCATAGACTTTTTAGATACCACTGAAGTTTCCTCACATTCAGTCTTGCATATGGAATTAACAGAATGCAAGAGGCCATGAACCCCAGAGCTTGCAGTATTTCCCTTGCAGATAGCTAGGGTTTTGTGGCCAGTAGGTTGAAGTCTGAAAGTTGGGTGTGCGATGGATGAGAAAGAAAATTTTTGGAGCGAGTTGGATGAACTGGTGATGACTGTACCCACGGGTGAGAGACTGGTGATTGGAGCAGATTTCAATGGGCATGTTGGTGAAGGGAAAAGAGGAGATGAGGAAGTGATGGGTAGGTATGGTGTTAAGCAAAGGAATGCAGAAGGTCAGATGGTAGTGGATTTTGCGAAAAGGATGGACATGGCTGTGTTGAATACTTTTTTTAAGAGGGAGGAGCATAGGGTGACATACAAGAGTGGAGGAAGATGCACACAGGTGGATTATTATCTTATGTAGAAGGGCCAGTCTGAAGGAGATTGGAGACTGTAAAGTGGTGGCAGGGGAAAATGTAGTTAGGCAGCAGAGGATGGTGGCTTGTAGGATGACATTGGTGATCAAGAGGAGGAGGATGAGTGTAAGGGCAGCACCAAGGATCAAATGGTGGAAAATGAAAAATGGTAATTGTGAGGTGATGTTCAGGGAAGAGTTAAGGCAGGCACTGGGTGGCAGTGAAGAGTTACCGCATAGCTGGGTAACTACAGCAGAGCTAGTAAGAGAGATGACTAGAAAGGTGCTTGGTGTGACATCTGGAAAGGGGAAAGAGAACAAGTAGACCTGCTGGTGGAATGAAGTAGTACAGGAGAGTATACAGACAGAGTTTGGCGAAGAAGTGAGATTGTCAGAGAGATTAAAAAAGTAGTCAAGAGTATAAGGACATGAGGTGCATGGCAAAGAGAGGTGGCGAAGGCTAAGGATAAGGCATATGATGAGTTGTATAAAAGGTTGGACACTAAGGAGGGAGAAAAGGATATGTGCCGATTGGCTAGACAGAGGGACAGAGCTAGTAAAGATGTGCAGCAGGTAAGGGTGATAAAGGATAATGAGGGAAACGTACTCACAAGCGAGGAGAGTGTGTTGAGCAGATGGAAAGAGTACTTTGAGGGGCTGATGAATGAAGAGAATGAGAGGGAGAGAAGGTTGGATGATGCGGGGATAGTGAATCATGAAGTGCAGTGGATTAGTAAGGATAGTTATGAAGAGGATGAAGAACGGAAAGGCTGTTGGTCCAGATGACATACCTGTGGAAGCATGGAGGTGTTTAGGTGAAATGGCAGTGGAGTGTTTAACTAGATTGTTTAATGAACTCTTGGAAAGTGAGAGGATGCCTGAGGAATGGAGAAAAAGTGTTTTGGTACCGATTTTTAAGAATAAGGGTGATGTGCAAAGCTGTAGTAACTACAGAGGGATTAAACTGATCAGTCACAGCATGAAGTTATGGGAAACAGTAGTGGAAGCTAGGTTAAGAAGGGAGGTGATGATCAGTGATTAGCAGTATGGTTTCATGCCAGGAAAGAGCACTACAGATGTGATGTTTGCTTTGACAGTGTTGATGGAGAAGTACAGAGAATGTCAGAAGGAGTTGCATTGTGTCTTTGTGGATTTAGAGAAAGCATATGACAGGGTGCCTAGAGAGGAATTGTGGTATTGTATGAGGAAGTCGGGAGTGTCAGAGAAGTATGTAAGAGTGGTACAGGATATGTACGAGGGTAGTGTGACAGCGGTGAGGTCTGCGGTGGGAGTGACGGATGCGTTTAAGGTGGAGGTGGGATTACATCAAGGTTCAGCTCTGAGCCCTTTCTTATTTGTAATGGTGATGGACAAGTTGACAGAAGAGGTCAGACAGGAGTCCTTGTGGACTATGATGTTTGCAGATGACATTGTGATCTGCAGTCAGAGTAGGGAACAGGTGGAGACGACCGTGGAGAGGTGGAGATATGCTCTAGAGAGAAGAGGAATGAAGGTCAGCAGAACTAAGAATATATGTGTGTGAATTAGAGGGAGGATAGAGGAATGGTGAGGATGCAGGGAGTAGAGGTGGCGAAGGTGGAGGAGTTTAAATACTTGGGATCAACAGTTCAGAGTAATGGTGAGTGTGGAAGAGAGGTGAAGAAGAGAGTACAGGCAGGATGGAGTGGGTGGAGAAGAGTCAGGAGTGATTTGTGACAGACGAGTACCAGTAAGAGTGAAAGGGAAGGTCTACAAGAGGGTAGTGAGACCAGCTATGTTATATGGGTTGGAGACATAGTGGCATTGACAAAAAGGCAGGAGTCGGAGCTTGATGTGGCAGAGTTGAAGATGTTAAGATTTGCACTAGGTGTGACGAGGATGGACAGGATTAGGAATAAGTATATTAGAGGGTCAGCTCAGGTTGGAAGGTTTGGAGACCAAGCCAGAGAGGCAAGATTATGTTGGTTTGGTCATGTGCTGAGGAGGGATGCAGAGTATATTGGGAAAAATATGCTAAGGATAAAGCTGCCAAGTAACAGGAAAAGAGGAAGGCCTAAGATAAGGTTTATGTGTGAGAGAAGACATGCAGGTGGTTGGTGTGACAGAGCAAGATGCAGAGGACAGGAAGAAATGGAAACAGTTGATCTGCTGTGGCGACCCCTGACGGGAGCAGCCGAAAGAAGAAGGTTGAAGTCTGAAATAGTCTTATCTCTAGGTCTGCTTCACTCATAGCTGCCCCCCCTCCCTCCCAAGTGAAGAATTTCTGAAAATTATTCTGCAAACAGCTGAAGGCAAAGGGACTCACTACTGGGACTTTTACTCTCTGCAATATTCTTATGTAGGTGTATTCCCTGTTAACTATTTTTTGCATCTAGTTCTTAGTGCTAGTGCTTTTACTTAATTTTATTATATTGGCTTAGCGTGCACACTTACAAGGTCTCCCCCCTCCTTTTCCCAATCCCTGCCATTGAAATTAACTGCCACTAGCTGGCAGCAGAACACCACTAAACAGCTGAATCTTAGCAGCTCATCTTGTAAGCAAAACAGTGCTCTACAGTTTTAAATTCTCCAGTATTACTGTCTACTGTAAAGTCACCCAAGTCCCTTCAAAGCAGTTACATTTTCCATTCACTGTGAATAAATAGTGGAATACAGTAACTGGCATTATTCCTGCCATTAACTACAATGCTGCTTACCTTCATTACTTACACTCCTGATACTTTTCCCCCCAGCTCTTACCTCATAAGTATGGCTCTAGATCACGTTTCACTACCACCCCCCCCCACTGAATGCACTCACAGCAGCATTAGTCAGTAACATTACCTCCCCTTTCTCTCCCTTCTGCACTCCAACCTATCAGCCCTACTTCAACCTACCCAACTGATTGTTTCTCTTGTCCCACCTTGCGAGTCAAGCTGGGCCTTCCCACTCTGTTCCCCCTCGCTTTGCTCGGGCTCACTTCGCTCCCGTATCCTACCCCCAATTCCCACCCACCCCATATCAATTACATATATATTTAGCCATATCCCACCCAGTTACAAGCAGCCAATCAACACACACCCCACTCTAAGCCCATCCCACACTCAAACATGCAATCAACATAAGCCTCACGCTGTTAACCCATCCCACATACCTCAGTTAATAAACCTTTTTCAACTGTAGTACAACCAACTTCAACTCATCACTCCCAACCCTTTCTCTCACACATCTTATTCTGGTACTTCTATATTCATCAATGTCACTAATATACTTCACTGTATTACCACTTCTTTTTTTCTCACTATATCTCATACTACTACCACACCTTACACCATCACATCCTACTCATACAGTACCAAAACCCACCTCTTGTACAACTATCCAGCTTCCTAAACACAATTCCTATTCCATAATATCTCCTAGTCTTTATTCCATTAACACATTATTCTTCTTTAAACATACAATCCTATCACATACACAGCTAACTCTACAAACTACACTCTCATAACTCAGTTTAACTCTACATATAAACTGCTTCAACACGACTCAAACAGTACATCCACACTTCCCCAATGTGGAGACATCCACTCCAACTACCTTCCCACCTCCCAAACCTCATAAATCTCTAAAGCTCACTACCATTAATATACAAAGTATCAGAAACAAAATTCCAGAATTCCATGCCTGGATAGAACATTCCAGACCCAACATAATTGTCGTAACTGAGACATGACAAACCATATATAAAAGACACAGAGTTCCTCCCTCCAGGTTTCTCCTGCCTAAGGTCTGACAGACCCCACAGGAAAGGGGGAGGAGTTGCTCTTCTTTATCCTAACTTTTCACCCTCATTCCTTACCCAAACTCCACTCCCCAATTCTCTGCAGCTGAACTCATCATTGCACATCTAAAACTAAATGATTTCAAAAGTCTGTGCCTGACAGCCATTTACATCCCACCCGGCAACAATGTTTCTGTCTTAGAAGAAATATTAGCCTAGACCTCAAATAATATCCACAGTGAAACTATAATCCTAGGGGATGTCAACATAAATTGGCTAGACCATACAAATCCTTCTCCAAATGATTCCATCAACCTCTAGAACTTCACTCATCTCATTACTACCATAACCAGGCTTAGGAATAACACTAACAAAGGCACCTTACTTGACTGGGTCTTAGTGTCCGATCCCAACAAAATTACATCTGCAGGAACTCTACCCTGCAATATCAGTGACCATCTGCCCACCTATAAAACACATGTCATCTCCTCAACCTTACATGAGCACCAGTACAGACCCCTCTAGATGGCTAACTAACTTCAATCCCATAAGCTTCAATGAAACATTAAGCAAAATCAATTGGAGCATTCTGAAATATTTGCCTCTAGATAAAGCAGTTGAATTTTTCAATTCAACTTTCCTCAGTATACTCAACAGAATCCCCCCCCCCCCCCCGGAATAAGAGAATCAAAGCAAATCACGCAATTTGGCTTTCTAGAGACACAAAAAATACTTATGAATACCAGAGACCGAGCATGGAAAAAATGGCATACTAGTAAAAACCCCCATAGATCTCCAGCTTTTCAAACAACTCCGCAATCAAGTAAAGCGTCTAGTTATTAATGATAAAAAACAGTACTACCATCTCCAAAACAGACCAGTATAACCCAAAAAAGTTCTGGAATCCAGTCTCCACTCTATTAAACCCTGGCACCAAAAGCAATTCTTGCCCAAACCCTGACAAAACCCTGCTGAACTAGCTACCTTTTACAACTTCTACTTCATAGACACTATATCCAGACTTGCTTCCACCTTTCCTACAGCTACTCACAACAGCAACCCCACTTCTACAAACCATACCCCAAGAAAAGCCTTCCCACTAGTCTTTCTCCTCTCAAGTTCCCACTTCTACAATTTCTAAACTCCTGCTAAAACTCAAACCCGGTAGCACCACCCCAAACAGTTTACCCCCCAGAATACCTTCAAATGTCTACCAAATCCATCAGCTACCCCATAAGCATTCTCATAAATAGATCTATCCAAGAAGCCTATGTACCATCCATTTGGAAGAAAGCTTATATCATATACGCTTACATAAAGGCGGTAATAATTCGGACATCTCAAATTTCTGCCCTATAGCCATTCTATCCCATTTCTAAAATAATGGAAAAATGTATTCAAATTCAACTCATGGTTACCTATCCCAAAACCAACTACTTTCCACAACTTAGTATGGATTCCGCCCTGGCTATAGTACAACTGCTCTCCTATCTTTCCTAAACACTGTTAACGACAGCCGCAATGATGGTAAACTTGTCCCTGCACTCTTCCTTTATCTTTCTAAAGCTTTCAACACCATCTCCCATCCTTCTCCTCCTTTCAAACCTCTCACACCTTGGCCTGTCCACACCTATCCTTAACTGGTTCACCAGTTACCTCACAAACAGACAACAATCCACAAAATGGTTGCACTCTCTCTCCTTTTCTCATTACTTCTACCAGAGTTCCCCAAGGATCCATCTTAGGCCCCCTCCTGGTCAGTATTTTTATTTTATTAATGACTTTCACTCCACTTTCACTCATGCATCTGTAGGTCAATACGCAGATGATTCTACTATTATCTGCTTTGGTAACCAAACTTCTGGCCATCACCCAGAATGCTTTGTCTATTTTCAAAACCTGGATGACAATCACCTCGCCCTCAACCCAAATAAAACAAAAACTCTTGCTCTTTACACCCAGAAAAAGTACCACCATCAATAAATTTGATTTCATAATTTTCTCCTCCAACAAGACTGCCTTAGAGGTAGTTTCCCCATGCTAAGTTACTTGGCATAACCTTAAATGACAACTTAACCTTTGGCCAACACATCCACACCACCATCAAAAAAACACACCAAAAACTTGGTACCCTCTCCCAACAAACACATTTTAAGCTACTCTACTAGAAAAGCACTTGCCCAAACTTTTCTCCTACATTCTCTTCTCTATGGTGCCCCCATGCTGACAAACACACAATCGTCATTAAAAAATAAAATGGAGAGCTGCTATAACAAAATTGCTAAATTCGTTACTAGAGCAAAATATTCCTCCCACCACGGTCACTCATTACAATTCCTGAACTGGATAGAACTCCCACAACACCTAACTTACATACAACTAGCCACAGCACACAAATTCATCTATAATTCCTCCAAATGCCCAGCTCTGGCTTCACTTCTGACTCTATTAACCTAACCGTTCGCCAGCATCTAAAAATCAATCACTTATCCAAGTTAAGAGACCTAAACTCCCTGTAGGCCTATTACCTTTACTCATTCACTGTAGCTAAACTCTGAAATGCCCTTCCACCTTCTCTATGGACTATAAATAATGCCCAGTCATTCAAAAAAGCACTCTACCAACATCTCTCCTCTCACTGGCTATGCCCTTGCACCATCCCTTGATTAATAACCAGACATCATTCAGATGCCCACACTCTTCTTCACTCTCCCTATTGCGCACTCACCCTTAATCACAGCACAGTGTGTCTCACCCTGCTTCACATGGTGTGTAAAATTTGTGTAAGTGCAGATTATCATCTGTCTGAGCTATTGAATACCTGTCAAGCACCCGAGTCTTCCACAAAATATTGCTATATATTGCCTATGTTACTGTGTCACTTCTGACTCCTATATTATTCTATTGTATATTAAATACTAATATTCTTGTATATTGTTAAATGCTGTTATTAACTCTCTAAATAATCACTTAATTATGTACATTGTTTTTTTTTTTTTGTGGGGGGAGCTTTTCTCCCCAGGCCTCCACTGAAAATGGGCTCATTTCAGCCCAGTGGACTTCCCTGGTTAACAAAAGCAAATAAATAAATAAATTTGTTCTCTGGAGTGAGGAATGCCATCTGCAAAGTTGTGTTCAAGTTTGCTCCCAGGAATACAATCTGTTGGCAGGGTACTAGGTTTGATTTCTTTTCGTTGATGGTGTACCCCAGTGAAGTCAGAAGTCTCTTTACAAATGCCAGGTGCTGTAGTAGCAAGTCCTAACTTTCCGCCTGAATCAGGCAATTGTCCAAGTATGGGTAAATCTGAATACTTCTCTGCCTGCAAAAAGCAGTAGCTGGAGCAAGGCACTTTGTGAATACCCTGAGCGCAGTAGATAAGCCAAAGGGAAGTACAGAGAAAGTACAGTTATGTACACTTACCATAAATGCAGATGTTTGAGTGTATTCACTGTTGTAGTCATCACACTTGGGTTATCTGCTTGCAGAAGCCCTCAGACGGCCTGATTATTAAAGTCTTTGGTCCCGCGTCGGTTGCTATCTCATCTTCCATGACTTCAGGTAGTCAGGGGTATAAATCATGTAGCCGACGCCATTACATCAGTTTTTCTTGCCCCAGATGTCAGGTGCCCCCCTAATGGCAAGAAATTAAATATATATATACTAGGTTATACCTCCAACAAAAAAGCAAATACACCAAAAAGCTTTAAGCATAGTAAAAAGGAATAGAGGTATTGCCAAAAGAAGTCAGGGGGCTGGAGGGAGGGTAACCAGGACTGCAACAGTGAATACACTCGAACATCTACATTTATGGTAAGTGTACACAACTGTACTATGTTCTTCATGTTTCACTGCTGCAGTCATCACATTTGGGTAGATTCCCAAAGCTAAGGATGGGAGGAGGAAATTACATAGCATTAGGACCAGCTATAAGGCCCTGCAAGACTGCAGTAGCAAAGCCATCTCTGGATTTAGAGAAAATTGGCAAATGGTAATGCTTGGTGAAAGTATGTACAGAACTCCAGGTAGCAGCTTCTAGGATGTCCCTGGTAGGGACACATCAGAGAAAGGCTGTAGAGGTAGATGCAGTCCTGTTTGAATGTGGTCTTATCCCCTGTGGGACAGGTTTTCCCCTGGTGCTTATAGCAGAAATTAATGCAATGACCTATCCATTTAGAAATGGTTTGCTTTGAAATGGCCTTCCCCCTCTGCCCCTGCAGCAAATGCCACCAGCAGCTGTTCAGATTTCCTGAGAGGTTTAGTCCTGTCCAAGTAAAATCTAAGTTGTCTTTGCATATCTAAGGAGTGCAGTATACGTTCCCCTTTGTTCTGTGGATTAGAAAAGAAGGTTGGCAAATGAATGGACTGTTTAAGAGCCACACTGCATACTACCTTGGGCATGAAGGAGGGATTATTCCTGAGGGACAGCTTGTTCGCATGAAAGATGATGAAAGGCTCCACTGCCATAAGGGCCTGTAATTCAGAAACCCTTCTTGCTGAAGTGATGGCTAAAAGGAAGGCTGTTTTCCAAGAAAGGAATTACAACTCTGCACTTGCAGCTGGCTCAAAAGGAGGTTGAGTGAGTTTTTCCAATACAAAGTTAAGGTCCCAGGCTGGAGTTGGGGCTCTCCTGGGTGGTCTTAAGTTTTTGGCCCCTCTGAGGAACTGCTTGAGCAGTGGATGAGAGAAGAGGGGTGGTTCTGTGTTGTAATGAGCTGGAATTGCTGAGGTATGAATTTTGATGGAGGAAAAGGAAAGGCCCTTGTGAAGCATCTCAGTTAAGTATTGAAATATCTGAGGTAAATTGGGCGCTGCTGTGCCTATCCCATGAGTCTGGTTCCAGGAACAGAATCTTTTCCATTTTTCAGCATAAGATTTTCTAGTACTAGGCCTCCTTGCCTCCAGAATGACATCCAACAATTGCTTACTGAATGATGGTAACGGAGAGATCAGGTAATTAGCCAGGCTGCCAGGTTCAGGGCTTGAAGCTGAGGGCGCAGAATCTGGCCCTCCTGCTTGGACAGCAGGGTAGGGGTCTGAGGCAGGTGCCATGGTGCCAGCTGTGGCACACTGGACAAGAGGGGGTGCCAGTGTTGGCGTGGCCAGTCTGGTGCGATCAGTATTGCCCTTGGTTTGTCCTGTTTGATCTTTAGTAGTACCTTGGAGAGGCAGAGGAGGAAAGGCATAAACTGATAGATTTTCCAGGTGAAGGACAGGGCATCCACTTTCCAAGCTTGTTTGTGGGAAGTCCTTGTGCAGAATTTGTCCAATTGGAAGTTCTGGGGGAGGCAAACCAGTCTATCTCTGGGCTCCCTCATTTGTTTATCAACATGCTGATGGTTCCAGTTTCCACTCGTGTGGGTCCATGAGATTTCTAATTAGTTCATCTGCCAGTGCATTTTGCTTTCCTGGCAGGAACTGAGCCTGTAGGTGCACTTGGTAGCTCAAGGCTGTGTTCCACAGAGCCATGGCTAGTCTGCAGAGAGGGTATGAGTGGGTCCCACCCTGCTTGTTTATGTACCACATAACAGTGGTGTTGTCCGTCTTAACCATTAATTGTCCTAGAAGAATATGGTCCTTGAAGGCTGTCGGAGCATTCTGTACAGCTAACATTTCTTTTTGATTGATATGCAGGTGCACTTGGACTTGGGGTTCCATTTGCCCTGAATGCACTTCCCTGCCAAGTGGCGTCTGTTGTCAGGGTTTGGGCGGCAGGGGGTAGAGTGAATGGCAGTCCCTTGTTTTGGTGGCAGGCCTCTGCCCACCAAAGGACCTTTAACTGTAGGCAAGGTATGATAGGAATCACTGCTTCTAGAGCCTGAGAATGTTGACACCATATGCTTTTTAGATACCATTGTAGTTTCCTCATATGCAGTCTTGCATATGGAATTAGGAGAATGCAGGAGGCCATGAACCTCAAGGCTTGCAGTATTTGTCTTGCAGATAGCAGGGTCTTTGTGGCCATTAGTTTGAAGTAAGCTGTCAAATTAACTTGTTTCTCTGGCATGAGGAAAGCCATCTGGGAAGTTGTGTTCAAGCTTGCTCCCAAGAATACAATTTGTTGGCAGGGTACAATATGTGATTTATTTTCGTTTATGGTGTACCCCAAATAAGTTAGCACCTTTTGTACAAACGCCAGATAATTCAAAAGTATGTCCTGGCTTTCTGCCTGAATTAGACAATCGTCCAGGTATGGGTTTATTTGAATATATTTTTGCCTGCAAAATGCAATGACTGGAGCTAGGCACTTTCTGAATACCCTGGGTGCAGTATATAAGCCAAAGGGCAGTGCAGAGAACTGATAGTATGAGGCCTGCTTTGAAACGTAGGTATCTTCTGCAAGATTCCCTAATTGGGATGTGCAGGTAGGCTTCCTTTAAATCCAGTGTTGCCAACCAGGCATCCTTGCCTAGCATAGGAAGTAACTGGTGAAGAGTTAGCATCTTGAATTTTGGGATCAGCAAAAAAGTGTTTAGGATAGAAAGATCCAGGACAGGACGACAGTTGTTGTCTTTTCTGGGCACCAGGAAAAGTCTTGAGTAGAAACCTTGTCCCCTTTCCTCTTCTGGGACAGTTTGAATAGCCCTTATACTTGAGAGAGAACTTGCCTTTGAGTCTCTGCCCACTGATTTGGGGGTAGACCTGGCCAACCGTTTGGGGTTGGTAAAATGTGGAAGTGGAATCTGTATCCTTGGGAAACTATATTTAAAACCCATTTGTCCTGGGTAATGAGTTCCCAGTTTTTTGCCTGCAGGGCAATCATTCCCCCTAAAGGAGCAGTCAGTTGAGAAGGGCTTGGAAGTTTTAAAGTTAAGTCATTGAGATAGTTTACCATAGGGGGGAGTCTTACTACTCCCTGTTTTGGAAGTGGGAGCTCCCCACTGCCTAGTCCTGTGCGTACCTTATGACTGAAGCCTGGGTGTTCTGCTGGTTCTGGGTTTGGACTGAAGGCCTGGAAGAGGCAGGAAAGGACCAATTCTTACGAGGGCCAATGCCTACTAAATCTGGGAGGCTGTAATAGCAGAAAATCTAACAGTTTGCATAGATTTAGCTTTTTTTTTTTTTTTTTTTTTTTTTTTTTTAAGTACTACTACTGCTCTGTTGCCAAACAGGCGGTCCAGGTTTAAGGGAGCATCCAACAGTTTAGCTTTAACATGATCTGGCAAAGATTGCTCCTTAAGCTAAGCATGCCTTCTAAGTACAGACCCAGTGACAGCAGCCCTGCAAGATGCCTCTAGTGAATCAAAACCACATTGCAAAGTATGTTTTCCAACTTGTTCAGCAGAATCCATTAAATTCTGTAAATCCTTATTTGCAGCACAGTCAGGAATCAACATCATTTTCTGTTTAAGCAATCCAATAATATGTTGCTGATACTTTAACATATGAAACTGGCAGTTTAAGGCCCTAATGGCCAAGGTTGCAGAAGTGTATACCTTCTTACCCCATCTATGCAGCGCCCTGGAATCTCTATTAGAGGGGTAGGATTTTTGGCAGTAGTAGCCTTAATGCCCTTGGGTCCCTGTGAAATGGTCTCAGGATCCGCAGTAGGATTTTTAAAGAGGAACTTGTGAGAGTCAGGAACCCTGTGAGATCTATCTGGTTTTCTGGGAGCAGGCAGTAAGAAGTCAGGGGCCAAGCTAGATTCCGAAAAGGCAACAACAACAATGTCCAGTACAGGGGGGGAATAGCTAAAGGCCTGTGTTGGGGCAGGAGTAAGAAATCCCAAAGCCTCTTTTTAGAATCAGAGTAATCCTGGCTTTCCCAGTGAAAATGCTCCCTAAGAGTATGCAAGGTTTCACCAAGAGAGAAATCCTCTGGAGTGGAAGCAGAGGGAATGGAGTCCTCTGCATCAGAATCCTCATAGGTAGATAAGGATAAATCTTGGTCATCAGGAGAGACAGAAATTTCAGAATCCTGATCAGAAGAATCATAAGCAAATTCAGTCCTAGGTCTCTCTCAGAGGGGGAAGGTCGGCTTCCCCTAATTAAAGTAATAAGGTCTTCAGACACTCATCTGTTTTTTAGGCATAGAGGCCTGTCCAAGCGGTCTGGCCGTCTGTTTTCTAGGCATGGATCGAGTTTTAGGCCTTGAAGAAGAAAATGGCATCCGTTTAATATGCAAGTCAGTAGGCCTGAATACATCCCCAGAAGCCGGTGCCTGCACAGCGGCTCAGGACCCATCCAAGGTAGAGACATCCGCAGGTTCAACTGTTGAAGCATCTCGTGGCATACCAGGCTCCGAATGGGTCTCAGTAGAGGCCTGCAAATCTGAAGGGGCTGTGAAAGTGCCTCACTGAGTACCGGCAAACTAGGGACTAGCTTAGGAGAAGCGGTGTCAGCAGCTTTGGACCTAGGTGGCCTATCTCTGTCTTTATCTTTGCGTATTTTCGAAATGTCAGTAGTCGGGTGGCTTACTGAAGCCATATCTGGGTAATTGAACAGAGTACCAAAATATTTAGAAGCATTAATATACCGACGACGAATAGTTCTTTAAGTAAGGCACAAAACCGACAGCAAGGTATGTCGTGGTCACGGCCTAGGCAAGGAATACAGTACGAATGCAAATCTTTATGAGGTATTTGCTTTCCACAAGAAATACAATTATTGACATTTACTGACATTGTTTTACAGCAATAAAAAGTTTCCCCAACTGGGTACTTAGCTTTAGTTGAAGACTTCGGTTCTGAAACTCGAAAACGAAAATTTCAGGAGTTGGCCAACCATCACTTGCGAACCCTCTTCTGCTTTGGGCACCGCACGGCAAGAAAGACTGTTGTAATGGCATTGGCTGCATGCTTTATACCCCTGACTACCTGACGTCATGGAAGATGAAACAGCAACCGATGCAGGACCCAAGACTTTGATAATCAGGCCGACTGAGGGCTACTGCAAGCACATAACCCAAATGTGATGACTGCAACAGTGAAACACGAAGAACATCTGATAGTGCACAGAGCCTGCCCTGAAGCGAAGGTATTTCCTGCAAGATTCCCTTATAAGGATGTGCAGGTAAGCTTCTTTTAAGTCTAGGGTTGCCAGCCAGGCATCCTTGGCTAGCACAGGAAGCAGCTGTTGGAGAGTTAGCATTTTGAATTTTGGAGCCACCAGAAAGGTGTTGAGAGTAGATAGATCCAGGATAGGACACCAGGAGTTTTCTTTTCTGGGAACCAGGAACAGTCTTGAATAAAAGTCTTGTCCCCTTTGTTCTGCTGGGACAGGTTGAATAGCCTTGATGCTGAGGAGAGAAAGTACTTGCGTTTGGACCTCTGCCCACTGGTTTGGGGGAGGTCTGGCCATCCACTTAGGGTTGGGAGTGAGTGGAAGTGGAATCTGTATCCTAGGGAAACAATGTTTAAAACCCATTTGTCTTGGGTAATGTATTCCCAGTTTTTTGCATGCAAGGCGAGTTTTCCTCCTAAAGGTGCAAGTGCTTGAGCAAGGCTTGGGGGAGTTGAAGATAAGTCATTGTGCAAGCTTACCATAGGAGGTGTGGCTTACTACTCCCTGTTTTGGATGTGGGAGCACCCCACTGCTTAAATCTGTGCATAACCTTTGACTCAAGTCTTGGTGGTCTGCTGCCCCTGGGTTTGGACTAAGAAGGCCTGGAAGGGACTGGAAAGCACCAGTTCTTTGAAGGCCAATGCCTACTGAAACTAGGTGGCTGTACTTGTAAGAAATATTTTAACAGTTTGCATAGATTTAGCTTTCTCCTCCACCCTTTTGAGAACTTCTTCTGCTTCATTGCCAAATAGGCACTCTTGGTTTAAGGGCGCACCCAGTAATTTTGCTTTGACATGATCTGACAAGTTTTGTTCCTTAAGCCAAGCATGCCTTCTAAGAACAGACCCAGTGACAGCAGCCCTACAAGATGCTTCTAAAGCATGAAAACCACACTGCAAAGTATGTTTACCAACTTGGTCAGCAGAATGCATTAACTCTTGTAAATCTTTGCGTTCTGTCATGAATCAACATCGTCTGTTTAATTAGTCCCATAATATGCTGCTGATACTTTAACACATCAAACTGGCAATTTAAAGCCCTAATGGCCACAGTAGCAGAGGTGTATACCTTCTTACCATCTGTCTAAAGCCCTGGAATCCCTGTCAGAAGGGGTAGGATTCTTGGCAGTAGTAGCCTTAACACCTTTTGGTCCTTGGGAAATGGTCACTGGATCCGCAGTACGATTCTTGAAAAGGAATTTGTGAGAGTCAGGTACTCTATAGTACCTGTCAGGTTTCCTGGGAGATGGAGGCAAAGTATCCGGGGGTAAGGTTGGACTCCAAGGAAATATCTACAATCTCCAGAACAGGAGTGAGGCAGGTTTAAAAATTCCCTGACTCTTTTTGGACAGAGTAGTCCTGGCCTTCCCAGCAGAAATGCTCCATAAGGGTATAGTCAGAAGGAACAGAGATATCAGATTCCTGATCAGAAGAATCAGAAGGAAAATCAGTTCTAGGTCTCTCTGAGGGGAAGGCTGGCTTCCCCTAATTAAGGTAATAAGGTCTTCAGCCATTCTAATAATTTGTTTTTGAGTCCTGTGGGCCTGAGAATGTGCTTTGGTCGTCGGGTTTCCTAGGCGTAGTGTGAACTTTAGGCCTGAGAATTTCGGTATTTTTGGCTTGAAATGAAGTCGTCTGTTTAATATGAAAATCGGTATGCCTGAATAAATCCTCAGAAGCCGGTGCCTGCACAGCAGCTCCGGACCCATTCAAGGTAGAGACATCCGCAGGTTCCATAGTCGAAGCATCTTGCGGCATACTCCGAATGGGTCTCAGTAGAGGCCTGCGAATCTGTAGAAGCGGGTATCAGGGGCTGCGAAAGAGCCTCACTGAGTACTGGCGACTAACTTAACGGTAGCGTCATCAGCAGTTTTGGACCTATGCGGTCTGTCTTTATCCTTAAGGTTTTTCGAAAGATCGGTAGTCGGATGGCTTACCGATGCCATTTTGGAGTACGAAGATGAGAGTGAAAGTATTTAGCTACAAAAATTTCCTGATGACTGATAATTCTGGCATTGAACAAGGCACAAAACCGACAGCGAGGGACATCGTGGTCTGGGCCTAAACAGGTGACGCAGCAAGAATGAAAATTTCTATGAGGTATTTGCTTTCCATAGCCAAGACAATTATTCATTTTTTCTGACATCGGTTAGAGCAAGAAAAAGAATCCCCAACAGGGTACTTCTCTTTTAGAAGACTTCAGGTCTGAAACTCTAAAATGAAAATTTCAGGAGTCGGCCGACCGGCACTTGTGAACTGCTTCTGCTTCAGGCACAGCACGGCAAGAAAGAATGAAGTAATGGCATCGTCTGCATGTTTTATACCCCTGATGACCTGATGTCATGGAAGAAGCAACAGCATCCGACGCAGAAATACCAAGACTCTGGTATTCAGGCCAGCTGAGGGCTACCTGCAGGCAGATAACCCAAATGTGATGACTGCAACAGTGAAACACGAAGAACATCTGCAAATCAACTGTGGCTGCTGGTTCAAAGGGATCAGAAACCAGAGTTTGTGACACCAAGGTAAGGTCCCAAACTGGAGTAGGATCTTTCATTAGCAGTTGAATTAGAAAGGTGCCCCTCAAAAAGGCCTTACATATTTATGTGGATGCCAAGGAGGAAGAATCTTCGCCAATGTGGAAATTAGAGATGGCTGCCAACTGCACCTTAACCGTGGAGAAGCTAGCCCCGCTATTAAAGACGTGAGCCAAAAATTCTAAAATAGCTGAAACCGGAGCAGTGAAAAGGATCTAACTGGCATTGTCAGGCCCAACTAGTAAATCTTTTCCATTGGCTCGAGTACATTTTCCTGATTGAGGCTTTATGGGATGCAATCAAAATCTTCCGATTGGGGAGGACAGCCCAGGTGTTCTACCCATCATAAGAATTAGAGTAGCCAAGCAGTCAGCTTCAGGCTGAGGATGTTTGGGTATCGGTCCCTCAAAGGGTGGGACAGAAGATATGGAAGGGGATCGGAGTCCAGGGTGGATACAAAAGGTGAGACCACAGAAAAGGGAACCAAACTTGTCGAGGACAGAATGGGGCAATGAGGATGACTTTGCACTTCAACCTCTGAGCTTTCTGGAGGAATTTGGGGATGAGGGGAAGTGGAGTGTGTGTGTAAAGGACACCAGGGGGCCAAGCATGGACCAAAGCATCTCTGGGGGACTTCCACTGTGGGGGGATCATGCAAATTACTTGCTGCACTTGGCGGGGAAAGGAGAAGCAAAGAGATCTCAACAAGTCTGACCCCATTTCTGGAAGATCATGTTCACCACTGATGGATTGTGAGACCACTCGTGAGGCATCAGAATGGTTCTGCTGAGCCTATCCACTAGAATGTTCGACATCCTCATAATGTGCATTGCAACAAGAAAGCAGTTGGAAGATATTGCCCACTCCCACAATCTCATGGCTTCACGACATGAGGGATAAGACCAGGTTCCCCTCCATTTGTTGATCTACTACACATGTTGTCTGTCTGGATAATGACTGTCCCTGTGTGAAGTGAGGCATGAAGAGCTTGCAATGCTAAGAGGACCGCCTTCACCTCCAGGACATTAATATGCAGATTGTCCTCGAAAGAAGGTGCCTTGGACCACCTGACCCAGCGAATGCCTCCCCAGCTTTCTGGCGTCCAAGGTCACTGTGGCCTTGGGAGTAGAGGGCAGGAAGGGACGTCTTGAGTACAGATGCTAAGAGTGAAGCCACCAAAGAGGAGACTCCTTGCAGATTCGAGAAAGTTTGATGGGGTAGCCAAGGTAGCTCGAGGGACCACTGCACCACTAAGGTCCAATGAAGTACTCTCATATGATAGCATGCAAGGGGAAGAAAAGTAATGGTCACTGCCATCGACTCCAACACTATGAGAACAATGCAGGCGGGGTGAGAATCTGCCTCATATGCGACTTAAGCGACTGAATTCTGTCTGGGGGTAGAAAGACCATGCACTAAATTATGTCCAGTCGAGCTCCTATAAAGTTGATGACCTGGACCAGATCCAGTCTCGACTTGGAAAGAATTATGGTTATGCCCAAGGTCGCTGTAGGTGGAGAAATAAATCCCTGGCATGCAGGAGTCTATGCTCAATGGGGGCAGTGAGCAGCCAATCGTCCATGTAAGGAAACACATGGAATCCAAGCAGTCTCAGGTGAGCTGTGACTACCGCCATCACTTTGGTAAATACCCTGGGGGCTGTGGCAAGTCCAAATGGGAGTACTCTTAATTGAAAGTGATTGGCTCCCAGCTGGAAGAGGAGAAACCTTCTGGAGTGCTTGTTCATCCCGATGTGGTAATACAAGTCCTGAAGGTCTACAAAGCACATTAAATTTTCCTTCTGCAAAAAGGGCAGAATGGACGGAATCATGACTATACGGAACTTTGTTTTGGTAACTGACTTGTTAAGAGAGGTGAGATCCAGAAATGGCCTGAGGTCCCCCATTTTCTTTGGCACCAAAAACAATCTGGAATAGATGCCTGATCCAAACTTGTCTTGGGGGATGGGTTGGATGACTTCTCCAGCAGCTTTGCAATCTCTGGAGCTCCCGCCTTCCTTTGATGGGGTGGGCACATTGGGGAGGTTTTTGGATGTTTTTTGGGAATTGGAAGAAAGGAATGGTATAACCTCTGGATTATGGTGTTTCATATATATGCAAAAAAAATTTTTGTTTTGATTTTCTTTTCGCATAACCCCTGATTTTATGATGATTGGTAGGACAAAGAACCATGTAAAATTTAAAGCCTTAAACTTGTGACAGCTCAGTGCACTTTAATTCTGAGATTTTTAAATTATTTTTCCAAATTGCGCCAACAGATATGAAATATATTCACAAATTAGTACACAAACAGCAAATATCAGTTTCATGCTGCATCTGAAATATCTGTGCAATTCTGAGCAACATATATGTCAGTTTAGGAAAAAAATAAGCCTAGTAAAAATTAACATTCATAGGTAGCAAGCTCAAATTTACATCAGTTCATTTATAGTACTACAGTGTCTTTTTAGTTGTTCTGTGACTTTCTGTTGATGGTGTTCAATGATCTAACAGCTTTCGCTGTTCCTCGTTGTGAGTCAGCACTTGACAGAAGTCAGTTGCTAATTTGACTGCTCGTTCGGCAGTCGTTAACTCGCAAAGCTGTAAGTTTGTTTCGCAATGATAAAGTCAGGCACGTCACTCCATGCTGCAGGATCAGCTGTTAGGAAAGATGGGTTCATGCTGACAGCAGTGAACAGATTAATTGATCGTTCTGTTGCAAAGTCAGATAAGGTCATGCCCTGGAAACTGGCAACAGCTTTTGCACTGACTTCTTATGATTCAGGCGATCCTGTATCTACTGTGCTAATTTCTTTGACAGGATGTCTACCAGTTACTAAATTCTGGTGGTATTTTGACATGCTTGCTGCTGCATCACCTTCATGGTCATTTTCATGTTCACTACTGTCTTCTGCCTCTGTCAGCTCTCCAGCTTCTCTGTTTCTTGCAGCTGTTCTTTATCTTTGCATTTAATTTCTTCTTGTAGTAGTTTTTCCTCTGTCCATTCGTTTTTTGAATTCAATGTCCTCTCCCACCAGTTGTCTGTACATTGATCTTGTAGAAAATCCCAGTCTTCTTGAGTCTTATCAATAATTCTGCATCAGCATGCCCCACATCAAAAAGCTTCAAAAGTGCATTGCTAAAATCTGTTTCTGAGACTGTGTATCTGACTGACGCTTCTTATTCTTCCTGATTCAAGAATGCTTCTCATACAGACTTGAGTTTTGCCACTGCATTCGGCTTCTGTGTGGTAGGTATGCTAGCTAACTGCCATAACTACAGAACGTCAACAGCATTTGAACAACTCGCTGAAAGAGTTAACTTGGTTTTAAGATCATAGAACACACTGCGTAAAACATGACTGTTGGTTGGAAGCTGATTTGAGCAAGTTGAGATACTAAGGGCAGGTAACTGCTGGCAAACAAGCCAGACATCAGTAGCAGATCTGGTTGACTTTCTCGCTGAGCTTATGGTTCACCATTAGGGGGACTGGACTCTATCAATTAACATCAACACTGCCAACAAGTGCAGAAACTATATGAATTGATAAATCGTAAGTCATAATCATACATAATTAAAGAAGTTATGTACTCACCATACCGTTCCATGTTTGTTGTCCAATATCTCGCCTTCAAGTCTTGCTGGTTGGGTTTGAAGCTGAAACTCTGCTCCGACTCGGCCGTATACCAAAGCTTGAGAGTTTCTACTGGCTCGAGGCTAAGTCCTATCCCATGGTGCTTAGTGGCTGTTCACCAGATCTCGTTTAAGGGAGAAAAGTTCCTATGATACATTCAATATCCAAAAGGATAATTTATTTATTTTACATTTGTTGACAGAGATAGTCCAACTGGATTAATGTCCATTTTCAGTGGAGACCCGGGGAGAAAAGCTCCAAGGTAGACAGATAAGTAATAACAAAGAAGGCATATTACCAATGTAGACAGATAAGTAATAAAGACATATTACAGATGAGATATTTAGAAATGACATAAGCAGACATGAAATAGACAATATGAAACATTGTCATACAGTTAACAAGAAAAGGCAAGAAGAGAATCGGAGCTTATCTGCCAATTTTTGAGAAATTTCCTCTAGATCCTCCATGAAGGGGATGGCTGGGAGGGACGCAAGACTGAAGGCGAGATATTGGACAACAAACATGGAACATTACGGTGAGTGCATAACTTCTTTATGTTATGTTGTCCCATCTCGCCTTCATTCTTGCTGGTTGGGACAGAGTCCACAGGACCTTTTTCTTGGGTGGCTCAAGGGAATAAACTCTTCAGGACAGTGGAGCCAAAAGATTCCAGGAGGCCACTTCTACTCTGTAATGAGTAATAAAGGTATGAGGGTTAACCCATGCAGCGGCAGCACAAATTGAATCCAAAGGAAGTCTGGATTGAAAGGCAATGGAGGTAGATACCGCTCTAGCTGAATGCCCTTCAACTTTTCCTGGTGGTTCTTTATAGTGGGAATCATAGACATAGGTGATGGTATTAGTAAGCCATTTGAACAAGGTAACTTTTGAGATTGCCAAACCTTTTTTATTTTCTGAATAGGAGACAAAAATTGGTCTAGCTTTCGGAATCTTTTGGTCCTATGCAAGTAAAAACGCAACTATCTATGCACATCCAGTTGGTGGAGTTTATACTTTGCCTTGTTGTCATAGTTAGAAACACTGGTAAATTCATATTTTGCTTTAAATTTGCTTGAGAATAAACTTTCAGTAAGAAGGAAGGATTTGTTCTGAGGGAAACTACCATTATGGAAGACCATATAGGGTGGACGGATAGACAAGGCTTGCAACTCTGATACTCTCCTGGCTGAAGTAATTGCTGTCAGGAAAAGTGTTTGCCAAGATAAAAATTTAATGAACAAGATGATGCTGGTTCGAAAGGAGGCAGGATCAAAGATACTACTACACCGAGGTCCCAAGGAGGAGGAGGTTCTCTGAAGGGTGATCTTAACAGAAAGGTACTCTCGAGGAAAAGCTTTGCATAGACTATGGGACATTACACTACAGCCGAGGTCTCCCACATGATAATTAGAAATAGCAGTTAACTGAACTCGAATAGTAGCTGCCACTGCTCCTTGATTAAAAATTTCTGTCAGAAATTCGAGAATTGCAGGTATAGATGCCGTAAAGGGATCTATATGTTTTTTGTTAGCCCAACAAGAGAACCTCTTCCAGTTGCTTGCATAAAGTTTCCTAGTCATCTGCTTATGCAAGGAAACTAGAATGTGACTAACTGCAGGGGATAATTCCAGAAGCCCGGCTAAGATCGGTCGTGGAGAATCCAAGCTGTCAGCTTGAGGCTGTGGAGGGCAGGGTGGAGTGTACCTAACTGATGCGTCAGAAGATCCGGCACTGGGTCCAGGATCCATGGGTCCTTCTGAAGGCGGGGCCAAAGAAAGGGGAAGAAAATATGACAAGGCCAGTATGGTGCAATGAGAATTAAGCTGTGACTCAACAACTTTGCTTTCTGGAAAACCTTTGGAATCAAGGGAAAAGGCATAAAGAAGTCCCAGGGGCCAACTGTGAACAAGTGCATCCCTCGGTGACTCTCCCGGAGGGAAGATTAGGGCAAAGTAGTTGCTGCATTTGGTATTGAAGGGAGTTTCAACAAGGTCGCAGCAAGGCTGGCCCCATTTGTGAAATATTCGATTCGCAACTTTCTGATTGAGGGAACACTCGTGGGGCATGAGAATTGCTCTGCTTAGCCTGTCTGCTATAAAGTACAATTGTGTACACTTACCATAAATGTAGATGTTCAAATGTATTCACTGTTGCAGTCATCACACTTGGGTTATCTGCCTGCAGGTAGCCCTCAGTCTGCCCGAACACAAGAGATTTAGTATTTCTGCATCGGACACTGTCGCTCCAGGACCGACGTCAGGTCGTCAGGGGTACAAAAACACGGAGCCGACGCCATTACATCAGTTTTTCTTGCCCCAAATGTCAGGAGCCCCCCAAATAGGGAGCTAAGTTATGGTGGGGAACACACCACCAGTAAAAAATAAATGCCAATACCCATGTAAGGGGTGAGTAATAGCCATAGAGAGGAGAGAGAGAAAGAGAAACCATGGGGCTGGAGGGAGGGAAACCAGGACTGCAACAGTGAATACACTCGAACATCTACATTTATGGTAAGTGTACACAACTGTACTATGTTCTTCGTGTTTCACTGTTGCAGTCATCACACTTGGGTAGATTCCCAAAGCTGAAGTAGGGTGGAGGCGGTCAAGAAGAGTTAGGGGTGGCTAGAATGACTTTTAGGACTGCAGTTGCAAGACCTGCCCTGGATTTGGAGAAGATAGACAGGTGGTAATGCTTGGTGAAGGTGTGTACAGAACTCCAGGTAGCAGCTTCGAGGATGTCCCTGGTAGGGACTCCCCGGAGAAATGCTGTAGAGGTAGAGGTTGCCCTAGTGGAATGTGTTCCGACCCTCTGAGGGGTTGGTTTCCCATGGTGCTTGTAGCAGAAATGGATGCAGTGTGCTATCCCATTTGGAAATTGTTTGTTTTGCAATGGCCTTGCCCTCTGTACCTTTTGCAAAGCTGACTAGGAACTGGTCAGATTTCCTGAAGGGCTTAGTCCTATCAAGGTAGAATCTGAGCTGTCTGTGCACGTCCAAGGAGTGCAAGATCCTTTCCCCTTTATTCTGGGGATTAGGGAAGAAGGTTGTCAAATGGATGGATTGGTTGAGAGCCACACTGGACACAACTTTAGGCATAAAGGAAGGCTTAGTCCTGAGGGAAAGCCTGTCAGCATGGAAAATAATGAGGGGTTCCACAGCCATAAGTGCTTATAGCTCAGACACTCTTCTAGCTGATGGCCAGAAGCAAGGCTGTTTTCCAAGAGAGGAATTTTAACTCTTCTGATGCTGCAGGTTCAAAGGGGGGAAGCGTGAGCTTCTCCAGTATAATGTTAAGGTCCCAAGCAAGGGTGGGTGCTCTCCTTGGCGGCCTTAAGTAGTTTGCCCCTCTCAGGATCTGTTTGATAAGAGGGTGCGAGAAGAGAGGTGGCTCAGCGTTGTAATGAGCCGAAATGGCAGTGGCAATATATCAATGGAGAAGGACAGGCCTTTGTGGAGTAGATCTAAGTAATCCAAGATTAGAGGCGGGGAGGGCAGAATTGTGTCCTCTCCTTTAGACTGAAGCCAAGAGCAGTACCTTTTCCACTTATCAGCATAGAATTTTCTAGTACTGGGTCTTCTGGCTTCAAGAGTGATGTCCAGCACCTGCTTGCTTAGAGTTACTGGGGGAAAATTCAAGGAATAAGCCAGGCTGCAAGATTTAGGGTTTGCAGTTGCAGATGCAAAATCTGTCCCTCCTGCTAAGAGAGCAGGGTCGGGTTCTGGTGTAGGTGCCAGGGTGGCACCAGTGACAGGCTGCGCAGGAGTGGGTACCAGTGCTGGCATGGCCAGTCTGGGGCAATCAGAATTGTCCTTGGTCTGTCCTGTCTTGAGTAATACTCGAGAGACGGGGCAAAGAGGGAAAGGCATAGATTGAGAGATTTACCCACTGAAAATATAGGGAATCCACTTTCCAGGCCCTGCTGTGAGTATTCCTAGAGCAGAATTTGCTGAGCTGGTGGTTGTAGGGGAAGGCAAATAGATCCACCTCTGGGGTCCCCCATTTCAGAATCAGAAGGTTGAAGGTGCTGGGCTCTAATTGCCACTCGTGTGGGTCTAGGAGATTTCTGCTCAAGTAGTCTGCCAGTGAGTTTTGTTTGCCTGGCAGAAATTGAGCTTGCAGATGGACTTGCATGTCCAATGCCATGCTCCACAGGGCCATGGCTAGCCTGCAGAGTGGGTAAGAATGGGTTCCCCCCCTGCTTGTTGATGTACCACATAACTGGGTGTTGTCTGTTTTTATTAGCAGGTGTCCTGGTGAGAGTAGGGATCTGACAGTTGTCAGAGCGTTCTGCACAGCTAGCATCTCTTTTTGGTTGATGTGCAGATGAATTTGACTTGGGCTCCAGTGGCCCTGAATGCACTTGCCGTCCATGTGTGCTCCCCAGGTATAGTCTGATGCATCTGTGGTTACGGTCTGGGCGGCGTGGGGTTGAGTAAAGGGCAGTCCTTTGTTGTGGTTGCATGCAGCTGCACACCAAAGAAACTCTGTCCTCAGACAGGGTATGATAGGAATGACAGTTTCCAGGTCCTGAGAATGTTGGCACAAAAAACGTTTTAAGTACCACTGTAGTTTCCTCATATGCAGTCTGGCATATGGAATTAGTAGGATGCATGAGGCCATGAACCCCAACGCCTGCAGGATTATCCTTGTGGATAGCTAGGTTATGTGGCCATTTCAGTAAAATAGTCTGACATATAGGCTTGTTTTTCTGAAGTGAGGAATGCCATCTGGGATGCTGTGTCCAAGCTTGCTTCCAGGAATACAATCTTTTGACTGGGGACTAGTTTTGATTTCCTTTCACTGATGGTGTACCCCAGGGATGTTAGGTTTTTACAAATGTCAGGTGCTGCAACAGCATTTCCTGACTGTCCGTCTGAATCAGGCAGAGGTCCAAGTACAGGTAAATTTGGATATTTCTCTGCCTGCAGTAAGCAATGGCTGGAGCCAGGCATTTTGTGAATACGCTGGGAGCAGTGGCTAAGCCAAAGAGAAGTGCAGAGAACTCATAATGCATAAATCCGGCCCTGAAACGTAGATATTTCCTGCATGACTTCCTTATAGGGATGTGCTGATAGGCTTCTTTAAAGTCTAGGGTGACTAACCAGGCATCTTTGGCTAGCATAGCTAGAAGCTGCTGCAGGGTGAGCAATTTGAATTTTGCTACCACCAGGAAGGTGTTGAGAATTGAAAGATCTAGGATTGGGCGCCAAGAGCCCACTTTTCTGGGTACCAGGAAAAGTCTGGAATAGAATCCTTGACCTATCTGTTCCACAGGAACAGGGTGAATTGCCTTGATAATGAGCAGGGATAGAAAGTACAGTTGTGTACCTACCATAAATGTAGATGTTCGAGTGTATTCACTGTTGCAGTCATTACACTTGGCTTATCCTGCTGGCAGGCTACCCGCAGTCGGCCTGAATTCCAAAGTCCTGGTCCGGCGTCGGTTGCTGTTGCCTCCTCCCTGACATCAGTGCGCCAGGGGTATAAAAGATGCAGCCGAAGCCATTTTCTTCAGTTTTTCTTGCCCCAGACGTCAGGTGCCCCCAAAATGGAAGGCTAAAAATTATGCCAATAAGTATGCATGCACTAAAGTAAACACTTCCTTCATCTAAAAGCAAATACACCACATAGGTTGTATAGGATAGAGAAGTACAGATAAGTCCCAGCACAGAAAAGGGGGATGGTGGGAGGGTAACCTGGACTGCAACAGTGAATACTCTCGAACATCTACATTTATGGTAGGTACACAACTGCACTATGTTCATCGTGTTTCACTGTTGCAGTCATTACACTTGGGTTGAATCCCAAAGCTGAGGTTGAGTGGCTGGGTCTAAATAGGATTAGGAGAGGCTATAAGGCCCTGCAGAACTACAGTGGCAAAGCCTGCTCTGGATTTAGAGTAGAGAGGTAAATGATACTGCTTGGTGAAGGTGTGCACTGAACTCCAAGTTGCAGCCTCTAAAATGTCTTTGGTTGGTACTCCTCTGAGGAAGGCTGCTGAAGTGGCTGCTGCTCTGGTAGAATGTGGCCTAATGCCCTTAGGCACTGATTTGCCATGTTGTGAATAGCAGAAACGAATGCAGTGGCCTATCCACTTCGAAATAGTCTGCTTTGAGATAGCCTTTCCTTGTGATCCTGCAGCATATGCCACTAAGAGTTGCTCAGACTTTCTGAAAGCTTTAGTTCTGTCCAAGTAGAAGCGTAGCTGTCTGTGTATGTCCAAAGAATGCAGGAGTCTCTCACCCTTATTCTGTGGGTTTGGATAAAAAGTAGGCAAATGAATGGTTTGGTTAAGGGCCACACTGGACACTACCTTAGGCATAAATGTCCGGTTTGTCCTCAGAAAAACCCTGTCTGGATGGAAAATGATAAAAGGTTCCACAGCCATGAGTGCCTGTAACTCTGAGACTCGTCTTGCAGAAGTTATTGCTAGGAGCAGAGCTGTTTTCCAAGATAAGAACTTTATTTCAGCTGTATTGGCTGGCTCAAAAGGCAGCAGTTTGAGTTTCTCCAAGACATAATTGAGGTCCCATGCAGGTATTGGTGCTCTCCTTGGAGGTCTTATGTTTTTGGCCCCTCTGAGGTACTGCCTTAGCAATGGATGAGAAAAAATAGGTGGTTCCGTATTGTAATAAGCTGAAATGGCAGACGCATGGATTTTAATTGATGAGAAGGATAGGCCTTTGTCCAGCATCTCAGTTAGGTATCGTAGACTCTGAGGAATATTTGGTACAAGCATGTCAATTCCTTGTGCCTGGTTCCAAGCACAGAATCTCTTCCATTTTTCTGCATAAGATTTTCTGGTACTGGGCCTCCTGGCCACCAAAATAACATCCATCACTGCTTTAGAGAGAGGTGTGTTCTGAATGGCTAGATTATTCACCATGCTGCCAGATTTAGGGTCCTGAGTTGGCTGTGCAGGATCTGATTGTTTCGTTGGGTCAGTAAGTGAGGAATTAGAGGTAATGTCCAGGCTGGGCCTTGAGACAAGCTCTTTAGGATTGGGTACCAGTGCTGGGGGGGGCCAGTCTGGGGCAACCATAATAATTTTGGCTTCTCTTGTCTGACCTTTAAGAATACCTTGGAAAGGAGAGGCAAAGGAGGAAAGGCATATACTGTTAGGGTTTTCCAGCTGAATGCTAGAGCATCCACTTTCCATGCTTGCTTGTGATAAGTCCTTGTGCAGAATCTCTGTAGTTGGCAGTTGTGAGGGGAGGCAAAAATATCTATGTCTGGGCATCCCCATTTCTTTGTTATCATGCTGAAGACTTGTGGATCCAGTTTCCACTCGTGGGGATCCGTAATGTTTCTGCTCAGTTCGTCTGCCAGAGTATTTTTCTTTCCTGGCAGGAATTGTGCTTGCACGTGTACTTGATAAGTCAATGCTGTGTCCCACAAAGTCATGGCTTGTCTGCAGAGGGGGTAGGAATGTGTGCCTCCCTGCTTATGTACCACATGACTGTAGTATTGTCCGTCCTTATCAGAAGTTGTCCTGGATGAAGAAGATCCTTGAAAGCTGTCAGGGCATTCTGAACAGCTAGCATCTCTTTTTGATTGATATGAAGATGCATTGGCTTGTGGGCCATGTGCCCTGAATACATTTTTCTGCCAAGTGCCCCCCCCCAGGCATAATCTGATGCATCTGTTGTTATTGACTGCCTGGCTGTGGGTAGGTTGAATGGCTGTCCCTTTTTGAGGTGACAGGACTGTGCCCACCATCAAAACTCCTGTTGAAGGCAAGGAATGAGGGTAATTAATGTTTCTAGGCTGTGGCAATGTTGAGTCCAAACACTTTTTAGATACCATTGTAGTTTCCTCATATGCAGTCTGGCATATGGAATTAGCAGAATGCAGGATGCCATGAAGCCCAAAGCCTGCAGAATTTCTCTTGCAGATAACTGGGTCTTTGTTGCCAACATTGTGAAGTAAGAAGTCAGTTGCCTTTGTCTGGCGTGAGATAAGCCATCTGGGCAATTGTATTTAAGCTTGCACCCAGGAATATTATCTCTTGAGAGGGTACTAATTTTGATTTCTTTTCGTTTACTATGTACCCTAGGCAAATTAATAATATTTTTACAAACGCCAGATGCTTTAGTAGAATCTAACAAGTAAGGATATATTTGAATTCCTCTGTCTGCAAAATGCAATTACTGGTGGCGCAGTAGATAAGCCAAAGGGCAGTGCAGAGAGAATTGGTAGTGCATTGAGCCAGCTATGAATATGAGGTATCTTCTGCAAGATTGCCTGATTGGTACATGCAGGTATGCCTCTTTGAGGTCCAAAGTTACAAGCCAAGCCTTCTTGCACAGCATGGGCAGAAGCTGCTGCAAAGTCAACATCTTGAATTTTGGAACGTCCAGAAATGTATTTAGAATAGACAGGTCCAGTATTGGTCTCCAGGGTTTGTCCTTTCTGGGTACCAAGAAAAGTCTTGAGTAAAATCCTTGCCCCTGCTCTTACTGTGGTACGTGCTGAATGGCCCTCATGTCCATGGGGGATGAAACTTGTTTTTGTGCCTCTGCCCATTGATTGTGCGGCAGGTCTGGCATACCTTTTGCCCTTGGCAGGGTGTGAAAGTGGAACCTGTAGCCCTGGGACACTATATTCAAGACCCATTTGTCCTGGGTGATCATGTGCCAATTTTGAGAAAAAAGTGCTAGTTTTCCACCTAAGGGGGCTGCCAAAAGATAAGTGCTTGGTGCTGGCAGAGGAAAGTCATTGGGACTGTTTCCTGTATGGCTGAGATTTGTCTTCTCCGCTTTTGGAGGTAGAAGCGCCCCACTGTTTAGACCTGTATGAGCCCTGGGGCTGGGATCTGCCTCTGGGGCGTCTGTATCTGCCTCTTTGTGGCCTGTCTGACACTGGAAAGGACCAATTCTTTGTAGGCTAGTTCCTGCTAAATCTGGGTGGCTGTACCTGTAAGAAATCCTTTACTGTTTGCATATATTTCACTTTGTCCTCCATTTTCTTCAACACCTCCTCTGCTTTAACACCCAATAAAGTATCATGCTGTAATGGAGCATCTAGTAATTGTGCTTTAACATGATCACGTAGATTCTGTTCCTTTAACCAAGCATGCCTCCTAGTGACAGAACCCGTAACTGCGGCCCTGCAAGAGGCTTCCAGAGAAACAAAACCACATTGCAATGTATGCTTTCCCACTTGTTCAATTGCATGCAATAAATCCTGCATTTCCTTATTTTCTGCACAATCAGAATTTGCCAACATTTTCTGTTTTAGCAGTGACATTAAGCATTGCTGATATTTAAGCATATGACATTGACAATTTAAAGCCATCACAGCCAAAGTAGCAGAAATGTAAACCTTTTTCCCCCATCTGTCTAGTGCCCTTGAATCCCTGTCAGAGGGGATAGGGTTTTTTGCTGTAGCAGCCTTGACCCCTTTTGGACCCTGAGAAATAGTTTCTGGGTCAGCCATAGGGTTTTTATAAAGAAATTTATGTGAATCTGGAACCCTGTAGTATCTGTCTGGTTAGCAGGGGCAGGGGGTAAAGAGTCAGGAGAAAGGCCGGACTCTGAAAATACTTCATCTACAATGTCTAACACAGAGGGAAAGCAAGAGGCCTGTGCTGATGTAGTAAAAGAAAATCTCTAAGCCTTTTCTTTGATTCTGAGTAGTCTTGGCTCTCCCAGTGGAAGTGCTTCCTCATGGTATGCAGGGTTTCCCCAAAAGAATAATCCTCAGGAGGAGAGGCTGAAGGGATAGATTCTTCAGCATCAGAATCCTCACAGGGAGGAAGAGAGTATTCCTGTTCAGAAGAGGAGTCAGAGGAAATGGAAACCTGATTTGAAGATTCATATTTTGTCTCTTGCCTAGGCCTCTTATCAGGAAGGGGATGGGAACCCCTGATCAAGGTAATTAGATCTTCGGCCATTTTGAGCATCTGTTTTTTAGGCATGGAAGTCTGTCCAGGAGAATGCTGTACTTGTTTCTTTGTCTTTAGAGCTGCTTTAGTCTTTGCTTTGGAAGCTGAGGTAGGCTTTACATACAACTGTCTAGGTCTGAAAACACCCTCAGAAGTCGATGCCTGCTCAGCGGCTCTGGACCCATCTGAGGGAATAGTTTCCGAGTGTCCAATACCTTGAGTATTTAGAGGCCTAGCTGGCTCCATTTGGGAGTCGGTAGCAGCCTGTGGCTCTGAGTTAGCGGGTGTCAGGGGCTGCGAAAGCGCCTCACTGAGAACCGGCGACTGGCTTAGCGGAAGCCTTGTTGTCGGTTTTGGACCTTGGATGCCTGTCCTTTTCCTTGCGCTTTTTATAAACTCCGGACGTCGGCTGTTCCGATGGCATTATATAATTGAATCTTTGGCCAAAGTAATGAAAGGCAAAATTGTACAGACGCTTAATAGTGTGTTGGTTAAATCTAGCACAAAACCGACAGCTAGCAATGTTGTGATCAGGGTCTAGGCAAGGAATACAGTAAGAATGAAAATCCTTATGAGGAATTTGCTTCCCACAAGAAATACAGTTGTTAACTTTTTGTGACATCGGTCTGGAGCAAGAAAAAAGTTTCCCCAACGGGGTACTTAGCTTTAATGAAGACTTCAGATCTGAAATTCGTTTTTGAAAATCTCAGGAGTCGGCCGACCGGCACTTGCGAACTGCTTTTGCTTCGGGCACCACGCGGCAAGAAAGACTGAAGAAAATGGCGTCGGCTGCATCTTTTATACCCCTGGCACACTGACGTCAGGGAAGAGGCGACAGCAACAGACGCCGGACCAGGACTTTGGAATTCTGGCCAACTGCGGGTAGCCTGCCAGCAAGATAACCCAAGTGTAATGACTGCAACAGTGAAACATGATGATCATCTTGGTTTTGTGCCTCTGCCCACTGGTTTGGAGGAAGGTCTGGGAACCCTTTTGGGGATGGCAGAGAGTGGAAGTAAAATCTGTACCCCTGGGATACAATGTTGAGGACCCATCGGTCTTTGGTGATGGATATCCAGTTTTTTGCATGAAGGGCAAGTTTTCCTCCTAGAGGCACAAGTATTTGGGCAGAGGTGGGGAGTGGAGTAGAGAAGTCATTGGGAATTCTTTCTGTAAGGGGGTGGCTTAGCACTCCCTGCTTTGGAGATGGAGGCACTCCATTGCTTAGATCTCTGCATACCCTGAGACTGTAGTCTGGGGGGGTCTGTTTCCCCTGGGTCTAATTTGAGGTGGCCTTGTGGGGGCTGGAACGTACCAATGCCTACTGAATCTAAGAGGCTGTACTTGTAAGAATTCTTTGACTGTCTGCATAGATTTAGCTTCTTCCATCATTTTAAGAACCTCTTCTGCTTTGGTGCCAAACAAATTGTCCTTGTTCAATGGAGTGTCTAATAACTTTGATTTGACATGGTCTGGCAAGGTCTGCTCCTTAAGCCAAGCATGCCTTCTCAGTACAGAACCAGTGACTGCTGCCCTGCAAGATGCTTCTACAGCGTCGAAGCCACACTGCACTGTATGCTTGCTGACTTGGCTTGCAAAATGTATAAGCTCTTGCAATTCTTTATTTTCTGCACTGTCTGTAAAGGTTGCTATTTTTTGTTAAATAAGTTCCATAATATGTTGTTGGTACTTCAGCATGTGAAACTGACAATTCAAAGCCCCAATTGCGAGAGTTGCAGAGGTATTTACTTTCTTACCCTATCTGTCCAAAGCTCTGGAATCGCTGTCCGAAGGGGTGGGATTCTTAGCTGTAGTTGCTTTGATACTTTTAGGCCCCTGGGAGATGATCTCTGGGTGAGCAGTAGGATTTTTGTAAAGGAATTTGTGAGAGTCAGGTACTCTAATATCTGTCTGGTTTCCTAGGAGCAGGGGTTAAAGTATAAAGAGTAAGACTGGATTCCATAAAGACATCATCCACAACCTCCAGGACTGGGGGTATTGCTAAAGGCCTATGTTGTGGCAAATCTAGAAATTCTCAGAGTCTCTTTTTGGACTGAGGACAGTCTTGGCATTCCCAATGGAAATGCTCTCTTAAAGTATGTAAGGTTTCACCAAAAGAAAAGTCCTCTGGAGGAGAGGCAAAGGGAACTGATTCCTCTGCATCTGAATCCTCATCAGCAGATAAGAGCATGTCTTCATAATCAGATACCTCAGAGCCTTCGGACTCGGACTGCTGAAGCTGCTGGGGACAGGCCTCTTTTTCTCTTAGCAGGGGAAGGCTGACTTCCCCTAATCAACATAAGGTCTTCTGCCATTTTAAGCATTTGATGTTGTGGCAAGGGAACAGGTGCATGCGCTTTGGTTGTCTGTTTTCTAGGCATAGCGCATACTCTTGGCCTTAGAAACTCGGGAATTTTAGACCGAACTGTAGACGCAAAAGTCATAGTCGGTTTGTGTTACACATCGGTAGTGCGAAGAAAGTACAGTTGTGTACAGTTACCATAAATGTAGATGTTCGAGTGTATTCACTGTTGCAGTCATCACATTTGGGTTATCTGCTTGCAGTAGCCCTCAGTCGGCCTGATTTTCAAAGTCTTGGGTCCTGCGTCAGTTGCTGTCTCATCTTCCATGACATCAGGTAGTCAGGGGTATAAAGCATGTAGCCGACGCCATTACATCAGCTTTTCTTGCCTAAGATGTCAGGTGCCCCCCTTAATAGGAAGCAATTACATTTTATATATATATATATATATATATATATACACACACAAGGTTATACCGCCAACAAAAAAGCAAATGCACCAAAAAGCTTTTAAGTATAGTAAAGGAGAATAGAGGTATAGCCAAAAGAAGTCAGGGGGATGGAGGGAGGGTAACCAGGACTGCAACAGTGAATACACTCGAACATCTACATTTATGGTAAGTGTACACAACTGCACTATATTCTTTGTGTTTCACTGTTGCAGTCATGACATTTGGGTAGATTCCCAAAGCCAAGGATGGGAGGAGGAATTTAGACAGCATTAGGACCAGCTATAAGGCCCTGCAAGACTGCAGTGGCAAAGCCAGCTCTGGATTTAGAAAAAATTGGCAAATGGTAATGCTTGGTGAAAGTATGTACAGAACTCCAGGTAGCAGCTTCTAGGATGTCTCTGGTAGGTACACCTCTGAGAAAGACTGTAGAGGTAGATGCAGTCCTGGTTGAATGGGGTCTAATCCCCTGTGGGATAGGTTTTCCATGGTGCTTATAGCAGAAATGAATGCAATGGCCTATCCATTTAGAAATGGTTTGCTTTGAAATAGCCTTCCCCTCTGCCCCTGCAGCAAATGCCACCAGCAGTTATTCAGATTTCCTTAAGAGATTTAGTCCTGTCTAAGTAAAATCTAAGTTGCCTGTGCACATCTAAGGAGTGCAGTATCCATTCCCCTTGGTTCTGTGGTTTAGAAAAGAAGGTTGACAAATGAATGGACTGATTAAGAGCCACACTGGATACCAACTTGGGCATGAAAGAGGGAGTGGTCCTGAGGGACACCCTGTCTGCATGAAAGATGATGAAAGGCTCCACTGCCATAAGGGTCTATAATTCAGATGCACTTCTTGCTGAAGTGCTTGCTAAAAAGAAAGCAGTTTTCCAAGAAAGGAATTTTAACTCTGCAGTTGCAGCTGGCTCAAAAGGAGGAAGAGTGAGTTTTTCCAATACTAAATTAAGGTCCCAGGCTGGAGTTGGGGTTCTCCTGGGTGCTTTTAAGTTTTCGGCCCCTCTGAGGAACTGCTTGAGCAGTGGGTGAGAAAAGAGGGGTGGTTCCGTGTTGTAATGAGCTGAAATGGCTGAAGAGTGAATTTTGAAGGAGGAAAAGGCCCTTGTGAAGCATCTCTGTTAAGTATTGAAGAATGTGAGGTAAATTGGGCGCTGCTGTGGCCATCCCTTGAGTTTGGTTCCAGGCACAGAATCTTTTCCATTTTTCAGCATAAGATTTTCTAGTACTAGGCCTCCTTGCCTCCAAAATGGCATCCAACACTTGTTTACTGAGGGACGGTAACGGAGAAATTAGGTAACTAGCCTGACTGCCAGGTTCAGGGTTTGAAGATGAGGGGTGCAGAATCTGGCTCTCCTGCTGAGACAGCAGGTTAGGGGTCTGAGGTAGGTGCCATAGGACCAACTGTGACACACTGCACAAGAGGGGGTACCAGTGTTGGCATGGCCAGTCTGGTGCAATCAGTATCATCCTTGGTTAGTCCTGTTTGATCTTTAGTAGTACTCTGGAGAGAAGAGGCAGAAGAGGAAAGGCATAAACTGACAGATTTTTCCAGCTGAGGGACAGAGCATCCACTTTCCAAGCTTGTTTGTGGAAGTCCTTGTGCAGAATTTGTCCAGTTCGTAACTCTGGGGGGAGGCAAACAGATCTATATCTGGGATCCTCCATTAGTTGATCAATATGTTGAAAATCTTTGGTTCCAGTTTCCACTTGTGTGGGTCCATGATATTTCTGCTTAGTTCATCTGCCAATGTATTTAGTTTTCCTGGCAGGAATTGAGCCTGTAGATGAACTTGGTAGCTCAAGGCTGTGTTCCACAGAGCCATGGCTAGTCTGCAGAGGGGGTAAGAATGGGTACCCCCTTGCTTGTTTATGTACCACACAACAGTGGTGTTCATCTTTACCATTAATTGTCCTGGAAGAATGTGGTCCTTGAAGGCTGTCAGAGCATTCTGTACAGCTAACATTTCTTTTTGATTGATATGCAGGCGCATTTGACTTGGGTTCCATTTGCCCTGAATGCACTTCCCTGCCAGGTGAGCTCCCCATGCAAAGTCTGATGCATCTGTTGTTAGGGTTTGGCCGGCAAGGGGTAGAGTGAATGGTAGTCCCTTATTTTGGTGCCAGGCCTCTGCCCACCAAAGGAATTCTAACCACAGGCAAGGTATGATAGGAATCATTGCTTCTAGATCCTGAGGATGTTGACACCATAGGCTTTTTAGATACCATTGTAGTTTCCTCATATGCAGTCTTGCATATGGAATTAGTAGAATGCACGAGGCCATGAACCCCAAGGCTTGCAGTATTTGTCTTGCAGATAGCAGGGTTTTTGTGGCCACTAGTTTGAAGTAAGTTGTCAAATGAATTTGCTTCTCTGGTGTGAGGAAAGCCATCTGGGAAGTTGGGTTCAAGCTTGCTGCCAGGAATATAATTTGTTGACAGGGTACCAAGCTGTGATTTCTTTTCATTTATGGTGTACCCCAGACAAGTTAACACCTTTTGTACAAATGCCAGATGATTCAAATGTATGTCCTGTCTTTCTGCCTGAATTAGACAATCGTCCAGGTATGGGTATATTTGAATATTTCTTTAACTGCAAAATGCAATGACTGGAGCTAGGCACTTTGTGAATACCCTGGGCGCAGTAGATAAACCAAAGGGCAGTGCAGAGAACTGATGGCGCATGCAGCCTGCTTTGAAGCAAAGGTATTTTCTGCAAGATTCCCTGATTGGGATGTGCAGGTAGGCTTCTTTTAAATCCAGTGCTGCCAACCAGGCATCTTTGCCTATCATGGGAAGCAACTGGTGAAGAGTTAGCATCTTGAATTTTGGAATCACCAAAAAGGTGTTTAGGATAGACAGGTCCAGGAGAGACAGGTCCAGGATAGGACGCCCATGAGCTGTCTTTTCTGGGTACCAGGAAAAGTTTTAAGTAGAAACCTTGTCCCTTTTCCTCTTGTGGTACAGTCTGAATAGCCTTTAATCTTAGAGAGGGAGAGTACTTGCTTTTGAGCCTCTGCCCACTGATTTTGGGGTAGATCTGGCCAACTGTTTGGGGTTGGTAACTTCTGGAAGTGAAATCTGTATCCTTGGGAAAAAAGTTACGTCTTACCATAAAGTTTCATCTGTATTGTTGATCCTCATTCAGTCATTACGCATGGGTATCGGTTCCGCGCTCGGAACCGAGCTGGCCATTTTCCAAGCTTGCGTCAGCTTCAAACTCTCGAGCTAAACTTTTACCCACAACCCCCCTCTCCCTGTTACCTCAGATTGAGTCTGCAAGTTAAAGAAGGTAGAGGCTACCTCTGGTCAAATAACCTAAGAGAACCGGATGGTGAGATCCACTAGAAACCACAAGAGGGGGAAGGAGGGAGGGTCGTAATGACTGAACGAGGAACAACAATACAGATGGAATGTTATGGTAAGACAACTTCTTTATCTGATATTGTTAATCCTCGTTCATTCCTTATGCATGGGACAGTCTCCAGCTACCTCTATTCCAGGGAGGCTCTCATGGAAGGACATTCCGGAGCACCATAGAACCGAAAGATGCTTTTCCCCTGGAGGCCAAATCCAATGTGTAATGATTGATGAAGGTATGAGGTGTAGCCCAAGTTGCAGCTGCACAGATGTCATGTAAAGAAGCTCTGGCATGGAAGGCAGCAGAAGTTGCCACCGACCTTGTTGAACGAGCTTTCATAGTAGTAGGCAACGAGATATTACGTTGTGTGTAAATAAAGGTCACACAGTCCTTCAACCACCTAGCTAATGTGACCTTAGCAACAGCAGATCCTAATCTAGGTCCAGAAAAGGCCAAAAATAACTGGTCAGATTTACGAAAGGGTTTAGTCCTGTTTAAGTAAAAACGGATTTGCCTGTGCATATCCAGGGTATGTAGGCAATACTCTCCTCGGTTTGAATGATTGGGAAAGAAAACTGGCAATTCAATGGCTTGATTAATGGACATTTCAGAGATCACTTTAGGCAGAAATGATGGATTAGTTCTCAGAGACACTTTCTCTATGAAACATCAAGTATGGACTCTTGATACAGAAAGCTTGAAGTTCAGAAATATGTCTGGCAGAAGTAATAGCGACCTAAAACAAGGTTTTCCATGACAAATACTTGAGGCTGCAAGAAGAGGCTGGTTCGAAAGGTGCCACTGTCAGAGCTTGTAGAACTAATGATAAATCCCATGGTTGAATATGTTTTCTAAAAGGTGGCTTCAAATGATTCACACCTTTTATGAAGGTCTTGCACAATTTATGGGACATAAGAGAGGAATCTCGGACATCCTCATGAAAATTAGAAATTGCAGCCAAATTAACTCTAATGGTAGAGGCCCGATAGACCCGACTGAAACAGGTCGGCCAGATAGTCTAGTATTATCGACACTGGTGCTGAAAAAGGGTCTAACTTGTTTATCTTTCAGCCAACAGGTAAATCTTTTCCACTTGCTCAGATAAGTAATTCTAGTGGAAGACTTATGAGAAGCAATGAGAATATCACATACTGGTAAAGAAAGATCATTCTGCCTGGCAATCAAGGGAATTGGAGTAGCCAAGCCATTTAGCTTCAGGCTGTTCAGGTTGGGATGAATCAGGTTCTGTGGGTGTGAGATCAACTCCGGGATTGGATGGAGAAATCCATGGTCGATCCAGTAGGGGAGGCCAAAGGAAAGGGAACCAAATCTGCCAAAGCCAATATGGTGCTATGAGGATCACCTTGCTTTTCAACCGCCGGGCTTTCTTCAGAAACTGGGGAATGAGGGGAAAGGGTGGAAATGCGTAAAGAAGACCCGAGGGCCAATCGTGGACTAGAGCATCCCTGGGTGATGGTCCCGAAGGGGGAATCAGGGCAAAGTAGTTGCTGCATTTGTAGTTGGTTGGGGATGCAAAGAGGTCACAGCAAGGACGGCCCCAGCGCTGGAAGATCTCTGCCGCTATCAAGGGATTCAGGGACCATGTGTGAGGTTGAAGAATGCACCTGCTGAGTCTGTCTGCTATCACATTGGAACTTCCAGGAATGTGCGATGCTAGAAGAAAACGGTTGGTAGCCATCGCCCATTGCCATATCCTCATGGCCTCTCGACAAAAGGGGTAAGATTTGGTTCCACCTTGCTTGCTGATGTACCAGACCACCACCATGTTGTCTGATGAATCGTAATTGTCTCAGACGGCAGCAGGGGATGGAATGCTTGCAACGACAGAAGCACCGCCCTCAGCTCTAGAACATTTATATGCAGCTGGGCCTCGAGTTGGGACCAAATGTCTCGGACTATCTGTCCCTGACATGCCCCCCCCCCCACCCCATATCAGAGAGGCATCCGTGGTCACTGTGGCTTTGGGTTGCTGGGGGGAGAAGGGGCAAAACCATTGTGACAGATTGTGTGTCATCCACCAATTTAAATCCTGTTTGCACCTGTGGGTTACTCGAATCATGGCTGAAAGAGGATGCTGAAAAGGATACCATTGGGTGAGCAGTAGCCATTGTAGAATCCTCATATGAAACCTGGCCAGGGGAACAATTGTGATGGAGGCTGCCATGGAACCCAACACCTGTAGAACCGAGTGAGCCGTGGATTTTTCCTTTGAAAGGATTGGAACTAGTTGTTGCTTTATCCCTAGAATTCTGTGCTCTGGAATAGCAGCTCTGCAGTTTTTTGTGTCCAAGATAACCCCTATGAATTCTGTCGACTGAGATGGGGTGAGATTGGATTTCTGCCAGTTTATGGTTATGCCTAGCCTTTGAGCAGCGGGGAGAGAGTATGCCAGGGCTTTTTCCAGTAGATGCCTGGTGGGGGCGGAAATGAGCCAATCGTCTAGATATAGAAACACCTGGAATCCTTGAAGTCGCAAGTGAGCTGTGACAACTGCCATGCACTTTGTGAACACTCAGGGGGCTGTAGAGAGTCCGAAGGGCAGTACTCTGAACTGGTAGTGACTGGCTCCTGCACGGAAGCGCAGAAATCTTCTTGATGGCCTGTCCACCTTTATGTGGTAGTACGCATCTTTAAGATCTATACAGTACACATCCAATCATCTTTTACCAAAAGCGGGAGGATAGACTATATTGTGACCATCCGGAATTTTTGTACTCTCACAAACTTGTTCAATACACTAAGACCCAAAATTCGTCTCCAGTCCTCTGTTTTCTTTGGCACCAACAATAGTCGCGCAGAATCCGGATCCTATCTGGTCTGGAGGGACTATTTGGATGACTCTTTTTCTTAGCAGCTTTTCTATCTCTAGTGCTGCTTCTTCCCTTTGACTGGGTGGAACACGTTGGGAAGATTTTTTTAAAGGGACGGGACAAAGATCGAAGGGGTTATGATAACCTCTGGTTATGATCCTTTGTACCCAAGAATCAGTGGTGATGGTTAGCCAGGCAAGAAGGGTACAAGGAGAAATGTCCCCCCAACCACCTCCAGAGGAAAGGAGTTGGGCCGCTCTTCAATTGTGCTAGTAGGATTGACAAGGGAAAGAATCCCTGGAACCCTGGTTACTCAGTCCCCCTCTGCCCCGAAAGGAGCGTCTTCCCTGCGAGTTTCCCCCTCTATCTCTGGGGGAGAACTCTGCCTGTGTGTCACGGAAAGAACCCTGAGATGTCTTGAACTATATCTTCCCACTCTTTTGGTTTCGGGAGAAAGCACGTTGAAGGGAAGGAATAACGGACACCTATGGCAGAAAGGGTCTTACCGTCCTGTTCACATCTGGCCAGTGTGCTTTTAACTTTGGGCCCAAACAACGAGGAGGGCTCAATGGGGGCATTAAAAAAAGAGGAATTAAAGGGTTCCGCGAAGTTGCACAAGCGCATCCAGGCATGTCGTTTCAAGACCGCAGCTGAACCCCGCTGCTCTAACTGCTTCTTCTGATGCATGAGATATCAGTCGCATAGAGGAGTTAGACATAGATTCAATGGTGGCCAGCTGAGAGGCCACTTTGTCACAGACCTCATCAGACATGGTTTCAGAGAGCTCAGAAATCAGATCCCTTTGAAGCCTGGTGAAATGTGCGATATAATTCAGGGACCTGATAGCAAAGATCGCTGAAGCAAAGGTGCGCATAAGGCAGATGGACAGTCTGGCTTTCTTCTTCTGCCAGATCCTTTTTTTGTTGCAGCTGCCATCACCAAAGCATCCACAGGAAGACCTTTGGACCAATGGGGATCTGAAGCAGGAGGGGACAAGATCTTATCTGGCCTCTGGGGAATAGCTTTGACGGTATCAGGAGCCTTCCAAGCACGCTGCACGATGAGCCAGACAAGCTCATCGGCAGGTGGAGTAACCCAGGAGGTAGGGGGCCGGGCACTAAAGGCCTGCAGGAACACAGATTCCTCAGAGGTTGTATTAGAGGACTGTCAGTCACCTCTCTGTTTCAGGATATCGCCAAAGGATACCTCAGAGGGTGACTGAGGGGATCCTTCCCCCTGATCAAAATCTGCGTCTTCGGTGAGGGACTTCTCTGTGGAGTCCATGTGCTTCCTCTTACACTAACTTTTCCGGTGGACCTCCTCAGCGGGAGAAGCTGGAGAAGGCAGCGGAAAAGGGGATTCCTGAGGGAATATGCCCTGCGGCCCTCGCACCCGAGTCCGCTAGATGCGACGTGTGGACCCAGTGTACCAGAGGAGGGCAGAGGTATAGACAGTCTGGAATTGCCAGCAGCAGCGAAAGCCTTCTCCATCAGTTGGAAGGCTGGTCCACCCGAAGCGGAGTGCATGTCTAGGGCAGGGGTCACCCCTCCCTTAAGTGGCTCAGCCTACCGACCCGGAGTCCCTGGATGGCTGCGGAGCAGCAAGCTATGCGTGTCACAGCTGACATCCTGGGTCGTAGCAAAACTTTCCTGCCACGAAGGCAACTGCAGTTCCTTAGTGAGATCCATAAAGGGAACTGCAGAAGGGGAAGACTGTACTATATCCATGGACTTCAAAGGCAATTAAGGAGGAGAATAAGGGGTCTTTGGAGATGGGTGATCACCTCCCAAGGAAGGATAGTTCCTGAGGGATGGGATACCTCTGCCCAAGAGTACCTGGTCCACAAGACGCAACACATCATGTTCGGAAAGGCTTCTAGTGGACCTCACGGAGACTGAGGTAGAAACAGGCCTGCCACAGAAGAGGCAGACTCGGTGCCCATCTCATCTGACCGCACCGAGGACAACACTGCCGAGAAAGACTGGACTACGGTTGTCTGCACTGAAGTCATCGGTGCCGAGGTCATTGTCTGCACAGACACACGGATCGGTGCCGAAGGAGGAGTCAGTGCCGAAGCTGGAACCGACAAAACTGGAGTCAACAATAAAGGCCTCTGTTCCGAAGAAGATCTAGGAGCTGACAGTCTGCACCGACAGAACGGTAGGTGCCGATACAGTGGTAATGGTCTGAACCGAGGAGCCCCTCGGTGCCGATATATAGAAGATTGCAGGACAGGACGGAGCCGAAATCACTAATGGAGCCAAAGGCCTTGGTGCCGAAGGTCTAGGCACCAAAAGCACTGGGGCTGACTGGGACGGGGGCAAGGATTTAGCCTTAGTAGAAACATCCATTTTCTTATGGGCTTTAGGAGGATTTGAGACCTCTGACCCAGAAATAGCCTCTGAAAAGGGAGATTTTAGAAGTCCCTTCAGTATCAGCTTGTTTTTCCTTTCTAACAAAGTTCTATTAGAAAAGTTCTCACAAATAGTACAGGGTGGTTCAACAGATAAATGGGAAGCTCCCAAACAATAAACACACAGTGTGTGCATCAGAAATAGGCAGTTTGCGCCCACAATCAGAACACCACTTAAACCCCCAGACTACCTTTTTTATCTGCCATATTAATTAATAGAAAAGTACCAACAACGGTACAAGAGAGTACCCGAAGGTATGAGAGAGAAAAGGGAAAAAGATTACCAACGATGGTAAAGAGAAAATACCTTGTGGTAAAAGTAAGTAAAAAACAGAAAAACCTGAGGAAATTATGAATGCTAGATGTGATAGGGTAAGAGACATTAAAATATCAACTTTTCTGACAGAAAAGTAATTTGTAAAGCAATTAAACAACAATTGACTGTACTTAGCTCAAGAGAAGTAGCTTGACACGACCGGATGGCAACGTGGCAAACGAAATCTGAGGTAACAGGGAGAGGGGGATTGTGGGTAAGAGTTTAGCTCGAGAGTTTGAAGCGGACACGAGCTTGGAAAATGGCCGGAACCGATACCCATGCGTAAGGAATGAACGAGGATTAACAATATCAGATACTATGTTTAAAACCCATTTGTCCTGGGTAACGAGTTCCAGTTTTTTGCTTGCAAAGCAATCTTTCCCCCTAAAGAAGCAGTCAGTTGTGAAGTGCTTGGAAGTTTTAAAGTCACTGAAATACCTTACCATAGGGGGGGAGTCTGATTTGGAAGTGGGAGCCCCCCACTTAGTCCTGTGCGTAACCTGGGACTGACGCCTGGGTGTTCTGCTGGTTCTGGGTTTGAACTGAGAAGGCCTGGAAGAGGCAGGAAAGGACCAATGTTTTGAGGGCCACTGCTTATTACATCTAGGAGGCTGCACTTGTAAGAAATCTTTAACAGTTTGCATAGATTTAGCTTTTTCCTCCATCTTTTTAAGAACTTCTTTTGCTTTGTCGCCAAAAGTACAGTTTTGTACCTACCATAAATGTAGATGTCCGATAGGAATGCATCTGCAGTCCTTACAAATGGGTTGTCCTGTCGTCAGGCAGCCCTTGATCGGCGGATTCCAAAGTCTGGGCCCGGCTTCGGCTGGTGTCGCACTTCACCCGACGTCATCGCTGCAGTTTTTCGGGTATAAAGGCATCAGCCGACGCCATCTTCCTCAGTGTTTCTTGCCCCAGATGCCAGGTGCCCTCTTGGATGGCTAAATTTGGATAAATGCCAATGTTTCCAAAAAGTAGAGAGCAAACACATAAAATAAGCATGTATGTACATATATACAAACAAATACACCATAATAGATCCCCCCAAGCTAGCTGAAGGATGGCAAATACCTAGGAGTACCTCAGAGGGGAAGGTGGGTGGGTAATCCTGACTGCAGATGCATTCCTATCGGACATCTACATTTATGGTAGGTACAAAACTGTACTATGTCCTTCAAGGATGCATCTGCAGTCCTTACAAATGGGTAGAATACCATAGCTAAACTAGGGGAGGAGGAAAAAGGTAGAGATTATGGTGTAGCTAGGATCCCTTGCAAAACAGCAGTGGCAAAACCTGCTCGGGATCTAGAGTATAAAGGTAAATTGTAATGCTTGGCAAATGTATGCACGGAGGTCCAAGTAGCAGCCTCTATAATGTCCTTAGTAGCCACTCCTCGTAAGAAAGCTGTGGTAGTGGCAGTAGCCCTTGTGGAGTGAGGCCTGATGTTCTCTGGAGTTTTCTTTCCATGGTAGGAGTAACAAAATTTAATGCAATTTCCTATTGGAGATTGTCTGTTTTGAAATTGGTTTTCCTTCCTTTCCTGTTGCATATGCTACCAGAAGCTGGTCAGTTTTTCTATTGGACTTGGTCCTGTCCAGGTAGTAGCGTAATTGCCTATGTACATCCAAGGTATGTAAGAGTCTTTCTCCCCTGTTCTGTGGGTTGGGGAAGAATGTAGGTAGGTGGATAGCCTGATTTAATGACACTCTGGATACCACCTTAGGCATGAATGTAGGATTTGTTCTCATGGACACACTATCTTGATGGAAGATCAGGAAGGGTTGCACTGCCATTAATGCCTGTAGTTCAGAGACCCTTCTTCCTGAAGTTATTGCCAGCAAGAAAGCAGTCTTCCAGGATAAGTATTGCAATTCTGCTGTTGCTGCTGGTTCGAAAGGGGGAAGTGTCAATTTTTCTAGCACAAAGTTCAAGTCCCATGCTGGCAATGGTGGTTTCCTAGGAGGTTTTACATTTTTGATTCCTCTCAGAAACTGTCTGAGCAGAGGATGAGAGAAGACAGGAGGATCAAGCTGTATTCTGCTGAAATAGCTGATGCATGTATCTTGATGGAGGAATAGGACAGGCCTGTATGGAAGAGCTCTGCCAAGTACTCCAGGATGTTGGCTATGTTTACCAGTGTCACATCTTTGCCCTTTGCAGTACTCCAAATGAGATATCTTTTCCACTTTGCTGCATAATTCTTTCTTGTTGAAGGTCTACGAGCCTCCAGGATTATGTCTTTAACCCTTTGGGATAAATTTGGGTTAATTGCTCTTATGTAATGTTCCAGGCAGTCAGCTGCAGAGTTTTCAGGTTCGGATGCAGGATGTTGTAGTTGTTCTGTGTTAACAGTAATGGGATCAGGGGTAGTGTCCATATTTGTTCCCAGGACATGCTTCTCAGCAGTGGGTACCAATGTTGTCTTGGCCAGTCTGGAGCTATTAGAATGATCCTTGGACGGTCCTCTTTGATCTTCAGAAGCACCTTGTGCATCAAAGGAAGAGGTGGGAATGCGTATGCTGTCAGATTTTTCCAACTGAAAGATAGGGAGTCCACCTTCCAAGCAAGTGGGTGGTATGTCCTTGTGCAGAATTTCTTTAGCTGGTGATTGAGTGGGGATGCAAACAAGTGTATTTGTGGTAATCCCCATTTTCTTGTAATGGCTTTGAAGATGTCCGGATGTAGCATCCATTCGTGGGCATCTGTGGTAGTTCTGCTTAATATGTCTGCTAGAATGTTTTCTTTTCCCGGTACAAAAATTGCTTGTAACTGAATGTTGTAGCTCAGAGCCACATCCCATAGGTCCAGTGCCAGCCGGCATAGAGGATATGAATGTGTGCCTCCCTGTTTGTTGATGTACCACATAACTGTGGTGTTGTCTGTCCTTATCATCAACTGACCTTCCTGGAGAAACAGTCTGAATGACTGGATTGCCAATTTTAATGCCAGCATTTCCTTTAGATTTATGTGCAGGCGCAGCTGGTCTTGAAGTCCATAAGCCTTGTATGCACCTGCCCAGCATGTGTGCCCCCCAACCGAGGTCTGAGGCATCTGTCGTGATGGTTTGGCTTGGTTGACTGTTGCAGAAGGGCAATCCTGTGTTTGATTGACAGGCCTGGGCCCACCATAGGAACTCTTGCTTCAGGCATGGGATTATTGGAATTTTGGTTTCTAGGCTGTGCTTGTGTTGGGACCACAAATTTCTCAGGTACCACTGTAGCTTTCTCATATGCAGTCTGAGGGACCAGAATTATGCAGGAAGCCATGAAGCCTAGGGCTTGAAGTACTTTTCTTGCAGTTAGATGGTTCTGCTTTGTTAATGCCAAGAAGTAGAGAGGTAGTTGCTCTTTCTTTTCTGCAGTTAGGAATGCCATTTGTTTTGAAGTGTCCAGCTCTGCACCCAGAAAGGTTATTCTTTGGGATGGAATCAGCCTTGACTTTTTTATATTGACTGTATATCCCAGGGCTTGTAACAGGTAAATGACTCTTTGTAAGTCTTCTGTTAGCTTGTTTTTGTTGTCCGCTTGTATCAGGCAGTCGTCCAGGTAGGGATATATTTGGATCCCCTGAAGTCTGCAATGAGCAATTACTGATGCCAGGCATTTCGTGAACACTCTGGGCGCAGTAGACAAGCCAAAGGGCAATGCTGAAAATTGATAATGCTCTGATCCTGCAAGAAATCTGAGGTATCTTCTGCAAATTGGTCGAATGGGGACGTGCAGGTATGCCTCCTTGAGATCTAGAGTTACCAGCCAAGACTCCTTGCCCAGCATGGGAAGAAGCTGCTGTAGGGTCAGCATTTTGAATTTTGGAACAATGAGGAATGTGTTTAAAGCGGACAGGTCTAGAATAGGTCTCCATTTGTTTTCTTTTCTTGGTACCAGGAAGAGTCTGAAGCAAAATCCCTTTCCTTTCTCCATAGATGGTACCTTTTCCACAGCTCTCATTCTTAATAGTTGAGATATTTGCTTTAGAGCTTCTGCCCTTTGAGTAGGTGGTAGGTTTGGCATTCCTCTCTTTCCTGGTAGAGTATGGAAGTGGAACCTGTAACCTTGGTCTATAGTTTGCAAAATCCATTTTTCCCTTGTGATGCAATGCCAGTTCTTTGAAAATAAGGTTAGCTTTCCGCCTAAGGGTGCTTCTAGTTGTTCCCTGGTAGGCGGTGCCACTGCCAAGTCACTGTGATTGAGTTGTCGTAGTGGTGGTGGCTGCGTCTGCGCCTTGCTGGTTGTTACCTTGCCACTGGCGTCCCCTGTAGGCACCCCTGGATTGGTTTCTGCCTCTAGAACGCCTGTTCCTGCCTCTCTGTGTCATAGAGGAGTCCGGAAAGGACCAATTCTTGGAGGGCCAATTCCTGCTAAACCTTGGAGGTTGTACCTGTAAGAAATCTTTCACTGTTTGTACAGATTTTGCCTTCTCCTCCATCTTTTTTAGTACCTGTTGTGCAGGGGAACCAAATAAATTGACCTTGTCCATAGGTGCATCCAAAAGCTTTGATTTGACATGGTCTGGTAATGCCTGTTCTTTCAACCATGCATGTCTCCTGATAACTGTGCCAGTCATGGCTGATCTAAAGGAAGCCTCCAGTGCATCATAGCCACATTTTAAAGAATGGTTACTAACCTGCTGTATGTTATGTACCATTTCCTGAACCTATTTTTTATCTAAAGATTCTTCAGAGGACAGCTTTTTAGTTAACTGGTCAAGCATAAACTCTTGATAATGAATCATATGAAATTGGCAGTTCAAAGCCCTTGCTGACAAAGTAGCAGAAGTGTAAACCTTTTTACCCCATCTCTCTAAGGACCTAGATTCCCTTTCAGAGGGGAGGGGGTTTTTAGTAGAAGTAGCTGCTACAGCTTTAGGGCCCTGGGAGATAGTCTCTGGGTCTGCAAAGGGAGCCTTATATAAATGGTGATGAGTGTCCGGGACCCTGTAGAACCTATCGGGCTTAGCAGGAGCCGGAGGTAATGAATCAGGAGCAGTGCAAGCATCATTAAATGCATCATCTACAACAGAAAGAACTGGAGGTATGGCTAAAGGCCTATGTTGTGGCAAATGTAGAAAGGTTCTAAGCCTTTTTCTGGAGTCTGAGAAATCTTGGCCCTGCCACTGAAATTGTTCCCTCATAGCATGCAAAGTTTCCCCAAAGGAAAATTCCTCAGGTGGAGAGGTTGAAGGAATGGACTCTTCAGCATCAGAGTCTTCGTAAGGGGAATAAGAAGCCTCAGGAGGATCTGTATGCTCTGAGTCATCAGAGGAATCATCTGTGGATACTGGCTCAGGGGGCTCTGCTCTAGGCCTCTTTTCTGGAGGTGGGAGAGAGGCCCTGTCTGGATGAAGCTGGGATCCACGAATTAAAGAAATTAGATCCTCAGCCAAAGAAAGCATATGGGAGCTGGTGCTGGGCCTGTGTGAAGGGGGTTTGGCAGGCACCGTTTTTGAAACTTTGGCTGCTTTAGCCCTGGCAAAGGCCTTAATAGACATGGCTGCTGGTGGCCTAGCAGCTCCACGTGCAGGGGTAGAAATATCCAGGGGAATAGTGTCTGATAATTCCTGAGAAACCGCAACAGAAGGTTGGATTTCAGAAGCCGATTGTACCAGGTTAGAGAAGGCCTCGGTAGAAGGCATGGTTTCGGCTGAAGAAAGAACCGCTTGCTCGGTTTCGGCTGAAACCGAGACACTCGCGGTTTGCTTAATCGCGGTTTCGTCCGAAACCGCGGACCGCGAGTGTCGGTCCTTTTCTTTGCGTTTTTTTGAAATTTGAGATGTCGGAGGATCCGACGGCATAATATAGGCAAAATCAGAGCCGAATATCTGTTCAGCAAACTCCGACCGACGTCTAAGCGTCCGTCGGTTAAAAGAAGCACAGGCTAGACAAGCTGCTACGTCGTGGTCTGGGCCTAAACAATGTATGCAGTAGGAGTGGAAATCCTTATGAGGTATTTGTTTCCCACAAGATAAACAGTTATTCACTTTCTCTGACATCGGCTGAGGCAAGAAAGAGTCCCCAACGGGGTACTTAGCTTTTTAGAAGTCTTCGAAGTAGTATTCGGTAGTAGTAATCTCTGGATCTGACCGACCGGCACTTGCGAACAGCTTCTGCTTCGGGCGCCACGCGGCAAGAAAGACTGAGGAAGATGGCGTCGGCTGATGCCTTTATACCCGAAAAACTGCAGCGATGACGTCGGGTGAAGTGCGACACCAGCCGAAGCCGGACCCAGACTTTGGAATCCGGCCGACCGAAGGGCTGCCTGACGACAGGACAACCCATTTGTAAGGACTGCAGATGCATCCTTGAAGGACATCAGGCGGTCCTGATTTAAGGGAGCATCCAGCAATTTAGTTTTAACATGATCTGGCAAAGATTGCTCCTTAAGCCAAGCATGCCTTCTAAGTACAGATCTGGTGACAGCAGCCCTGCAAGATGCCTATAGTGAATCAAAACCACATTGCAAAGTATGTTTTCCAACCTGTTCAGCAGAATTCATTAAATCCTGTAAATCCTTATTTTCAGCACAATCAGGAATCAACATTTTCTGTTAAAGCAATCCAATAATATTCTGCTGATACTTTAACATATGAAACTGTCAATTTAAGACCCTGATGGCCAAGGTTGCAGAGGTGTATACCTTCTTTACCCCATCTATCCAGGGCCCTGGAATCTCTACCAGAGGGGGTAGAATTTTTGGCAGTAGTAGCCTTAATGCCCTTGGATCCCTGTGAAATGGTCTCTGGATCCGCAGTAGGATTTTTAAAAAGGAACTTGTGACAATCAGGAACCCTGTAATATCAGGTTTTCTGGGAGCAGGAGGTAGAGAGTCAGGGGCCAAGCTACATTCCAAAAAGGCACTGTTAATGTCCAGCACAGGAGGGATAGCTAAAGGCCTGTGTTGGGGCAGAAGTAAGAAATCTCTACGCCTCTTTTTAGAATCAGAGTAATCCTGGCTTTCCCAGTGAAAATGCTCCCTAAGAGTATGCAAGGTTTCACCAAAAGAAAAATCCTCTGGGGGAGAAGCAGAGGGAATTGAGTCCTCTGCATCAGAATCCTCATAGGTAGATAAGGGTAAATCCTGGTCATCACAGGAGACAGAAATTTCAGAATCCTGTTCAAAAGTATCATAAGCCAATTCAGTCCTAGGTCTCTTAGAAGGGGAAGGTTGGCTTCCCCTGATTAAAGTAATAAGGTCTTCAGCCATTCTTATGTTTTTTAGGCACAGAGGCCTGACCATGTAGTCTGGGCGTCTGTTTCCTAGGCATGGTTAAAGTTTTAGGCCTAGAAGAAGAAGATGGCATTGGTTTAATATGCAAGCCAGTAGGCCTGAATACACCCTCAGAGGCCGGTGACGGCACAGCGGCTCCGGACCCATCCAAGGTAGAGACATCCGCAGGTTCCACAGCTGAAGCATCTCGCGGCATACCAGACTCCGAATGGGTCTCAGTAGAGGCCTGCGAATCTGAAGTAGCGGGCATCGGGGCCTGCGAAAGCACCTCACTGAGTACCAGTGAACTGGTGACTAGCTTAGGAGAAGCATTGTCGGCAGCTTTGGACCTAGGCAGCCTGTCTGTCTTTAATCTTTGCGTTTTTTCAAAATGTCGGTAGTCGGGTGACTTACCGAAGACATATCTGGATAACTGAACAGAGTACCAAAATATTTAGAAGTGAAAATGTACCGACGACGAATAGTTCTTGGTTTAAATAAGGCACAAAACCGACAGCGAGGTACATCGTGGTCAGGGCCTGGGCAAGGAATACAGTACGAATGAAAATCTTTAGGAGGTATTTGCTTTCCACAAGAAATACAATTTTTGACTTTTACTGGCATCAGTTTAGAGCAAGAAAAAGTTTCCCCAACGGAGTACTTAGCTTTAGTTGAAGACTTCGGTTCTGAAACTCGAAAACGAAGATTTCAGGAGTCGGCCGACCGGCACTTGCGAACTGCTTCTGCTTCGGGCACTGCACAGCAAGAAAGACTGATGTAATGGCGTTGGCTGCATGCTTTATACCCCTGACTACCTGACGTCATGGAAGATGAGACAGCAACCGGCCTTGGGACCCAAGACTTTGATAATCAGGCCGACTGAGGGCTACTGCAAGCAGATAACCCAAATGTGATGACTGCAACAGAGAAACACGAAGAACATCTTCCTCAGAATCCAGTGCCTGCTCAGCGGCTCCGGATCCATCTAAGGTAGACATCCGCAGGTTCCATAGTTGAGTTTCGTGGCATATCAGACTCCAAACGGGTCTCGGTTGAGGATTGCGAATCCAATGAAGCGGGGCATCAGGGGCTGCAAAAGTGCCTCACTGAGTACCGGCGAACTGGTTACTAGCTTAACGGAAGCATCGTCGGCAGCTTTGGACCTGTGCGGTCTTGTCTTTATCCATACTTTTCAGAACAGCGGTAGTCGGATGACTTATTGAAGCCATTTTGGAATACGGAGATCAAGAAAGAAAGTATTTAGCGACAGTAAGGGCCAGACGATGAATAGTTTGGGCGTTGAACAAGGCACAAAACCGACAAGGTACGTCGTGATCTGGGCCTAAACAGGTGACGTAGTAAGAATAGAAATCTCGGTGTGGTATTTGCTTTCCACAGGCAAGACAATTGTTAACATTTTCTGACGTTGGTTAGAGCAAGAAAAAAAGATCCCCAACGGGGTACTTCGCTTTAGAAGACTTCAGGATGATTCAAATCGTAAACGAAATCTCAGGTAGTGGCCGACCAGCAGTCGTGCAAACTGCTTCTGCTTCGGGTTCCTCTGCAAGAAAGACTGATGCAATGGTGTCGGCTGCCTGTTTTTATACCCCTGACGTCAGTCCTGGAGCAACAGCATCAGACGCAGAAATACTAAGTCTCTGGTATTCGGGCCGACTTAGGGCTACCTGCAGGCAGATAACCCAAGTGTGATGAGTGCAACAGTGTAACATGAAGAACATCGTTAGATTTCCCTGGAATGTGCGTTGCTGTCAGAAAGCATTGAGAAGATATCGCCCACTGCCAAACTCTCTGGGCCTCTCAACATAGGGGGTAGAATCTGGTTCCCCCCTGTTTGTTGATGTACCATACCACTGACATATTGTCTGTCTGAATTGCAATAGTCCCCGTGGGAAGAGAGTTCTGAAATGCTTGCAACGCCAAAAGCACCACCCTCATCTCTAGGACACTGATGTGCAAATGGTACTCGTGATCTTTCCAAACAACTTGGACAGTCTGTCCCAGATAATACCCCCCCCCCCCTAGGATGCGTCCATGGTTAGTGTAGCGACAGGTTGGGGAAGTACAAACGGTCTGCCCACTGTTACAAGAGTGGACTGAATCCACCAAAGTAGGTTCTTCTTGCAGGAGTGTTTTATGAGGATCTCGTGAGACATGGGTAACTCCTGTATGGACCACTGAGCGAAGATTAGCCACTGTGATAATCGCATGTTAAGTTGTGCTGGGGGAAGTAGTGTTATCGTCGCTGCCACAGAGCCTAGGATTTTGAGGGCAAATCTTGCCTGTACTTTTTTCTTGTTGAGTAAGTTAAGCACTTGACTGCGTAACGTTTAGATCCTTTCTTGAGGAAGTTTTGCCAACATGTCTCTTGTATTTAAATCTGCACCAATGAAGGTAATACGCTGTAATGGCAAAGTACAGTTTTGTACCTACCATAAATGTAGATGTCCGAACTGGATAGCATCTGCAGTCATCACAACTGGGTTGTCCTGTCGTCAGGCAGCCCTTCAGTCGCGGCTGATGTCGCACTTCACCGTCATCTCTGTTGGTCTTGGTATAAAAGCATCGCCATTTTCTTCAGTGTTTCTTGCCCCAGATGCCAGAAGCCCTGTAGAAGGCTAAAAATTTGGATAGATGCCAATGTTTCCAAAAGATAGAGGTAAACACAAAAATAAGCATGTATGTACATAAATACAAACAAATACACCATGAAAGACCCCCACTAGCTAGCTATTAGGAGGGTAAACACCTAGGAGTAGAGGGGAAGGAGGGAGGGTAATCCTGACTGCAGATGCTATCCAGTTCGGACATCTACATTTATGGTAGGTACAAAACTGTACTATGTCCTTCATGGATGCATCTGCAGTGAATACCATAGCCAACTAGGGGAGGAGGATAAAAGTAGATTATGGTGTGTTTAGGATCCCTTGCAGTACAGCAGTGGCAAACCCTGCTCGGGATCTGGAATATAGAGGTAAATTATAATGCTTGGCAAATGTATGCACGGAGGTCCAAGTAGCCGCCTCAATAATGTCTTTGGTAGCCACTGAAAGCTGTGGTAGTGGCTGTTGCAGAATGAGGTCTTATGTTCTGTGGAATTGGCTTTCCATGGAAGGAGTAACAGAATCGTATGCAATTTCCTATCCATTTGGAGATTGTCTGTTTGGAGATAGCTTTTCCTTCCCTTCCTGTTGCATAAAAGTTGGTCAGTCTTTCTGCTATTTTTGTTCTGTCCAAGTAGTAGCGTAGCTGTCTATGTATATCCAAGGTATGCAGAATTCTTTCCCTCTGTTTTGTGGGTTGGGAAAGAAGGTAGGTAGGTGGATTGCCTGGTTTAAAGACACTCTGGATACCACCTTAGGCATAAATGTAGGATTAGTCCTCATGGACACTCTATCTTGGTGGAAGATTAGGAAGGGTTGCACTGCCATTAAGGCCTGTAGTTCTGAAACCCTCCTCGCTGAAGTAATTGCCAGTAGGAAAGCAGTTTTCCATGACAGGTGTTGTAGGTCTGCTGTTGCTGCTGGTTCAAAGGGTGATAGAGTCAATTTTCTAGCACAAAGTTTAAGTCCCAAGCTGGCAATGGTGGTTTCCTTGGAGGTTTTACATTCTTGATTCCTCTGAGGAACTGCCTGAGCAAAGGGTGTGAATAAACAGGTGGATCAAAGCTGTATTCTGCTGAAATAGCTGATGCATGAATCTTGATGGAGGAGTAGGAGAGGCCTGAATGAAGTAGTTGCCAGATACTCCAGAATGTTAGGCATATCTATGTTTGATACATCTTTTCCTCTTTCAGAACTCCAAATGACAAACCTTTTCCATTTCCCAGCATAGTTCCTTCTTGTTGGATGCCTGCGTGCTTCAAGAATAATGTCTTTAACTCTTTGTGAAAGTTCTGGATTAGCAGCTGCTATGTGATGTTCCATGCAGTCAGGCGTTTTAGGTTTGGATGCATGGTGCTGTAGTTGTTCTGAGTTAGCATCAAAGGCATCAGGTATTGGCCACATATTGTTCGAGACATGCTCCTCGGCAGTGGGTACCAGTGTTGTCTTGGCCAGTTTGGAGCTATCAGGATTATCCTTGGACGTTCTTCCTTGATTTTTAGTAGTACTTTGTGTATCAAGGGAAGAGGTGGGAATGCATATGCTGTTAGGCCTTCCCAGCTGAAGGAGAGTGAGTCCACTTTCCATGCTAGTGGGTGGAATGTCCTTGTGCAGAATTTTTGAGCTGGTGATTGAGAGGAATAGATCTGAGGCATTCCCCATTTCTTGAGATGGTTTTGAAGATGTCTGCAGCTGCCATTCGTGGGCATCCGATGTGGTCCTGCTTAACATATCCGCCAGAGAGTTTTCTTTTCCTGGTACAAATATTGCCTGTAACTGGATGTTGTAGCTGAGTGCCAGGCTCCACAGCTCCAAAGTCATTCTGCATAGGGGGTAAGAATGAGTGCCTCCCTGTTTGTTGATGTACCACATGACTGTGGTGTTGTCTGTCCTTATCAACTGGCCTTCCTTGAGAAATGGTCTGAACTTTTGGATTGCCAGTTTTACTGCCAGCATTTCTTTTAGGTTGATGTGTAGGTGAAATTGATCCTGTGTCCACAATCCTATTTGTCCAGCATGTGGGCTCCCCATCCTAGGTCTGAAGCGTCTGTTGTGATGGTCTGGCTTGACTGGCATGCCTGAGCCCACCATAGGAACTCCTGTTTTAAGCATGGTATTAGTGGGATTTCCGTTTCTAGGCTGTGTCTGTGTTGGGACCATAAATTCTTTAGGTACCACTGTAGTTTTCTCATATGTAGTCTGGCAAATGGAACCAGGATTATGCATGATGCCATGAAACCCAAGGCCTGCAGTACCTTTCTTGCTGTTAACTTGTTCAGTTTTGTTAGTGCCAAGAAGTAATTCTTTTTTTTCTGTAGTTAGGAATGCCATTTGTCTTACTGTGTCCAATTCCGCTCCCAGGAAAGTCCTTGTCTGGGATGGTATCAGTCTTGACTTTTGAAGATTGACTGTGCATCCCAGTGCTTGTAACAAGTAAATGACCCTTTGTAAATCTGTTGTCAGCTTGCTTTTGTTGTCTCCTTGTAGCAGGCAGTCGTCCAGGTATGGATAAATTTGGATTCTTACTGATGCCAGGCATTTTGTGAATACTCTGGGCAGTAGATAAGCCAAAGGGCAATGCTGAGAATTGATAGTGCTCTGATCCTGCAAGAAATCTGAGGTATCTTCTGCAGATTGGTTATGCCTCCTTGAGATCTAGAGTTACCAGCCAACACTCCTTGCCCAGCATGGGAAGAAGTTGCTGTAGGGTCAGCATTTTCTATTTTCGGACAATCATCTATGTATTTAAGGTGGACAGGTGGTCTCAACTTTTTCCTTTCTTGGAACAAGGAATAGTCTGGAGTAGAACCCTTTCCTTGCTCTGCTGCTGGCACTTTTCCACAGCTCTCATGTTTGCTAACTCCATTATCTGTTGTAGAGCCTCTGTTTTTGATTTGGAGGTAGATTTGGCATTCCTCTTTTGACTGGTAAAGTGTGGAAGTGGAAGCGGTAACCTTGATCTATGGTTTGTAAAATCCACTTGTCCTTTGTTATGTGGTGCCAGTTTTTGAAAATAAGGTTAGCTTTCCGCCTAGAGGAGCTGCTATTTGTTCCTAGGGTTAAGTCACTGTGGCTGTGTTGATGTAGTGGCAGAGGTTGAGTCTGTGCCTCTGTTGTTACCTTGCCACTGTCGTCCTCTGTAGGTACTTCCTCTGGATTGGTTTCTGCCTCTGGAGCGTCTATTCCTGCCCTTTGGGGTCTTGTGGAGTCAGGAAAGGACCAATTTTCAGTTCCTGCTAAACCTTGGGGGTTGAACCTGCAGGAAATCTTTAACTGTTTGGACTGATTTTGCCTTTTCTTCCATTTTCTTCATAACCTGCTGGGCAGGTGTACCAAACAAACTTGTCTTATCCATAGGAGCATCTAGCAACTTAGATTTAACATGATCCGGTAGAGCTTGCTCCTTTAGCCATGCATGCCTTCTAATTACTGTGCCAGTCATGGCTGATCTAAATGAAGCCTCCAGTGCATCATAGCCACATTTTAAAGAATGGTTACTAACCTGCTGTATGTTATTTACCATTTCTAATACATATTTCTTATCAAGAGATTCATCAGTGGTTAGCTTTTAGTTAACTGATCAAGCATAAACTCTTGGTATTGTATCATGTGAAACTGACAATTTAAAGCTCTAGCTGAGAGAGTGGCTGAAGTGTAAACCTTTTACCCCATCTGTCTAATGACCTTGCTTCCCTTTCAGAAGGAATAGGGTTTTTAGCTATGGTCGGCTACTGTGGGACCCTGGGATATAGTTTTGGGGTCTGCAAGAGGGGCCTTGTAAAGGTGGTGATGAGTATCTGGCACCCTGTAAAATCTGTCTGGTTTGGCAGGGCAGACATCATTGAAAGCATCATCCACCACAGAGAACAGGAGGTATAGCTAAGGGCCTGTGCTGTGGAAGGTGCAAAAGGTCCTAAGTCTTTAGTCTGAAAAATCCTGTTGCTGCCATTGGAACTGTTCTCATGGCATGCAAGGTTTCCCCAAAGGAGAATTCTTCTGGTGGGGAAGCAGCTGGAATGGATTCTTCAGCATCAGAATCTTCAAAATTGGAGAAAGGAGCCTCTGGCTGGTCAGTTATGTCTGATTTATCAGCAGAATCATCAGAGGACACTGGCTCAGGGGCTCGCCCTAGGTCTCTTCTCTGGGGCTGAGAGGCCCTGTCTGGGTGAGATTGAGATCCTCTAATTAATGAAATTAAATCTTCTGCCAAAGTAAGCATTTGAGAACTAGAAGAGGGCCTGGTTGAGGGTTTAACAGGCACTGCTTTAGTAGTCTTCCTTAATGGACATGGCTGCTGGAATGGTGTCTGATAAGTCAGTGGTAAGCACCATAGCCTCAGCTGTAGAAATAGATTCAGCTGTATTTTGATCAGTTTTCTCGGTTTCAGTAACCATGGTTAAAATCAGAACCGAAAAACTGTTCTGCGAACTCCGACGGCTGGGCCTAAACAAGGCAGGCAGTAAGTGGAAATCTTTGGTTAAACAATTATTAACTTTGCTTCTGGGCGCCGCGGCAAGAAAGACTGAAGAAAATGGCAGTTGTTATGACTGCAGATGCATCCATGAAGGACATCAAGGCAGATTCTTCTGCATTTACAGTAATGCCTAGTTTTGAAAAGAGATGGATGGTGTAGTCTCTTGCTTCGATTAGTAGCTGCTTTGTGGTGGCAGGAGCCAGTCTAAGTATGGGAACACCTGTAATCTCCGACGTCTCAGATGAGCCGTGACTACTGCCATGCATTTGGTAAACACCCTGGGGGCTGAGGCGAGTCCAAAGGGCAGAGCTCTAAACTGGTAATGACTGGCTCCCAGCCAGAAGCATAGAAATCTTCTTGCGCACCTGTCCATCTTTACGTGGTAGTACGCATCCTGAAGATCTAACGAGCACATCCAATTGTCTTTTCCCAGAAACGTGAGTATAGACTGCAGTGTTATCATCTGGAACTTTGACTTTTTCACCGACTTTAGTCTGTTGAGATCCAGTATGGGTCTCCAAGTCCCCTATCTTTTTTGGAACTAAAAAGAATCGAGTAAATTATGGATCCTAGTTGGTCTGCGGGGACTTCTTGGATAACTCTTTCTAGCAACGTTTGAATTTCTAGTGTTGCTTGATCACTTTGACTGGGTGGAATGTCTGGGATAAACTTTAGCGGATGAGGTGGACAGTGAAAAGGAATGCTGTAACTCCTGGATATAATGGACTGTACCCATTTGTCTTAATTCAAATTTAGCCAGGCTTCTGGGTACAGCGATAGTCTCCCCCCGGCTGCCTCCAGGGGTGGACAGGTGGGCCTCCTTTCAGGAGCGCTGGAAGGGCCTACCAGAAACCGTATCTCTGTCACCCTGGTTATGCGGACCCCCTCTGCCGCGTGGATGGACTCTTCTGTTACTTCCCCCTCTGCCCCCTGGGGAAGAACCACCATGAGTGTCAGATAAGACTCCTTTGGACTTACAGAACCACATTTTTCTGCTCTTTTGACCTTTAGGATAAGGTCTGGTAGGGGTGGAAAAATGGACTCCAACTGTAGATAGAGTCTTACCATCTTGTTGGGTCCTGGTGAGAGTTTCCTTCACTTTTGGCCCTAACAATGACAAACTATCAAAGGGATTTGTCAATAAAGGAAGATCGGAAGGGTTCTGCAAACTCGCAGAGGCGCATCCAGGAATGTCTGCGAAGAGCTATTCCTGTGCCTGCTGCCCTGCTCGCTCCATTGGCTGCATAGGATATGAGGCGCATGGAGAAGTTAGAGATGGAGATTAAGGTTGCAAGCTGGGAATTAACATCATCAGTCAAGTCCCGGGCTGTAGCACCTTGTAGGGCATCTCCTAGCTCTTTTAGGAGATCCCTCTGAAGTTGCGTGAAATGAGACAAATAATTCAGTGACCGCAAGGTAAAGGCCACTGAGGAGAACATGCGCTTCCCGCATCTGTCCATCGTACGAGAGTCCTTGTTCGGTGGATGGACAGATACAGATGTTTCAGCTAATTCCTCCTTTGTGGCCACTGCCACCACCATTGCATCTACAAGAACCCCTTTTGTTAAATACTGCCCCATCTTCCGGAGCCGTAATGAACTTGTTAGGCCTCCTTGGAACGGAGTCCACTGAGTCCAGAGAATCCCACACATTTCGACTCACCAAATCCAGGAGAGGGTTGAGAGGTGGAGGGGGGAGAGCTAAATGCCTCCAGGTATACAGACTCATGTTCAGACGGGAAAGGGACTTCCAGCCACACCTCTGCTTAAGAATCTCCAGGATGTCTGAAAAAGAGACATCCTTAGAGGGTGTTTGTGGGGACCCTTCTGAATCCTCTAAGTCAGTATCAGAAGTGACCGACTCAGGGGAGTCTATGTGCTTCCTCTTAGACTGTCTTTTCCGAGGAACCTCCTCGGGGGGGGGGGGGGGTGCTCCGGGAAGGTATCGGAAGAGGAGGATCCACCCATTGTGACTTCCTGGGGCACTGGCTCTCTACTCTGTGGGTGATGGAAGGATAATGAAAAGGTGGACAACGGTTCCTTAGGGGGAAGAGAGGCTGGAGTCGAAGGTGGAGCAGACTCCGTGGAGAGCACACTCCGCATCACCTCGAAGGCACCACGGTCCTGAGCCGAAAAACTCTGGCCCTAGCAGGCTAGGAGATCTCTGCGGCACCGAGGAGGGTGGCTCCAAGGCTGATGTGGGAACTGAACTCACCTAAGCCGAGTGGGAGGAACGGTTCTGACAAGGGTCCAACTCGACCCCCCCCCCCAGAGCCGACCACGGAGTGTCGGCCCCCAGGTCCCTCGATGGATGACAGCATCGAGGAAACCGAAGCAGACAGAGCTGAGACAGCAGTAGTGATTACTGGCTCCGGCTTTTCCAGCACAACTTCCATACTCCCTGGCTGCAAACTCGTTCGGGTCGGAGGAGGAAAAGGCGTAATTAATTGGAGGTACCATTGTCGGCTCAACGATCTGATGGGCTGGGCTTGAGAGAATTTCTGCTAGGGCCCGGGTCCGGAGCAATCTCTTCACTACCCGTTTCACATCATCATCTGATAGCCTGGAGGATCTAGAGGAATGACTCGATTTGTGGCTACCTGCCACAAATTGTAATAAAGAGATTGCGGCACCGAGCAAACAGGCTGCAAGGACAGTGACCGACTCCTTTTTTCGGCTCCACAATGGTTCCGATGAAGCAGATGAAACAGAGGGAGAACTATGTTTTTCGGGCCCGACAACGGTCGGAGCCGAGGAAGTAGCAACTTTGATGCTGCTTGTTGGCTCAGATACTGGAGCTGATGAAGCAGCCCTTTTTGAAGTATCCAATTTGGAAGTCTGATTGCCTTTATCCACTTTCAATAAGCCCCTTAAAAAGAGCTTGTTTTCCCTCTCCTGTAAGACCCTGGCACTAAAACTATGACAGATGGAGCAGGAATCTTGGAGATGGACTGGTCCGAGACAGTACACACAACTATTGTGTCCGTCAGTTACGGACATTTTTTGAGTGCAGGAATCGCACTTTTTAAATCCTGATTTATGTTCCTTAGCTGGTTCTTTCGACATATCTACTGTAAGGACGACACACTAAAACCATAAACAAAAAATATAAGAATTAGCACAGGAATGGTAGCAAGACAAAGTTTTTTTTAGAAGAAAAAGGAAGGAAAGGGAGGAGAAGTCTCTAAGTTAAAAGACCACCTCCTCCACCCGAGGAGATGCCTCTAACTCAAACGGCGTCTCCTGAGAGGGAAAGAGAAAGGAACAAGAATCCTCTAAAATGGATTTTTGAAGAGACAAGGCCCAAAGAAAAAACAGCCGCAAGGGAAAAAGTTACCAAGGATAAAAACAAATTAGTGCAAAGACTATTACTACAAAAACGAATAGATTATAAGAAATAGTATTTAGAAGATTAGCAGTATTAAGCTATAAATACGAACATTTTACAAGCCTGAGCCAGTGAAGACAATCTCGAAGCTTCAAGTGGCAAACGAGATCTGGGGAACAGCCGCTAAGCACCAAGGGATAGGACTTAGCCTTGAGCCAGTAGAAGCTCTCGAGCTTTGGTATACGGCCGAGTCGTAGCAGAGTTTCAGCTCCGAACCCAACCAGCAAGAATGAAGGCAAGCTGGGACTACATAACATACAATGTTTCACTCTGCACAGTGTAAACAAGAAACAGCATAGAATTTTGAACAATGAAAATAGAATTAAATAGTGCACAAGGCTTTAATTAAGTAGGTTGCAGGAGGTTATGGAAACTTAAGTAAAACTGATTGAAGATCGATACAACATTGTAATGCAATTAGTGGTACTGGAAACTGATTTTTTTACATGCTGTGAGCTGTCACTTAATGGTCAGACAATTCTAATTTTTTTGCATACATACACAACACACCAAACCTAACATTTTAGAAACCTATGCAAAATGATTAGAGAAAAAATTGTTTGGAAACACCCCACTCTGGATATTATCTTGATCACCCAATGATCGGTAGTGATGGATTCCCAGGCTGCTGGGTGAAGGGAGAGACGTCCCTCGACTGCCTCCAGAGTAGAGCAGTTGGGCAACCTTTCAGGGCTGCTGAAAGGGCTGGCCCAAGAACAAATCTCAGGACCCTTGATTCCTTAGACGCCTTCTGCCGCGAAGGGTGGCACCTTCCAATGGCTTCATTTCCCCCTTTGCCTCTGGAGGAAAAGTCTCCCTGTGAGTCCTGAAAAGTCCCCAGAGACTTCTGGAAAAATAGCTTTTTACCACCACACTAGTTCCTAGAAAAAGGGCAGTTGTGGGGTAGAAGAGCATATTCCTATGGCAAAGAGGGTCTTTCTGTTCTTCTCGCACTGGGAGTGCGCGTTTCTGACCACAGGGTCAAAATGGGATGACCCAAAGCGCGCGTTGATAAAGGACGTCTTGAAGGGTTCTGAGAATTCAAAGAGCCTCAAACCAGGCATGACACCCAATGGCTATGCCCGAACCGGCCTCCTTTGAGGAATCCTCTTGCAGTATACGAGTAACCTCGCGGACGTGTTGGAAACAGCATGAAGGGTGGCCATTCTGGAGGAGAAGGCCTTCTTGTCTTCTTCAGACATGGATCCCAGAATGGACCTAGATTTCCTCGACAAGGTCTCTCTGAAGCCTGATCACATGTTCCAAGTAGTTCAGTGCACCCAGAGAAAAGGTCGCTGAAGAACAGACCCACTTACCAAACCAGTCCACTGCCCTAGACTCCCTGGTCTGGAGGGTGAATGAAGAGCTTTTCTGAGCCAGCTTTTTCTTCTTGGCAGCTGCCACCACCATAGCATCACCGGGATGCCCTTAGTCCAGCGAAGCCTGTCCATAGGTGTGCTAAGAATTTTATCTGGGAGCATGGGTATGGGGCTCTACCATGTCTGGTTCTTTCCATGCCCTACTAGAGATAAAGTCAATCGGGGTCAGGAAGGGGGTCCCCCAAGATGTAGATGGCCTGTCCCAAAACCTTCCAGGAACACGGACTCGTCAGAGTTAGATTTGTGGATAGATCACCCAACTTTCTGTCACAGAACCTCCAAGAAGTCTCCAAAGGAGACATCCTCAGGTGGGGATCTGGGGGAACCCTCCCCTTCATCCACATCCGTGTCTTCGGTAAGGGATTCCAGAGGGGAATCCAAGTGCCTCCTCTTGCATGAATGCTTCCTGTGCACCTCCTAAGGGGGATGCTCCAAGCAGGTGTTGGAGATGGGGTGCTCTTGCAGGGGAGCCAGCTGAAAGCTTCCTGGAACAGGCTGTCCCATGGTGGACAGAGTCGAATGATCCGGCGCAAGCAATTCAGCTGGGAGAGGGGTCGGATCCGAAGAGGGGAGAGTTGAGGATCTCATAGTAGCACAGAACAGTCTCTACTATTCTGAATGCTGATGGGAAAACGAGACCCCGAGGGCAACTGTGTTGAGGCCAGCTTCATTGGAGTTGAAGCCCAGCGAACTCTTGCTGTGCTCGGCGCCAAAGGTGGAGTCTGAGCCGAACTATCGAGACCCAAATCGCCAAGGGGAAGGGGCAACTCAGAAAAATTGGCCACTGAAGCCAACCCCCTTAGACCAGACTCCGAAGCTACAGCTCAGAGAGTCAGCCGGGCCCAAGGATACTGCAGCCGAACTGCTCAGGGTGACCGTCGGCATCGAGGTACAGTTACCTGCCAGTGCAGACTCCTCAAAACTTGGTATTCTCAGACCAGTGGGCTCCGATGCCAAAGGTCAGATCTGAGAAGGAGAGAGAGGCATGAAAACTGGTTGAGGGTCTCCACTCCAGGGGGAGCTGCAGCCGGTAAAATTCAGATCTGAATCTGCGCCTTCAGAAATTTTCTCATAAGCCTGTCCACCACAAATTCTGAAAGGCTACAGGAAGACCTAGTAGAAGAGGCTGTTGACACCGGCCTGGAGTGGTGCCTCAACGACGCCAGAATAAGGGACTTGGGTAAGGGACCCTCCAGCTCTGGGGAGAAGCAAGGGGAACAGCGCAGAGGAGATGCTGAAGCAGGCAGACAGGCAGGATTTCGCCAGTGGTTCTCCCGTGGGGGCAGACACTTTGTTGGGAGAACATTTCCGCTTGTCCCGATACTTAATCTTTTAGGTCACCTTCTTGGTAGGGGTTTGAGCCTCAGAAGTGGATTCCATAGTTAAGGGGGAGGAAGAAAGGATAAGACCGCTGAGGATTCATTTATTCCTCCTATCAGTGTGCTGGTTAAAGCCCATGCAAACAGAACAGGATGTATCTAGATGGCCCACCCCTACACCGATTACAGACAGTGTGGCCATTGGAAGGAAGGAGCTTATGCCCACACACTGTGCATTTTCTGAGGCCTACTGGTTTAGAATTAGCCACTGCAGGAAGAAGAGAGGAAAAGGTAGAAGGGAGTAGAGAGAGAAAGACCTAAGCTACCAGCCCTCTAAACTACCAGCTAACTACAAAAACTTTTTTCTTTTATTTTATGGGTAGGAAAGTAAGGGGACAGGAGAAAATATTCAAAACAAATTTACAGCACCCATACCCTGGAAGGAGCTCAGCAACAGACCTTGCAGCTGTTCAATCAAGCGGAAAACGAGATATGAACAACAGGGAAGACAGCAGAATGGCTACAATCAACAAAACAGTTTTAAACGACGGTATGAAGGTAACAGAGACTTTCAACAGTTCAAACAACAAAATAAAAGGACTAAATATTGATTTCAAACATGTCTGCACAGTAGTTAGCAGTATAGCAAGATGTGATTTGAATAACTGTATTGTGAATTTATCTGGGGTTGATTTAAGTGAAACTGAAATATCTGTTTTGCAGTATGGTTTAAAGTTTATACTAACAGGTCTACCTAGAGCACATTTTATTAAAGCAGAAGTGTTTAAGTTAATAAGAAAACTGCATTTGGTTAATTATTTTGGATGTAATGGTGAAAGTATGTCAGTCAATGAAGAAAGTGCATCTGCAAGTGAAGGTGAGTTGCTGGATTTCTTCTCTTGTGATTCTTCATTTGAAACAGCTGCAAATGTTAATGCATACTGCACTTTAAATACTGGAATGGTTATTTAAACTAGCAATTTTATACCTGCATTTAATAACCAGGTGATTTTGCAATTTTCTAAGATACTTAATTTTGCATTAGAATGCGGTGATGGTGCTGCGGTAGCGTTATCGCCTCACAGTTAGAAGTTGCCCGTTCAATTCTCAGTTAGATCGTCTTCTGTGTGGCGACATGCGTGAACGGGCGTTCCTTCGTTGAAGGTTGTGCGTTAGGCCCTGCAAGCCAGCACGTAAAACTCTACTGCCAATCATTAGCGGACCGGAGTTCCGCTGTGGCGACCCCTAACCTGGAAAAGCCGAAAGACACAAACAAACTTAATTTTGCATTATAGAAAGTTTTGAAAGATTTTTCTTCTGAGAAGAAAGACATTTTGTATAACATGAGTAAGAATGAATGGTTGTCTTTATTAAATTTATGTAAAAGATCAGACAATTATAAAACCCTCAGATACAGATAGAAAAATTGTTATGCACTGGAAACAATACATGAAAATGTGTATGGACCATCTATCCGACGGCCAAGTATAAAGGGCAGTAAATATTGATGTTTTTTTCATCAGGCTATAATGAAGTTTAAAGAACTAGTAGCTAAAGGCCTAAGACTGGGCTATTTTACAAGAAAAGATGCCCTAAATAAATTTAATGTAGAAGGAAACTCAATGGCTAAGTTTTGTCTGCCAAAGACACAAAAATGTAACCCCCCCAGTAGACCCATAGTAGCAGCACAGAATGATTTTCTCCACACTTCTGGAATTTTTTTGCATTCTTATCTTTTGAACTATGTAGTTAAGTTAAATTTTTATATTAAAGACACTTTTCATTTTTTGGATAAAACAAAGAATGTTAAATGTGATAAATATTACTGGATAGTTATAGATGTAAAAAGTCTCTATACAAGTATTATCCATGAGTTGGGTATGGAAGTTGTTAGATTTTTTTCTAGGTAATAGTCCTGTTAGTAATTATGTGATGAAATTATTGTATTTTTGTTTGACTAATACTTTTTTGATTTTAATAAGCTCATTTATCAAGTACAAGGTACTGCCATGGGTGCATCTTTTGCATCCATGTATGCTAACCTGTTCATTGGCCTTTTTGAAGCTGAGTTTTTGTATAGCTTGATTTTTTTTAATAGTTATGTTATTTTATACTGCAGATATATAGATGATTTGATTTTTTATGCAGGGGGGGTGCTGAAATAGCCCCCCAGTTTATAAGTGATTTAGACGCAGATCGTTTTCAGATAAAATTTCATGGCTTACAGACAGGAAAACAGTTGACTATCTAGATGTCACTTTGACTATTAGGAACAATAAGATAGTAACTAACATACACAGAAGGGAACTGGAGATTATAATATTTTGGATAGTAACGGTTGCCATCCACCACATACTTTCAAGGCGCTACCTTATAATCAATTATTGAGAGTCAGCAGGCTATGTAACAATGAAATGGGCCTAGAAAAGGAAATAATAAAAACATGCATTAATTTCAAGCAAAGGGGGTATGATGAAAATGCTATTTTAGATGCCCTTCATAAAATAATAGATACCAGCTTACTTCATAAGCCTTTAGTAAATAAGATAAATAATAGAGAATTTAATACTGTGCAGGAGTGTAGAAAAGTCTGTTTTGTTGCTGTATATAATATTTTAAGTGAGAAAATTATTGATGCCATTAGCCATTATTGGCCCTACTTAATTACTACAGAAGGGGTAAAAAATCTTTGTAGAACTGTAAATATCTCTTTCAAGAGAAGTAGAAATATCAAAGACATGGTGGTACACAATGTATTTGTTTCACCTGGTGAAAAATTAAATCTGCAGGTTTTAGAATGTGGCACCTTCCCTTGTGGAAGGTGTTAGGTTTGCTCCAACATTACCAAATGCATTGAAAAACTAAATGGTGTAAAATTCTGTTCCACTTCTGCTTTTTCATGTATAACTAAACCAGTGGTACATGCTTTGTTTTGCCCCTGTAACTTGTTTTATATCGGGGAGACTAAAAGAATATTCAAATTACGGTTGCAAGAACATATTAGAGACATAACATATCAGAGACATAAAAAACAATAATGCTATGAGCCCTATAGCTTTACACACTTTTTGTACTTGTCATAGCAGTGACTTTTCACTATTAAAAGTGTGTATTTTGGAACATATATCAAAAACAGATGAAGTATTAATGAAAAAGAAATGATTGTAGAGATAGACTTTATATATTTTAAAATATAATAAATTATCTCCAGCAGGTTTAAATAGTGAATGTAACTGGAGAGTGTTTCTTTAAAATGTATATATGATTATTTTAATTGATGGTTGATTAATTAGGTGATTGTTTGATTAATTGTATTTAAGTGAATATGTGTGTGTGTCTGTATATATATGGATGTAAGGTGTGGCATATTTTTAACTCCAGGAAGGCTGTGCTGAGGTACCAGAGTGTTATTCAGTGTGAATAAACTATTTAATACAAGACCGGTGGCATCTTTTTCGCTGGCTTTGTAGTCTGGTGTGTTTTAACACTTGTTTGGTGTTTTATTTATATTCTGAGATAGGCATGAAAACTGGTAGAGTGTCTCCGCTCCAGAGGGAGCTGCAGCCAGTAAAACTCCCATCTGAATCTGCACCTTCAAAAATTTCCTCATGACCCTGTCCACCTCAAATTCTGAAAGGCTACAGGAGGACCTAGAAGAAGAGGCTGTTGACCCCAGCCTGGAGTGGTGCCTCAGCGACGCCAGAATGAGGGACTTAGGTAAGGGACCCGCCAGCTCTGGGGAGAAGCAAGGGGATCGGTACCAAGGAGATGCTGAAGCAAACAAGCGGAATTTCGCCAGAGGTTCTCCCGTGGGGGCAGACACTTTGTCGGGAGAAAGTTTCCACTTGTCCCGATCCTTACCATTTTAGGTCACCTTCTTGGTGGGGGGTTGAGCCCCAGAAGTGGATTCCATAGTTAAGAGGGAGGAAGAAAGGATAAGACCACTGAGAATTAATTTATTCCTCCTATCAGTGTGCTGGTTAAAGCCCACACAGACAGAACAAGAGGTATCTAGATGGACCGCCCCTAAACAGATTATACAGTGTGGCCATCAGAGGGAGAGAGCTTATGCCCACACACTGTGCATTTTCTAAAGCCTACTGGTTTAGAAACAGCCACTGCAGGAAGAAAAGGGAGGAAAAGGTAGAAGGGAGTAGAGAGAGAAAGAGCTAAGCTACCAGCCCTCTAAACTACCAGGTAACTACAAAAACTTTTTTTTTTTTTTTTTATTTTACGGGTAGGAAAGTAAGGGGAAAGGAAAAAGATAAAATATTCAAAACAAATTTACAGCACCCAAAAAAGGCTTAGATATCCTGGAAGGAGGTCAGTAACAGACCTCGAAGCTGTTCAACGGAGCGGAAAACAAGATCTGAGGGATGGAGGGAGAGTGGGGCATTATGGGTAGGACAGGAGGAGCTCAGCTTTCGGCTCCAAGGCTGGAGTATTGAGCAGAGTCAGATCCGTCCAGTGGAAGATCAAATGAAGTCAACAACTTCAGATGGTTTATTTTCTGAGCTGCAGAAATGAAATTTTGCCAGAGAAAGGTAGCACTCTCAGAGATCTGGCAGCTGACTGGTCTTTCACATCTGCAGATATGCAGAGGAAGGAGTCTGAATCTGAGAGACTGCCACAGAGAGGGTAGCATGGCACTACTACTCATATGCCAGTAAGGCAGTGTGTTTGCTGAACATTCCTTGATAATCTTTATGAATCGGTAAACATGCTGGAGATCCAAACTGCAAATCAAGTATCCTCCCGACAAAGGAAAGGAAAGCCTACACTGTTTTTCAGACCATCAAGGTCACTTATCTTCAGCAGCAGTAAAAAAAACTGCAGTGGTATCCAGACTGCCTCTAGTCTGGTGGATAAACTTGGATGGTTCTTTTTTGGATTAGGTTTAAAAAGTCTTCTCTCATTACACTCTTCTGAAAATGGGAAAAAATAATGGAAATGTGTATGGCTTGCCTGGGTGACGAAGGGACTATATTGCCTGTAGACGAAACAGACTGAAATTACTTGTCTTGCACACTGGCTTGTCATGTAGCAGTCAGGTGGAGAAACAGGCAACTTATGAATGCCTACAGAGTGGAACAGTCAGCCAATGTTCTCAGAGATTTTAATGTATGGACCAGCACAAGGGCCACAGAGTCCCCTATTTTGACAATTCCTTCTGCCTTTGGGACAATAAAGGTTTGGGAAGTTATTATGGAGACAACTGATCCTTCCAGAACCCTGATTTCTTTGCCATCTATGCTAAAAAAAGGGACTTTGTGAACTCCAACACAGCACCATCACCAGTGAAGGCTGTCCCTTCTTTCTTCACATTCTTTAATCTTTAAGCTTGGGTTCAAATAAGGTATATCCAAGCGAGAGAGGAATTAGAAAACCATCATCTTAAAATTCTCAGCAAAATAAGTTAAGCAGAGTCAGGCACGACCGTTAAGAGATAATGACATCTACTGCCCTCACCACACTATCCATAGAATTAAATGCAAAATACATAATGAAGTTGGTATTTTATGACAGTCGCTGCCTCAGAGAGCTTTGTTTTCAGTTCATAAAACAACCATTCTACCAGACTTTGGTATCTCATTGAAAGTTCCTGCCGGGATTTCAACATCTGGGCCAAATATTTTACCTTTACAGTGAAGGTAGGGGTCACAAACTCACTTCCCTAAGTGGTTCACTACTCTGACCTCTGTGTTGGTTGGATGGATGAATGGCAGGATTCTAGTGTTAGAGTCCCCTTAAGGGCTGCCGCAACAACAACAAAATTAATCACTGATGCCTGAATGCAACAAATCTCATTACTTGGATGTTGAAGGATTTTGTCCCACCTCATGGAAACCAGTGAAACATCTGAAAGCCTCCATGTTCACAACAATGTTGTCAGCAGGGCATTCTCTCCAGAAGATGGCATAGGTGACCAGAAAAGTATTGAAAGATCCTTTGTGGTGTTGAAGTGGGGTAAATGCCCCACTTTTAAATGACTTACTAATCCTTTGTTGACAGCGGTTAGTCCCACTAGGCTAGTGGCCTCGCTTTAGGTGAAACCTGAGGTGGTATTTACGCTACTAGGGGATATTTGATCAGGGCATCTGGGAACTTCCCCTACTCTCTTCAATACATTAGTACAGTAAAAGGCTAACTGCCCTTCTGGGCCATTTTAAGCCTAGCCAATTATTCCTTGTGAGAGTCAAACCCTGCACCTTGTGACTGAAAGGTAAATACCTGAACCATCATACTGTACAGTACAGGGAGTGTTTTAAAAGGTAAGTGCATAGTGAGTAAGCCGCAGATGCATGCTTTGATGAGTCATCTACAGGACTCGACTGATCACTGGTGCAGAGGAGTGAGAGCTGCGTACAGTCATACAGTACTGTATTCAGTTCTGTTATTTTTGTTACAGGTGTATTTTTGTGTGCGACTGTCTACAAGAAAAAGGAACCACAATGTTTACCTATTGAAACCAAAATACAAATTATCAATAGACTAGAAAAGGGTGAAACTGGATTATCTTTTGTGAAGATTTTCAATGTTGGGAAGGCCACAATCTCCGATATCAAAAGTAAAAAAATATATACCTGTGAAGTTTGAATCAAATTTGGACCGTGAACATGGATTCTAAGGCTAGCAATGGCTTTTTAAAAAACTTCAAATCTCGTCATGGCATACGAGAAGTACAGGTTCAAGGGGAATCTTTCTCGTGATGCACCTGCTGCTGAAAAATTTAAAGAAACATTCTTGGCCCTTTTGGAAAAAGGTGGGTATTAACACAATGACGTGCAGAATGCCGATGAAATAGGTATACTGGCAAACATTGCTCCGTAAATCATTAGCATCCAGGCAAGAAACAGCGGCCCTTGGTTTTAAATTTAGCAAAGAATGAGTAAAAATTATGGTAACCACAAATGCCACTGGAAGTCATCTCTTACTCCCACTGATTGGCAAAGCCAAAAAGCCCTGATGTTTCAAAAACGGGCATGTCTCCTACTGTGCTACAGAGCACAGAAGAACGCTTGGATGAATTGTGAAATATTTCTTAACTGGTATACAAATGAATTCATCCCAAATGTTAAGATCAAAGAGAAAGGGAAGAAAACTGGAAAAGTACTACTTCTGCTGGATAATGTACCATTACATCCAGGAGTGGAGAAATTGAATGCAGTTTATGAAAATTTTGAAGGGATTTTTTTGCCTCCAAATACAACATTGATTCAACCAATGGATTAAAGTGTTAAAGAAAAGCTTAAAAAGGCATATAAGAAGCAAGTCCTACATCATTTATTATTGGCAGAAGATGAGGAAAGTGTGGTGGCCTTTTCAAAAAGACAGTCTTAAAGGTTGCTGTTATATGGTGGCTGATGCTTGGAACACATTCTCAAAAGATAATTTTAAAAAGGCTTGGAATAGATTGCTGGATGAGAGAGGAAAAAATTGATGTGGACACCACTGAAGACCTAAACAAAATTGTGGACATGTTCCAGGCAATCCCAGGATTTTCAGACTGACAAAGATGATGCACAAAATGTGGTTAGAAAAAGACAATGATCCTGGCTTTCAAATTTTGAATGATGAAATTTTGTCATTTGTGCATGAAGAAGAAAAGGCAGGGAAGATGCTGGAGATGGGGATGGTGAAGAAGTCATGAAGAGGCTTTTACAGCACTGGAAACTTCAATGTCCTAGTATGAGCAACAAGAAAGCTGTCCTACTCAGCTTCTCCTGTTGAAGAGAAAGTCTTTTCTTGGCAGCTAAATCAGGCTATCAAATTTGGTTCAAAAAAACAATTCATGATTATTTTTATAGTGGATTATATGTAGCTGTGTCATGTGGTATCTCTTGCGCTGTTATTTGGCAAATAAATATTTTACTACAATAATATACTGTACCATTTTGTACTTGCAGTAAATTTGTTTTCGTTTCCTTGTTTAATGTTTATCAAAAAAATTTAGAAATTGTTTATCTAGTTCATCAAAAAAATTTAGAAATTTTTTATCTAGTTCAATTATATATTTGATTATCCAAACGGTTTGAGAAATAAATATTTTACTACGATAATATAGTGTACTGTTTTGTACTTAGTAAATTTGTTTTATTTTTCTTGTTTAATGTTCATCAAAAGCATTTTTAGAAGATTTTTATCCAGTTCAATTATGTTTGATTATCCAAACTTATCCAAACTACCCTGGGTCCCAATTAGTTCGGATAATCAACTCTCTACTGTATAGACTCGACCAGACTGACAAATCTAATCTGCAAACTAATGTAACACAAATCTGACTTCACTAAATATGATAAAGAAAACTCGTACAACTAGACCTCCGCTCAACATTTTTTGTCAAGGAAAGGACACGTCTGCTCAACTTATAAAACTTATTTAAAAAGGTCATAGAAGCAAATTAATACCACAGCGCTTATCTGGATTTGGCCAACATAAAACCCCAAGCTGGCATTACAAATGTAGACCCTTTCGTGGTAAGGCAAATAGCATACTGGCTGAAACAAAGAACCACACAGTTAAGGTGGCCAAGTAAGAAGGTAACTAATGGTGTTCCTCAAGGCTCTGTACTGGACTTCTTACTGGCATGCACTTTTATGACCTCCAAACCATAAACCCAGACCTACAGCTAAGTTTGCATAGGACCATAGCTGGGTGTTAATGTCCATTTACCACTTGATACAGAACACCTTTAGCAAAAATTAATCCTTATAAATTAACACTATTAGAAATGGGTTAAAATTAAAAGCAAAAAGGGGAAGTACTGCCAAATTTGGCAAACAACTATCTGCTGCTTACACTACAGCCAATATGCCACTCCAAACTGACATGGTAGTAAGGTATACAAGCACCATGGTTAACAACGCCCCGTCGTCTGACTACCATGTAGCATCAGTAGTCAGAAAAAGTTTAACTTCTGCAAACAATACCTAAAGGTTTCGCATTCAAGTCAACAGAAGTTAACATGCCACTACAGTTAGATTTGATTAGGCCACTTATACAGCACAATGCTCCCTTTGGTATGTACCTAGACAAAATTGGTCAGGGGCAACCATTAAATATGTTTTCCTATAAAGTGGTTCTAATTTATGGTGCCCATGAATCAGAACCCTAAGGTAAAGCAACAACCATTTACAAGTAGTGTATGATGCTTTTTTTGCTAAAGTGAATAAAATAGATTGCAGCTTTATTTCACTCCAGAAACAAGCAAAGCAACCGCCTACATCTTGCACTGCAGCACAAGACTCCCACCTTATTACATTTCTGAAAATTTCCTGTCTACCAGTATTGTTAACTAAAACTAAATGAGGTAGCATGCATCTCTTGCCATGGGATCTTTTATACACACTTGAGGTACCACCAACTCAAGCAGATACAACTATGGTTTAACTTCTCTTTCCACTCACCATTTCAAAGATATATTCAAACCTGAAATCACCTTGTGGGGGACAGTTGTGAGTCTACGCAATTTCCAATGTCTTGTCTGAGGGGGGACTGTAAAAGGGAATCCTCTTTCCCTGAAAAGTACACTTGTGTACACTTACCATAAATGTAGATGTTCGAGTGTATTCACTGTTGCAGTCATCACATTTGGGTTATCTGCCTGCAGGGAGCCCTCAGCCGGCCTGAACACCAGAGTCTTGGGATTTTTGTGTCGGACGCTGTTGCTTCTTCCATGACGTCAGGTATAAAACATGCAGCAGACACCATTACATCAGTTTTTTATGTCCCAGATGTCAGGTGCCCCCAAAATAGGAGGCAATTACATGGTATGCAATACCCCCCAGCAAAAAAACAAATACCAATGATATAAGATAAGCCAGACAAAAAGGATAGGAAAGAAATAGTACAGTAGTGTATACTTACCATAAATGTAGATGTTGAGTGTATTCACTGTTGCAGTCATTACATTTGGGTAATTTGCAGGCAGGTTGCCCTCAGTCAGCCTGAATAACAAAGTCTTGGGTCCTTTGTCGGTTGCGGTCTCCTCTTCCATGACGTCAGGTCATCAGGGGTATAAAACATGCAACCGCCGCCATTTTAATCAGTTTTTCTTGCCCCAGATGTCAGGTGCCCCCCAAATGGGGAGCAAAAATATATATAAATAAACTGTAAATATACAAGTGCACCTTAGAAACATAAAATCTACTTTCAACTAAAAGCAAATACACCACAAAGGCTTTTTGAGTACAGTGAAGGAAAGAAAAGGTATAGAATGGGGGATGGCGGGTGGGTAACTCGGACTGCAACAGTGAATACACTCGAACATATACATTTATGGTAAGTGTACACAACTGTACTATGGTCTTCATGTTTCACTGTTGCGGTCATTACATTTGGGTAGAATCCCAAAGCTATGGATGGGAGGATGGAACTAAACAGCATTAGGAGCAGCTATAAGGCCCTGCAGGACTGCAGTGGCAAAGCCTGCTCAGGATTTACAGAAGAGAGGTAAATGATAATGCTTTGTGAACATATAAACAGAGCTCCAAGTAGCAGCTTCTAGAATGTCTTTGGTTGGGACCCCTCTGAGAAAAGCTGCTGAAGTAGAGGCAGCCCTGGTGGAATGGGATCTGATCCGCTTGGGCACAGGTTTACCATGGTGCAAATAGCAGAAACGAATGCAGTGGCTTATCCATTTCGAAATATTCTGCTTTAATATAGCCTTCCCCTCTGATCCTGCAGCAAATGCTACCAGTAGTTGGCTCAGACTTTCTTGGAGATTTTGTCCTGTTTAAGTAGAATCTTAGTTGTCTGTGTACATCCAATGAATGCAGAATCCATTCCCCCTTGTTCTGTGGATTTGGGAAAAAGTTGGCAGGTGAATGGTCTGGTTAAGAGCCACACTGGATACCACTTTAGGCATAAAAGAAGGATTGGTCCCGAGGGCCATCCTGTCCGGGTAAAATATAATGAAAAGCTCCACTGTCATGACAGCCTGTAGTTCTGAAACCCTTCTTGCTGAAGTGACTGCCAAAAGAAAAGCTGTCTTCCAAGAAATAAATGTTATATCTGCAGTAGCTGCTGGTTCAAAAGGAGGCATGGTGAGTTTTTCCAGCACAAAATTGAGGTCCCATGCAGGAGTTGGTGTTCTCCTGGGAGGCCTTAAGTTTTTGGCCCCTCTGAGATGCTGTTTAAGCAGTGGATGAGAAAAGAGGGGAGGCTCTGTGTTGTAATGAGCCGAGATGGCAGAGACATGGATTTTTATTGAAGAAAAATATAGGCCCTTGTCAAGCATCTCAGTTAAGTATTATAAAATCTGAGGAATATTGGGCTTTGCTGTGTCTAATCCTTGTGCTTGGTTCCAAGCACAGAATCTCTTCCATTTATCAGCATAAGATTTTCTAGTACTAGGCCTTCTGGCTTCCAAAATGACATCCATCACAGGTTTACTGAGAGATGTGGTTTGAATAATTAGTTGATTAGCCATGCTACAAGATTCACAGTTTGGAGCCGAGTGTACAGCATTTGATAGTTCTGCCGAGACAGTAAATGAGGTGTTTGAGGCAAGTACCATAGAGGAAGGTGTGACATATTCCTTAGAAGTGGGTACCAGTGCTGGCGAAGCCAGTCCGGAGCAATTAGGATCAGTTTTGTTTTTTCCTGTCTGACTTTTAGTAAGACCTTGGAGAGTACAGGCAGAGGGGGAAAGGCATAGACTGATAGGTTTTTCCTGCTGAAGGATAGAGCATCCACTTTCCAAGCTTTTTTGTGAGGAATTCTTGTGCAGAATTTGTCCAACTGATAGTTTTGAGGAGAGGCAAATAGATCTATATCTGGGCTCCCCCATTTCTGTGTTAACATGCTGAAGATTTGTGGATCCAGTTTCCATTCATGCGGGTCCATAAGATGTCTGCTTAGGTTGTCTGCCAGAGTATTTTGCTTTCCTGGCAGGAATTGAGCTTGAAGATGTATTTGGTAAGTCAAGGCTGTGTTCCACAAGGCCATGGCTAGTCTGCAAAGGGGGTAGGAATGGGTACCCCCCTGCTTGTTTATGTACCACATAACTGTGGTGCTGTCCATCTTTATCAGTAGTTGTCCTAGATGAAGTAAGTCCTTGAAAGCTGTCAGAGCATTCTGAACAGCTAGCATTTCTTTCTGATTGATATGCAGATGCATTTGGTTTGGGCTCCATTTGCCGTGAATGCATCTCCCTGCCAGGAGGGCCCCCCAAGCATAGTCTGATGCTCTGTAGTTAGGGTTTGGGTGGCAGGGGGTAGAGTGAATGACAGTCCCTTGTTTTGGTGACATGTCTCTGCCCACCAAAGAAACTCCTGTTGTAGGCAGGGAATGAGAGGAATCATTGTTTCCAGGTTGTGACAATGCTGGCTCCATAAACTTTTTAGGTACCATTGAAGTTTCCTCATATGCAGTTTTGCATATGGAATTAGTAGAATGCAGGATGCCATGAACCCCAAAGCCTGCAGAATTTGTCGTGCAGATAACTGGGTTTTTGTTGCCATTTGTTTGAAGTATGTTGTCAATTGCATTTGTCTGTCTGGCGCGAGTTAAGCCATCTGGGCAGTTGTATTCAAGCTTGCACCCAGGAATGTAATTATTTGAGAGGGTACCAGATGTGATTTCTTTTTGTTTATGGTGTACCCTAGACATGCTAGTAGCCTTTTTACAAATGCCAGATGTTGAAGTAGAGTGTCTTTTGTCCTCTGCCTGAATGAGACAATCGTCCATATAAGGATAAATTTGAATGTTTCTTTGTCTGCAGAATGCAATTACTTGTGCCAGGCACTTTGTAAAGACCCTGGGCGCAGCAGATAAGCCAAAGGGCAGTGCAGAGAATTAGTAATGCAAAAAACCTGTTTTGAAGCGGAGATATTTTCTGCATGATTCCCTTATTGGGATATGCAGGTATGCCTCTTAAGTCTACAATTACTAACCAAGCATTCTTGCCTTGCATAGGCAGTAGTTGTTGTAAAGTCAGCATTTTGGAATGTCCAGGAACGTGTTCAGAATCGATAATTCCAGTATTGGACGCCATGAATTGTCTTTTCTGGGTACCAGGAAAAGTCTTGAATAAAATCCTTGTCCTTTTTCCTTTTCTGGTACCAGATGAATAGCCCCCATATCCATGAGGGACATGACTTTTTTTCTGGGCCTCTGCCCACTGGTTTTGTGGCAGATCCGGCCATCCATTTGGAATTGGCAAAGTATGGAAATGAAATCTGTACCCCTGGGATACTATGTTTAATACCCACTTGTCCTGAGTAATTAACTGCCAATTTTGAGCATGAAGTGCTAGTTTTCCCCCCAAAGGGGCTGCCAAAAGATAAGTGCTTGGAGATGGTAGAGGAAAGTCATTGAGACTGCTTACTGTAGGGTTGCGCTTTGTTTCCAACAGATTTGGAGGTGGAGGCACCCCACTGCTTTGACCTGTAAGAACCCTGTGACTGATATCTGGAGCCTTTTGAGCACCTGGGTTTTCCCTGAGTGGCTCTGTTGGACACAGGAAAGGACCAATTTTTAGTAGGCCAGTGCCAACTGAACCTGGGTGGCTCCACTTGCAAGAAATCTTTTAAAGTTTGCATGGATTTAGCGTTGTCTTTCATTTTCTTTAAAACCTCTTTTGCTTTATTACCAAACAGGGTATCATGCTGCAAAGGGGCATCCAACAGTTTAGCTTTAACATGATCAAGCAGATTTTGCTCCTTGAGCCAGGCATGCCTTCTAATCACAGATCCAGTAACGGCGGCCCTACAAGAGTCCTCCAAGGAATCAAAACTACATTACAAAGTATACTTTTCAACCTGTTCTGCTGAACGCAATAAATCCTGTAACTCTATTTTCCACACAATCCAAAATCAACATAATTTTCTGTTTCAGTAAGCCCATAACATGCTGTTGATATTTAAGCATATGAAACTGGCAGTTTAAAGCCCCGACTGCCAAGGTTGCAGACGTATAAACCTTCTTACCCAATCTATCCAGCGCCCTGGAATCTCTATCAGAAGGGGTAGGATTTTTGGCTGTAGAAGCCTTAACACCCTTGGGACCCTGAGAAATAGTATCAGGATCAGCAGCAGAATTTTTGAAAAGAAATTTGTGGGAGTCAGGAACCCTGTAATATCTGTCTGGCTTACTAGGAGCCGGAGGCAGGGAATCAGGAGCCAAGCTTATTCCGAGAACACATCAACAACAATGTCTGAAACAGGAGGTATTGCCAAAGGCCTATGCTGAGGAAGGAGGAAATCCCTAAGCCTCTTTTTTGATTCAGAGAAGTCCTGACTCTCCCAGTGAAAATGTTCCCTTAAAGTATGCAAAGTCTCCCCAAAAGAATAATACTTAGGAGGAGATGCAGATGGGATGGATTCCTCTGCATCAGAAATCAGAATCCTCATAGGGTGGAACAGAAAATTCCTGATCAGAAGAGGAATCAGAAGAAATGGAAACCTGATCTGAAGATTCATAATCAGTGCCTGGCCTAGGACTCTTAGCAGTGGGGGTTGGGAACCCCTGATCAAGGTAATTAAATCCTCAGCCATTTTGATCATTTGTTTTTTAGGCATAGGGGCCTGAGCACGTGGCTCATGCGTCAGTTTTTTAGACATAGAAGTTGTTTTTGACCTTGTTTTTTTGCTGGCGTCGGTTTAATGTAAAACTGTTGAGGCCTGAAAACACCCTCAGAAGCCGGTGCCTGCTCAGCGGCTCTGGACCCATCCAAGGGAGAGACTTCCACGGGTTCAATACTCTGGTGGCATACCGGACTCCGAATGGGTCTTGGTAGAGGCCTGCGACTCATAAGTAGCGGGTATCAGGGGCTGCGAAAGCGCCTCACTGAGTACCGGCGAACCGGCAACTGGCTTAGAAGCTTCGTCGGTTTTGGACCTCGACTGTGTCTTTTTCCTTGTGATTTTTGTGAACTCCAGTAGTCGGATTTCTAACCGATGACATTTCAGGGTAGTTAAATCCTGAAAAAATATTTAGAAGCAAAAATATACAGACGCTTAACAGTGCGTTGGTTAAAATTTAGCACAAAACTGACAGCAAGGCATGTTGTGATCAGGGCCTAGGCAAGGAATACAGTACAAATGAAAATCCTTATGAGGTATTTGCTTCCCACAAGTAATACAATTATTAACTTATACTGACATCGGTAAGGAGCAAGAAAAAGTTTCACCGAACGGGGTACTTTGCTTTAGTTTGAAGACTTCGGTTCTGAAACTCAAATATGAAAATTTCAGGAGTCGGCCGACCGGCACTTGTGAACTTGCTTCTGCTTCAGGCACCATGCGGCAAGAAAGACTGATTAAAATGACGTTGGCGTCGGATGCATATTTTATACCTCTGACGACCTGACGTCATGGAAGAGGAGACGGCAACCGACGCCGGACCCAATACTTTGTTATTCAGGCCGACTGGGGGCAACCTGTCAGCAGAGTACCCAAATGTAATGACTGCAACAGTGAAACACGAAGAACATCAAGAGAAGTCAGGGGGCTGGAGGGAGGGTGACCAGGACTGCAACAGTGAATACACTTGAACATCTACATTTATGGTAAGTGTACACAACTGTACAATCACTGTTGCAGTCATCACATTTGGGTTGATTCCCAAAGCTAAGGAAGGGTGGAGGTAGTTGTGAAGCATTAGGGCTGGCAAACAGGCCATGTAAGACTGCTGTGGCAAATCCAGCTCTGGATTTAGAAAATATAGGCAAGTGGTAGTGCTTAGTGAAAGTGTGTACAGAGCTCCAGGTTGCAGCTTCCAGGATGTCCCTGGTAGGGACTCCCCTGAGAAATGCTGTAGAGGTAGATGTAGCCCTAGTGGAATGAGTTCTGATCCCCTGTGGGGTAGATTTACCATGGTGCTTGTAGCAGAAATAGATGCAGTGTGCTATCCATTTAGAAATGGTTTGCTTTGAAATGGCCTTGCCCTCTGCCCCTGCAGCAAAGTTGACTAGCAGCTGGTCAGATTTTCTGAGAGGTTTAGTCCTGTCCAGATACAACCTAAGTTGCCTGTGCATGTCCATGGAATGTAGGATCCTTTCCCCTTTATTCTGAGGATTAGGAAAAACAGTTGGCAAATGAATGGACTGGTTTAAAGCCACACTAGACACCACATTGGGCATAAAGGATGGGCTAGTCCTGAGGGAAACCCTGTCTGCATGGAAGATAATGAAGGGTTCCACTGCCTTAATTCTTGCTGAAGTGATGGCTAGAAGTAAAGCTGTTTTCCATGAGAAGAATTTTAACTCTGCTGTGGTCGCAGGTTCAAAGGGTGGAAGTGTGAACTTTTCTAATACAAAGTTAAGGTCCCAGGCTGGAGTGGGAGCTCTCCGGGGGGTGTCTTAAAATTTTAGCTTCTCTCAGGAACTGTTTGACCAGAGGATGAGAGAAGAGGGGTGGCTCAGTAGTATAATGAGCTGAAATGGCAAAGGCATAGATCTTAATTGAAGAGAAGGATAGGCCTTTGTGGAGCACTTCTGTTAAATAACAGAGTATATGAGGTAAGCTGGGCACAGTTGTGCTCACTCCGTGAGAATGGCTCCAGGAACAGTATCTTTTCTATTTTTCCGAATAGGATTTTCTAGTACTAGGCCTCCTTGCCTCAAGAATGACATCCAGCACCTCTGCTTACTGAGGTTCGCTGGTGTTGAATTCAGGGGATTAGCCAGGCTGCAAGGTTCAGGGTCTGCAGCTGTGGGTGCAGAATCTGGCCTGCCTGCTGGGACAGCAGGGAAGGAGTCTGAGGCAGGTTGCCATGGTTGCAGCACTGTCCTACTGCGCAAAAGAGGGTACCAGTGCTAGCATGGCCAGTCTGGCGCAATCAGGATTGTCCTAGGCTTGCCCTCTTTGATTTTTATTAGAACCTTTGAGAGGAGTGGCAGAGAGGAAAAGGCATAGACTGAAAGGCTTTCCCAAGTGAAGGACAGGGCATCCACTTTCCAAGCTTGGCTGTGGGGAGTTCAGGTGCAATATTTGCTCAACTGCTAGTTCTGAGGGGAAGCAAAAAAGTCCACCTCTGGTGACCCCCCCACCTGCTCCTCAAAAGCTTGAATATTTTGGGTTCCAGTTTCCATTCGTGTGGATCAAGGAGATTTCTGCTTAAGTCGTCTGCCAGTGAATTTAGTTTGCCTGGCAGGAATTGAGCTTGTAAGTGCACTTGGTTGCTCAAGGCTATGTTCCACAGAGTGGGTAGGAATGGGTTTCCTCCCTGCTTGTTTATGTACCACATAACTGTGGTGTTCTCTGTCTAACAATAATTGTCCTGGAAGAATAAGGCCCTTGAAGGCTGTCAGAGCATGTTGCACAGCTAACATTTCTTTTTGACTGATATGCAGGTGCATTAGCTTTGGGTTCCATTTGCCCTGAATGCACTGTCCTGCCATGTGAGCCCTCCATGCATGGTCTGATGCATCTGTTGTTAGGGTTTGGGTGGCAGGGGTAGAATGAAAGGGAGTCCCTTGTTGTGGTTGCAGGCCTCTGCCCTCCAAAGGAACTCTGTCCTTAGGCAAGGAATGATAGGAATCATTGTTTCCAGGTCCTGAGAATGTTGACACCAGAGACTTTTTAGGTACCATTGAAGTTTCCTCATATGCAGTCTTGCATATGGAATTAGTAGAATGCAAGAGGCCATGAACCCTAGGGCTTGCAGTATTTTTCTTGCAGATAGACGGGTTTTGGTGGCCAGTAGATTGAAATAGTTTGTCACATAAATTTGTTTCTCTGGAGTGAGGAATGCCATCTGGGAAATTGTGTTCAAGCTTGCTCCCAGGAATACAATCTGTTGGCTGGGTAACAGTTGTGATTTCTTTTCATTGATGGTGTACCCCAGTAAAGTGAGAAGTCTCTTTACAAATGCCAGGTGCTGAAGTAGCAATTCCTGACTGTCTGCCTGAATTGGGCAATCGTCCAAGAATGGGTAAATTTGAATTTCTCTCTGCCTGCAATATGCAATGGCTGGAGCTAGGCACTTTGTGAATACCCTGGGAGCAGTAGATAAGCCAAAGGGAACTGCAGGGAACTGATAGTGCACAGAGCCTGCTCTGAAGCGTAGGTATTTTCTGCAAGATTCCCTTATGGGAATGTGCAGATAAGCTTCATTTAAATCTAGGGTTGCTAGCCACGAGTCCTTGGCTAGCAAAGGAAACAGCTGTTGGAGAGTTAACATTTTGAATTTTGGAGCCACCAAAAAGGTGTTGAGAATCGACAGAACCAGGACAGGAGGCCAAGAGTTTTCGTTTCTGGGGACCAGAAACAGTCTGGAGTAAAAACCTTGTCCCCTTTGTTCTGCTGGAACACGTTGCCTTGATATTGAGAAGAAAAAGTACTTGCTTTTGGGCCTCTACCCACTGGTTTGGTGGTAGGTCTGGCCATCCACTTAATGGATGGGAGTGAGTGGAACTGGAATCTGTATCCCTGGGAAACAATGTTTAAGACCCATTTGTCTTGGGTAATGTATTGCCAATTTTTGGCATGCAGTGCAAGTTTTCCTCCTAGAGGTGCAAGTACTTGGGCAAGGCTTGGAAGAGTTCAGGATAAGTCATTGTGCAATTTTACCAAAGGATGGAGGCTTACTACTCCCTGTTTGGACTGAAGGCCTGGAAGGGACTGGAAAAGACCATTTTTTTGAAGGCCAATGCCTACTGAATCTAGGTGGCTGTACTTGTAAGAAATCCTTAACAGTTTGCATATATTTAGCTTTCCTATCCATTCTTTTGAGGACTTTCTTCTGCTTTATTACCAAATAGAAGCTCTTGATTTAAGGATGCATCCAGTAATTTTGCTTTGACATGATCTGGAAAGATCTGTTCCTTAAGCCAAGTATGTCTTCTAAGAAGAGACCCAGTGACCGCAGCCCTGCAAGATGCTTCTAAAGCATCAAACCCACATTGCAAAGTATGTTTACTAACTTGGTTAGCAGAATGCATTAATTCTTGTAAATCTTTGTGTTCTGCACAATCAGGCATCAACATTTTTGTTTAATTAGCTCCATAATATGCTGCTGATACTTTAACATATACTGGCGTGGGCACTCCACAATAACCACGGCTCGAACAGGAAAAAAATGTTTATTGCAAAACCACAGGTCACAATTCCAAATGTCGATGTAAGATCAGTTAAGCGCTTTCATCTGTATACAATACAGACTTCCTCAGAACCAATCTGACATTTTTAAAACGCCATTTAAATAACCTGTTTTGGCGCCAAAACTGTGTATAAAAACATATAAAATTTAAAGAGACAACCTCAATAATAAATTGTTTCCCCCTACTATTTAATATCAATAATTAATAATGTTGCAAATATTAAAAATAATTAAAAATAATTACTTAAAATGCGTCATATATAATCTATATGAAGATAATCTATATGAAAATACAACATGTTGCAGGAACATATATAACATAAGACATGAGCTATGCCATAATAAGAAATGGTTTAATACTAATGTATTCATTTAAACCAGGAAACCTTGTAGCATCAGTAATAATTTGCCATTTACTTTCTTTACTGGCCAATGACGCTTTCCAGTTCCCTCCAAATGGTGAAACATCAACCTGGTCTATTAGGGCGAACTTAAATTGATGTTCATCTCCTTTGACAGAGAAATGTCTATATAATGCATTATTTTTGTCCTTTACTTTTATCCTATAAGTATGTTCATAGATTCGTCTCAAACTGTCTCTCTGTCTTTCCTATATAAAATGCGGGGCAGGCATTGCAAGTGGCGATGTAAACAACATGTGAAGTGTTGCAATTACCCGCCCTGCATCTTATATATGTATTATTAATATCTTCTAATACAATGCTTTCTGCTTCGTTGATTACACTACATTGTTTACATCGCCCACATTTTTTAGTTCCTTGCACTTTCTTTTTGTTGCCTAACTGTTTTGACACTTTTTCAAACAACATTTTGATGTTGGGTCCAGTCTTTAATACAAATCTAGGTTGACTACCCAAAATAGAAGCTGTGTCGTCGTTCACCATAATTAAATTCCAATGCTGCTTAACAATATTCATAATGTAATTAACATAAGGTGAATACATCAAAACACACACTCGATTGGTGTTGCTATTTGATAGGGACTGAACTTTAACATTCACAGAGTTCTTACCTAATAGGGGAGTATACTTATTCCCCCATTCCCGTCTAACATATTCTAATGTATCCGTCAATAATTTAAAAGGATAGCCTCTAATGCTAAACATAGTCATCAATAATTCAAGTTCTTGATCCAAAATATCTCTAGTGGAAGACATTCGAGCGGCCCTGATGCACTGGCCCTTAAAAACATTTTTAAAAACATATAATGGGTGATTACTATTAAATTCAATATAATCATTAGAAAATGTCTCTTTTCCTATATATTTGTGAGACAAAACCTTCCTCTGAATGACTAATGAAGGTGTCTAAATATGCAATACCACTGTCACTAATATTGTAAGTGAATTTTAAAAACTCAGTGGTACTATTGATATAATCAATGAATAATTTGATGTCGTCCTTTGGACCATTCCATAAAAGAAACAAATCATCTAAATATCTAGTGTAATAGACTGTGTGTGTAAAAAATCACTGGCAAAAAGGAATTCTGTCTCCCATTGTAACATGACAAGATTGGCGAAAATGGGAGCACAAGATGCTCCCATAGCAACACCTCTTTTCTGCCTGAAGAATTCACCTTCAAATTGAATACAATTATGATCTAACACCAGTCCCATCATGTCTGTGATCAAACATATCCGGTCCCATTCCACAACAGAAAAATTTCTTAAACTATTACTAAAAAATTCCAAACCTGTATCTCTGGGGATACAAGAAAATAAGTCAACCACATCTATAGTGACAAAAAATAATTGTTTGTTCCATAAATCAGACGTGAGATGACCTAAAAATGTCCATGAATCCTTAATAAGGTGTGGAATATTGTCAGATAGGTTTGACCCATCTGTCTATGGCCACCCCAATTGGATAGGTCTTCGATCTACTTCCCGAGACAATGGGTCTGAAAGGGGGATTGGTTAAACTTTTATGTACTTTGGGAATACCTATGATATTGGCCAACTTGGGCATCTCAACTTTTAAATAATTGTATGTCTCACTAGTAATTCTGTGATCAATGTAATATTCTTCTATCGCTAAATCTATTTTCTTATAACCTATGTTGATTTCATTTAATGACACTACATCATAGTTCCCCGTTGAATATAAAATGTTGTGTATATGATTATTATAATCCAATGTATTGTATAACACAATCCCACCCCCCTTGTCCGGTTTCATAAACCTTATTTGATTGTTTGTCATAAAAGAATTTAAACATTTACGTTCGTCCACAGATAAATTATCGTTAATAACATATTCAAATTTACGATCTCTCTTACGGGTTGAATTCCAACTATAAATATCTCGACACACCATCTTTTCAAAATTCAAGACTTGAATATTTGAGTTGGGTATAAATGTACTCTTCTTCTTAAGATCTTTTTTAATAATGGCTTCCCCACCATCTTTCTCTTGTTTAAATTGCATAGCTAAATTAAGTCTCCTACAATATAATTTAACTTCTGTGATGGTGTCAACTAAGTTGAATCCTACTGAAGGAATAAACCGGACAAGGGGGGTGGGATAGTGTTGTACAATACATTGGATTATAATAATCATATACACAACATTTTATATTCAACGGGGAACTATGATGTAGTGTCATTAAATGAAATCAACATAGGTTATAAGAAAACAGATTTAGCGATAGAAGAATATTACATTGATCACGGAATTACTAGTGACACATACAATTATTTAAAGGTTGAGATGCCCAAGTTGGCCAATATCATAGGTATTCCCAAAGTACATAAAAGTTTAACCAATCCCCCTTTCAGACCCATTGTCTCGGGAAGTAGATTGAAGACCTATCCAATTGGGGTGGCCATAGACAGATGGGTCAAACTTTAAGAAATTTTTCTGTTATGGAATGGGACCCGATATGTTTGATCACAGACATGATGGGACTGGTGTTAGATCATAATTATATTCAATTTGAAGGTGAATTCTTCAGGCAGAAAAGAGGTGTTGCTATGGGAGCATCTTGTGCTCCCATTTTCGCCAATCTTGTCATGTTACAATGGGAGACAGAATTCCTTTTTACCAGTGATTTTTACACCCACATAGTCTATTACACTAGATATTTAGATGATTTGTTTCTTTTATGGAATGGTCCAAAGGACGACATCCAATTTTCATTGATTATATCAATAGTACCACTGAGTTTTTAAAATTCAGTTACAATATTAGTGACAGTGGTATTGCATATTTAGACACATTCATTAGTCATTCAGAGGAAGGTTTTGTCTCACAAATATATAGGAAAGAGACATTTCCTAATGATTATATTGAATAGTAATCACCCATTATATGTTTTTAAAAATGTTTTTAAGGGCCAGTGGATCAGGGCCGCTCGAATGTCTTCCACTAGAGATATTTTGGATCAAGAACTTGAATTATTGATGACTATGTTTAGCATTAGAGGCTATCCTTTTAAATTATTGACGCATACATTAGAATATGTTAGACGGGAATGGGGGAATAAGTATACTCCCCTATTAGGTAAGAACTCTGTGAATGTTAAAAAAGTTCAGTCCCTATCAAATAGCAACACCAATCGAGTGTGTGTTTTGATGTATTCACCTTATGTTAATCACATTATGAATATTGTTAAGCAGCATTGAAATTTAATTATGGTGAACGACGACACAGCTTCTATTTTGGGTAGTCAACCCAGATTTGTATTTAAGACTGGACCCAACATCAAAATGTTGCTTGAAAAAGTGACAGTTAGGCAATAAAAAGAAAGTGCAAGGAACTAAAAAATGTGGACGATGTAAACAATGTAGTGTAATCAACGAAGCAGAAAGCATTGTATTAGAAAATATTAATAATACATATATAAGATGCAGGGCGGGTAATTGCAACACTTCACATCTTGTTTACATCGCCACTTGCAATGCCTGCCCCGCATTTTATATAGGAAAGACAGAGACAGTTTAAGAGACAAATCTATGAACATACATATAGGATAAAAGTAAAGGACAAAAATAATGCATTATATAGACATTTCTCTATCAAAGGAGATAAACATCAATTTAAGTTTGCCCTAATAGACCAGGTTGATGTTTCACCATTTGGAGGGAACTGGAAAGCGTTACTGGCCAGTAAAGAAAGTAAATGGCAAATTATTACTGATGCTACAAGGTTTCCTGGTTTGAATGAATACATTAGTATTAAACCATTTCTCATTATGGCATAGCTCATGTCTTATGTTATATATGTTCCTACAACATGATGTATTTTCATATAGATTATATATGACACATTTTAAGTAATTATTTTTAATTATTTTTAATATTTGCAACATTATTAATTATTATTGATATTAAAGAGTAAGGGGGGAAACAATTTATTATTGAGGTTATGTCTCTTTAAATTTTATATGTTTTTATACACAGTTTTGGCGCCAAAGAGGTTATTTAAATGGCGTTTTAAAAATGTCAGATTGGTTCTGAGGAAGTCTGTATTGTATACAGATGAAAGCGCTTAACTGATCTTACATCGACATTTGGAATTGTGACCTGTGGTTTTGCAATAAACATTTTTTTCCTGTTCGAGCCGTGGTTATTGTGCAGTGCCCACGCCAGTATTTTGGTTTCTAGTGTTGCCAGTTGTCCGATACTTTAACATATGAAACTCGCAATTAAAAACCCTAATGGCAAGCGTAGCAGAGGTATATACCTTTTTTCCACATCTGTCTAATGCCCTGGAATCCCTGTCCGAAGGGGCAGGATTTTTGGCAGTTGTAGCCTTAATGCCTTTAGGTCCCTGGGAAATGGTCTCTGGATCCGCAGTAAAATTCCTAAAAAGGAATTTGTGGGAGTCAGGCACTCTACAGTACCTGTCAGGTTTCCTGGGAGCAGGAGGCAAGGTATCAGGGGTAAGGCTGGATTCCAGGAAAACATCATCTACAATTTCCAGAACATTAGGGACAGCTGGAGGCCTGTGCTGAGGCAAGCTTAAAAATTCCCTGAGTCTCTTTTTGGACTGGGAGTAGTCCTGGCTCTCCTAGCAGAAATGTTCTCTAAGGGTGTACAGGGTTTCACCAAAGAAAAATCCTCTGGAGGGGAAGCAGAGGGAATGGAATCCTCTGCATCAAAATCCTCATAGGTAGATAAGGGTATATCTTGGAAATCAGAAGGATCAGAGTAATCAGATTCATGATCAGACCCAGTTCTGGGTCTTTTTGAGGAGGAAGGCTGACTTCCCTTAAAGTAATGAGGTCCTCAGCCATTCTAATCATTTGTTTTTGTGGCATGTGGGCCTTAGAATGCACTCTGGTCGTCGGTTTCCTAGGCGTAGTGCGAACTTTAGGCCTGAGAAATTCAGTATTTTTGGTTTGAAAGGAAGTTGTCAGTTTAAAATGAAGATTGGAAGGCCTGAAAACACCCTCAGAAGCCAGTGCCTGCACAGTGGCTCCGGACCCACCCAAAGTAAAGACATCCGCAGGTTCCACAGTCGAAGCAGCATCTCGTGGCATACCGGACTCCGAATGGGTCTCAAGTAGAGGCCTGCAAATCTGTAGAGAAGGGTATCAGGGACTGTGAAAGTGCCTCACTGAGTATCGGCATACTGGCGACTAGCTTAACAGTAGCATCGTCGGCACCCTTGGACTTATGCGGTCTGTGGCTTTATCCTTTCATTTTTTCGGAAGATCGGTAGTCGGATTGGCTTACTGAAGACATTTCAGAGTACGGAGATAGAGAGAGAAAGAATTTAGCTACAAAAATAGCCCGATGATGAATAGTTCAGGCATTGAACAAGGCACAAAGCAGACAGCAGACTGCGAGGGAAGTCTTTGGCCTGGGCCTAAACAGGTGACGCAGTAATAATGAAAATCTCTGTGAGGTATTTACTTTCCACAGGCAAGACAATTATTAATTTTTTCTGACATTGATTAGAGCAAGAAAAAAGGACCCCCAATGGGGTACTTCTCTTTTAGAAGAATTCAGGTCTGAAACTCGAAAAACGAAAATTTCAGGAGTCTGCCAACCGGCACTTACGAACTGCTTCTGCTTCAGGCACCGCATGGCAATCAAGACTGATGTAATGGCACTGGCTGCATGTTTTATACCCTGACGTCATGGAGGAAGCGACAGCATCCAACGCAGAAATCCCAAGACTCTGGTATTCAGGCCGGCTGACGGCTACCTGCAGACAGATAACCCAAATGTGATGACTGCAACAGTGAAACTAGAAGAACATCATATGTTTTCTGCCCCCTCCTTTGTAGGGTGAGTGAATTCAGAGGAGCTGAAACAGAAAGTACAGTTGTGTACACTTACCATAAATGTAGATGTTCAAGTGTATTCACTGTTGCAGTCATTACATTTGGATTATCTGCCTGCAGGTAGCCCTCAGCCGGCCTGAATACCAGAGTCTTGGATTCCTGCGTCGGACGCTCTCTTCTTCCATGACGTCAGGTCGTCAGGGGTATAAAATATGCAGCCGCCACTACATCAGTTTTTCTTGCCCCAGATGTCAGGTGCCCCCACAAAGGAAAGCATGTATATATGTTATGTTACATCTCCATCAAAAAGCAAATACACCAGAAAGCTCAAAACAAGAAGCAAAGATTGAACCAAGAGAAGTCAGGGGGCTGGAGGGAGTGTAACCAGGACTGCAACAGTGAATACACTCGAACATCTACATTTATGGTAAGCGTACACAACTGTACTATGTTCTTCATGTTTCACTGTTGCAGTCATTACATTTGGGCTGATTCCCAAAGCTAAGGAAGGGAGGAGGAAGTTAGAGAGCATTAGGTCCAGCTATTAAGCCCTGCAAAACTGCAGTGGCAAAACCAGCTCTGGAGTTAGAAAAAATAGGCATGTGGTAATGCTTGGTGAAGGTATGTACAGAGCTCCAGGTAGCAGCTTCTAGGATGCCCCTGGTAGGGACCCCTCTGAGAAAGTCTGTAGAGGTAGATGCAGCCCTGGTGGAATGTGATCTTATCCCCTGTGGGGTAGGTTTTCCATGGTGCTTATAGCAGAAATAAATGCAATGGGCTATACATTTAGAAATATTTTGCTTTGAAATGGCCTTCCCCTCTGCCCCTGCAGCAAAAGCCAACGAGCAGCTGTTCAGATTTTCTGAGAGGCTTTGTCCTGTCCAAATAAAATCGAAGTGGTCTGTGCAAGTCCAAAGAGTGCAGAATTCGTTCTCCTTTGTTTTGTGGATTCGGGAAAAAGGTAGGCAAATGAATGGACTGATTTAGGGCCACACTAGACACCACCTTGGGCATAAAGGAAGGTTTGGCCATGAAGGAAACCCTGTCTGCATGTACAATAATGAAGGGCTCCACTGCCACGAGGGCCTGTAATTCAGACACTCTTCTTGCTGAAGTGGTGGCTAGAAGAAAGGCTGTTTTCCAAGAAAGGAATTTCAACTATGCAGTTGCAGCTGGTTTAAATGGTGGGAGAATGAGCTTTTCCAATACAAAGTTAAGGTCCCAGGCTGGAGTAGGGGTTTGCCTGGGGGTCTTAAATTTTTAGCCCCTCTGAGGAATTGCTTTAACAAGGGGTGACAGAAGAGGGGTGGTTCGGTATTATATTATAATGTGCTGAAACTGCAGAGGTATGAATTTTTATTGACGAGAAGGATAACCCCTTGCGGAGCATTTCTGTTAAGTACTGAAGAATAGGAGGTAAACTGGACACCGTAGTGCCCATACCCTGGGTCTGGCTCCAGGAACAGTATCTTTTCCACTTTTCAGCATAGGGGTTTCTAGGACTAGGTCTCCTTGCTTCCAGAATGACATCTAGCACCTGCTTACTGAGGGATGCTATTGGAGAGCTCAAGGAATAAGCCAGGCTGCAAGGTTCAGGGCTTGAAGCTGAGGGTGCAGAATCTGGCCAGCCTGCTGGGACAGCAGGGAAGGTGTCTGAGGTAGATGCCATGGACTCATCAGTATCATGCTGCACAAGAGGGGGTACCAGTGCTGGGAAGGCCAGTCTAGTGCATTAATTATTGTCCTTGGTTTGTCCTGTTTGATCTTTAGCAGAACCTTCAAGAGGAGAGGCAGAGGGGGAAAGGCAAAAACTGAGAGGCTTTCCCAGTTAAAAGGACAAGGCATCCACTTTCCAAGCTTGACTGTGGGGAGTCCTTGTGCAGAATTTGTCCAATTGGTAATTCTGGGGGGAGGCAAACAGGTCTACCTCTGGAGTCCCCCATTTGTTCTTCAAGAGGTTGAATATTTTTGGCTGGAGGTTCCATTCGTGTGGGTCCATGAGATTTCTGCTTAGGTCGTCTGTCAGTGAATTTAGCTTGCCTGTCAGGAATTGAGCTTGTAGGTGCACTTGGTAGCTCAAGGCTGTGTTCCACAGAGCCATGGCTAGTCTGCAGAGAGGGTACGATTGGTTTCCCCCCTGCTTGTTTATGTACCACATAACTGTGGTGTTGTCTGTCTTTACCAATAATTGTCCTGGGAGGATGTGGTCCTTGAAGGGTGTCAGGGAATTCTGTACAGCTAACATTTCTTTTTGGTTGATACGCAGGTGCATCTGACTCTGGTTCCATTTGCCCTGAATGTACTGCACTGCCAAGTGAGCCCCCATGCATAGTCTGATGCGTCTGTTCGGGATTGGGCGGCAGGGGGTAGATTGAAAGGGAGCCCCTTGTCGAGGTGGCAGGCCTCTGCCCACCAAAGGAACTCTGTCTTTATACAAGGAATGATAGGAATCATTGATTCCAGGTCCTGAGAATGTTGACACCATAGGCTTTTCAAATACCATTGTAGTTTCCTCATATGCAGTCTTGCATATGGAATTAATAGAATGCAAGAGGCCATGAACCCCAGGGCTTGCAAAATTTTCCTTGCAGATAGCTGGGTCTTTGTGGCCAGTAGTTTGAAGTAGGTTGTCAAAAAACCTTGTTTCGCTGGTGTGAAGTAAGCCATCTGGGAAGTTGTGTTCAAGCTTGCTCCCAGGAATACAATCTGTTGGCAGGGTACTAGATGAGATTTCTTTTCGTGTATGGTGTACCCCCAGTGAGGTTAGAAGTTTCTTTACGAATGCCAGACGCTTTAATAGCATGTCCTGGCTTTCTGCCTGAATCAGACAATCATCCAGGTATGGGTATATCTGAATATTTCTCTGCCTGCAAAATGCAATGGCTGGAACTAGACACTTTGTGAATACCCTGGGCGCAGTATATAAGCCAAAGGGAAGTGCAGAGAACTGATAGTGCATGGAACCTACTCTGAAGCGTAGATATTTCCTGCAAGATTTCCTTACTGGAATGTGCAGGTAAGCTTCCTTTTAGTCTAAGGTTGCCAAACAGGCATCTTTGCCTAGCATAGGAAGCAGATGTTGAAGTGTTCGCATTCTGAATTTTGGGATTACCAAAAAGGTGTTTGGAATACAGAGGTCCAGGATAGGACGCCAGGAGCTGTCTTTTCTGGGTACAAGGAAAAGTCTTGAATAAAAACCTTGTCCTCTTTCTTCTGCTGGGACAGGCTGAATAGCCCTGATACTTAGAAGAGAGAGAGAACCTGTTGTTGAGCCTCTACCCACTGATTTGGGGGTAGGTCTGGCCAACCGTTTGGCATTGGTAGGGTGTAGAAGTGGAATCTGTATCCTTGGAAAACTATACTTAAAACCCATTTGTCCTGGGTAATGAGTTCCCAGTTTTTTGCATGCAGGGCGAGCTTTCCATCGAAAGGAGCAAGCAGCTGAGCAGGGCTTGAAAGACTTGAGGATAAGTCATTGTGCAATTTTACCATAGGACGGCGGCTTACTACTGCCTGTTTTGGATGTGGGAGCACTCCACTGCTTAGATCTGTGCATAACCTTTGACTGAAGTCTTGGTGGTCTGCTGCCCCTGGGTTTGAACTGAGAAGGCCTGGAAGGGACTGGAAAAGACCAATTTTTAGAAGGCCAATGCCTACTGAATCTAGGTGACTGTACTTGTAAGAAATCTTTAACAGTTTGCATAGATTTAGCTTTCTCCTCCATCCTTTTGAGGAGGACTTCTGCTTTACTGCCAAAACAGATGATCTTGGTTTAATAGTGTTATCTAGTAATTTTGCTTTGACCTGATCTGGCAAGTTTTGCTCATTAAGCAAGCATGCCTTTTAAGAACAGACCCAGTGACAGCAGCCCTGCAAGACGCTTCTAAGGCATCAAATCCACATTGCAAAGTATGTTTACCAACTTGGTTGGCAGAACGCATTAACTCTTGTAAATCTTTCTGTTCTGCACAATCAGGAATCAACATAAATGTTCTGTTTAATTAGCTCCATAATATGCTGGTGATACTTTAACATATGAAACTGGCAATTTAAAGCCCTAATGGCAAGAGTAGCAGAGGCGTATACCCTATTACTCCATCTGTCTAACGCCCTAGAATCCCTATCTGAAGGGGTAGGATTTTTGGCAGTTGTAGCCTTAATCCCTTTAGGTCCCTGGGAAATGGTCTCTGGATCCACAGTAGGATTCTTAAAGAGGAATTTGTGGGAGTCAGGTACTGTATAGTATCTGTCAGGTTTCCTGGGAGCTGGAGGCAAAGTATCAGGGGTAAGGCTGGATTCCAAAAAGACATCTACAATTTCCAGAAGAGGAGGGATAGCTAGAGGCCTGTGCTGAGGCAAGTTTAAAAATTCCAAGTCTCTTTTTTGACTGAGAGTAGTCCTGGCTCTCCCAGTGGAAATGCTCTCTAAGGGTATGTAGGGTTTCACCAAAAGAAAAATCTTCTGGAGGGTAAGCAGAGGGAATTGAATCACCTGTATCAGAAACCTTATAGGTAGATAAGGGTATGTCCTAGTAATCAGAAGGATCAGAGTTATCAGACTCCTCATCTGAAGAATGAGAAGGAAAGTCGGTTCTTGGTCTTTTTGAGGGGGAAGGCTGACTTCCCCTAATTAAAGTAATGAGGTCTTCAGCCATTCTAAGCATTTGTTTTTGTGGCATGTGGGCCTGAGAATGCGCTTTGTTGTCAGTTTCCTAGGCATAGTGCGAACTTCAGGCCTGAGAAATTTGGTATTTTTGGTTTGAAACAAAGTAAAAAAACGGAAGGCCTGAATACACCCTCAGAAGCCAGTGCCTGCACAGCAGCTCCGGACCCATCCAAGGTACAGACATCCACAGGTTCTATAGTCAAAGAAGCATCTCGCGGCATACCGGACTCGGAATGGGTCTCAGTAGAGGCCTGCGAATCTGTAGAAGTGGGTATCAGGGGTTGCGAAAGCTACTCACTGAGTATCGGCGGACTGAGGTAGCGTAGTCAGCAGTTTTGGACCTATGTGGTCTGTCTCTGTCTTTATCCTTACGGTTTTCAGAAGATTGGTAGTCGGATGGCTTATTGAAGCCATTTCAGAGTACGGAGATAGAGAGCGAAAGAATTTAGCTACAAAAATAGCCCGATGACGAATAGTTCGGGTGTTGAACAAGGCACAAAATCGACAGCTAGGGACGTCGTGGTCTAGGCCTAAACAGGTGATGCAGTAAGAATGAAAATCTCTGAGAGATATTTGCTTTCGAGAGGCAAGACCATTATTAATTTTTTCTGACATCGCTTAGAGCAAGAAAAAAGGATACCCAATGGGGTACTTATCTTTCAGAAGACTTCAGGTCTGAAACTCGAAAAATGAAAATTTCAGGAGGCGGCTGCCTAGCACTTGCGAACTGCTTCTGCTTCGGGCACCGCACGGCAAGAAAAGACTGATGTAATGGCATCAGCTGCATGTTTTATACCCCTGACAACCTGACATCATGGAAGAAGCGATAGCATCAGACGCAGAAATTCCAAGACACTGGTATTCAGGCCGGCTGAGGGCTATCTGCAGGCAGATAACCCAAATGTGATGACTGCAGCAGTAAAATATTAAGAACAATGGGAGTCCTAAGAATCATGGGAACCGGAGCAGCCACGCAGTGAGCTTCAGGCTGCCCAGATTTGGGTGAGAAGACCCCAAGGGGTGAGAAAGCAGATCTGGGACTGAATCCAACATCCATGGTGGAGTGACAAGATGAGACCTTTGTAATGGAAACCAAATCTGTCGAGGCCAGAATGGGGCAATGAGGATCATGTTGCTCCCAGCCTTAGAGCTTTCTATAGAAGCTTCAACATGAAGGGAAGAGGAGGGTATGCATAAAAGAGCCCAGTAGGCCAAGCATGAGTCAGAGCATCTCTGGGGGCTTACCCGGGAGGGGGGTTTCAGAGCGACAAACTCACTGCATTTCGCGTTGAAAGGAGATGCGAAGAGATCGCAGCAAGGATGACCCCACTCAAGGAAGATCGGTTCCGCTGACGGTTGCAGAGACCACTCATAAGGTATCAGGATGGATCTGCTGAGCCTGTCCGCTAAGATGTTGGACCGTCCTGGGATGTGTGCTGCCAGCAGAAAATGGCCAGTGGAGATCGCCCATTCCCACACTCTCATAGCCTCTCGGCGTAATGGGCAAGATCTGGTTCTCTCTGGTTTGTTGATATAACTGACTACTGACATGTCTGTCGGAACTGCAATCATTCCCAGAGAAAGATGAGCATGTAGGGCTTGCAACGCGAGAAGAACTGCTCTCATCTCTAGGACGTTGATGTGCAAAGAGATCTTGTGAGACGGCCACGTGCCTTGAACTGTCCTTCCTGAGCAATGCCCCCCCCAAGCCAGGGAGGCTTCTGTGGTCACTGTGGTTTGGGGAAGATGAGGTTGAAAAGGATGTCCCTTGCAGAGATCCAGAGACTAAACCCACCACCAAGGGGAGCTTTTGCATGCATTTGAAATCCTCACTGGAAAGGACAAAGGAAGGTCTAACAGAGACCACTGTACCGCTAGAGTCCACTGTAGAACCCTCATGTGAAGGCGTGCCATGGGGAGGAGATTTATTGTGGCTGCCATAGAACCTAAAGCTCTTCAGACTGTTTTGGCTGTGGGTGAGTGAGTCTGTAGAATATGTGACATTGTATCCTCAAGCTGCATATCCTGTCTGAGGTGAGGAACACCATAGATTTTACTGTGTCTAGCCATGCCCCAATGAACTCTAAAACGAGAACTGGGTGAAGAGCTGATTTGTTCAGATTTATAATAATGCCCAACCTGTCAGCTAACAGAAGGAAGGCGTCCCTGGCTTGACGTAGTAGATGCTCTGAAGGGGCGGTGAAGAGCCAATCGTCCAGGTACAGAAAGACCTGAATGTCCTGAAGCCTCAGGTGAGCCACTACCACTGCCACTACCTTGGTGAACACCTGGGAGGCTGTGGTGAGACCGAAGGCTAGGGCTCGAAACTGGCAATGATTGGCTCCCAGCCAGAAGTGAAGAAACCTCCAGGAGCGCCTGTGCATTTTGATGTGATAGTACGCATCCTGGAGATCTATCGATCACATCCAGTCTTTTTCCTGCAAAAAGGGCAGAATGGATTGAATCGTGACCATCCAGAATTTTGTCTTGATTACGGACAGGTTCAACTGGGACAGTTCCAAAATTGGTCTGAGGCTCCCCATCTTTTTTGGCACTGAAAAGAACCTGGAGTACACCCCAGATCCAGATTGTTCTTGGGGTACCGGTTGGATAACTCGTTTTCTTAGCAATGAAACTTCCTCATGCTGCGTGGGTGGAATGTCAGGAAGGGTTTTGTTGGGAGGGGTAAGTCTTTGAAAGGGATGAAATAACCTCTGGATATGACTCAACACCCATTGATCTGTTGTGATAGACTCCCATGCTAGTGGGTGGAGTGACAGACGACCCCCACTGCCTCCAGAGATGGACAGCCAGGCAACCCCTCAGGATTGCTGCCCAGGTTTGTCCGAGAAAGGTTCACGGGACCCGGAATTCCTAGGAACCCCTCTCCCTCTAGGGCAGGGTCTATCGTATCCCCGTCTGCCTCTGGGGAAAGGCGAGTCCTGAGCGTCACGGGAAAACGCATGAGATTTGCGGAACCATATCTTCTTCTGACGTCGCTGGTTACTGGAAAAGGACCTTTGAGGTGGAGAGAAGCGGACTCTGACAGCAGATAGTGTCTTCCCGTCCTTCCCGCTCTGGACTATTTCTGACTTGTCTTCCCAAAGAGGGAAGAACCATCATAAGGGGTGTTGGTGGAAAGATGCCTTGAAGGGCTCCGAGAACTGACATAAGCGGAGCCATGCGTGGCACCTAATGACAACTCCTGACCCCACCCCCCATGCGGCTCCATCATCACATCTACATGGTACACCTTATGCCAATGAAGTCCATCAGCATGGGGGCTCAGGACCTTATACGGGCGTTTCGGTATGGGGTCCACAGTGTCCGGCTCCTTCCATGCCCTAGACGTTATTAGTTCCACGAGTGGATCAGCAGGAGGGGACACCCAAGAGGTAGATGGACCTGAGCCGAATGCCTCCAGGAACATGGACTCGTCAGAGAATGGTTTGGGGGAAGACCACCCCGCCCCCTTGGCGTAGGATCGCCATGATGTCTCCAAAGGAGACATCCTCGGGGGGGGGGTGATCTTGGGGAACCTTCTCCTTCATCCAAGTCTGTGTCCTCTGTGAAGGACTCTGGAGGACAGTCCAAGTACCTCCTTTTGCACGTATGCTTGCAGGGGAGCTCATCAGGGGAACTCTCTGGGGAGACCTCGCAAGCAGGTTGTTCCAAGACCGGAACATCCTGGGGCAATACGGCTATGGGCTGTCCATGAGAGGACAAGATGGTTGGACCTGCACTGAAGGCCAGGGGGGTCTGGGCGGAGTCCAAAGACGAGATAGTCAGAGGCCTCGACCATGAGAGAACCCTCTCCACCACCTCGAATGCTGAGAAAGAACGAACCTCCTTGGCTGAAATGGTGGAGACCATTCCCCGCTGATCCAACTGGGGAGTCAGAACAGAGACGCCGAGGGGGATGCTCCTCTCAGACAAGCCCAGAGCAGAGCGTGCCCCCTTGGATCTGAACTAGAGGCTGTAGCTCCGAGAGCTTGGGTCCGATCTGGTTGGATCAGACACACTCAGAGCACTGGCTGGCATCGAAATACAGGGTAAATCGGCGCTGAACCCTCAACCAGTCTTCGGATCTGATAGCTCCGAAACCGAGTGGTCGGATCGGAGAAGGAGTAATCAGTCTGAAAATTGGTTGGAAGGTACCTGCTCCAGTGGGAGAAGGCCCTGGCATCTAGATTTGTGTGTAGATAAATCTCTGCATCATCTTGTCCATCTCAACTTCGGAAAGTCTCTGGGTGGAGCGGTAGGACGCCTACGGGTTGACCGGCTGATCAAGACCTCAGGCTCGGGGGGAAAACCTCAGGGATCTGAGCCGAGGGGAAGTAGGTCTGGAAACAGGCTTGGTCTTTGGCAGAGGGCCAGCCTCAGGCAAGCTGTCAGGGGAGCACTTATGAGGCCATTCTTTTTCGACCTTATCCACTTCCCCGGACCTCTTGGAGGGAGGGTGAGTCCCTGGGATGTAGAAGGAGAAGAAGCAGCAGCCGCTGCTATGGCTGGTGAAGGAGGGACATCTGTCCAAGATGTGGTGGGCAATAGGCCCTTCACAATTAGTTTGTCCCGCCTGTCCTTAAGAGCTCTGGGGTTAAACCCAGCGCAAACAGGACAGGGGGGACTTGAGGTGGGCCACCCACAAACAAACCACACAGTGTGGCCATTTGCCAGGGAAAGTTTATGGCCACACTCTGTGCATCTTTTAAACCCAGGTTTTGGGGCATCCTCCATGCCAAAACACAGGATCTAAGCAAAACACACACACAAGGAAAGGAGGGAGGAAAGAAAAGCCTACAAGAGGAGAGACAGCTAAGGAGAAACCTGGGAAGTACAGGAAAGGTTTAGAGAATAGAAAAGTCAAAGGTTTTAAACCACTTGACCGACCGAAATAGCAACTCTGGAGCTCTGACCACGTTGCTAACACTATGGCGGCAAATGAGATCTGAAAGTAGACTGGGGGGATTTATGGGAAGGGTGGAGCTTGGAGCCGTAGCTAGAGAATGCGGCTGTGTCGGATCAGATATGGATCAGAGGACCCACAGGTTGAAGATTAAATGAAATAAACTACTTCAAATATATATATATATATATATATATATATATATACACACACACACACACACACACATATGTACACACACACACAAATACAGATAGGCAGAAAAACAACAATAATATAGAAAAAGAAATACCCGGTTAAAAATGGTTGGAAAAATAGAAGAGGAAGGAGCACCAACTATGGTACTTACAAGATGTACTTAAATAGAAGCTGACGAAGATAAACTGCAAAAAAGGACTAGAGGAAAGAAAAAAATAAGAAAATACACTTGTGGCTAAAACACTACCTCAAAACACCAATTAAACACTGAGAGAGCAGATCCACATCGGCGCATGACGGTGGCAAATGAGATCTGAGGTATTGGGGATGGACTAAGGCATTAAGGGTAGAGGAAACAGTTCAAGAATTGGATCTGAAGTCTGTAGAATGCAGTCAAGTCAGATCAAGGGATTGGATCTGCAGCCCATACTTTGAGAAAGAATGAAAAAGACATCATCAGAGCATTAAATTTGCAGAATTTTCTCTCACACAGGACTGTAAAAATACCCCAGGACAGTTTCATTACAACACTCTTGTTGAGCAGCAAAAAGAAAAAAAAAAGTGTACACCATTATGGATAAATTAGGAGTTGCAGCCTGGGAAAGATTCAGATGCCAAGCTCTTGTACTATTCTGAAAAAGATGGACCTAATTATGTCAGTCCTTACAAGGCAAAGTCTACTTCTGTATCATCAATCCTGTCAGTATCATGCAGTTGTAGTCTTTAAAGCCTATGGAATACTAAACTTTTATGACTGACCAGCACAGAGGCAGGTCAACAGAAGATGTTGGAAGCATCTCTATCCATTAAGCCCTGCTCTCAATGTTTTGCAAACTTTAGGTCAAGAAAATAAAATTCACAACCAAACTACTACACTGAAGCAATTTACATTCTTTCCAAGCATACTATTTTCCAAGCGTTATTGATTGCTTTTATTACTGGACACATACATCTAGCCATTTTGGATCCCTAATGTTTTTCTCACCTGTAAGTACGAGAGGTGATATTCCAGTAGTGCTTGGGCGTTACTGATATTTTCTTTTGTACCAACAAAAATGAAGGGTACCATACCCTAAAGAGAAGGAGAAAGATTTATCTAGTGAAAATTTTCAGTTAAGTTACATCCTGTAGTATTTGCAAACAGACATTGTATGTACTTAGTAATTTACTTAAAGATGGGAAGAATGAACCCAGAATCCATTTTCAGCTACAGCCTGTGATAACATGAAAAGTACAATTGTGTACACTTACCATAAATGTAGATGTTCGAGTGTATTCACTGCTGCAGTCATCACCTGTGGGTTATCCCTGCTATGGTAGCCCTCGTCCGGCCCGAATTTCAGGGTCAATGTTTTTCTGCTTCGGCTGCTGTAGCTTGCTGGCTGTCAGATCGTCAGTGCTATAAAATAAGGCAGCCGACGCCATTACATCAGTTTTTCTTGCCTAACCAGTCAAAGGCCCAAGTAAATATAGTGAAGTGATCCTGGTGGCTAAAAGCCACCGTTAGAAACTTATGTCTCCCTAAAGAAAGAAGATATAAGGGGGAAGGAGGGTGGTAAACCAGGACTGCAACAGTGAATACACTAACATCTACATTTACGGTAAGTGTACAGACCTGTACTATGTCCTTTGTGTTTCACTGTTGCAGTCAACACCTGTGGGAGGATTCCCAAAGCTGAGAAGGGTGGTAGGATTAATAAGAGACCTAGGAATGGGTCAGCATGCCCTGCAGAACTGCAGAAGCAAACCCTGACCTAGCCTTAGAAAATAGAGGTAGGAGATAATGCTTGGTAAAGGTATGGACAGAAGTCCAGGTGGCAGCTTCCAGGATGTCCCTGGTGGGAACTCCTCTGAGGAATGCTGTGGAAGTGGAGGCTGCCCTAGTGGAATGGGTTCAGATAGACTTGGGTGGGGGTTCCATGCAAACTGTAGAAGAAATGGATATAGTGTGATATCCATTTGGAAATGGTCTGTTTGGAGATGGGCTTCCACTCTGCCCCTGGCTCAAAGCTGACGAAGTTGGTCTGTTTTCCTGAAGGGTTTAGTACGGTCCAGATAGTATCTGAGCTGTCTGTGCACGTCCGGTGAGTGCAGAATTCTTCCCCTCTTTGTTTTGAGGGTTAGGAAAGAAGGTGGGAAAATGTATGGGCTGGTTGAGAATTACATTAGATACCACCTAGGGCATAAAGGAGGGATGAGTCTTCAGGGAAACCCAGTATGCATGGAAGATGATGAAGGGCTCAGTGGCCATCAAAGCCTGAAGTTCTGAAACCCTTCTGGCTGTGGTGATAATTAGGAGAAAAGCAGTCTTCCAGGAGAGGTATCTTAGTTCTGCTGCAGCAGAAGGTTTGAAGGGTGGTAAAGTTAGTTTTTCCAAAACATAATACAGATCCCAGGCTGGAGTGGGTGGCCGCCTGGGAGGTCTGATATTAGAAGCCCCTCTGAGGAATTGTTTAATCAAAGGATGGGAAAAACAGGGGCTGTTCTTATCAAAATAAGCTGAAATGGCTGAGGTGTGGATTTTAACAGAGGAGAAGGAGAGGCCACTATTAAGTAGCTCCGCTAGGTAGAGTCCAGGATAAGAGGGATGGAAGGTTGTGAAGTACTGCCCCCTCTGGACTGGCTCCAGGAGCAGAATCATTTCCATTTTCCTGTATAAGATTTTCTGGTGCTGGGCCTCTGACCTCTGTGATATTGTCTAGGACCTGTTTTACTTAAAAGGGGGCCCTTGTTTGCCTTTGGAGTATTAGCCATGCTGATAGTTTGACAGTCTTCAAGTCTGGGTGCAGCATCAACCCCCCCCCCCTGAGTTAAGAGGTCAGAGATCAGGGGAAGATGCCTGGGAGGCTGTAAGGTCAGGTTGCGCAGTAAGGGGTACCAATGTTGCCTGGGCCAATCTGGAGCAATGAGGATGGCCTTTGGTCTCCCCTCCCTTACTTTGATCAGCACCCTGGGGATAAGAGGCTGAAGAGGGAATGCGTACAAAAAGGGGGTGCTCCAGGGGAAGGTCAAGGCATCCACCCTCCATGCTAGGTGGTGATGCTCCCTGGTACAGAATTTTTTTAGCTCATGGTTGCGATGCGAAGCAAAGAGATCCACCTCTGAAGTCCCCCACTCCCGAGTGATTTGTAAAAAGATTTTTCTGTGGAGCTGCCATTCGTGGGGGTCCAGTAAGTTTCTGCTTAAGTGGCCTGCCAGGGTGTTGTTGATCCTTGGTAGGTATTGTGCTATCAGATGCAGTCCCATGGAAGAGGCTGCCAGCCAGAGCTTCATGGCTAGCCTGCACAGAGGTTAAGATTGGGTACCTCCCTGTTTGTTGGAGTACCACATTACTGTGGTGTTGTCTGTTTTGATAAGGAGAACCCCTGGCTTGAGCTGGGGTTTGAAGGATGTCAGAGCCCTTTGTATTGCCATCATTTCCTACTGGTTGATGTGTAAGTGAAGGTACTGGGCATCCCAAAGACCTTGGGTGCACCTGCCTTCTAGGTGAGCGCCCCAAGCCATGTCTGAGGCAACGGTGGTAATGGTCTTTCCGGTTGGGTGAAGGGAAGACCCTTGTTCTGGGCACAGGTCCCTGCTCACCAGAGAAACTCAGCCCTTATGCAGGGGATCAGAGGAAGAGGTCTCTAGAGGCTGAGTGCGCTGACACCAGAGGTTCTTTAGGTACCACTGAATTTTTCTCCTGTGAAGCCTGGCCAGAGGGATTAGAAGGATGCAAGATGCCATGTACCCCAAGGATTGCAGGAACTTCCTCACAGTGAGGTGACTTCTGGAAGCCAGCTGGGTAAAATACAGGGCAGGAAGCTGTTTTTCTGGGGATAGGAAGGCCACTTGGGATGCTGTGTCTAGCAGTGCCCCCAAGAAAGTGATCTTCCTGGAGGGTATTTGCCTTGATTTCTTCTGGTTGATGGTGTACCCTAAGGAGGTTATGAGGGTTTTGACAAAGAGGAGATCTTTGAGGAGCTTTTTTTTTGCAAACTGTCTGAATGAGGCAGTCGTCCAGATAAGGGTAAATTTGTTTATTTTTCTGTCTGTAAAAGGCTATGGCCGGGGCTAAGCATTTGGTGAAAAACTGTGGGAGCAGTAGATAAGCCAAAAAGTAGCGCAGAGAACTGAAAGTGTTGGGAGTCTGCTCTGAAGCGAAGGAATTTCCTGCAGGCTTCCCTTATGGGGATGTGGAGGTAGGCATCTTTTAGATCTAGGGTAACTAATTAGGAATTTTTTGCCAGCATAGCCAGCAGCTGCTGCAAAGTTAGCCTTCTGAATCTGGGGACCACCGGGAAGGTGTTCAGAATGGATAGTTCCAGGTTGGGGCACCAATTTCCCTCTTTGCTGGGAACAAGGAACAGTGTGGAATAAAAGCCATTACCGGTTTGATCTGAGGGGACAGTTTCTATTGCCCCTTGGGATATGAGAGTTTGGACTTATTTCAATGCCTCTGCCCACTGATTTGGAGGTACGTCTGGGTACCCTCTTGGAGTTGGGAGTTCGTTGAAGGAGAGTTTGTATCACTGAGAAATGATCTTTAAGACCCATTGGTCCTTTGTTACAGAAAGCCAATTCTTTTGGCAGTGGGAGAGCCTTCCTCCTTGCTTTTGGTGAGTGAAAAGAGGACAGAGGGTGGAGAGAGAGTCAACTGAGAGTTTTTGCCATAGAGGGATGGTTTAGAACTACCTACCTTGGGAGTGGAAGTTGTCCACTGTTTGGTTTTCTGTTGTCCCTGGGATAGGGGTCTGGGTGGTCTGTCCCTGCGGGGCTTACCTTGCCCCATCTGCTAGGTGCAGGAAAGGACTAGTGTTTTGAGGGAAAATTCCTGCTGAACCTAAGAAGTTGTACCTGAAGGAAATCTTTTACTGTTTGCATAGATTTTGCTTTGTCGTTCATTTTTTTAAAGCACCTCTTCTGCTTTTACTCCAGACAAGCGGCCCTTATCCAAGGGTGCATCAAGTAATTTAGATTTGACATGATCAGGGAGAGATTGTTCCTTCAACCGTGCATGTCTCCTAATGACAGATGCTGAACACTGCTGCCCTGCTTGAGGCTTCTAGGGCGTCATATTCACAGTGTAAAGGGTGTTTAGCCACTTGGCAAGTAGACTGCAGCAAATCTGCTAACTCTTTCGAATTGGCACAGTCAGGAAAGGTTGAAATCTTTTGTTAATGTTCCAAAGTGTGTTGTTGATATTTTAACATCTGGAACTGACAGTTGAGTGCTCCGATAGCTAAGGTTGCAGAGGTGAAAATTTTTTTTTACCCCATCTGTCAACAGCTGAGGAGTCCTTGTCAGGAGTAGTAGGATTCTTTGTAGAACTAGCCTTAGCTCCTTTTGGTCCCTGTGTAATGACCTCCTGGTCTGCAGCAGGATTTCTCTACAGGTATTTGTGAGAATCCGGTACTCTAATACCCGTCAGGTTTTCTGGGAGCAGGTGGGAGGGCATCAGGAGTTGAGCTGGATTGCTGGAAGACATCAACCACCTCTAAGATAGGGGGGGTGGCCAAGGGTCTGTGCTGGGGCAGGTCTAGAAATTCTCAGCCTTTTCTTAGACTGAGGGTGGTTCTGGGATTCCCAGTGGAACTATTCCCCGTGGGTGTGAAGGGTTTCCCCAAAAGAAAGATCTTCTGGTGGGGAGGCGGAGGAAATGGATTCCTCTGCATCTGAATCCTCATAAGCAGTAAGAGGTTGTTGTTCCTCTTCAAAACCTTAATAATCAGACTCCTCAGAATCCTGTTCTGTCAGTATTTCAGGGGAAGGGTCCCTTTTCCTTTTAGAAGGTGCTGCTTGACTACACCTGATAAGGGTGACAAGATCTTTTGCCATTTTAAGTATTTGAGCCTGGGGTGGTGGAGCAGGGGTAAAACGGTGGCTAGAGGTAGTTTTCCCTAGTAGTGGCCTTGCCTCTCTGCCTAAGAGTACCCAACGGTCTGAGAGAAACTGCAGTCAGAGGAGACGACTTTGGCTTTTGTCTAGATTTGGTAGTGCGAAAAGCCTCCTTGGAAGCTGGTGCCTACATCGCAGCTCCAGATCTAACTAAGGCAGAGACAAAGTACAGTTGTGTACACTTACCATAAATGTAGATGTTCGAGTGTATTCACTGTTCGAGTCATTACATTTGGGTAATCCTGCTGGCAGGTTGCCCTCAGTAGGCCTGAATTCCAAAGTCTTGGGTCCTGCAACAGCTGTCGTCGCCCCTTCCCTGACGTCAGGGGTATAAAGCAGCAGCAGACGCCATTTTCTTTAGTTTTCCTTGCCCTAGATGTCAGGTGCCCCCTAAAAGGATAGCCAAAATTTATATGTATATATAAAATTACATGCAGCAATATAAACTTTACCTTCATCCACAAGCAAATACACCACATAGGTTGTATAAATCAGAGAAGGAAAGATAGGTTCCATCAGAAGAAAAGGGGGGATGGCGAGTGGGTAACCTGGACTACAACAGTGAATACACTCGAACATCTACATTTATGGTAAGTGTACACACCTGTACTATGTTTGTGTTTCACTGCTGCAGTCATTACATTTGGGTAGATTCCCACAGCTATGGTTGGGAGGCTTTAGCTAAACAGCATTAGGAGCGGCTTTGAGACCCTGGAGAACTGCAGTGGCAAAGCCTGCCCTGGATTTAGAGTAGAGTGGCAGATGATAGTGCTTTGTAAAGGTGTGCATTGAACTCCAAGTAGCTGTCTCTAAAATGTCCTTAGTTGGCACTCCCCTGAGAAAGGCTGCTGAAGTGGCTGCAGCTCTGGTGGAATGCGGCCTAATGCCCTTAGGCACTGGCTTGCCATGGTATAAGTAGCAGAAACGAAAGCAGTGGCCTATCCACTTTGAAACAGTCTGCTTTGAGATGGCCTTTCCTTGTGATCCTGCAGCATATGCCACTAGTAATTGCTCTGTCTTTCTGAAAACTTTGGTTCTGTCCAAATAGAATCTAAGCTGTCTGTGTATGTCCAAAGAATGCAGAATTCTTTCCCCCTTGTTCTGTGGATTTGGATAAAAGGTTGGCAGATGAATGGTTTGGTTAAGAGCCACACTGGACACCACTTTAAGCATAAATGTTGGGTTTGTCCTCAAGGAGACCCTGTCCGGATAAAAAATGATAAAAGGTTCCACAGCCATGAGTGCCTGTAGCTCAAACTTGTCTTGCAGAAGTTATTGCTAGGAGCAGAGCGGTTTTCCAAGATAAAAACTTTATATCAGCGGTAGCAGCTGGCTCAAAAGAAGGCAGGGTGAGTTTTTCCAAAACATAGTTGAGGTCCCATGACGTATTGGTGATCTCCTTGGAGGCCTTAAATTTTTGGCTCCTCTGAGGTACTGTTTTAATACGGGATGAGAAAAGATTGGTGGCTCTGCATTGTAATGAGCCGAAATGGCAGAGGCATGAATTTTAATAGATGAGAAAGATAGGCCTTTGTCCAGCATCTCAGTTAAGTATTGTAAAATCTGAGGAATATTTGGCACAGCTGTATCTGTTCCTTGTGCCTGGTTCCAAGCACAGAATCTCTTCCATTTTCCAGCATAAGATTTTCTAGTACTAGGCCTTCTGGCTTCCAAAATGACATCCATCACAGCTTTGCTGAGAGATGTGTTTTGTATGACTACATTATCCGCCATGCTGCCAGGTTTAAAGTCCTGAGTTGGCTGTGCAGGATCTGATTGTTTTGCTGGGACAGTAGATGCGGTACTTGAGGTAAGGCCCAAGCTGGGCATTGAGACAAGCTCCTTAATATTGGGTACCGGTGCTGGCGGGGCCAGTCTGGTGCAATCAGTATCATCTTTGACTTCTCCTGTCTGACCTTTAGGAGTAGCTTGGGGAGGAGAGGCAGTGGGGGAAAGGCATATAATGATAGATATTTCCAGCTGAAGGATAGGGCGTCCACTTTCCATGCTTGTCTGTGATAAATCCTTGTGCAGAATCTCTTTAGTTGGTTGTTATGAGGGGAAGCAAATAGATCTATGTCCGGGCATCCCCATTTCCTTGTTATCATGCTGAAAGAAGACTTGTGGATCCAGCTGCCACTCGTGGGGATCCATGAGGTTTCTGCTTAGTTCGTCTGCCAGAGTATTTTTCCTTCCTGGCAGGAATTGTGCCTGCAGATGTACTTGGTAAGTCAATGCTGTATCCCACAAAGTCATGGCTAGTCTGCAAAAGGGGTAAGAATGTGTGCCCCCCTGCTTGTTTATATACCACATGTCCAAGGTGTTGTCTGTCTTTATCAGTAGTTGTCCTGGATGAAGTAGGTCCTTGAAGGCTGTCAGGGCATTTTGAACAGCTAGCATCTCTTTTTGATTGATATGTAGATGCATTTGGTTTGAGGGCCATGTTCCCTGAATGCATCTTCCTGCCATGTGGGCCCCTCAGGTATAATCTGATGCATCCGTTGTTAGCGTCTGCCTGGCTGGGGGTAATGTGAATGGCTGTCCCTTATTTTCGTGACAAGCCTTTGCCCACCATCGAAACTCCTGTTGCAGGCAGGGAATGAGAGCAATTATAGTTTTCAGGCTGTGGCAATGCTGAGTCCAAACACTTTTTAGATACTACTGAAGTTTCCTCATATGCAGTCTTGCATATGGAATGAGTAGGATGCAAGATGCCATGAAGCCCAAAGTCTGCAGAATTTTTCCTGCAGATAACTGGGCCTTTGTAGCTAACATTTTGAAATAGGTAGTCAGTTGCCCTTGTTTGTCTGGCGTGAGATAAGCCATCTGGGCAGTTGTATTTAAGCTTGCACCCAGGAATATTATCTCTTGAGAGGGTACTAGTTTTGATTTCTTTTTGTTGACTGTGTACCCTAGGCATGTTTTTTCACAAATGCCAGATGTTGTAGAAGGATGTCCTTGTTCTCTGCTTGAATGAGACAGTCGTCCAAGTAAGGATATATTTGTATTCCTCTTAGTCTGCAGAAAGCAATTACTGGTGCCAGGCACTTTGTAAAGACCCTGGGCGCAGTAGATAAGCCAAAGGGCAGTGCAGAGAATTGGTAATGCATTGAGCCAGCCTTGAATCTGAGGTACCTTCTGCATATTTGTCTGATTGGGACATGCAGGTATGCCTCTTTTAGGTCTAAAATTACAAGCCAAGTGTTCTTGCCCAGCATGGGCAGAAGCTGCTGCAAAGTCAACATTTTGAATTTTGGTATATCCAGGAATGTGTTCAGAATCGATAGGTCCAGTATTGGCCTCCAGGCCTTGTCCTTTCTGGGTACCAAGAACAGTCTTGAGTAAAATTCTTGTCCCCGCTCTGCTCTGGCACTTGTTGAATGGCCCTCATGTCCATGAGGGATGAGACTTGTTTTTGTGCCTCTGCCCATTGATTTTTTGGCAGATCTGGTCAGCCGTTTGCCTTTGGTAGGGTATGGAAATGGAACTTGTACCCTTGCGACACGATATTTAGAACCCACTTGTCCTGGGTTATAATGCGCCAATTTTGAGAAAAAAGTGCTAATTTTCCCCCTAAGGGTGCAGCCAGGAAATAAGTGCTTGGTGCAGGCAGGGGGAAGTCATTGGGACTGTTTCCTGTAAGGTTGTGATTTGTCTTCTCCACTTTTGGAGGTAGAAGCACCCCATTGCTTTGACCTGTATGAACCTTGCGCCTTGGATCTGCATCTCTAGGGCATCTGGGTCTGCCCCTTTGAGGTCTGTCTGACACAGGAAAGGACCAATTCTTTGTTGGCCAGTGTCTACTAAATCTAGGCGGCTGTACTTGTAAGAAATCTTTGACCATTTGCATAGATTTAGCCTTGTCCTCCATTTTCTTTAACACCTCTTCTGCCTTAACACCACAGCATCATGCTGTAAAGGTGCATCTAATAATTTAACTTTAACATGATAAGGCAGATTTTGTTCCTTTAACCAAGCATGCCTTCTAATTACAGAACCTGTAACTGCGGCCCTGCAGGAGGCCTCTAAAGAATCAAAACCACATTGCAAAGTATGCTTTCCAACTTGTTCAGCTGCATGCAATATATCCTGCATTTCCTTTTTTTCTGCACATTCAGAGTTTAACAACATTTTCTGTTTAAGCAATGCCATGACATGTTGCTGATATTTGAGCATATGAAACTGACAGTTTAAGGCCCTTATAGCCAAGGTAGCAGATGTGTAAAAGTACAGTTTTGTACCTACCATAAATGTAGATGTTCGAGTGTATACACTGCTGCAGTCATTACACTTGGGTTATCCTGCTGTCAGGCGGTTCCCCAGCCGGCCTGAGTTCCAAAGTCTTGGTCCGGCGTCGGTTGCTGTCGCCTCCTCCCTGACGTCAGTGCGACAGGGGTATACAAGATGCAGCAGACGCCATTTTCTTCAGTTTTTCTTGCCCCAGATGTCAGGTGCCCCCCACTAATAAAACATACATAAGAAAAGCAATCAACAACGTTCAGTTACCAGCAAATACTCCCCATAGGTAGTAAAGGATAGAAGCCATAGGTACGTACCAGCACGTAAGAGGAGAAGGAGGGAGGGTAACCTGGATTGCAGCAGTGTATACACTCGAACACCTACATTTATGGTAGGTACAAAACTGTACTACATTCATCGTGTTACACTGCTGCAGCTATTACACTTGAGTAGAATCCCAAAGCTGAGGTAGGGTGGCTGGTTCTATAAGGCATTAGGGGTGGCTATAAGGCCCTGCAGCACTGCAGTGGCAAAACCAACTCTGAATTTAGAGTATAGAGGCAGATGGTAATGCTTGGAGAAGGTATGTACAGAACTCCAAGTTGCTGCTTCCAAAATGTCCTTGGTATGTACTCCTCTGAGGTAGGCATTTGAAGTGGCTGTTGCCCTGGTGGAGTGAGATCTAATGCTGTTATGTACAGGTTTTCCCATGGTGTGTATAGCAGAAATGTATAGTGTCCTATTCAGTTTGAAATGGTCTGTTTAGAAATGGCTATTCCCTGTGCTCCTGCAGTATATGCTACCAATAATCGTTCAGTTTTTCTGAAAGCTTTGGTTTTGTCCAAGTAAATGCGCAACTGCCTGTGTATGTCCAAAGAATGCAGTAGTCTCTCCCCCTTTATTCTGTGGATTTGGATAAAAAGTTGGCAAGTGAATAGTTTGGTTTAGAGCCACACTTGATACCACCTTTGGCATAAAAGTAGGGTTTGTTCTTAAAGACACCCTGTCTGGGTGGAAAATGATGAAAGGTTCCACTGCCATTAGTGCCTATAATTCTGAAACTCTTCGTGCTGATGTTATTGCCAGGAGCAGAGCAGTTTTCCAAGAGATATATTTTAAAACTGCTGTGTTAGCTGGCTCAAAAGGAGGTAAAGTTAATTTTTCCAACACGAAGGTGAGGTCCCAAGTTGGAGTAGGTGCTCTACGGGGAAGTCTTATGTTTTTAGCCCCTCTGAGGTACTGTTTTAGCAATGGATTAGAGAAAATTGGTGGATCCGTGTTGTAATGAGCAGAGATGGCAGAGGCGTGGATCTTGATGGATGAAAAGGAGAGGCCTTTGTTCAGCATCTCCGTTAAATATTGTAGTATCTGAGGAATATTTGGGACAAAAGGGTCACGGCTGTGAGCCTGGTTCCAGGCACAGAATCTCTTCCATTTATCCAAATAGGCTTTCCTGGTACTAAGCCTTCTGGCCTCCAGAATGACATCCATAACAGCTTTGGAGAGAGGCATTGCTTGCTTGACTAAGGAATCTTCCATACAGCTAGGTTTAAAGTCTTTAGCTTGGCTGTGAAGTATCTGATTGTTGTCCTGAGTCAGAAGATGTGGGATTTGAGGCAAAATCCAGGGTGGTCCTTGTGCTAAGTTCTTTAAGACTGGGTACCAGTGCTGGCATGGCCAGTCTGGTGCAATCAGGATCATCTTTGGCTCTTCCTGCCTGGCTTTTACGAGTAACTTTGGAAGGAGAGGTAGTGGTGGGAAAGCATATACTTGTAGGTTTTTCCAGCTGAATGAGAGGGCATCCACTTTCCATGCTTGTGGATGGTAAGTCCTTGTGCAGAATTTCTGTAGCTGGCAGTTCATTGGGGATGCAAACAGATCTATGTCCGGGCTCCACCATTTTTGTGTTATCATGCTGAATATTTGTGGATTCAATTCCCATTCATGGGGATCCATGATGTTTCTGCTCAAGTCGTCTGCCAGTGTGTTTTTCTCTTCTGGCAGAAATTGTGCTTGCAGATGAGGTTAGAGCTGTGTTCCACAAGGTCATGGCTTGTCTGCAGAGGGGATGAGAGTGAGTGCCCCCTTGGTTGTTTATGTACCACATAACTGTGGTGTTGTCTGTCTTTAGTAGTAGTTGTCCTGGATGTAAAAGGTCCTTGAAGGCTATAAGGGCATTTTGTACAGCTAGCATCTCTTTTTGATTGATGTGAAGATGCCTTTGTTCTGCGGGCCACTTGCCCTGAATACATTTTCCTGCCATGTGTGCTCCCCAGGCGTAATCCGATGCATCTGTTGTTAGTGTTTGCCTGGCTGTGGGTTGAGTGAAAGGCTGTCCCTTGTTGAGGTGACAAGCTTGAGCCCACCATCGAAACTCTTGTTGAAGGCAAAGAATTAGTGGTATAACTGTTTCCAAACTTTGACAGTGTTGAGACCAGACACTCTTTAGGTACCATTGTAGTTTCCTCATATGCAGTCTGGCATATGGAATTAATAGTATGCAAGATGCCATGTAACCCAAGGCCTGCAGAATTTTTCTTGCAGGGAGTTGGGTTTTTGTTGCCATCAATTGAAAATATTGAGTCAGTTGTCCTTGCTTGTCTGGCGTGAGATAAGCCATCTGGGCCATTGTATTCAAGCTGGCAGCCAGGAATATCATCTCTTGTGAGGGCACTAGTTTTGATTTCTTTTCGTTTACTGTGTACCTTAGGCAACTTAATAACTTTTTTACAAACGCCAGATGCTTTAGAAGAATGTCCTTGCTCTCTGCTTGAATCAGGCAGTTGTCCAGGTACGGATAAATATGAATTCCTTTCTGTCTGCAAAATGCAATTAGTGGTGCCAGGCACTTTGTGAAGACCCTGGGAGCAGTAGATAAGCCAAAGGGCAGTGCAGAGAATTGGTAGTGCATTGAACCAGCTATGAATCTGAGGTATCTTCTGCAGTTGTCTGATAGGGACATGCAGGTATGCCTCATTGAGGTCCAAGGTTACGAGCCAAGCTTTCTTGCCCAGCATGGGAAAAAGCTGCTGTAGTGTTAACATTTTGAATTTCGGAACATCCAGGTAAGTGTTTAGCGAAGAAAGATCTAGAATGGGCCTCCAGGCTTTGTCCTTTCTGGGAACCAGAAAGAGTAGAGTAAAATCCTTGTCCTTGCTCCTGTGGTGGCACCTTTTGAATAGCTCTCATGTCCATGAGTGCTGTAATTTGTTTTTGAGCCTCTGCCCATTGATTTGGTGGCAGATTTGGCATTCCTTTTAACCTTGGCAGAGTGTGAAAGTGGAACCTGTAACCTTGAGATACAATGTTGAGAACCCATTTGTCTTTGGTGATTATATGCCAATTGTGATAGAAAAGTGCCAATTTTCCTCCCAAGGGGGCTGCTAAGAGCGAACTGTTTGGCAGCTGTAGTGGGAAATCATTGGGGCTGCGTTTTATATGGTTGGGGCCTGTCTTCCCCTTCTTTCTGGCATGATGCGCCCCATTGTCGAGGCCTGTAAGGACCTTGTGGTTGACCTCTACCTCTTGGACGTCTGTCTGCCCCTTTGAGGTCTGTCTGTAACTGGAAAGGACCAATTCTTTGTTGGCCAATTTCTGCTAAATCGAGGAGGCTGAACCTGTAAGAAATCCTTCACAGTTTGCATAGATTTTGCCTTATCCTCCATTTTCTTTAATACCTCTTCTGCCTTAACTCCAAACACATCCTGCGGCAAAGGTGCATCCAATAGTTTTGCTTTAACATGATCTGGTATCGTATGTTCTTTTAACCAAGCATGTCTTCTAATGACAGAACCTGTAACTGCTGCTCTACAGGAGGACTCTAAAGAATCAAAACCACATTGCAAAGTATGTTTTACCACTTGCTCAGCTGCACGCAATAAATCCTGCATTTCCTTAAAATTAGGAAGATCTGAGTCTGGAAGCATTTTTTGTTTCAACTGAGACATCAAAAATTGCTGATATTTTAGCATGTGAAACTGGCAGTTTAAGGCCCTCATTGCTAAAGTTGCAGAAGTATATACTTTCTTCCCCCATTTGTCTAATGCTCTGGAATCTCTGTCAGAGGGGACTGGATTCTTTGCTGATGCGGCCTTGACCCCTTTGGGTCCCTGAGAAATGGTTTCAGGGTCAGCAACAGGGCTTTTATAAAGAAATTTGAGAGAGTCAGGGACTCTGTAGTATCTGTCAGGCTTAACTGGGGCTGGAGGTAAAGAATCAGGATTTAAGCTGGATTCAGTAAAAACATCATCCACAATATCTAACACTGGCGGAATAGCAAGGGGTCTGTGTTGAGGTAATAAAAGGAAATCTCTGAGCCTTTTCTTGGATTCTGAGTAATCCTGGCCTTCCCAATGGAAATGGTCCCACATGGTATGTAAAGTTTCCCCAAAGGAGTAGTCCTCAGGCGGAGAGGCTGATGGAATTGATTCCTCAGCATCGTAATCCTCATAAGGGGGTAAAGAGTATCCTAGGTCTGAGGAAGAATCTGAGGAGATGGATACCTGGTCGGATGAGTCATAGCCTGCATCCTGTCTAGGCCTTTTATCAGGAGGGGGAATGGGACCCCTGATCAGAGTGATTACATCTTCAGCCATTTTGAGCACTTGTTTCTTAGGCATGGAGGCCTGTCCTGGAGAATGCTGTATTTGTTTCTTTGTTTTTAAAGGAGGATTAGACTTAGCAGAAGATTTAATGCTTAACTGAGTAGGTCTGAAAACACCCTCTGAAGCTACGGGTTTGTTCAGCTACTCCGGATCCCTCTGAAGGGTTAGCTTCGGTAGGCTTTAAATCTTGTGCATCCGAAGGCCCAGCCATCTCCACGTGGGAGTCTGAGGCGGCCTGTTGTTCTAAAGAAGCGGTCGTAAGGGGCTGCGAAGGCACCTTGCTGATAACCGGAGAACCGGCGACTGGCCTAGAAGAGGCTTCGTCGTCAGTTTTGGGCCTCGGATGCCTATCCTTGTCTTTGCGCTTTTTATGTATTCCAGTCGTCGGAAGTTCCGACGGCATGGTGTAATTGAATTTTCTGCCAAAATAATGTTGGGCAAAATCAAACAGATGTTTAATAGTGCGCTTGTTAAACCTAGCACAAAACCGACAACCAGTGATGTCATGGTCTGGGCCTAGGCATGGGATACAATAAGAATGGAAATCCTTATGAGGTATTTGCTTCCCACAAGAAATACAGTTATTAACTTTTACTGACATTGGTCTGAGGCAAGAAAAAGTTTCCCCAACGGGGTACTTAGCTTTGTAGAAGACTTTGGTTCTGGATTCGGAATGAAAATCTCAGGAGTCGGCCGACCGGCACTTGTGAACTGCTTTTGCTTCGGGCACCGCGTGGCAAGAAAGATTGAAGAAAATGGTGTCGGCTGCATCTTATATACCCCTGTCGCACTGACGTCAGGGAGGGGGCGACAGCAACCGACGCCAGACCAAGACTTTGGAACTCAGGCCGGCTGGGGAACTGCCTGACGGCAGGATAACCCAAGTGTAATGACTGCAGCAGTGTAACACGATGAACATCCTTTTTTCCCCATCTATCCAGTGCCCTAGAATCCCTGTCAGAAGGGGTAGGGTTTTTTTCAGCGGAAGCCTTAACTCCCTTGGGACCCTGAGAAATGGTTTCTGGGTCTGCAGCAGGGTTTTTAAAAAGGAATTTATGAGAGTCAGGAACCCTGTAATATCTGTCAGGCTTAACAGGAGCTGGAGGCAAGGAATCAGGGGTAAGGCTAGACTCCGAAAACACATCATCTACAATGTCTAACACAGGCGGGATGGCTAGTGGCTTGTGCTGAGGTAATAACAGGAAATCCCTGAGCTTCTTTTTAGATTCTGAAAAATCCTGGCTCTCCCAGTGAAAATGCTCCCTCATGGTATGTAAGGTTTCCCCAAAAGAATAGTCCTGAGGAGGAGAAGCTGATGGTATGGAGTCTTCAGCATCAGAATCCTCATAGGGGTGAAAAGAATATTAATGATCAGAAGAGGAATCAGAAGAAATGGAAACCTGATCTGAAGATTCATAGTCAGTCTCTTGCGTAGGCTGCTTATCAGGAGGAGGATGGGAACCCCTGATCAAGGTAATCAAGTCTTCGGCCATTTGGAGCATGTTTTTTGGGCATGGAGGTCTGTCCACGTGGCTCTTGAGTTTGCTTCTTTGCCTTTGAAGGTGCTTTAGTCTTTGCCTTTGAAGTCGGTTTAATGTATAGATGTTTGGGTCTGAATACACCCTCAGAAGCCGGTGCCTGCTCAGCGGCTCCGGACCCATCTGAAGGATTAGCGTCCGAGGCTCCAATACCTTGAGTTTCCAGTGGCATGGCTGACTCCACGTGGGAGTCGGTAGTGGCCTGCAACTCTAAAGTACGGTCGCCAGGGGCTGCAAAAGCGCCTCACCGAGAACCAGTGACTGGCTTAGGAGAAGCTTTGTCGTCGGTTTTTGGTCTCGGCTGTCTCTTTTTCTTTGCGTTTTTTGTGAACTCCAGTAGTCGGTTGGCTTTCCGATGACATTTCTGGATAATTAAATCTGCGTCCAAAGTAGTTTAAAGAAAAATCATACCAACGCTTAATAGTGCGTTGGTTAAATCTAGAACAAAACCGACAACCCAGAAAGTTATGATCAGGGCCTACGCAAGGAATACAGTAAGAATGAAAGTCCTTATGAGGTATTTGCTTCCCACAAGAAATACAATTATTAACTTTTTCTGACCGGTTCTGGAGCAAGAAAAAAGTTTCCCCAATGGGGTACTTAGCTTTATAGAAGACTTCGGATCTGAAATTCGAACTCAAAAATCTCAGGAGTCGGCCGACCGGCACTTGTGAACTGCTTCTGCTTCGGGAACCGCGCGGCAAGAAAGACTAAAGAAAATGGCGTCTGCTGCTTCTTTTATACCCCTGACGACCTGACGTCAGGGAAGGGGTGACGACAGCCGATGCAGGACCCAAGACTTTGGAATTCAGGCCGACTGAGGGCAACCTGCCAGCAGGATTACCCAAATGTAATGACTGCAACAGTGAAACAAGAAGAACATTCAAAGGCTCGGAAGATGAAGAAAATTTCTGTGGCATACCGGACTCCGAAAGGGTCTCAGTAGAGGCCTGTGAAGGTATCGAATCGGGCATCAGGGGCTGCGAAGGCGCCTCACTGAATTCCGGAGAACTGACTACCTACTTAGCAGTAGAGTCGTCGGTAGGCTTAGCCTTGTGTGGTCTATCTTTGTCCTTATGTTTTTTCGGAATGTCTACGGATTGTTGGCTGACTGATGCCATATCCTAATGCAAAGATAGAAGACGAAAATACCTGCCTACAAAAAGAGCTCTATGACAAATGGTTACTGCATTAAAGAGAGCACAGAAACGGCAACGGGGGATGCCATGGTCTAGGCCTAACCAAGTGGTGCAGTATGAATGGAAGTCTTGGTGTGGTATTTGCTTTCCACAGGCAATACAATTAACTTTTTCGGACATCGGTTAGTGCAAGAAAAAAGGATCCCCAACGGGGTACTTAGCTTTAGACGTTTTCAGCTTTAATTCAAACTCTGGTAGCGACCAACCGGGACACTAGCGAACTGCTTCTGCTATGGGCTCCACAGCAAGAAAGACTGGTGTAATGGCATCTGCTGCCTTCCTTTATAGCACGTTAGCCAGCAAGTGATAGCAGCCGACGCAGAAAAACATCGACTCTGGTATTCGGGCCGGCCGTGGACTACCACAGCAGGGATAACCCACAGGTGATGACTGCAACAGTGAAACATGAAGAACATCGAGAGATACTGTATAAAAAAATCAAGGTCACAAGCAGAAAACAGACAAGTAAAAAATGAAAGCTGGAAGTAATCAACACAAAATATTAAAACTAATTTCTGAAAATATTGAGACATTAATCCTACTTTCAAATATACAACACAATCAAACAGAAGGAAAAGAAGCCAATGGTACATTAACTGTATGGAAAAAAATACTTAAAACCAATGTCCACAAATCTGCTCATCTTCAAATTGCCTTTGCAACATAGCACTTAATTTCAAAGAAATTAACTGAAAACATAACACTCATATCTTTAGTTTATCAAAACAGTGGTAGCAAAAAGTACAGTTGTGTACACTTACCATAAATGTAGAAGTTTGAGTGAATTCACTGTTGCAGTCCTGGTTACCCTCCCTCCAGCCCCCTGACTTCTTTTGGCTATACCTCTATTCTCCTTTACTATACTTAAAAGCTTTTTGGTGGATTTGCTTTTTTGTTGGAGGTAAAACCTTGTATTTGTATATATATAAAATTTAATTGCTTCCCATTAAGGGGGGCACCTGACATCTTAGGCAAGAAAAACTGATGTAATGGCGTCGGCTGCATGCATTTGGGTTATCTGCTTGCAGTAGCCCTCAGTCGGCCCGATTATCAAAGTCGGGTCCTGCGTCGGTTGCTGTCTCATCTTCCGTGACGTCAGGTAGTCAGGGGTATAAAGCATGCAGCCTAGAGGTATAGTCAAATGAAGTCAGGGGGATGGAGAGGGGGTAACCAGGACTGCAACAGTGAATACACTCTAACATCTACATTTATGGCAAGTGTACACAACTGTACTATGTTCTTCGTGTTTCACTGCTGCAGTCATCACATGTGGGTAGATTCCCAAAGCAAAGGATGGGAGGAGGAATTTAGACAGCATTAGGACCAGCTATAAGGCCCTGCAAGACTGCAGTGGCAAAGCCAGCTCTGGGTTTAGAGAAAATTGGCAAATGGTAATGCTTGGTGAAAGTATGTACAGAACTCCAGGTAGCAGCTTTTAGGATGTCCCTGGTAGGGACACCTCTGAGAAAGGCTGTAGAGGTAGATGCAGCCATGGTTGAATGGGATCTATTCCCTTGTGGGATAGGTTTTCCACGGTGCTTATAGCAGAAATGAATGCAATGGCCTATCCATTTAGAAATTATTTGCTTTGAAATAGCCTTCCCCTCTGCCCCCGCAGTAAAATGCCACCAGCAGTTGTTCAGATTTCCTTTGAGGTTTAGTCCTGTCCAAGTAAAATCCAAGATGTCTGTGCACATCTAAGGAGTGCAGTATCCGTTCCCCTTTGTTCTGTGGATTAGAAAAGAAGGTTGGCAAATGAATGGACTGATTAAGAGCCACACTGGATACCACCTTGGGCATGAAGTAGGGATTGGTCCTGAGGGACACCCTGTCCGCATGAAAGATGATGAAAGGCTCCACTACCATAAGGGCCTGTAATTCAGATACCCTTCTTGCTGAAGTAATTGCTAAAAAAGAAGGCTGTTTTCCAAGAAAGGAATTTTAACTCTGCACTTGCAGCTGGCTCAAAAGGAGGAAGAGTGAGTTTTTCCAATACAAAGTTAAGGTCCCAGCTGGAGTTGGGGCTCTCCTGGGTGGTCTTAAGTTTTTGGTCCCTCGGAGGAACTGCTTGAGCAGTGGATGAGAGAAGAGGGGTGGTTCTGTGTTGTAATGAGCTGAAATGACTGAGGCATGAATTTTGATGGAGGAAAAAGAAAGGCACTTGTGAAGCATCTCAATTAAGTATTGAAGAATCTGAGGTAAATTGAGCGCTGCTGTGCCCATCCCTTGAGTTTGGATCCAGGCACAGAATCTTTTCCATTTTTCAGCATAAGATTTTCTAGTACTAGGCCTCCTTGCCTCCAAAATGACATCCAACACGTGTTTACTGAGGGATGGTAACGGAGAGATTAGGTAATTAGCCAGGCTGCCAGGTTCAGGGTTTGAAGCTGAGCATGCAGAATCTGGCTCTCCTGCTGTGACAGCAGGGTAGGGGTCTGAGGCAGGTGCCATGCAGCCAGCAGTGACATACTGTGCAAGAGGGGGTACCAGTGTTGGCGTTGTCAGCCTGGCGCAATCAGCATAGTACTTGGGTTTGTCCCGTTTGATCTTTAGTAGTTCTTTGGAGAGGAGAAGCAGAGGAGGAAAGGCATAAACTGATAGATATATATTTAAAACCCATTTGTCCTGGGTAACGAGTTCCCAGCTTTTTGCCTGCAGAGCAATCTTTCCCCCTAAAGGAGCAGTCAGTTGAGAAGTGCTTAGAAGTTTTAAAGTTAAGTCATTGAGACAGCTGACCACAGGGGGGAGTCTTACTACTCCCTGATTTGGAAGTGGGAGCCGCCCACTGCTTAGTCCTGTGTGTACCCTGGGACTGAAGCCTGGGTGTTCTGCTGGTTCTGGGTTCGGACCGAGAAGGCCTGGAAGAGGCAGAAAAGGACCAATTCCTAGAGGGCCAATGCCTACTAAATCTTGTAGGCTGTACTTGTATGAAATCTTTTACAGTTTGCATAGATTTACCTTTTTCCTCCATCTCTTTAAGAACTTCTGCTTTGTTGCCAAACAGGCGGACCTGATTTAAGGGAGCATAAAGCAATTTAGCTTTAACATGATCTGGCAAAGTTTGCTCCTTAAGCCAAGCATGCCTTCTAAGTACAGACCCAGTGACAGCAGCACTGCAAGATGCCTCTAGTGAATCCAAGCCACATTGCAAAGTATGTTTTCCAACCTGTTCAGCAGAATGCATTAAATCCTATAAATCCTTACTTTCAGCATAGTCAGGAATCAACATCATTTTCTGTTTAAGCAATCCAATAATATGCTGCTGATCCTTTAACATATGAAACTGACAGTTTAAGGCCCTAATGGCCAAGGTTGCATAAGTGTATACCTTCTTACCCCATCTATCCAGCGCCCTGGAATCTCTATCAGAGGGGGTAGGACTTTTGGCAGTAGTAGCCTTAATGCCCTTGGGTCCTGTGATATGGTCTCAGGATCCGCAGTAGGATTTTTAAAAAGGAACTTGTGAGTCAGGAACCCTGTAATATCTATCAGGTTTCCTGGGAGCAGGAGGTAAAGGAGTCAGGGGCAAAGCTAGATTCCGAAAAGGCATCATCAACAATTTCTGGTACAGGAGGGATAGCTAAAGGCCTGTATTGGGGCAGGTGTAAGAAATCCCTAAGCCTCTCTTTAGAATCAGAGTAATCCTGGCTTTCCCAGCAAAAATGCTCCCTAAGAGTATGCAAGGTTTCACCAAAGAGAAATCCTCGGGGGGGGGGGGGCAAAGGGAATAGAGTCCTCTGCATCAGAATCCTCATAGGCAGATAAGGGTAAATCCTCATCAGAGGAAACAGAAATTTCAGAATCCTGGTCAGAAGTATCATAAGCAAATTCAGTCCTAGGTCTCAGAGGGGGAAGGTTGGCTTCCCCTGATTAAAGTAATAAGGTCTTCAGCCATTTCTATAATTTGATTTTTAGGCACAGAGGCCTGACCATGCGGTCTGGGCATCGGTTTTTTAGGCATGGTTCGAGTTTTAGGCCTTGAAGAAGAAGATGGAGTCGGTTTAATTTGCAAGTCAGTAGGCTTGAATACACCCTCAGAAGACGGTGCCTGCACGGCGGCTTCGGACCCATCCAAGATGGACACATCCACAGGTTCCACAGTTGAAGCATCTCGCAGCATACTGGACTCTGAATGGGTCTCAGTAGAGGCCTGCGAATCTGAAGTAGCGGGTTATCAGGGGCTGCGAAAGTGCCCCACTGAGTACCGGCGAACTGGCGACTAGCTTAGAAGCGTCGTCGGCAGCTTTGGACCTAGGCGCCCTGTCTCTGTCTATCTTTGCGTTTTTTCGGAATGTCGGTAGGCTTACCGAAGACATATCTGTATAATTGAACATAGTACCAAAATATTTAGAAGTGTAAATATACAGACGAATAGTTCGTTGCTTAAATAAGGCACAAAACCGACAGCGAGGTACATTGTGGTCAGGGCCTAGGCAAGGAATACAGTACGAATGGAAATCTTTATGAGGTATTTGCTTTCCACAAGCAATACAATTATTGACTTTTACTGACATCGGTTTAGAGCAAGAAAAAGTTTCCCCAACGGGGTACTTCGCTTTAAAGACTTTGGTCCTGAAACTCGAAAAACTAAAATTTCAGGAGTCTGCCGACTGGCACTTGCGAACTGCTTCTGCTTCAGGCACTGCACGGCAAGAAAGACTGATGTAATGGCGTCGGCTGCATGCTTTATACCCCCTGACTACCTGGCGTCATGGAAGATGAGACAGCAACCAACGCAAGACCCAAGACTTTGATAATCAGGCCGACTGAGGGATACGGCAAGCAGATAACCCAAATATGATGACTGCAACAGTTAAACACGAAGAACACCCTGACTACAGTTGAGAAAATTACTGCTGAACTATGTTCTACAATACACCTCAAAATGACTTGCATACAGCCAATTTAATAACTTCTGTGGATTTAAAAATGCATTATGTTGGTTACCTCTCAGTAGAGTTATAAATATGCAATGTCAGAAGATATGGATAATGTTAGCATCACTCTTGACAAATACCACCCACTTGCAAATCAATTGCAGAGGGCTCAGTCAACAGCTTAGTGTAAAAGGAAAATATATACTTACCATGACACTAGATCAGTGTTGCCCTCCTGTGTTAGCCTGTGGATTATGGAATGCAACCGGCTCAGAGGCCAAAACTTAAACACAACAGCTCCAAAGCCCTGCCTCCTTTCCCGTAATGCATTGCTCTCCCTGAATCTCCTCCGATTGAGTTTCCTTTACCATATTCTAAAACACATGAAGGTTAACACTTTGGCATAAAGGGAAAAGGAAAACTACACAAACAGCCCCAAAAGGTAGGCTTCAGAGTGATCTGCAGAGTAGCCAAAAGTGATTTATAAAAGATGTAAATTTTGAAGGGGGAATAGCAGGGGGGTTGGTGGAGACTGATGAAAGATAAAACGCTAGATCTGTATTGTCATGTACATAACTTTTGTATCCGATGTCTTTTCTGTCTGCTTCAACCTGTGGTAGAGAGTCCCCAGCCAGTTAAACAAAGGTGGTCATCAGGAGAGAACATTCCACAAAAATGGTGTTGCCAGAGGTAGACCTGGATCTGGAATGCATATGTAACTTGTAAGGACTTACAAAACTGAGTACTAGACAAAGTAGCAACTGCACAAATATCTAAAGATGCCTGAGTAAAGAAATCAGCCAAGGTAGCAAAAGTTCTACTTGAATGGGTTCTAGGTTTACCAGGTAAAGGAATGCCTTTCACTGAGTGAACAAAGGAAAAACAAATTGGAAAGTAATCTGAATAGGGTCACTTAAAAAGGTTTACCCATTCAAGAAGTAGAGAACTAAAAATAAAGTTGGTTAGATTTTCTAAAGCTTTCAGTTATGTCCAAATAAAAACTTCGCTGATGATGAACACCCAAACAGTGGAGCAAGTACTACCCTTTGTTACTGAAACTGGGAGAGAAAACATGCAGCTGGATTGGCTGATTCAAGTTCAATTCAGAGGTCACTTTTCATAGGAATGAAGGATTAGTACATAGAGGTACTCTGTCCTTATGAAAAATAAGGTAAGGAGGTATGCAAGGCAAGGCCTGGAACTCTGACACCCTCCCTGCAGAATTAATGGCTACCGAACAGTATCCAAGATAAAAGTTTCAAATCCACAGTAGCGATTGGTTCAAAGGAAGGTCTCGTTCAAAGCTTATAAGAACAGAGGCAAATCTCAGGCAAGAACCAGATCACTGATGGGGTATCTTAGAAGGAAAGGACAAAACAGAGGTATTATCCATACCCAGATGAAAATTAGATATGGCCACTAACTAAACCTTGATAGCAGAGTAGCTGAGACCGTAATGAAATATCCACCAGAAAAAAATAAAACTGCATATAAGGAGTGGAGACGGGATCTAAACTTTTAGCCATGGCCAATCAGAAAATCTTAATCCTAGGAGTGTGCAATACATGAGGCAAAAGAAAGGGGAACCATTCTTGTCTTGGCCAAAAGGAGCTAATGAGGGTCATGGTCGCTCTGCAACAGGCTGCTGCTTGAATCCATTTTATCATCAAGGGCATAAGAGGATACACATACAAAACACCCAGGGGTGAAGCATGAAGAGCGCCCCTCTGTAAATGTCTCTCTGAGGGGGATGAAGTCCAAACAGCAACAGCCAAAGAGCCAAGTAAGCTGGCAGCCTTTGAAAATTTAGAAACTGTATGGTTTGAATCCACTGGGAAACAAGTCAAGGGGGGGGGCATTTTCGCTGATGTAATCCAGATGGCATTTGATGAATGTCATGTCCCAGGATACAGTTGAAGCAAGTAGTCCTTGGCCTGACTTTTGAGATGCCTTTGAGTTTGCTGTAAGGATCCAAATGTCCATGTAAGGAAACACTCAGAATCCCTTGCAACCCGAGCTAGGCTGCCACCACCTCCATATACTTCATAATCACCTGTGGGCGACTGTGGTGAGTCCAAACGGCATCAATCTCCTTGAATGCTTTACTATCTCTATGTGACAGTAAGCATCGTTAAAGCACATAGTCTTTCCTCAAGAGAGAGGAAGAATGGCTCAGTCACCATCCAGAACTTAGTCTGTTGCAAAAAAATGTTTAGCTTCCTGAGGTCCAGAATGGGCTTGAGGACCCTTGTGTTTCTTTGGCAATAAAAAGAATCCTGAGTACACACTTGACACACTGGCCTGGTGAGGCCTTCTTGAATGACTCTGTTCATTCCCAACTTTTATATCTCCACTGTTACGTACTTTCCTTTGCAGATGGGGTGGATTGTTGGGAAGGATCTGACTTTCGAAAGGGCTGTACAGAAAGGAAATGGAATTGCCTGTGGAAGTCACTTTCAGCATCCAAGCATCTTATGTGACTGCCTCCCCAGCTTTTTGGTGGACAGACAGGCCTCCCCCAACTGCCTCCAAAGAGCATCAGCCAGGTACCTATTCAAAAACACTGTAAGGGTTTACCAGAGAAGGGTCCCCCAGAAGCCATGACCTTGCATACCACCCCTGCCTCTAGGGAAGCATCCATTAAAGCCCCCCCCCCACTATGGGGGAAAGCTTCTGCACCAGCAACATCTTGGAAAAAACTGTTGTGATTTACAAGTAATTTTCCCCATTCTGGTTCCTGGAAAATATCCCTTCTGGGGTGGAAAAACTGAATTTTACAGCTCACAGTCTTTCCCCTTCTTGTTCACTCCTGGACAATACATGTTTTACTCCAGATCCAAAAAGAGTGGATCCGTCAAGGGGACATTAAGAAAGGACGCATTGAAGTAGTCGGCTAAATTACGCAAGTGCATCCAGGCATGGCAGCACATACTAAAGCCAGTGCCTGCTGTGAAAGCTGTGCCATCTACATAGTTTGAATAAGCAGCCTTGTGGATATTTTCAAGATGGACAGAATAATGCACAACTAGGTCTTCACAGACTTCTGAGTCTCTGAAGGCTATTGTGTTGCCACCACCTTAGACATCTCCAGGATCTGAACTCTTTGGAACCTAGTCAAGTGAACAATAATTCAGTGCATGCAAAGCAAATATGACTGAAGCTTAAGTATGCTCCCCTAGACAGTCCAATGCTCGAGACTCATTATCTGGAAGGTGGACCATAGAAAGTACAGTTGTGTACACTTACCATAAATGTAGATGTTAGAGTGTATTCACTGTTGCAGTCATTACATTTGGGTTATCTGCTTGCAGGTAGCCCTCAGTCGGCCTGATTATCAAAGTCTTGGGTCCTGCGTCAGTTGCTGTCTCATCTTCCATGATGTCACATAGTCAGGGGTATAAAGCATGCAGCTGACGCCATTACATCAGTTTTTCTTGCCCCAGATGTCAGGTGCCCCCATAATGGGAAGCAATTTTATACAAGGCTACACCTCCAACAAAAAGCAAATACACCAGAAAGCCTTAAGTATAGTAAACAAGAAAAGCGGTATAGTCAATAGAAGTCAGGGGGCTGGAGGGGGGGTAACCAGGGCTGCAACAGTGAATACCACTCTAACATCTACATTTATGGTAGGTGTACACAACTGTATTATGTTCTTCGTGTTTCACTGTTGCAGTCATTACATTTGGGTAGATTCCCAAAGCTAAGGAAGGAGGCAATTAGAGAGCATTAGGACCAGCTATTAGGCCCTGCAAGACTACAGTGGCAAAACCAGTATGCTTGGTGAAGGTATGTACAGAACTCCAGGCGGCAGCTTCTAGGATGTCCCTGGTAGGAACACCTCTGAGAAAGGCTGTAGAAGTAGATGCAGCCCTGGTGGAATGGGGTCTTATCCCCTTGTGGGGCAGGTTTTCCATGGTGCTTATAGCAGAAATTAATGCAATTGCCTATCCACTTAGAAATGGTTTGCTTTGAAATAACCGTCCCCTCTGCCCCTGCAGCAAAGGCAACCAGCAGCTGTTCAAACTTCCTGAGAGGCTAAGTCCTGTCCAAGTGAAATCTAAGTTGTCTGTGCATGTCCAAGGCGTCCAGTATTCGTTCCCCTTTGTTCTGTGGATTAGATAAGAAGGTTGGCAAATGAATGGAATGATTAAGGGCCACACTGGATACCACTTTGGGCATTAAAGGAAGGATTGGTCCTGAGGGACACCCTGTCCGCATGAAAGATGATGAAAGGCTTCACTGCCATGAGGGCCTGTAATTCAGACACCCTCCTTACTGAAGTGATGGCTAGGAGGAAGGCTGTTTTCCAAGAAAGGAATTTCAATTCTGCAGTTGCAGCTGGCTCAAAAGGGAGGTAGAGTGAGCTTTTCCAATACAAAGTTAAGGTCCCAGGATGGAGTAGCGGCTCTCCTGGGTGGCCTTAAATTTTTGGCCCCTCTGAGGAATTGCTTCAACAGTGGGTGAGAGAAGAGGGGTGGCTCTGTATTATAATGTGCTGAAATGGCCGAGACATGAATTTTAATAGAAGAGAAGGAAAGGCCCTTGTGAAGCATCTCTGTTAAGTATTGAAGAATATGCGGTAAATTAGGCACTGTTGTGCCCATCCCCTGAGTTTGGCTCCAGGAACAGAATCTTTTCCACTTTTCAGCATAGGATTTTCTAGTACTAGGCCTCCTTGCCTCCAGAATGACATCCAGTACCTGCTTACTGAGAAGAAGCTGGGGGTGCAGAATCTGTCCCTCCTTTGGGGACAGCAGGGAAGGGGTCTGAGGCAGGTGCCATGGTTCCAGCAGTGACGCACTGCACAAGAGGGGGTACACCAGTGTTGGCGTGGCCAGTCTGGTGCAATGAGTATTGTCCTTGGTTTGTCCTGTTTGATCTTTAGTAGAACTTTGGAGAGGGGAGGCAGAGGGGGAAGGCATACACTGAGAGGTTTATCCAGGTGAAGGACATCCACTTTCCAAGCTTGTCTGTGGGGAGTCCTTGTGCAGAATTTGTCCAATTGGTAGTTCTTAGGGGAGGCAAACAGGTCTATCTCTGGGCTCCCCAATTTGTTTCTCAACAAGTTGAATATCTTTGGTTCCAGTTTCCACTCGTGTGGGTCCATGAGATTTCTGCTTAGGTCGTCTGCCAGTGTATTTAGCTTGCCTGGCAGGAACTGAGCTTGTAGGTGCACTTGGTAGCTCAAGGCTGTGTTCCACAGAGCCAAGGCTAGTCTGCAGAGAGGGTATGAGTGGGTTCCCCCCCTGCTTGTTTATGTACCACATAACAGTTGTGTTGTCTGTCTTTACCAATAATTGTCCTGGAAGAATGTGGTCCTTGAAGGCTGTCAGAGAATTCTGTACAGCTAACATTTCTTTTTGATTAATATGCAGGTGCATTTGACTCTGGCTTCATTTGCCCTGGATGCACTGCCCTGCCAAGTGAGCCCCCCCCATGCATAGTCTGATGCATCTGTTGTTAGGGTTTGGGCGGCAGGGGGTAGAGTGAATGGCAGTCACTTGTTGTGGTGGCAGGCCTCTGCCCACCAAAGGAACTCTGTCTTTATACAAGGAATGGTAGGAATCATTGATTCCAGGTCCTGAGAATGTTGACACCATAGGCCTTTTAGATACCATTGTAGTTTTTCCTCATATGCAGTCTTGCATATGGAATTAGTAGAATGCAAGAGGCCATGAACCCCAGGGCTTGCAGTATTTTCCTTGCAGATAGCTGGGTCTTTGTGGCCAGAAGTTTGAAGTAGGCTGTCAAATAAACTTGTTTCTCTGGCGTGAGGTAGGCCATCTGGGAAGTTGTATTCAAGCTTGCTCCCAGGAATACAATTTGTTGGCAGGGTACCAGGTGTGATTTCTTTTCGTTTATGGTGTACCCCAGTGAGGTTAGCAGTTTCTTTAAAAATGCCAGATGATTTAATAGTATGTCCTGGCTTTCTGCCTGAATTACACAATCTTCCAGGTATGGGTATATTTGAATATTTCTTTGCCTGCAAAATGCAATGACTGGAGCTAGGCACCTTTGTGAATACCCTGGGCGAAGTAGATACGCCAAAGGACAGTGCAGAGAAAGTACAGTTTTGTACCTACCATAAATGTAGATGTTCGAGGATCCCCATTGCTGCAGTCCTTACTATTGGGGTATAGTCCGCGTCCAGTCGGCCCGAATACCAGAGTATAAGGCTGACGTCGGTCAGGGCGCATTAGACTGACGTCAGTACGTCAGGGTACTAATGCGCATGACCGACGTCATATCCTCAGTCTTTTCTTGCCCCAGATGTCAGAAGACCCTAAAAAGACAAGGCCCAAAATACCTGCACCAAACATATGTACAATATATACAAGAATATATACAAAAATATAAGCAAGTAACCTCACCTACACAACCACCCCTAAACACAGAGGGGAAGGAGGGAGGTAAATTGGACTGCAGCAATGGGGATCCTCGAACATCTACATTTATGGTAGGTACAAAACTGTACTATGTTCTTCGTTCCCCATTGCTGCAGTCCTTACTATTGGGTAGAATCCCAAAGCAGAGGTAAGGGAGGCTGGCAAATCATAAAGAAGCAGGAGCTGACAACATGCCTTGCAAAACAGCTGTGGCAAAACCAGCCCTAGACTTAGAGTAGATAGGAAGGTGATAATGCTTACAGAAAGTATGCACTGAACTCCAAGTAGCTGCTTCCAAAATATCCTTAGTTGCCACCCCCCTTAGAAATGCTGTTGAAGTGGCAGTAGCCCTAGTGGAATGAGGCCTAATCCCAGCTGGAATCTCCTTGCCATGATGGGAATAACAAAATGCAATGCAAAAGCCAATCCACCTAGAAATAGTTTGTTTTGACACAGGCTTACCCTGGGAACTCAAAGCAAAAGAAACAAACAACTGCTGAGACTGCCTGAAATCCTTAGTCCTGCTTAAATAATAGCAATTGCCTGTGTACATCTAAAGTGTGCAAAATCTTTTCCCCTTTATTTTGGGGGTCTGCATAAAAAGTAGGCAAATGAATAGTTTGGTTTAAAGCCACACTAGAAACCACCTTAGGCATAAAGGAAGGATTAGTACGTAATGATACCCTATTCTTATGGAAAATCAAAATGGCTCTACTGCCATAAGGGCCTGCAACTCAGACACCCTTCTTGCAGAAGTAATAGCCAACAGAAAAACAGTCTTCCATGACAAGTATTTCAATTCAGCAGTAGCAGGCTCAAAGGTTGTAGAGTAAGTTTTTCCAACACAAAATTGAGATCCCAAGCAGGAGTAGGAGCTCTACGGGGGGTCTTATATTCTTTGCCCTCTAAGAAACTGCTTGAACAAAGGATGAAAACAATGGTGGGTCACAATCATAGTGAGCTGAAATTGCTGCAGCATGAATCTTAATGGAAGAGAAGGACAAACCTTTGTCCAATAACTCAGTAAGATATTGAAGAGCCACACTCAAATTAGGCTCAGAAACCTGCAAATTCTTTGCTGTACTCCAAAATAAAATCTCTTCCATTTTTCTCGTACACTTTCCTTGTACTAGGTCTTCTAGCTTCCATAATCACATTTAAAACTTGAGGAAGTTGAGACCTGCTGTGTTTCAACACAGAATATGCCAGGCTGTTAGATGAAGAGAGCGAAGCTTGACATTGAGCAGATGACCATCCTTCTGAGATAACAGATGAGGAATCAGAGGTAAAGGCCATGGAGGCTTCCTTACCAGACTCCGTAGTAGTGGGTACCAGTGTTGCCGAGGCCAATCTGGAGCTATCAAAATCATCCTTGGCCTGTCTTGTCTGACCTTTAATAGTACCTTTGGGAGAAGAGGCAGAGGAGGAAAGGCATACACATGAAGATTTTTCCAACTGAAAGACAGAGCATCCACTTTCCAAGCTGTGTGATGAAACCCCTTTGTGCAATACTGTGGCAGCTGGTGGTTTAGTGGAGAAGCGAACAGATCTATGTCTGGAGTTCCCCATGACACTGTCAATTTTGAAATACATGAAGATCCAGTTTCCACCGTGGGGATCCATGATTTGTCTGCTTAACACATCTGCTAAGGAGTTCTGTGCTCGGCAGAAACCTTGCCTGAAGAGTTAGTTGCAAGCTTAGCGCAGTCTCCCATAAAATCATTGCTTGCCTGCATAGAGGATAAGAATGTGTTCCCCCTTGCTTGTTGATGTACCACATGACAGTTGTGTTGTCTGTTAGCATCAACACCTGCCCTGGAAGAAGTAACTCCTTGAAAGCCATTAATGCAAACTGGACTGCTAACATCTCTTTCATGTTGATATGTAGATGCTGTAGTCTGGCAGGCCACTTGTCTTGTATCCACTTTCCATTTAGATGAGCTCCCAAGCAATGTCCGAGGCATCTGTCGTTAAAATCTGACTGCCTCTGGCGGGTCACAGAGAGTCCCTTGTTTAGGTGACATTCCTGAGCCCACCACAAAAATTCTTTTTGAAGGCAAGGTATTATTTGAATGACAGTGTCCAAATCCTGGCAGTGCTGTGTCCATACATTTTGAGATACCATTGTAGCTTCCTCATATGCAGTTTGGCATTGGGAAGCACCAGAATACAAGATGCCATGAACCCTAATGCTTGAAGGACTGTCCTTGCAGTCAGCACGGACTGATGAGATAGTTGATGGAAGTAAAGTGATAGACTCTTTTGTTTGTCCGGGGTTAAAAGGCCATCTGGGCTGCTGTATTCAGTCTCACACCCAGAAAGCACATGTCTTGAGAGGGTACTAGACTGGACTTTATTTCGTTCACAGAATACCCTAGGCATCTTAGCACTGCTATAACATATTCCAGATGCTGTAGAAGATCTTCCTTTTCTTGAGCCAGAATCAGGCAGTCGTCCAAGTAAGGATAGATTTGAATACCTTGAAGCCTGAAGTAAGCTATCACTGGAGCCAGAACCTTTGTGAATACTCTGGGCAGTAGATAAGCCAAAGGGCAATGCAGAGAACTGATAATGAGAATTTCCAGCTCGAAACGCAGATACTTCCTGCAACTTAGCCTTATAGGCACATGAAGGTAAGCTTCCTTGAGATCTAAAGTTACCATCCAGTGATCTTTGCCCAGCAGAGGTAAAAGCTGTTGTAACGTCAACATCTTGAACTTGGGAATGTCCAGAAAAGTGTTGAGGAGAGATAAATCCAAAATTGGTCTCCACGTGTTCCCCTTCTTTGGTACTAGGAACAGGCGAGAATAAAATCCTAGGCCCCTTTCTGATACAGGGACTGGCTGAATGGCCCCAACTGGAGTAACTGAGAAACTTGCTTGTGAGCCTCTGTTCTTTGTGGAGGAGGAACGTCCGGCATGCCTTTGAAAGGGGGCATTGTATGGAAATAAAATCTGTAACCGTGGTGAATGATATCCAACACCCATATGTCTTGAGTAATTAAATCCCAATTTTCTTTGAAAAGAGACAGTCTTCCTCCCAAAGGAGCTGCCAGACGAGAATCTACTGGCAGCTGAAAAGACAGGTCATTGGGTCTGTTCGAAAGGACTGACCCTGCCCTCACCAGAAGTCTGAGCAGGTGAACTCCCTGTTCTAGGCCTAAAAGAACCTTGAGCCCTGCCCCTACCACGTCTAGACCTACCCCTAGACTGGGAATCATAAGCAGGATATGTCCACCCCTTAGCAGGCCAATTTCTACTAAACTTGGTGGCTGCACCTGCAAAAATCTTTAACAGTTTGCATAGACTTAGCTTTGTCCTCCATTTTCTTTAAAACTGCTTCCACAGGCGATCCAAACAACACATCAGACTGTAAAGGAGCATCCAAAATCCTTGTCTTAACATGCTCAGCTAAATTCTGATCCTTCAACCAGGCATGCCTGCGAAGAACAGAACTAGTAGCAGCCACCCTCGAGGAGGCCTGTACAGCATCAAAACCACATTGCAAAGAATGCTTACCCACTTGTTCAGACACATGAACCAAATCCAGCAACTCTTTACACTCAATACCTTCCGCCAAAGCATCCACCTTAGATTTTAATTGTGAAAGGAGATAATTCTGATATTTTAGCATGTGAAACTGACAATTCAACGCTCTCATGGCTAGAGTGGAAGAAGTATACACTTTCTTTCCCCACCTATCCAAAGCCCTTGCCTCTTTATCAGTGGGAACAGGATTTTTAACCACAGAAGCCTTAACACCTTTAGGCCCTTGAGAAATAGTTTCTGGGTCCGCCCTAGGACTCTTAAACAAATACTTATGAGCTGGCACCCTATAATACCTATCAGGCTTAACAGGAGCAGGAGGCAAAGAGTCAGGGTTCAGGGAAGCCTCTGCAAAAACATCTTCCACCACATTCAAGACAGGAGGAATAGCTAAGGGCCTATGCTGGGGTAAAAACAAGAATTCCCTAAGCCTTTCCTGGAATCAGAGTAATCCTGGCCTTCCCATTTAAAGTGCTCCCTCATGGAATGCAGAGTCTCTGAAAATGAGAAATCCTCAGGAGGAGAAGCTGTAGGAGTGGAATCATCCACATCAGAATAAGTAGGATACTCCTGCAAGTCTTCCGCAGAAGACTCTGAAGCCTCTGAACACTGTTCAAAACTATCAAACTCCGGTTCCACCCTAGGCCTCTTATCAGGCGGGGGCATAGAACCTCTAATCATAGTAATCAAATCTTCTGCCATTTTAAGCATATGTTTCTTAGGTACAGAACCCGAAATGCTAGGAGAAGCCCCACTGAAGCTGAACTAGGCCTACCTCTCAAAGAAGTTTTGGCAACAGGAGAGGCTCTAACTACCTTGGGAAGAGGGAAGAACAGTTACCTGAGAAGCCCCGTCAGCCTGGCCTACCTCCTGAGAAGGCACATCCTGTAACAGTAAAGTTTCTGCCTGAGACTCCATGGAAACTCCTGGCAAAACCTCTGGCTCCACTGAGCCTTCTAAAGAACCGACGTCCGGGACTGCGGTTCATCAACCCTAGGCTTAGCTGTTTGTCCTTGCGCTTCTTGGACGAAGCGGGAGCATCCGGCGGCATTTTATAATTGCAACGCTTCCCAAACACTAACCTGGCACAGTCTAACCTCCTCTTAATAGTGCGTTTGTTAAACCTAGCACAAGGCGGCAACCAACAACGTCGTGCTCAGGCCCTAAACAAGGTATACACAAGGTATGGTAATCCCTATGAGGTATCTGTTTCCCACAAGAAATACAGTTATTCACTTTTCTGACATCCGGTTAAATAGTGAGGCAAGAAAAACCAAAATGTTCCCCACGGGTACTTAGCCAACTCTGTTTCGGTCTGAAACTCCGGTTTCGGAAATATTTCAGAACGCCAACCTGCACTCGCAAAACTGCTTCTGCATCGGACCATGCGGCAAAAAAGACTGAGGATATGACGTAGGTCATGCGCATTAGTACCCTGGCGTACTGGCGTCAGTCTAATGCGCCCTGACCGGCGCCTTATACTCTGGTATTCGGGCCGACTGGACGCGGACTATACCCCAATAGTAAGGACTGCAGCAATGGGGAACGAAGAACATCTGACAGTGCGTGTAACCTGCTCTGAAGCATAGGTATTTTCTGCAAGATTCCCTTATTGGGATGTGCAGGTAAGCTTCCTTTAAATCCAATGTTGCCAACAAGGCATTTTTGCCTAGCATGGGAAGCAGCTGATGAAGAGTTAGCATTTTGAATTTTGGGATTACCAAAAAAGGTGTTTAGGATAGATAGGTCCAGGATAGGATGCCAGGAATTGTCTTTTCTGGGTACCGGGAAAAGTCTTGAGTAAAAACCTTGCCCCCATTCCTCTTCTGGGACAGGCTGAATAGCCCTGATACTTTGAAGAAATAAAACCTGCTTTTGAGCCTCTGCCCACTGACTTGGGGATAGGTCTGGCCAACCGTTTGGAATCTGTATCCTTGGGAAACTATATTTAAAACCCATTTGTCTTGGGTAATGAGTTCCCAGTTTTTTGCATGCAGGGCGATCTTTCCTCCTAAAGGAACAGTCAGATGAGCACGGCTTGGAAGGTTTAAGGCTAAGTCATTGTGACAGTTTACCATAGGAGGTTGTCTTACTACTTCCAGCTTTGGAAGTGGGAGCCCCCTGCTACTTAGGCCTGTGCGTACCTTGAGATTGAAGCTTGGGTGGTCTGCTGGCCCTGGGTTTGGACTGAGAAGGCCTGGAAGAGACAGGAAAGGACCAATTCTTAGAAGGCCAATGCCTACTAAATCTGGGTGGTCTGCTGGCCCTGGGTTTGGACTGAGAAGGCCTGGAAGAGACAGGAAAGGACCAATTCTTAGAAGGCCAATGCCTACTAAATCTGGGAGGCTGTACTTGCAGGAAATCTTTAACAGTTTGCATAGATTTAGCTTTTTCCTCCATCTTTTTAAGTACTACTTCTGCTCTGTTACCAAACAGGTGGTCTTGGTTTAAGGAAGCATCCAGTAATTTAGCTTTAACATGACCTGGAAAAAGTTTGCTCCTTAAGCCAAGCATGCCTTCTAAGTACAGACCCAGTGAAAGCAGCTCTGCAAGATGCCTCTAAGGACTCAAAAAGTGCAGTTGTGTACACTTACCATAAATGTAGATGCTCGAGTGTATTCACTGTTGCAGTTATTACATTTGGGTAATCTGCTGGCAGGTTGCCCTCAAGTCGGCCTGATTAACAAAGTCTTGGGTCCTGCGCCGGTTGCTGTCCCTTCTTCCATGACATCAGGGGTATAAAACATGCAGCCGACGTCATTACATCAGTTTTTCTTGCCCCAGATGTCAGGTGCCCCCCAAATGGGGAGATATATATATATATATGTATATATATATATATGTATATGTATGTATGTATATATATATATATATATATATATATATATATATATATATATATATATATATATATATATATATATATATATATATATATATATGTATATATATATATATATATATGTATGTATATATATATATATATGCAAATACACCAAAAAGGCTTTTAAGCATAGTAAAAGAAAGTAGAGGTATAGTAAGAGGAAAACAGGGGGCTGGAGGGAGGGTAACCAGGACTGCAACAGTGAATACACTCGAACATCTACATTTATGGTAAGTGTAGATGTTCTTCATGTTTCACTGTTGCAGTCATTACATTTGGGTAGATTCCCAAAGCTAGGGTTGGGAGGATGGATTTACACAGCATTAGGACCAGCTATAAGGCCCTGCAGGACAGCAGTGGCAAAGCCAGCTCTGGATTTAGAGAAGAAAGGTAAATGGTAATGTTTGGTGAACATATGAACTGAGCTCCATGTAGCAGCTTCTAGAATGTCTCTGGTAGGAACACCTCTGAGAAAGGCTGTAGAAGTAGATGCAGCCCTAGTAGAATGCGATCTGATCTCCTGGAGGATAGTTTTACCATGGTGCATATAGCAGAAATGAATGCAATGGCTTATCCATTTGGAAATAGTCTGCTTTGAAATAGCCTTTCCCTCTGCCCCTGCAGCAAATGCCACCAGTAGTAGCTCTGATTTTCTTAGAGATTTTGTCCCATTTAAGGAACATCTAAGTTGTCTGTGTACATCCAATGAATGCAGAATCCGTTCCCCCTTGTTCTGTGGATTGGGAAAGAAAGTTGGCAAATGAATGGTCTGATTAAGAGCCACATTGGATACCACCTTAGGCATGAAGGATGGATTAGTCCTGAGAGGACACCCTGTCCGTATGAAAAATAATGAAAGGCTCCACTGCCATAAGAGCCTGTAATTCAGAAATCCTTCTAGCTGAAGTGACTGCTAAAAGGAAAGTGGTTTTCCAAGAGAGAATTTTTATGTCTGCAGTAGCAGCTGGCTCGAAAGGAGGGAGAGTGAGTTTTTCCAATACAAAATTGAGGTCCCAGGCAGGGGTTGCAGCTCTCCTGGGTGGTCTTATGTTTTTGGACCCTCTGAGATATTGCTTTAGTAGAGGATGAGAGAAGAGGGGAGGTTCTGTGTTGTAATGAGCTAAAATGGCTGAGGCATGGATTTTTATGGAAGAAAAGGACAGGCCCTTGTGAAGCATCTCAGTTAAGTATTGTAAAATCCGAGGAATATTGGGCACTGCTGTGCTTATTCCTTGTGATTGATTCCAGGCACAGAATCTTTTCCATTTGTCAGCATAAGATTTTCTAGTACTAGGCCTTTCGACTCCAAAATGGCATCCATCACAGGTTTGCTGAGGGATGCTAAGGGTGAATTTAGGTGATTAGCCACGCTGCAAGATTCAAAGTTTGGAGCTGAGTGTGCAGAATTTGGTTGTTCTGCTGAGACGGTAACTAAGGTGTCTGAGGCAGGTGCCACGGTGGAAGGTGTGACACATTGCGCAGGAGTGGGTACCAGTGTTGGCGAGGCCAGTCTGGAGCAATCAATCATTTTTGGTTTGTCCTGTTTGACTTTTAGTAGAACTTTGGTGAGCAGAGGGGGAAAGGCATAAACTGTTTTTTCCAGCTGAATGATAGAGCATCCACTTTCCAGGCTTTTTTGTGATGAGTTCTTGTGTAGAAATTGTCCAGCTGATAGTTTTGGGGTGAGGCAAAAAGATCTATGTCTGGACTCCCCCATTTGCGTGCCAACATGTTGAAAATCTGTGGTTCCAGTTTCCATTTGTGTTGATTCATGAGATATCTGCTTAGTTCGTCTGCCAGAACATTCAGCTTTCCTGGCAGGAACTGAGCTTGTAGTTGTAGTATTTGGTAGGTCAAGGCCCTGTTCCACAATGCCATGGCTAGTCTGCAAAGGGGGTAGGAGTGTGTACCCCCCTGCTTGTTTATGTACCACATAACTGTGGTGCTGTCTGTCTATCATTAATTGTCCTGGATGAAGGTAGTCCTTGAAGGCTCTCAGTGCAATCTGTACAGCTAGCATCGCTTTCTGATTGATATGAAGGTGCATTTGATTTGGGCTCCATTTGCTCTGAATGCACTTCCCTGCCAGATGCACCCCCCCCCCCCCCAAGGCATAATCTGATGCATCTGTTAGGGTTTGGGTGGTAGGGGGTGGAGTGAATGGCAGTCCCTTGTTTTGGTGGCAGGCCTCTGTCCACCATAGGAACTCTAGTTGCAGGCAAGGTATGATAGGAAAGTACAGTTTTGTACCTACCATAAATGTAGATGTTCGAGTGTACACCCTGCTGCAGTCATCACACTAGTATTATCTTGTCGTCAGGCAGTCCCGCAGTCGGCCTGAATTCCAAAGTCTTGGTCTGTCATTGGTTGCTGTCACTTCTTCCCTGACGTCAGTGCGCCAGGGATATATATGATGCATCCGATGCCATTTTCTTCAGTATTTCTTGCCCCAGATGTCAGGTGCCCCGAAAAAGGTGGTCAGTAATTAGTACCAATCTAAGAAATTTAGCACAAACACAACATCCCTCCAGCTATAAGCAAATACATCAGAAAGGTATTGTAAAGATTTAGTTAGTCAGAGGGGATGGAGGGAGGGTAACCTGGACTGCAGCAGGGTGTACACTCGAACATCTACATTTATGGTAGGTACAAAAATGTACTATGTTCATCGTGTTACCCTGCTGCAGTCATCACACTTGGGTAGAATCCCAAAGCTAAGGATGGGAGGAGGAGTCAAAGAGGGTTAGAGGAGGCTAGAAGGCCCTGCCGAACAGAAGTGGCGAAGCCAGCTCTAGTCTTAAAGTGGTAAGTGGTAGTGTTTGGTGAAGGTGTGTACTGAACTCCAAGTTGCAGCTTCCAAAATATCCTTGGTTGGCACTCCCCTGAGGAAGGCTGTAGATGTAGCTGCTGCCCTGGTAGAGTGGGGACTTATGGTAGCAGGAACCGGTTTTCCATGATGGGTGTAGCGAAAACGAATGCAATGTCCTATCCATTTGGAAATGGTCTGTTTTGATATAGCCTTCTCTTGTGAAGCTGCAGCATAGGATACAAAGAGCTGGTCAGATTTTCTGAAAACCTTAGTTTTATCCAAGTAGTAATGAAGTTGCCTGTGAATGTCCAAGGATTGCAGGAGTCTTTCTCCTTTGTTCTGTGGATTTGGAAAGAAGGTGGGTAAGTGGATGGTTTGATTTAAAGCCACACTGGATACCACCTTAGGCATGAAGGAAGGATTAGTTCGTAGAGAAACTCTGTCTTGATGGAAAATGAGGAAAGGTTCCACTGCCATTAGTGCCTGAAGCTCTGAGACTCTTCTGGCTGAAGTTATTGCTAGCAGCAGGGCAGTCTTCCATGATATAAACTTTAGATCAGCAGAGAAAGAAAGGGAGGTAGCGTAAGTTTTTCCAGAACAAAGTTGAGGTCCCAGGTTGGTGTAGGTGCTCTCCTGGGGGGCCTAATGTTTTTTGCCCCTCTGAGGAACTGCCTTAGAAGTGGATGTGAAAATAAGGGTGGATCCGTGTTGTAGTGAGCTGAAATAGCGGAGGTGTGGATTTTAATAGATGAAAAGAAGTCCTTTGTGCAACATCTCAGTTAAATACTGAAGAATCTGAGGCATGTGAGGCTGAAGAGTATTTTGGCCTTTAGCTTGGTTCCAGGCAAAACCTTTTCCATTTGTCAGAGTAGGCCTTCCTGGTGCTGGGCCTCCTAGCTTCCAGAATAACATCCATAACTGCTTGAGGAAGAGGAGCTGGCTGGGTGCTCAGGTGATTTGCCATGCAGCCAAATTTAAGGTTTTTAGCTGGCTGTGTAGAATCTGATTGTCTTGCTGTGTGAGCAAATGGGCAATTTGTGGTAAAATCCAAGGTGGGCCCTGGGCCATATTCCTTAATAGTGGGTACCAGTGCTGGCGTGGCCAGTCTGGGGCTATGAGTATCATTCGTGGTCTCTCCTTTCTGACTTTCAGAAGCACCTTTGAGAGAAGGGGCAATGGAGGGAAGGCATATACTGTCAGGTTTTTCCAACTGAATGAGAGTGCGTCCACTTTCCAAGCTTGATGGTGAAGTGTCCTTGTACAAAATTTTGTTAGCTGATAGACCTGTTTGCCAGCCCCCAAAACTATGTCTGGGTGGCCCCATTTTTGAGTTATCATTGCAAATACTTGTTGATTCAGTTTCCACTCGTGGGGATCCATGGTGTTTCTGCTGAGGTAGTCTGCAAATGTGTTCTTTTTTCTTGGCAGGAACTGAGCTTGTAGCTGAACTTGGTAAGCCAGTGCTGTGTTCCACCAGGTCATTGCTTGCCTGCATAGAGGGTAGGAGTGTGTACCCCCTTGTTTGTTTATGTACCACATTACTGTGGTGGTGTCTGTCCTTATTTTAAGCTGTCCTGGATGTAAGAGGTTCTTAAAGGCTGTCAGAGCATTCTGTACGGCTAGCATATCTTTTTGATTGATTTGCAGATTCCTTTGATCTGCAGTCCATATGCCTTGAATGCACTGTCCTGCCATGTGTGCCCCCCAGGCGTAGTCCGATGCATCTGTTGTCATAGTTTGCCTGGCTGGGGGCAAGGTGAAAGGCTGACCCTTGTTGAGGTGACATGCCTGCGACCACCATAGAAACTTCTTGTTGAAGGCAGGGAATGAGAGATATCATTGTGTCCAAGCTGTGGTTGTGTTGAGACCATACGCTTTTTAGGTACCACTGTAATTTCCTCATATGCAGCTTTGCAAATGGTATTAGTAGTATGCAAGATGCCATGAAGCCCAAGGCCTGCAGAATTTTTCTTGCAGGGAGTTGGGTCTTTGTTGCCATTGTTTTGAAATATTGAGTCAGTTGTAGTTGTTCGTCTGGCGTCAGATAAGCCTTCTGGGCCGTTGTATTCAAGCTGGCACCCAGGAATGTCATATTTTGTGAGGGTACTAGTTTTGATTTCTTTTCGTTTACTGTGTACCCTAGGCAACTTAGAAGATGTTTTACAAAAGCCAGATGTTGTAAGAGGATGCTTTCTGCTTGGATGAGGCAGTCGTCCTGGTATGGGTATAGTTGAATTCCTCTTTGTCTGCAGTATGCAATTACTGCTGCCAGGCATTTTGTGAAAACCCTGGGTGCAGTGGATAAGCCAAAGGGCAGTGCAGAGAATTGGTAATGGGTTGAACCTGCAATGAAACGGAGGTATCTTCTGCAATTTTGTCTGATAGGGACATGCAGGTATGCCTCCTTGAGGTCCAACGTTACTAGCCATGCTTTCTTGCCCAACATGGGAAGAAGCTGCTGTAGTGTTAGCATCTTGAATTTGGGTACTTGTAAGAAGGTGTTTAGAATTGAAAGGTCCAGAATTGGTCTCCAGGCATTGTCCTTTCTGGGGACTAGAAAGAGTCTTGAGTAAAATCCTTGGCCTTGCTCCCATGTAGGTACCAGTTGAATGGCTCTCATGTCCATGAGAGCTGTAATTTGTATTTGTGCCTCTGCCCATTGATTTTGTGGCAGGTTTGACATTCCTCTTTTCGTTGGCAAGGTGTGGAAATGGATCTGTGTCCTTGTGAAATTATGTCTAGGACCCATTTGTCCTTTGTGACGATGTGCCAGTTGTCTGAAAAAAGTGCTAATTTTCCTCCCAAGGGAGCTGCCAAGAGAGTCTTGCTTGGCCATGTGAGGTTTAAGTCATTGAGTTTGCCTTCTAGTAGTTTGGGGCCTGTCTTCTCCTCCCTTCTGTGTTGTAGTGCCCCATTGTTGTCCTCTGCCTCTTCGGCATCTGTATTTACCCCTCTGTGGTCTGTCAGTAGCTGGAAAGGACCAATTTCTTGTTGGCCAATTTCTGCTGAAGCAAGGGGGTTGAACCTGTAGAAAATCTTTGACCATCTGCATAGATTTTGCCTTATCCTCCATTTTCTTTAATACTACTTCTGCTTTAACTCCAAATAGGACATCCTGCTGTAAGGGAGCATCTAGAAGCTTTGCTTTAACATGATCAGGCAGAGTTTGTTCCTTTAAGCAAGCATGTCTACGTATAACAGACCCAGTAACAGCTGCTCTACAGGAAGCCTCCAAAGAATCAAATCCACATTGTAAAGTATGTTTGCCCACCTGTTCAGCTGCATGTAACAGATCCTGCATTTCTTTCAATTCAGACTGTTGAGGGAGTGTGCTCATTTTTTGTCTTATTTGAGACATTAGAAATTGCTGGTATTTTAGCATGTGAAACTGACAATTTAGTGCTCTCATAGCTAGAGTGGCTGAGGTGTAAACCTTTTTCCCCCACCTGTTTAGTGCTCTGGAGTCCCTTTCAGAAGGTACATGATTTTTCGCCATAGAAGCCTTAGCCCCTTTGGGACCCTGGGAGATAGTCTCTGGATCAGCAACAGGGCTTTTATAAAGGAATTTGTGGGAGTCAGGCACCTAATCTGTCTGGTTTGGCTGGAGCAGGAGAAAGAGAATCTGGATTTAAACTTGATTCTAAGTAAACATCATCTACAATGTCTAAAACTAGGGGGATAGCAAGAGGTCTGTGCTGGGGTAGTAAAAAACTCTCTGACCTTCCCAGTGAAAATGTTCCCTCATAGTGTGTAAAGTTTCCCCAAAGGAGTAGTCTTCAGGTGGAGAAGCTGAGGGAATGGAATCCTCCGCATCAGAATCTTCATAAGGAGGAAAGGAGTAATCTTGGTCCTCAGAGGAGCCTGAGGAAATAGACACTTGATCAGAGGAGGCATAATCTTCCCCTTGTCTAGGCCTTTTGTCGGGGGGGGGGGGTTGGGAACCCCTGATTAAAGAGATCAAATCTTCAGCCATTTTAAGCATCTGTTTCTTAGGCATGGGGCTTTGCACTGGAGACTGAAGTGCAGTCTTTTTTGGTTTAATAGGAGTCTTAAGCTTAGGATACGCTTTTATAGTGAGCGTCGGTCTGAAGACACCTTCAGAAACCAAAGGTTTTTCTGCAGCACCGACATCTCTTTCTGCAATGTTGTCGGTAGGGGCTAAAGAAAATGGCTGCGTCGGCCTAGCACTCTCCGCCAAAGGCTCCGAAGCGGTCTCGGGTTCCAAATCTGCGGTAGCCAAGGGCTGCGTAGGAGCCTCACTGAAAACCGGTCAACCGGAGACCGGCCCAGCCGGGGCCTCGGAGTCTGGCTTGGGTCTAGGCTGCCTGTCCTTATCCTTGCGTTTTTTGTGCACGCCGGTAGTCGGTTGCTCTGACGGCATTGTGTAGTAAAATTTTCTACCGAAGTAGTGTTGTGCGAAATCAAAGCATCTTTTTATAGTACGCTTACTGAACCTAGCACAAAAGCGACAACCAGTGACGTCGTGGTCTGGGCCTAGGCTAGGTATACAATAAGAATGAAAATCTTTGTGAAGTATTTGCTTCCCACAAGAAATACAATTGTTAACTTTTTCTAACATCGGTCTGAGGCAAGAAAAGTTTCCCCAATGGGGTACTTAGCTTTATTGAAGACTTCGGATCTGAAATTCGACTTCGAAAATCTCAGGAGTCGGCCAACCGGCACTTGCGAACTGCTTCTGCTTCGGGCACCGCGCGCCAAGAAAGACTGAAGAAAATGACATCGGATGCATCACATATACCCCTGGCGCACTGATGTCAGGGAAGAAGTGACAGCAACCGACGCCGGACCAAGACTTTAGAATTCAGGCAGACTGCGGGACTGCCTGACAAGATAACCCAAGTGTGATGACTGCAGCAGGGTAACACGATGAACATTCATTGTTTCCAGGCTGTGACAATGTTGACTCCATAAACTTTTTAAGTACCACTGAAGTTTCCTTATATGCAGTCTTGCATATGGAATTAGAAGAATGCAGAAGGCCATGAACCCCAAGGCTTGCAGAATTTGTCTTACAGATAGCAGGGTTTTTGTGGCTACCTGTTTGAAGTACATTACCAAATGAATTTGCTTTTCTGGCATAAGGTAAGCCATCTGGGAAGTTGTATTCAAGCTTGCACCCAGGAATGTAATTTTTTGAGTGGGTACCACTTGTGATTTCTTTTCGTTTATGGTGTACCCTAGACTAGTTAAAACCCTTTTTACAAACGCCAGATGCTTTAGAAGAATGTCCTTGTTTTCTGCCTGAATTAGACAATCGTCCAAGTATGGATATATTTGAATATTTCTTTGCCTGCAAAATGCAATGACTGGAGCTAGGTACCTTTGTGAATACCCTGGGCAAAGTAGATAAGCCAAAGGGCAGTGCAGAGAACTGGTAATGCAAGTAGCCTGCTTTGAAGCGGAGGTATCTTCTGCAAGATTCCCTGATTTGGATATGCAGGTAAGCCTCTTAAGTCTAGAGTTACCAACCAGGCATCTCTGCCTAGCATAGGAAATAACTGTTGAAGAGTCAGCATCTTGAATTTTGGAATGTCCAGAAATGTGCTTAGAGTAGATAAGTCAAGAATTGGACGCCATGATTTATCTTTTCTGGGTACCAGGAAAAGTCTTTAATAGAAACCTTGTCCCTTTTCCTCTTCTGGTACTGGTTGAATAGCCCACATGTTCATGAGGGACAGTACTAGTTTCAGGGCCTCTACCTACTTATTTAGGGGCAGGTCTGGCCATCCGTTTGTGATTGGCAACGTGTGGAAATGAAATCTGCATCTCTGGGATACTATATTTAAAACCCATTTGTCCTGGGTTATAAGTTGCCAGTTTCTTGCATGAAGTGCCAGTTTTCCCCCCAGAAGGGTGGCTAAGAGGTAAGTGGTTGGTAATTGTAGAGGGAAGTCATTGAGACCGTTTACCATACGGAGGCGCCTTGTTGTTTCCAGATTTGGAGGTGGAGGCACCCCATTGCTTTGTTCTAAAAGTCCCTTGTGACTGAAACCTGGAGCCTTTGGAATGTCTGGGTTTGACTTAAGTGGCTCTCGAAGGAACTGGAAACGACCAGTTCTTAGTACGCCAGTGCCTACCAAATCTTGAGGTTGCACTTGTAAGAAATCTTTCACAGTTTGCATAGATTTAAGCTTTATCTTCCATCTTTTTTAAAACTTTTCAGCCTTATTACCAAAGTGACAGTCCTGTTGTAAAGGAGCATCCAACAATTTTGCTTTGATATGATCAGGCAGAGTTTGCTCTTTGAGCCAAGCATGCCTTCTTAACACAGACCCAGTTACAGCAGCCCTACAAGAGGCCTCCAAAGAATCAAAACCACATTACAAAGTATGTTTTCCAACTTGTACAGCTGAATGCAATAAATCCTGTAAATCTTTATTTTCCGCACAGTCAGAAATTAACATCATTTTCTGTTTAAGCAATGCCATGATATGCTGTTGATATTTAAGCATATGAAATTGACAGTTGAAAGCCTTGATTGCCAAGGTTGCATAAGTGTAAACCTTCTTATCTCATCTATCCAGCGCCCTGGAATCTATCAGAAGGGGTAGGATTTTTAGTAGTAGAGGCCTTAATACCCTTGGGACCCTGAGAAATGGTTTCAGGATCTGCAATAGAATTTTTGATAAGGAATTTGTGGGAGTCAGGAACCCTGTAGTATCAGTCTGGCTTACAAGGAGCCAGAGGCAGAGAATCAGGAGCCAAACTAGATTCTGAAAAAACATCATCAACAATGTCTAGAACAGGAGGTATAGCCAAAGGCCTATGCTGAGGAAGAAGAAGAAAATCCCCTAGTCTCTTTTTAGAGTCAGAGAAATTCTGACTTTCCCAGTGGAAATTTTCCCTTAAGATATGTAAGGTTTCCCCAAAAGAAAAATCCTCAGGTGGAGAAGCAGAAGGAATGGAAATCTTCTGCATCAGAGTCCTCATAAGAAGGTATAGACAAATCCTGTTCATTAGAAGAGTCATAAGAAATAGAATCCTGTTCAGAAGATTCATAACGTCTTACCTAGGCCTTTTAGAAGGAGGAGGTTGGCTACCCCTGATTAGAGTAATTAAATCTTCAGCCACTTTGACCATTTGCTTTTTAGGCATAGTCCCCTGCACATGTGGCCCAGGCATCGATTTTTTTAGACAGATTTAGATTTTGGCCTTAGTTTTGAAGATGGCGTCTAATATACAAATCTGTAGGCCTGAAAACACCCTCAGAAGCCGGTGCCTGCACAGCGGCTCTGGACCCATCTAAGGTAGAGACATCCGCGGGTTCCATAACTGAAGTATCTCGCGGCATACCGGACTCTAAATGGGTCTCAGTAGAGGCCTGCGAATCAGAAGTGGCAGATATCAGGGGCTGCGAAAGCACCTCACTGAGTACCGGCGAACTGGCGACTGGCTTAGGAGAAGCGTTGTCCAGTTTTGGACCACGACGGTCTCTTTCTTTTTCTTTGCATTTTTTAGGTATTCTGGTAGTCGGATTGCTAACCGACATTTCTGGATAATAAAATCGTGACCCAAAATATTTAGAAGCAAAAATATACAGACATTTAATAGTGCGTTGATTAAATTTAGCACAAAACCGACAGCAAGGTACATTGTGGTCAGGGCCTCGGCAAGGAATACAGTACAAATGAAAATCCTTATGAGGTATTTGCTTCCCAAAAGTAATGCAATTATTAACTTTTACTGACATCGGTAAGGAGCAAGAAAAAGTTTCTCCAACGGGGTACTTAGCTTTTAGTTGAAGACTTTGGTTATGAAACTCAAAAACAAAACTTTCAGGAGTCGGCCGACCGGCACTTGCGAACTGCTTCTGCTTCGGGCATCGTGCGGCAAGAAAGACTGATGTAATGGCATTGGCTGCATGTTTAATACCCCTGACGACCTGACGTCATGGAAGAAGGGACAGCAACTGATGCAGGACCCAAGACTTTGTTAATCAGGCCGACTGAGGGCAACCTGCCAGAAGATTACCCAAATGTAATGACTGCAACAGTGAAACATGAAGAATATCCGCATTGCAAAGTATGTTTACCAACTTGTTCAGCAGAATTCATTAAATCCTGTAATTCTTTACTTTCAGTCCAGTCAGGAATCAACATCATTTTTTGTTTAAGTAATCCAATAATATGCTGCTGATACTTTAACATATGAAACTAGCAGTTTAAGGCCCTAATGGCCAAAGTAGCAGGTGTATACCTTCTTACAAAATCTGTCCAGGGCCCTGGAATCCCTAACAGAGGGGGTAGGGTTTTTAGCAGTAGTAGCTTTAATGCCTTTGGGTCTCTGTGAAATGGTCTCTGGATCCACAGTAGGATTCTTAAAGAGGAACTCAGAGTCAGGTACTCTGATACTGGTCAGGTTTCCTGGGAGCCGGAGGTGAAGTGTCTGGGGCCAGGCTAGACTCCAAGAAGGCATCATCTACAATGTCCAGTACAGGAGGGATAGCACAAGGCCTATGCTGAGATAGGAGTAAGAATTCCCTAAGCCTCTTTTTGGAGTCAGAGTAATCCTGGCTTTCCCAGCGGAAATGCTCCCCAAGATTATGCAAAGTTTCACCAAAAGAGAAATCTTGTGGAGGAGAAGCAGAGGGAATGGAGTCCTCTGCATCAGAATCCTCATAGGTAGAGAAGGGCAAATCCTGGTCATCAGAAGAAACAGAAACTTCAGAATCCTGATCAGAAGAATCAGAAGGAAAATCAGTTCTAGGTCTCTCAGAGGGAGAAGGGTGTTTTTCCCTGAGTAATAAGGTCTTCAGCCATTCTTATCATTTGTTTTTTAGGCATAGAGGCCTGACCATGCGGTCTGGGCGTCGGTTTTCTAGGCGTGGATCGAGTTTTAGGCCTTGAAGAAGAAGATGGCGTCAGTTTGATATGCAAGTCAGTAAGCCTGAATACACCCTCAGAAGCCACTGCCTGCACAGCAGCTCTGGACCCATCCAAGGTAGAGACATCCGCAGGTTCCACAGTGAAGCATTTCGCGGCATACCGGACTCCAAATGGGTCTCAGTAGAGGCCTGCGAATCTGAAGTAGTGCGTATCAGGGGCTGCGAAAGCGTCTCACTGAGTACTGGTGACTAGCTTAACGAAAGCTTTGGACCTATGCCGTCTGTGTCTCTTGTCTTTATCTTTACGTTTTTTCAGAATGTCGGTAGTCGGATGGCTTACTGAAGCCATTTCTGGATAATTGAACAGAGTACCAAAATAGTTAGATGCGAAAATGAACAGACGACGAATAGTTCAAGGATTGAATAAGGCACAAAACCGACAGCGAGGGACGTCGTGGTCTGGGCCTAAGCAAGGAATGCAGTATGAATGAAAATCTTTATGAAGTATTTGCTTTCCACAAGTAACACAATTGTTAACTTTTACTGACATCTGTATAGAGGAAGAAAAAGGATCCCCAATGGTGTACTTAGCTTTGTTGAAGACTTCGGATCTGAAACTCAAACGAAAATTTCAGGAGTTGGCCAACCGGCACTTGCGAACTGCTTCTGCTTCAGACACTGCACGGCAAGAAAGACTGATGCAATGGCATCGGCTGCATGCTTTATACCCCTGACTACCTGATGTCATAGAAGATGAGACATTAACCGACGCAGGACCCAAGCCTTTGATAATCAGGCCGACTGAGGGCTACCAGAAAGCAGATAAAGTACAGTTGTGTACACTTACCATAAATGTAGATGTTCGAGTGTATTCACTGTTGCAGTCATTACATTTGGTTAATCTTCTGGCAGGTTGCCCTCAGTCGGCCTGATTAACAAAGTCTTGGGTCCTGCGTCGGTTGCTGTCCCTTCTTCCATGACATCAGGTCGTCAGGGGTATAAAACATGCAGCCGATGCCATTTTTAACAGTTTTTCTTGCCCCAGATGTCAGGTGCTCCCCAAATAGGGAGCAAAAAAAAAAAAAATATATATATATATATATATATATATATATATATATATATATATATATACACATACATATCTCTATGCATGTAATTTACAACACAAAAAATATACCTCCAAATAAAAGCAAATATACCAAAAATGCTTTTAAGCATAGTAAAAGAAAGAAGAGGTACAGTAAGAGAAAAAAAAACGGGGCTGGAGGGTGGGTAACCAGGACTGCAACAGTGAATACACTCGAACATCTACATTTATGGCAAGAGTACACAACTGTACTATGTTCTTCGTGTTTCACTGCTGCAGTCATTACATTTGGGTAGAATCCCAAAGCTATGGTTGGGAGGATGGAATTATAAAGCATTAGGAGCAGCTATAAGGCCCTGCAGGACAGCAGTGGAAAAGCCTGCTCTGGATTTAGAGAAGAGAGGTAAATGGTAATGTTTGGTGAACGCATGAACTGAGCTCCAGGTAGCAGCTTCTAGAATGTCTCTGGTAGGAACCCCTCAGAGAAAGGCTGCAGAAGTAGATGCAGCCCTGGTGAAATGGGATCTGATCCCTTTGGGGACAGGTTTACCATGGTGCATGTAGCAGAAACGAATGCAATGGCTTATCCATTTTGAAATAGTCTGCTCTGAAATAGCCGTTCCTTCTTCCCCTGCAGCAAATGCCACCAGTAACTGCTGAGATTTTCTTAGATATTTTGTCCTGTAAGTAGAATCTTAGTCGTCTGTGTACATCCAATGAATGCAAAATCCACTCATCCTTGATCTGTGGATTTGGGAAGAAAGTTGGCAGATGAATGGTCTGATTAAGAGCCACACTAGATACCACTTTAGACAAAGGATGGTTTGGTCCTGAGAGCCACCCTGTCCGGGTAAAAGATCATAAAAGGCTCCACTGCCATGAGGGCCTCTAGTTCTGAAATCCTTCTAGCTGAAGTGACTGCTAAAAGAAAAGCCGTCTTCCAAGAGAGAAATTTTAGGTCTGCAGTAGCAGCTGGCTCAAAAGGAGGTAAGACAGAGTTTTTCCAACACAAAATTGAGATCCCATGCAGGAGTTGGTGCTCTCCTGGGAGGTCTTACATTTTTGGCCCCTCTGAGGTACTGCTTTAGCAGGGGATGAGAAAAGAGGGGAGGCTCCATTTTGTAATGAGCTGAAATGGCAGAGGCATGGATTTTTATGGAAGAAAAAAAGATAGGCCCTTGTGAAGCATCTCAGTTAAATATTGCAGAATCTGAGGAATATTGGGAATTGCTGTGCTTATTCATTGTGCTTGGTTCCAGGCACAGAATCTTTTCCATTTGTCAGCATAAGATTTTCTAGTACTAGGCCTTCTAGCCTCCAAAATGACATCCATCACAGGTTTGCTGAGATGTAACTAGTGAAATTAGTTGATTAGCCATGCTGCAAGATTCAGAGTTTGGAGAGGATTGTGCAGAATTTGACAGTTCTGCTGAGACAGTAGATAAGGTGCCTGAGGAGGTACCACGGGGGAAGGTGCAATATATTGCATAGGAGCGGGTAACAGTGTTGGCGAGTCCAGTCTGGAGCAATCAGAATCATTTTTGGTTTTTCCTGTCTGACTTTTAGCAAGACCTTGGAGGGCAGAGGGGGAAAGGCATAGACTGAGTTTTTTTCAGCTGAAGGATAGAGCATCCACTTTCCAAGCTTTTTTGTGATGAATTCATATGCAGAATTTGTCCAACTGATAGCTTTGGGGTGAGGCAAAAAGATCCATGTTTGGGCTCCCCCATTTGCGTGTCAACATGCTGAAGATTTGTGGATCCAGTTTCCATTCGTGTGGGTCCATAAGATTTCTGCTTAGTTCATCTGCCAGAGTATTTAGCTTTCCTGGCAGGAATTGAGATTCTAGATGTATTTGTTAAGTCAAGGCCATGTTCCACAAAGCCAGGGCTAGTCTGCAAAGGGGGTAGGATTGGGTACCCCCCTGCTTGTTTATGTACCATACGACTGTGGTGTTGTCTGTCTATCAGTAGTTGTCCTGGATGAAGATGGTCCTTGAAGGCTGTCAGAGCATTCTGTACAGCTAGCATCTCTTTCTGGTTGATATGTAGGTGCATTTGATTTGGGCTCCATTGGCCCTGAATGCATCTCCCTGCCAGATGCGCCCCCCCAAGCATGATCTGATGAGTCTGTAGTCAGGGTTTGGGTGGCAGGGGGTGGAATGAACGACAGTCCCTTGTTTTGGTGGCAGGCCTCTGCCCACCATAGGAACTCTTGCTGCAGGCAAGGAATGATAGGAATCATTGTTTCCAGGCTGTGACAATATTGACTCTATAAGCTTTTTAGGTACCATTGAAGTTTCTTCATATGCAGTCTTGCATATGGAATTATTAGAATGCAGGAAGCCATGAACCCCAAGGCCTGCAGAATTTGTCTTGCAGATAGCTGGGTTTTTGTGGCCACTTGTTTGAAGTGAGTCATCAATTGAATTTGTTTTTCTGGCATAAGTTAAGTCATCTGGGTAGTTGTATTCAAGCTTGCACCCAGGAATGTAATTATTTGAGAGGGTACCACTTGTGATTTCTTTTCGTTTATGGTGTACCCTAGACAAGTTAGAAGTCTTTTTACAAACGTCAGATGTTTTAGAAGTGTCCTTGTTTTCTGCCTGAATTAGACAATCATCCAGGTAAGGATAAATTTGAATGTTTCTTTGTCTGCAATAGGCAATTACTGGTGCCAGGCACTTTGTGAAGACCTCCAGGTAAGGATAAATTTGAATGTTTCTTTGTCTGCAATATGCAATTACTGGTGCCAGGCACTTTGTGAAGACCCTGGGCGCAGTAGATAAGCCAAAGGGCAGTGCAGAGAACTGGTAATGCAAATAGCCTGCTTTGAAGTGGAGGTAGCTTCTGCAAGATTCCCTTATTGGGATATGCAGGTACGCCTCTTAAGTCTAGAGTTACCAACCAGGCATCCTTGCCTAGCATAGGTAGTAACTGTTGTAGAGTCAGCATCTTGAATTTTGGAATGTCCAGAAATGTATTTAGAATAGAAAAGTCAAGAATTGGATGCCATGAGTTGTCTTTTCTGGGTACCAGGAAAAGTCTTGAATAAAAACCTTGTCCCTTTTCCTTTTCTGGTACTGGTTGAAAAGCACCCATATTCATGAGGGCTAACTTGTTTCTGGGCCTCTGCCCACTGATTTGGAGGCAGATCTGGCCATCCGTTTGGGATTGGCAACGTGTGGAAAAGAAATCTGTATCCCTGGGATACTATATTTAAAACCCACTTGTCTTGGGTAATTAGTTGCCAGTTTTGTGCATGAAGTGCCAGTTTTAACACCAAAGGGGCGGCCAAAAGATCAGTGCTTGGTGATTGCAGAGGAAAGTCATTGAGGCTGTTTACCATAGGAAGGTACCTTGTTACTTCCAGATTTGGAGGTGGATGCACCATTGTTTTGTTCTATACATTCCTTGTGACTGAAACATGGAGCCTTTGGAGTGTCTGGGTTTGACCTGAGCGGCTCTGGTGAGTACTGGAAAGGACCAATTCTTAGTAGGCCAATGCCTACTGAACCTGGGTGGCTGCACTTGTAGGAAAATCTTTTACAGTTTGCATAGATTTAGCTTTATCTTCCATTTTTTTCAAAACTTCTTCTGCCTTATTACCAAATAGACTGTCCTGTTGTAAAGGAGCATCCAACAATTTTGCTTTAACATGATCATGCAGATTTTGCTCCTTGAGCCAAGCATGCCTTCTTATCACAGATCCAGTTACAGCTGCCCTGCAAGAGGCTTCCAAGGAATCAAAACCACATTGCAAAGTATGCTTTCCAACTTGTTCAGCTGAAAGCAATAAATCCTGCAACTCTATTTTCCACAGAGTCAGAAATCAGCATAATTTTCTGTTTAAGTGCATGACATGCTGCTGCCCTGATTGCCAAGGTTGCAGACGTGTAAACCTTCTTAATCCATCTATCCAGCGCCCTGGAGTCTCTACCAGAAGGGGTAGGATTTTTAGCAGTAGAAGCCTTAACGCCCTTGGGACCCTGAGAAAAGGTTTCAGGGTCAGCAGTAGGGTTTTTGAAAAGGAATTTGTGGGAGTCAGGAACCCTGTATTATCTGTCTGGCTTACTAGGAGCCAGAGACAGGGAATCAGGAGCCATGCTGGAATTCTGAGAAAACATCAACAATGTCTAGAAAGTACAACTGTATACACTTACCATAAATGTAGATGTTGAGAATTCACTGTTGCAGTCATTACATTTGGGTAATCTGCTGGCAGGTTGCCCTCAGTCGGCCTGAATTCCAAAGTCTTAGGTCCTGTATCAGTTGCTGTCTACTCTTCCATGACGTCAGGGGTATAAAACAAGCAGGCTTTAGTTTTTCTTGCCCCCTGATGTCAGGTGCCCCCAAAAAGGTAGCAAAAAAAAAAATAAATAAATGTATATATATATATATATATATATATATATATATATATATATATATATATATAAATAAACTATATATACATGCAACAATACAAATTTTACCTTCATCTAACAAGTAAATACACCACATAGGTTGTAGAAGATAGTGAAGGAAAGAAACTCCAGAATGAAAGGGGGATGGTGGGCGGGTAACCTGGACTGCAACAGTGAATACACTCGAACATCTACATTTATGGTAAGTGTACACAACTGTACTTTGTTCTTCGTGTTTCACTGTTGCAGTCATTACATTTGAGTAGAATCCCAAAGCTATGGATGGGAGGCTGGAGCTAAACAGCATTAGGGGCTGCTATAGGGCCCTGCAGAACTGCAGTGTCAAAGCCTGTCCTGGACTTGGAGTAGAGAGGCAAATGATAATGCTTTGTAAAGGTGTGAACAGAACTCCAAGTAGCAGCCTCTAGAATGTCTTTAGTTGGTACTCCTCTGAGAAACGCTGCTGATGTAGCTGCAGCTCTGGTGGAATGAGACCTAATGCCCTTGGGCACAGGTTTGCCATGGTGTAAGTAGAAGAAACAAATGCAGTGGCTTATTCACTTCGAAATAGTCTGCTTTGAAATAGCCTTTCCTTCTGATCCTGCAGCATATGTCACTAGTAATTGCTCAGTTTTTCTTAGAGCTTTAGTCCTGCTCAAGTAGAATCTTAGCTGTCTGTGTATGTCCAAGGAATGCAGAATTCTCTCCCCCTTGTTCGGCGAATTTGGATAAAAGGTTGGCAGATGAATAGTTTAAGAGTCACACTGGAAACTACCTTAGGCATAAATTAAGGATTGGCCCTCAGAGACAACCTGTCTGGGTAAAATATTGTAAAAGTCTCCACAGCCATGAGGGCCTGTAGCTCTGAGACTCTTCTTGCTGAATAATTGCTAGGAGCAGAGCTGTTTTCCATGATAAGAACTTTAGATCTGCAGTAGTAGCTGGTTCAAATGGAGGCAGGGTGAGCTTTTCCAACACATAATTGAGATCCCATGCAGATATCGGTGATCTTCTGGGAGGCCTTAAATTTTTGGCTCCTTTAAGATACTGCTTTAGTACAGGATGAGAAAAGATTGGTGGCTCTGTATTGTAATGAGCCGAAATGGCAGAGGCATGGATTTTTATTGATGAGAAAGATAGGCCTTTGTCAAGCATCTCCGTCAAGTATTGTAATATCTGAGGAATATTTGGTTCTGCTGTATCAGTTCCTTGTGCTCGACTCCAAGCACAGAATCTCTTTCATTTATCAGCATAAGATTTCCTAGTACTAGGCCTTCTGCCTTCCAAAATGACATCCATCACAGCTTTACTGAGAGGTGTTGTTTGCATAACTACATGATCAGCCATGCTGCCAGGTTCAGTGTTTGGAGCTGATTGTGCAGGATCTGATTGTTTTGCTGGGACAGTAATTGAGGTCTTTGAGGTAAGGTCCAAGCTGGGTACTGAGACAAGTTCCTTAGGATTTGGTACCAGCATTGGCGTGGCCATTGAGGGGCAATTAGTATCATCTTTGGTTTCTCTTGTCTGACTTTTAAGTAGGACCTTGGGAAAAGGAGGCAGAAGAGGAAAGGCGTAAACTGATAGGTTTTTCCAACTGAAGGATAGGGCGTCCACTTTCTATGCTCGTCTGTGATGAGTCCCTGTGCAGAATCTTTTCAATTGATGATTTTAAGGAGAGGCAAATAGATCTATGTCTGGGCTCCCCCATTTCTTTGTTATGCTGAAGACTTGTGGATCTAGTTTCCACTCGTGAGGGTCCATAAGGTTTCTGCTTAAATCGTCTGCCAGAGTATTTTGTTTTCCTGGCAGGAATTGAGCTTGTAGATGTACTTGGTAAGTCAAAGCTGTGTCCCACAGTGCCATGGCTAGTCTGCAAAGGGGGTATGAATGCGTGCCCCCCTGCTTGCTTATATACCACATAACCATGGTGTTGTCAGTCTTTATCAGTAGTTGTCCTGAATGAAGTCCTTAAAGGCTGTCAGGGCATTTTGAACAGCTAACATCTCTCTCTGGTTGATATGTAGATGCATTTGTTTTGGGGTCCATACATCCTGAATGCATCTTCCCGCCAGGTGGGCCCCCCATGCATAATCTGATGCATCTGGTGTTAAGGTTTGGCTGGCAGGGGGTAGAGTGAAGGGCTGTCCCATGTTTTGGTGACATGCCTTTGCCAATCATAGAAACACTTGTTGTAGGCAGGGAATGAGAGAAATCATTGTTCCCAGACTGTGACAATGTTGACTCCATAAACTTTTTAGGTACCACTGAAGTTTGCTCATATGCAGTGTTGCATATGGAATCAGTAGAATGCATGATGCCATGAACCCCAAAGCCTGCACAGTTTTGTCTTGCAGATAACTGGGTTTTTGTTGACATCAGTGTGAAGTAAGTAGTTAGTTGCCTTTGTTTGTCTGGCGTGAGGAAAGCCATCTGGGCAGTTGTATTCAAGTTTGCACCCAGGAATGTTATCTTTTGAGAGGGTACCAGTTGTGATTTCTTTTCGTTTATTGTGTACCCTAGGCATGTTAGAAGCCTTTTCACAAACGCCAGGTGCTGAAGAAGAATGTCCTTGTTCTCTGCTTGAATGAGACAGTCGTCCAAGTAAGGATATATTTGTATACTACTTTGTCTGAAAAAAGCAATTACTAGTGCTAGGAACTTTGTAAAGACCCTGGGCGCAGTAGATAAGCCAAAGGGCAGTGCAGAGAATTGGTAATGCATTAAGCCAGCCTTGAAACTGAGGTATCTTCTGCACGATTCCCTTATTGGGACATGCAGGCATGCCTCTTTTAGGTTTAATGTCACCAGCCAAGCATTCTTGCCAGCATGGGCAGAAGCTGCTGCAAAGTTAGCATTCTGAATTTTGGAATGTCCAGGTATGTGTTCAAAATTGATAAATCCAGTATCGGCCTCCAGGCCTTGTCCTTTCTGGGTACCAAGAACAGTCGAGTAAAACCTTGTCCTTTTTCCTGTTCTGGTACTGGCTGAATAGCCCCCATAACCATGAGGGACGTAACCTCTTTCTGTGCCTCTGCCCATTGATTTTTTGGCAGATCCGGCCAACCGTTTGCCATTGACAGAGTATGGAAATGGAATCTGTATCCCTGTGATACTATGTTTAGCACCCACTTGTCCTGGGTTATTAACTGCCAATTTTGAGCAAAAAGTGCTAATTTTCCTCCTAAGGGTGCTGCCAAAAGGTAAGTGCTTGGTGATGGCAGAGGGAAGCCATTGGGACTGTTTTCTGTAGGGTTGTGCTTTATCTCCTCCAGATTTGGAGGTAGACGCACCCCATTGCTTTGACCTGTAAGAATCTTGTGCTTGGTATCCAGAACCTTTAGGGCGTCTGGATTTGCCCCTTTGAGCTCTGTCGGATGGACACAGGAAAGGACCAATTTTTTGCAGGCCAGTGTCTACTGAATCTTGGTGGCTGCATTGTTAGAAGTCTTTTACAGTTTGCACAGACTTAGCTTTGTCTTCCATTTTCTTTAAAACCTCTTCTGCCTTAATACCAAACTGAGTATCATGCTGTAAAGGTGCATCCAGTAATTTAGCTTTAACATGATTAGGCAAATTTTGCTCTTTTAAGCCAGGCATGCCTCCTAATCACAGATCCAGTAACTGTGGCCCTGCAGAAGGCTTCTAAGGAATCAAAACCACATTGCAAAGTATGCTTTCCAACTTGTTCAGCTGCATGCAATAATGCCTGCAATTCTTTATTTTCTGCACATTCTGAAATCAACATCATTTTTCTGTTCCAGCAAACCCATAACATGTTGTTGATACTTGATGCATATGAAACTGGCAGTTTAAGGCCCTAATTGCCATGGTTGCAGATGTATAAACCCTTCTTTCCCCATCTATCCAGTGCCCTTAAATCTCTGTCAGAGGGGTTAAGATGTTTTGCTGTTGAGGCCTTAACTCCATTTGGACCCTGTGAAATAGTTTCAGGGTCAGCAACAGGGTTTCTAAATAAAAATTTGTGTGAATCAGGGACCCTGTTATATCTGTCAGGCTTGCTGGGAGCCGGAGGTAAGAAGTCAAGCTTGACTCCGAAAACACATCATCCACAATGTCTAAAACAGGGGGTATGGCTAAAGGCCTGTGCTGAAAGAGAAGGAAATCCCCGAGCCTCTTTTATGATTCTGAGAAATCTTGACTCTCCCAGTGAAAATGCTCCCTCAAAGTATGCAAGGTTTCTCAAAATTAATAATCCTCAGGAGGTGATGCAGATGGGATAGATTCCTCTGCATCAGAATCCTCATAGGGAGGTATAGATAATTCCTGATCAGAAGAAGAATCAGAAGAAATAGAAATCTGATCTGAAGATTCATAATCAGTGTCTTGCCTAGGCCTCTTACAGGAGGTGGTTGGGAACCCCTGATCAAGGTAATTAGGTCTTCAGCCTTTTTGATCATCTGTTTTTTAGGCATAGCGGCCTGTGCACGTGGCTCATGAGTAGTTTTTTTAGCTTTAGAAGTTGCTTTTGTTTTTGCAGCTGTCGTCGGTTTTATATAAAAATGTTGAGGCCTGAATACACCCTCAGAAGCCGGTGCCTGCTCAGCAGCTCTGGACCCATCCGAGGGAAGAGACATCCATGGGTACAATACTTTGAGTATCTTGCAGCGTGCCGGACTCCACATGGGTCTTGGTAGGGCCTGCGACTCGAAAGAAGCAGGTATCAGGGGCTGCAAAAGCACCTCACTGAGTACCGGCGACTGGCTTAGGAGAAGCTTCGTCGTTGGTTTTGGACCTCAACGGTCTGTCTCTGTCCTTTTCTTTGCGTTTTGTGTGTACTCCAGTAGTCGGATTGCTATCAGATGACATTTCAGGGTAGTTAAATCGGTTTCCAAAATATTTTGAGGCAAAAATATATCGACGCTTAATAGTGCGTTGGTTATATCTAGCACAAAACCAACAGTCAGGCACTTTGTGATCAGGGCCTAGGCAAGGAATACAGTGCAAATGGAAATCCTTATGAGGTATTTGCTTCCCACAAGTAATACAATTAGTAACTTTTTCTGACATCGGTATGGAGCAAGAAAAAGTTTCCCCAACGGGGTATTTAGCTTTAGTGAAGACTCCGGTTCTGGAACTCGAAAATTTCAGGAGTCGGCCGACCGGCACTTGCGAACTGCTTCTGCGTCGGACACCGCGCGGCAAGAAAGACTAAAGAAAATGGCGTTGGCTGCTTGTTTTATACCCCTGACGACCTGACATCATGGAAGAGGAGACAGCAACCGACACAGGACCCAAAACTTTGGAATTCAGGCCGACTGAGGGCAACCTGCCAGCAGATTACCCAAATGTAATGACTGCAACAGTGAAACACGAACAACATCAGGAGGTATAGCCAAAGGCCTATGCTGAGGAAGGAGGAAATCCCTAAGCCTCTTTTTAGATTCTGAGAAATCCTGACTCTCCCAGTGAAAGAGTTCCCTTAAGGCATGCAAAGTTTCTCCAAAAGAAAAAGCCTCAGGAGGAGGAGCAGAAGGGATGGAATCTTCTGCATCAGAGTCCTCATAAGGTGGAATAGATAATTCCTGATCAGAAGAGGAATCAGAAGAAATAGAAAACTGATCTGATGATTCATAGTCAGTGTCTTACCTAGGCCTCCTAGTAGAAGGGGGATGGGAACCCCTGATCAAGCTAATTGAATTCTCAGCCATTTTGATCATTTGTTTTTTTAGGCATACGTGCCTGTGCACGTGGCCCAAGCGTCGTTTTTTAGACATAGAAGTTGATTTTGGCCTAGGTTTTGAAGATGGCGTCGGTTTAATATATAAATATTTAGGTCTGAAACCATCAGAAGCCGGTGCCTCCTCAGTGGCTGCGTCCCCATCTAAGGTAGAGACATCTGCAGGTTCAATAATTAAAGTGTCTCGCGGCATACCGAATGGGTCTCAGTAGAGGCCTGCGAATCCAAAGTAGCGGGTATCAGGGACTGTGAAAGCGCCTCAATGAGTACCGGCGAACCGGCCACTGGCTTAGGAGAAGCTTCGTCTGTTTTGGACCTCGACGGTCTGTCTTTTTCTTTGCGTTTTTTATGTATTCCAGTAGTCAGATTGCTAACAGATTACATTTCTGGATAGTTAAATCTTGAGCCAAAATATTTTGATGCAAAAACATACCGACGCTTAATAGTGCTTTGATTAAATTTAGCACAAAACCGACAGCAAGGCACGTTGTGGTCAGGGCCTAGGCAAGGAATACAGTACAAATGAAAGTCCTTATGAGGTATTTGCTTCCCACAAGAAATACAATTATTAACTTTTACTGACATCGGCAAGGAGCAAGAAAAAGTTTCCCCAACGGGGTACCTAGCTTTAGGTTGAAGACTTCGGTTCTGAAACTCAAACGAAAATTTCAGGAGTCGGCCGATCGGCACTTGCGAACTGCTTCTGCTTCGGGCAACACGCGGCAAGAAAGACTGATGAAAATGGCATCGGCTGCATGTTTTATTCCCGACGACCTGACGTCATGGAAGAAGGGACAGCAACCGACGCAGGACCCAAGACTTTGTTAATCAGGCCGACTGAGGGCAACCTGCCAGCAGATTACCCAAATGTAATGACTGCAACAGTGAAACACGAAGAACATCTGATCTTTCCTGGTAGCAGCAGCAACCACAATGATAATCACCACTGGGCTCTATCCTTTTTGAACTGCCACAAGTTTTTAAATTTGTGTTAGTTTCTGAGCTTGTGGTCTCACTTCCCTTGGGTCTGGAATTGGACTGTGCTTCCCAGGCTACCCCTGAGGCATTTGTAGTCAGTGTTTGTCCCTGGTGGGTAAATTTGAAGGGGAGAACCAGGATGAGGGAGCAAGTCCAGGCCCACCATGCAAATTCCTCCTTGAGACAAGGGATCAGTTTGAACTTGGCTGATGGGGGTTGTGTGTACTGGTACCACACATTCTTGAGGTACCATTTAAGTTTCTTCATGTGTAGGCTGGCCAAGGGATCATGAGGATGCAAGAGGCCATGTAACCCAATGCCCTGAGGTACTCTTGGGTTGTGAGAAAATCTCTGACCATGACTTTCTGGAAGTAGAGAGTCAGGAACACCTTGTCCAGAGGCAAGAAAGCCTTTTGGATGGTAGAATCCAGTAGGGCCCCTAGGAACACAATCCTGGTTGAGAGGACTATTATGGATTTCTGAGCATTTATGGTGAACCCCAGGAAGATTAAGAGGTTCTGGATGAACAACAAGTTTGAGTTGAGTTTTGTCAGGCTTGTAACCTGGATAAGGCAGTCACCCAGAAAGGGGTAAATCTGAACCTCTTTTGTTCTGCAGAAGGCAGTCACAGGGGCTAAGCACTTCATGAAGACCCTAAGAGCAGAAGAGAAGCCAGAGCACAAAATATTGACAGTGTCCGGTAGCTGCTCTGAAGGGTAAAGAAGTTTCTCTGAGATTCCTCTACAGGACTAGGTAGGTATGTGTCCTTTAATGGAGAGATTATGGGGAAAAGTTTCTGAAGGGTCAGCATGTGAAGTTTTGGAACCTATAGGTATTGGTTGAGAGCAGACAGGTCCAGCATAGTCTGCCATGTGCCTGCCTTCCTGGGAAAGTACAGTTGTGTACACTTACCATAAATGTAGATGTTCGAGTGTACTCAATGTTGCAGTCATTTTATTTGGGCTAATCTGCTGGCAGGTTGCCCTCAGCCTAATTAACAAAGTCTTGGGTCCTGCGTCGGTTGCTCTCTCTTCTTCCATGTCACGTCATCAGGGGTATAAAACATGCAGCAGACATCATTACCTCAGTTTTTCTTGCCCTAGACGTCAGTTGCCCCCCCGAATGGAGAGAAAAATAAAATTTGACACAAAAATATACATCCAACCGAAAGCAAACACACCAAAAAGGCTTTTTAGCACAGTAACAGAAAGTAGAGGTATAGTCAGAGAAAAACAGGGGGCTGGAGGGAGGGTAACCAGAACTGCAACAGTGAATACACTCGAACATCTACATTTATGTTAAGTGTACACTACTGTACTATGTTCTTCGTGTTTCACTGTTGCAGTCATTACATTTGGGTAGATTCCCAAAGTTATGGTTGGGAGGATGGATTTATACAGCATTAGGACCAGCTATAAGGCCCTGCAAGACAGCAGTGGCAAAGCCAGCTCTAGATTTAAAGAAAACTGGTAAATGATAATGCTTGGTGAAAGTATGAACTGAACTCCAGGTAGCAGCTTCTAGAATATCCCTGGTAGGAACACCTATGAGAAAGGCTGCAGAAGTAGATGCAGCTCTGGTGGAATGAGATCTCATCCCCTGGGGGATAGGTTTTCCATGGTGCTTGCAGCAGAAATTAATGCAATGGCTTATCCATTTAGAAATGGTTTGTTTTGAAATAGCCTTTCCCTCTGCCCCTGCAGCAAATGCTACCAGCAGTTGTTCAGATTTTCTTCGAGTTTTAGTTCTGTCCAAGTAGAATCTAAGTTGTCTGTGCACATCCAATGAATGCAGAATCCGTTCCCCTTTGTTCTGTGGATTGGGAAAGAAAGTTGGCAAATGAATGGACTGATTAAGAGCCACACTGGATACCACTTTGGGCATGAAGGATGGACTGGTCCTAAGTGCCACCCTGTCCGCATGAAAGATGATGAAAAGCTCCACTGCCATAAGGGCCTGTAACTCAGATATCCTTCTAGCTGAAGTAATTGCTAGAAGGAAGGCTGTTTTTCAAGAAAGAAAGTTTAAGTCTGCAGTAGCAGCTGGCTCGAAAGGAGGTAGAGTGAGTTTCTCCAATACAAAGTTAAGGTCCCAGGCAGGGGTTGGAGCTCTCCTGGGTGGTCTCAAGTTTTTGGCCCCTCTGAGGTACTGCTTGAGCAGAGGATGAGAGAAGAGGGGAGGTTCTGTGTTATAATGAGCTGAAATGGCTGAGGCGTGGGTTTTAATGGAGGAAAAAGACAGGCCCTTGTGAAGCATCTCAGTTAAGTATTGTAAAATCTGAGGTAAATTGGGCGCTGCTGTGCTCACTCCTTGAAATTGATTCCAAGCACAGAATCTTTTCCATTTGTCAGCATAAGATTTTCTAGTACTAGGTCTTCTCGCCTACAAGAGGACATCTATCACAGGTTTGCTGAGGGATAAGGGTGAATTTAAGTGATTAGCCAAGCTGCAAGGTTCAATGTTGGGAGCTGAGTGTGCAGAATCTGGTTCTCCTGCTGAGAGGGTCAGGAAGGTGTCTGAGGCAGGGGCCATGGAGATATTTGTGACACACTGCGCAGGAGCGGGTACCAGTGTTGAAGTGGCCAGTCTGGAGCAATCAAAATCATCCTTGGTTTGTCCTGTTTGACATTTAACAGAACTTTGCAGAGTAGAGGCAGAGGGGGAAAGGCGTAGACTGATGGGTTTTTCCAGCTGAAGGACAGAGCATCCACTTTCCAAGCTTTTTTGTGGGGAATCCTTGTGCAAAAGTTGTCCAACTGGTAGTTCTGGGGGGCAGGCAAATAGATCTATGTCTGGACTCCCCCATTTGCTTGTCAACATGTTGAAAATCTGTGGTTCCAGTCTCCACTCGTGTGGGTCCATGAGATTTCTGCTTAGTCCGTCTGCCAGTGTATTTAATTTTCCTGGCAGGAATTGAGCTTCTAGGTGCACTTGGTAGCTTAAGGCAGTGTTCCACAATGCCATGGCTAGTCTGCAGAGGGGGTAGTTATGTGTACCCCCCTGCTTGTTTATGTACCACATGACCGTAGTGTTGTCCGTATTTACCATTAGTTGTCCTGGAAGAATGTAGTCCTTGAAGGCTGTCAGAGCATTCTGTACAGCTAACATTTCTTTTTGATTGATATGTAGGTGCATTTGATTTGGGTTCCATTTGCCCTGAATGCACTTCCCTGCAAGGTGAGCCCCCCATGCATAGTCTGATGAGTCTGTAGTTAGGGCTTGGGCAGCAGGGAGTAGCATGAATGGCAGTCCCTTGTTTTGGTGGCAGGCCTCTGCCCACCATAGGAACTCCAGGCGTAGGCAAGGAATGATAGGAATCATTGTTTCCAGGCTGTGATAATGTTGACTCCATAGACTTTTTAAGTACCACTAAAGTCTCCTCATATGCATTCTTGCATATGGAATTAGAAGAATACAGGAGGCCATGAACTCCAAGGCTTGCAGTATTTGTCTTGCAGACAGCAGGGTTTTAGTGGCCACTTGTTTGAAGTTAAAATAATTTGCTTTTCTGGCGTGGGGAAAGCCATCTGGGCAGTTGTATTCAAGCTTGCACCCAGGAATGTAATCTGTGAAGAGGGTATCAGTTGTGATTTCTTTTCGTTTATGGTGTACCCTAGACAAGTTAGAACCCTTTTTACAAACGCCAGATTATTTAGAAGTATGGCCTGGTTTTCTGTCTGAATTAGACAATCGTTCAGGTATGGATATATATTTGAATATTTCTTTGCCTGCAAAATGCAATTACTGGAGCCAGGCACTTTGTGAATACCCTGGGCGCAGTAGACAAGCCAAAGGGCAGTGCAGAGAACTGGTAATGCAAGTAGCCTGCTTTGAAGCGTAGGTATCTTCTGCATGATTCCCTGATTGGGATATGCAGATAACCTCCTTTTAACTCTAGAGTTGCCAACCAGGCATCTTTGCCTAGCATAGGAAGTAACTGGTGAAGAGTCAGCATTTTGAATTTTCGAATGTCCAGAGTAGACAGGTCCAGAATTGAACACAGTGATTGGTCTTTTCTGGGTACCAGGAAAAGCCTGGAATGGGAACCTTGCCCCTTTTTCTCTTCTGGTACCAGTTGAATAGCCCCCATGTTTAAGAAGGAAAGTACTTGCTTCTGAGCCTCTGCCCACTGATTTGGGGGCAGGTCTGAACACCCGTTTGGTGTTGGCAACATGTGGAAATTAAATCTGTATCCCTGGGACACTATTTAAAACCCATTTGTCCTGGGTTAATGAGTTCCCAGTTTTTTGCATGAAAAGCAATCTTTCCCCCCAAAAGAGCGGCTAAAAGGTGAGTACTTGGTAATTTTAAAGGAAAGTCATTGAGACTGTTTGCCATAGGGGGGTGTCTTGTTACTTCCAGATTTGGAAGTGAAGGCCCCCCATTGCTTAGGTCTGAGTGTCCCCTGGGACTGAAACCTGGTACTTTTGGTGTGTCTGGATTTGGCTTGAGAGGATCTTGAAGGAGCTGTTAAGGACCAATTCTTGGTAGGCCAGTGCCTACTAAATCTTGGAGGTTGCACGTTTAAGAAATGTTTTACAGTTTGCATAGATTTAGCTTTATCTTCCAGCTTTTTTAAAACTTCTTCAGCCATATTGCCAAACAGGTGGTCCTGATTTAAAGGAGCATCCAACAATTTTGCTTTAACATGATCAGGCAGAGATTGCTCCTTAAGCCAAGCATGCCTTCTAAGCACAGACCCAGTAACAGCAGCCCTGGAAGAGGCCTCTAAAGAATCAAAGGCACATTGCAAAGTATGTTTTCCAACTTGTTCAGCAGAATGCAATAAATCCTATAAATCTTTATTTTCCACACAGTCAGAAATCGACATCATGTTCTGTCGAAGCAGTCCAATAATATGCTGTTGATATTTTAACAAATGAAATTGGTAGTTTAAAGCCCTGATAGCCAAGGCTGCAGAAGTATAAACCTTTTTACCCCATCTATCCAGTGCCCTGGAGTCTCTATCAGAAGGGGTAGGAATTTTAGCAGTAGAAGCCTTAATGCCCTTAGGCCCTTGAGAAATGGTTTCAAGATCTGCAACAGGATTTTTGAAAAGGAACTTAGAGTCAGGAACCCTGTAGTATCTGTCAGGTTTACAAGGAGCTGAAGGCAGGGAATCAGAGGCCATACTGGATCCGAAAAGACATCATCAACAATGTCTAGTACAGGAAGTATAGCTAATGGCCTATGCGGAGGTAAAAGAAGAAAATCCCTAAGCCTCTTTTTTGAAGCAGAGAATTCCTGACTTTCCCAGTGGAAATGCTCCCATAAGGTATGTAAAGTTTCCCCAAAAGAGAAATCCTCTGGGGGGGGCAGAGGGAATGGAATCTTCTGCATAAGAATCCTCATGAGTAGGTATGGACAAATCCAGGTCATTAGAAGAGTCTGAAGACACAGAATCCTGATCAGAAGATTCATAGTCAAGCTCAGACCTAGGCCTCTCAGAAGGGGGGGGGGGGTTGACTACCCTAATTAGAATAATTAGATCTTCAGCCATTTTGATCATTTGTTTTTTAGGCATAGGAGCCTGAACATGTGGCCTGGGCATTGTTTTTTTCCGACAAAGATCGAGATTTAGGCCTTAGGAGTTGGTTTGATATGCAAGTCTGTAGGCCTGAATACAACCTCAGAAGCCAGTGCCTGCACAGCGGCTCCGGACCCATCCAAAGTAGAGACATCCGCGGGTTCCATAGTTGAAATATCTCGCGCATACCGGACTCCGAATGGGTCTCCGTAGAGGCCTGCGAGTCAGAAGTAGCGGGTATCAGGGGCTGTAAAAGCGCCTCACTGAGTACCACCAAACTAGCGAATGGCTTAGGAGAAGCGTCATCGGCAGTTTTGGACCTCAACGGCCTGTCTCTGTCTTTATCTTTGCATTTTTTTCGAAATTCCGGTAGTCGGATGGCTAACCAACGTCATTTCTGGATAATTAAACCAAGAACAGAAATATTTAGAGGCAGAAATGTACAGACGATGGATAGTGCGCTGATTAAATAAAGCACAAAACCGACAGCAAGGTACGTCGTGGTCAGGGCCTAGGCAAGGAATACAGTACAGATTAAAATCTTTATGAGGTATTTGCTTTCCACAAGTAATGCAATTATTAACTTTTACTAACATCGGTAAGGAGCAAGAAAAAGTTTCCCCAATGGGGTACTTAGCTTTAAGTTGAAGACTTCGGTTCTGAAACTCGAAAATGAAAATTTCAGGAGTCGGCCGACCGGCACTTGCTAACTGCTTCTGCTTCGGGCACCGCACGGCAAGAAAGACTGAGGTAATGACGGTGGCTGCATGTTTCATACCCCTAACGACCTGACGCCATGGAAGAAGGGACAGCAACCGATGCAGGACCCAAGACTTTGTTAATCAGGCCAACTGAGGGCAACCTGCCAGCAGATTACCCCACATGTAATGACTGCAACAGTGAAACACGAAGAACATCCAGGAAGAGTCTGAAGTAAAAACCCGTTCCTTCTAGATGTTCTGGAACCGTTTCCATTGAGCCCTGAGTGCACAGTGTCTCTACTTGGGGCAATGTCTCTTTCTTCGTTTGGGAAATGTCTGGGAAACCGGACAGCTTTAAAGGCTGCTTAAATGAGTTTGTAGCCTTTGATATAATACTTAGCACCCACTTGTCTGCAGTAATGAGGGCCCAATTCTTCTGGAATAGTGATAGCCTTCCTCCTAGTCTGGGAAGAGAGGGTAAACTACTATGGATGAGTCATGGTTATTCCCTGCCAGTGGCCTATGGTCTAGGACTTCCTGGCATAGAAGTTTCTGAATGCCACTGCCTGGGTCTTTGGTGCTGCCTCTGGCTCCCTTCCCTACACAGCTTTCTTTGCGTAGCTTTAGACTGGGAAGGTAAGGACCAATCCTTAGAAGGGTAGATTCAACTGAAACATGCCTCCGCTTTGGCAGAAAAGAGAAAGTCCTTGTCCAAGAGGGCATCCAGGAGGTTAGATCGGACATGTTCTGGGAGGGCCTGCTCCCTTAGCCAAGCATGACGTCTAATGACAGAGCCTGTAGCTGCAGCCCTGCTGAAGGCTTCCACTCCATAATACCCACAGCGTAGGGAGTGTTTTGCTATCTGTCTGGGAAATGAAACTGCAAAGGTCCAGTAACTAAGTGTGTTTCATCTGATCCAGTAAAGTTTCCTAGTATTTAATCATGTGAAACTGGCAGTTTAAGGCCCTCATAGATAAGTCAGTAGAAGTGTAACCCTTTCTGCCAAATCTATCCAGGACCCTACTTTTCCTACCTGTGGGCAAGGGGGTTCTTGGAGTCAACTCTGACTTCTTTAGGGGCAGGGGTCACGACCACCAGATCAGCTGTAGGATTCCTGAATAGCTGTTTGTGTGAATCCAAAACTGTATAAAACCTGTCGGGTTATCTAGGAGGAGGAGGAGGAGGGAGGGGAGTCTGGCTTCAAGGAAGAGTCCTGAAACATCATCCACTACCTCCAAAACAGGTGACATGTCAAGGGGTTTATGTTCTGGGAGGTTGAGAAATTCCCTTATCTTATTTTGGACTGGGGTAATGTTGGGCTTCCCACTGGAAGTGTTCCCTCAAAGTGTGCAGGGTTTCTCCAAAAGAGGTATCCTCAGAAGGGGAAGCAGAAACCAGTTTCTCCTTTGTCACTCGTCTTGTTTCTCATTAAAGAACAGGCAGGGTAGCTTGTTTATATGCTTTATTACACAAACATCAGGATGGATAGCAGCATTAATTAACTAATCAACTTACACACTACACAGACATGCATGCCAACATCTCAACAGTCAAGTACAAAATGGCAGTGAGGCTCACACATGCTCAGTATTTATACACTTGTGCAAGCCCCTAGAAAGCTTCTTACAAGTATACATACATATTGATCTACATCCTCCCTCTTTAACGAACTGCCCACCAATACAATGTCATTTGAAAAGAAACATGCAATTGTATAGAAAATAGGAAAACACAACATTCAAGTCCAAATTTCCGTGCATCTGGAATATGGTCTGGAAATGAGACCTAATCTAGTAATATAGCAATCAAAACTGGGTTTAGCAACAGGGACAGTCACTGGTGAACTAACAATTTCAGGAGTTTCAAGATTCTTCTCAGAAACGGGGATATTTACTGGAATGTGCTCTGGAACTGGAAGGCTGAATAACTCACTCTGAGATTTAGAGTCTTTCTTGCAGTATGACACTGCAATACAGGCTCGGTCACCAGGATCAAATGTTTCCAATTCCACCTAAATTCTGCTCCTTGCAATTTCGCAATGTACAACCTCGGCTCTGGACATACACTTTTCACAACACCAATCCAATCAAAGCCTTTGGATATCTGCATCCTCACCATCTCCCCTTCTCATAATTGAGCAACTTGCTGGTCTTATCATAACAGGACTTCTGGGCTAAATGCCTCTAACAGATGGGCTTTCACTGATCTGTTGTTCCTGACACATGGAACCAGTAATGAACTCATAACTGGTAGTGTGGTTCTGGTTTGTCTTGAAAGACGTCTCTGTGCAGGTGGACCAAGATGTTTATCACCAGGAACATTTGAGATTCAAGAAAACATCACTTGTCTCATTTTCTACTTCTCTAGTAATTGTTTTGCACTTTGAACTGCATGTCCTGCTAAACCACTTGACTGCAGGCACTCAGGGCTACTTGGGACATGAGTAAAGTCCCACTCATTAGCAATTTTTTTGAATTGTTGGCTTGTGGAAACTGTGTACCATTGTCAGAAATAACTGTGCGGACTACCATGGTAGTCCAGGAATCTGGCTTAGCTGAAGCAGCTCTTTCGGTTGATGCAGCTTAGTTCCGTTACATGTAGAACAAGATAAAAGTACTCTTTCAATGTCCTGTGACATAGAAGGCCAAAATACTAGTTCTCTTGCCCTTCTCTTGGTAGAATTATTTCCTGGGTGGCCACGATACAAAATAGCAATACACCCTTGTTGCAAGGATTTTGGATCAATCACTTTTGGACCTTTCATAATGACACAGTCAAACAAAATCTCATCTCTGTAAGAAAAATAAGGTTGCAAGTCTACTAGTAAACAAGATTGCTTTGATGGCCAAGTGGTTGAGCTTCTGAAGTACTGGATCTGAGGCTGTATGACTTAAGCTCATCAAAAGGTGTGGAAGAAAAAAAATTCTCAATTCCATGACTAAAAAATCAAGTTGCTCATTTTCATGCTGTTCAGTGTTATTTCTGGGAGATCTGAATAGTGCATCAGCAAAGTTTGCCTTTCATGTAGACAAGATGGAAATTATATTTTTGCAATTTCAACGTCATGCTTTGCCATCTGTCTGGAACTGTATGCATAAGATTTCTCAAAATAGTGACTACAGGTGGTGATCAGTTTCAATCTGGATAGGTCTACCATAAATATAATCATGGAACTTCAAACATGCAAACTGCCGCCAGGAGTTCTTTATCTGCACATACTGCATTTCAGTTTGGGTTAGAGTTCTGGATGCATAGGCTACTGGTCTACCTTCTTCAAGAATGACTGCACCAAGACCACACTTCAAAGCATCACAAGAAAGAGCAACTGGTTTGTGAACATCAAAACATTTGAAAGTTGGTGAACTGGAAATTTTCTGTTTCAGGACATCAAATGCTCTTTGGTGGTGTTCTAACCATGACCAAGAAACCTCTGTCAGTTCCCCAAGTAGTGCTGAAAGTTGGCTCAAGTCTGGAATGAGCTTGCCATGGTAGTTAACCATGCCAAGAAAATGTTGTAGGGCTTGAACATTGTCTGGAGCTGGCATCTTGAGAATTGCAGTTTGCTTGGAAGGATCTGGTCGTAAGCCTGAACTGATAAATAAATGAGCAACATCAGTAACTTCTTGTATGCTGAACTTGCACTTCTGAGGATTCAGCTTAAGATTCACTTCACATGCTCATTCTAGAACTTTGAGGTTTCTGTCATGCTCAGCTTCACCATTACCTCCTACTAGAATATCATCTACTATAATAGCACACTGATACCCAGAAGCTCCACTGGGCTCTAAGACTTCACTGGCAGAATTTATTCCAAATGGCATTCTCAAAAATCTACACCTGCCAAAAGGAGTGCTGAAAATGGTTAGCAATGAAGACTTTGTCAAGCAAAATTTGCCAAAATGAACTCTACAAGACCGAAAGAACAGTGGCATTTAGCATAACAACAGCAACTTTGTACGCACTGGATGATGTCTTTTCAGTGCCTTGTTCAAATCTCATGGATCAATACAGATTCTAATATCATCTGAGCTTTTCTTATGAGCTACTACCATGGAAGATACCCATTCAGCAGGTTCATTAATTGGACAAATTGCACCTTGCTGCGAAATTTCATCTAGCTCAGCCTTGACTCTGTTCTGCATAGGTACTGGAACATTCCAGGCTGGTCTGACAACTGGACTGACTTCAGGGTCTAACTTCAAGGAGTACACAACTGGGAGTTTTGCCTAGTTGGTCTTCGAAAAGATCAGCACAGGTAGAAAAAAAAAAAAAAAAGACTGGGTGAAATTAGAAAAGTAGTCTTAAGCTTACATGGTACACTTCCTTATTAAATGAAAGCAGTCCCATTTTCAAACTGTCTCTCAGGCCTAATATTGTGTATGTGCCTTTTGACTATGTAAAATTGCAAGTCATAGCTGTTCCAAGCAGAGTAAAGTACAGTTGTGTACACTTACCATAAATGTAGATGTTCGAGTGTCTTCACTGTTGCAGTCATGACTGTAGGGTTCTCCCCTGCCGGCAGGCAGTCCTCGGTCAGCCAGAATCCCAAAGTCTGGGTCCGGCGTTGGCTGTTCAGCCATGCTCCCTGACGTCAGAGCGCCAGAAGTACAAAGCTGACAGCCGACGCCATGTTCTCCAGTCTTTCTTGCCATGCGGTGATAGCAGTTCGCAGTGCCGGTCGGCTGATTCACCACCATAAGCAACAAGGTTCGCACACTTTGCCAAATCAAGCTTCTCGCCAGCACAAACTCTAGCAAATGTTTCTGCCACTTTGAACCTGTTTCATCTTTGAGCTCTATGGGTTTCCCATTTATCTGAACAGTACAAAATACTTCACTGCCCATAAATCTACTAGACTGTTCATTAAGTACTGACACACCAACATAAAAAGTAGGGTCACAGCTTTCTAACTGATCAACTTGTCTCTTTGAATGTTCTCTCTTAATAAAGGAATGCCCCAAGTTTGATTTACAAAACCTTTTGAATTGATCCCACTTTTTGCATTTTGTGGCACTGCTGACCAAAAGCTATACACTTTTCTCTTTTGGGCTCATGATTTGCACCATAATTATGAAAGTTGGCTATGAAACTGGGTAGAAGCACATTCTTTGAGTTTGCTGACTCATTTGTGTGCTTCGAGACTGTGCGCACTCTGGAATTTGCTAGAAAAGTACAGGGTTTCCCAGTGACTGTTGCAGGGCTTACAGTTGCTTGGGCCAGTTTCTTTTAACCACGTGCTGCATACTATTCAACACGAGCACTAGAAGATACCGGAAGCATGCATTTCTCATTTGTAAGCATATTTGTGTGCTTTTACTGTAATATTTGTTTGGGGGTTACACATTTATCTAAATTTATGTTTTAAGCACTCCGGGCCTTCCCTTGACTCAGTCGGTACAACTATATGACTGTTGTCCCCCTCTCCTGCAAATACAGATGGCGCATACACAAATTAACGCCCTATTTCAATGGCTTATGAACCAGCTAAATTAAGCAGAATAATTAATGTGAAAAATGGACACTACGAGATACAGGCAGTCCAAGTTACAGACACCCAACATACAGACAAACCTATAGATAAGAACGGGCTGCTGAAATATTGGAAATAACATAAAAATAATAAAAATACTTAAAGTTGCCCAAATCTTACCATGACAATTAATTATGTTGTACTTTCCTTTTCCCTTTTTCCCCATTTGTCAAGCTGCTCGCACGTCTTGTTCAGCAGTTACTTCCTCCTTCACATAGAACATGAGATTCGATTGGTTAAGAGATCGCTGTGTTGGTGAGCTGATTGGTCAAGACCGCTGTCTTGTACAGTACAATACTGAAGCAATTACAGCACTGTACAGCAGAAAGGGCAAATGACAGTACGGCTTATTAGGATCTAGGTGACATTAGGAGGTCTGAAAGTTTAGGAAAGAGTGGAAAACATTTGTGGGTGATGTCTGTAGTACAGAAATGTTTAGAAAGAGGCAAGTTTAACATTTTTTTTTGTACAGAACGCTCTACTGTACTGTATTCTATTTTTATGTACTATTACGTAAAATTACACTGTACTTAACAGTACTACTACAAGATACAGTATAATGTTTAAGATTTTTTATTTGAAGGTGTTTCTAAAGTGCTTACTTTACTTTTCTTTGCATATAAAATACTAGACTGAGGCAAACATTTGACTAAGTGACATTTAATAACCATATGTACATGTTTTGACTTGCGTACAAATTTGACTTAAGGGCAGGCTAAAAAACAGATCTCGTCCTTAACTCAGGGACCGCCTGCACTTCGAAAAAAATGTGGTTGTTTTCCTTATTTTATACATTTTTATGCAATCCGGATTTTATTTCAAAGATTTTCCATACTTATTCAAATATTTTCTCAACATGTCAGTGTTTTGGACATTTTGTTTACTTAGAAATTCATTTAGAGCATTCTGAGTGCTTTGTTTTATATTTTGCAAATAAGAAATCATTTAAGTAAGCTTTGATACCTAAAATACACTTCTGATTTTTTATGAGAATTAAACGTGCAGTGGGGATGATCCACTCCTCTATATTCTTCCACCTTTAACGGAGTGCCTTCTTGGTCCAGAATCGGGACTTCTGGATCCCATTCTGACTCCATGTCACTCATCTTGTTACACATTAAAGACAACCAGGTGAGGTAGTTCATTTAAGTGCTTTATTATGCAGAAACCCATCCGGAAGGATAGCAGCAGTACAAAATATAAATTAACTGATTAACTGAAACTACACAGACACATACTAACATCTCAACAGCTACCTACAAAATGGCAGTCAGGTTCGTACGTGCTCAGTATTTATACACTTGTGCAAGCCCGTAGAAAGCTTCTTAAAGGTATACATACATATTGATTTACATACGTAGAGGAAACCTTAAAGAGGCAAAGGAAGGACCGCCTTCAAAGACTAAATCCTCCTGGTTAGAATCCTCATCGACTCAAAAGGGTCAGAAAGGACTTTTGGAAGGGAGTCCCATTCCAACTCCCCGGGAGGATTCAGTTAGATGTTGTCTAGATCTAATGAGAAAACAGGTCTTGAGCCAATCTTACAAGGTCCTGCTGATAAACCTGTGAATGGGAGACGGTAGCCCTAGGATGGGGCTGGGAAGAAGCCACTTAAGAGCAGCCTCTGTTTAGGCCTGGCTATGTCTGATGAAACACAGGCGCCCACCTTTCTTGGTACATTGGCAGCTGCAATGTCCTGGTGCCGCAAAAAAGCATAGTCGGGTCTTACTGTGGTGGTCAGAAGCAGAGATTTGCAAAGCAGTCCTGGACCCAACTGACGGATTGAGTCCTACGGCCTCAGCAGATGTCAAGGGACCCAAAGGCATATCAGTCTACAAATGGGTCTCGATAGAGGTCTGCTCCACCACCTCGGTCATATAACGGGTCTGCTATAGTGCATCACCTTCTTCAGTGACGATAATCCTGGGAAGATAGGCCAATGACAAACAGGAGTTGTCCGAGGCTATAAGCCTGGGGAGTTTCTCCTTCTCCATTTTATGCATAGGAATATCTGCTTCAGATCAACGGTCGAAGGCCAAAGAACACGGACAACCTCACAATTCACTGAGGTACCAAGCCAAAATCGCAGTCCTATGTCTAATGATTCTACTATTAAATCGGGTGCAGAAGCGACAGCTGAGAATGTCATGATCTGTGTCCAAGAAATTAAGAGAAGGAACAGAAGTCCCTGTGTGGAATCTGCTTACCACAATGGAGACAGTTATTAGTTTTCTCTGACATTAATCAAAAAGTGTAAAAAGGATTCCCCCAACAGGGTATTTAGCTTTCTAGTCTCTTCTCTCTGCTGCGGACCGATCAACCACACTGAATACTCTGCTTCAGGCTCCGATGGCAAGAAAGAACAAAGCTCATGACACCAACTGACTCCCCTTACAACAGAGCGTACTGTTGTCAAAGCATCTTTTGGCTGTTGGAGGGGGGAGATTTTTCTCCGGTAGTCAGGCCAGACAAGGGCTTCCACAGCAGGAAATCCCACAAGTCATGACTGCAACAGTGAAACACAAACATCATAAAAAGATCATCAAGGGATCGTCTACCTTGAGTGGGTTGAGGTTTAATAATGTGGGGGGGTCCCACAGTTAAGTGATATGAACTCAGAGTACCAGATGGCTTAGAGAGCGGATCTGTAGTCGAAAACATCAAAGAACAGGCTGGTGCCAGAGGCATCCTAGCTATCAGCACTGCAAACAAGGAAGGACAATCCAATTTGAACCATAGGCCCTGGCACCTAAGGATGAGCAAGGGAGGAACAGCCAAAGTAGGACCCAAAGCCAATGGAACGTCTAACCATGAAGCCAAGGAAAAGAGGATGATCCCAAAGTCCATCTGAGCCTTAAATTAGTTGAATATAAGTTGCTCCAATGCAGAAACCCTGACACTTCAATCAGATCTAGCAGCCCTAGATGAAGCTGAAGACAGTCTGGAAAGCTCAAGTAAAAGAAACTGAAGTCTTTCAGTCTCAAAAGGGAGAGGTCTGGATCAGAGTTGGGAAAGGTGCTGATGAAAACTCTGGAGCAGGAGTTACTGGGAGGAATGGGGAGTGAAGCCTATTAGAGGTTTGGAGCCACTGTCAAAAAGGGGATTGGTATACTCAAGGTTTGAGAGCCCAAGGACTCTGAACCCAGAGCCCTAAGGGTGGGCATTTGGCACAGAGGGTCTGTAACCACATCCCACACATTTCTTGAATCCTGAAAACGGTTTGTCCATTATTAGGTTGAAATGTCACAAAAGCAACATACACAATATCCCGGAGACTATACCACAAAGACTAAACTAGCACCAACATTAGTAATAAAGAAATACAAGTTTGTAAGTTTAAGCTTTTTTGAAAAGGAATAAAGGAAATGGTGGTAAAACTGTGCATACAAGTCAAATGCCCAACAGTGAAAAAAAATACCCTAATGAGGAGTTACTACCGCAACCAGAAAAAAAAAATCTACCTAATCGTATACAATAATGAAGAAAAGGCCATAGGAGAATACAGAAAATATCCAAACCCTACTTTAGAGATCACATCTGAAGGCTGAAGTGGCAAACAAGATCTGAGGGGACTGGGGAAGGTAGTGCATTATGGAACAAGCAGGCAGAGCTTTAGAGCTTAAGTGTCTAAGATGCCAGCCTCAGATGCATGTCAGATCCAATAACTCACAAGCTGAGGTAGATAGAAAAGACTACACTGTATCTCCAGGTCTCCAAGATGGATATTTCTTCTAATCTCAATTAGACTCATTAATGCCTAATGGCAGTCACGCAAGTGTGACATTCCTAACTACTAGCAGGCTGGATCAAAATTTTCCACAGTGGTGTGGTGCACAAAGAGAATTAAATGCAAGACAATCTTTTTAACTGAAGAAAAGCATCTTTTTGTATTTTTGTTCCGGTGATGTAACTTTCTCACATTTACTACTCTTAAACTCAACAGATTTAGCACAGCTATCAAGCTACAGCAAGACAAAAGTTGTGTATGGACTGAGTACTATTGCACTGAACAGAACAAGGAAGCCACATAGCTACCACCTCAGGCACGATTAACACCAGAGTGATATATACAATACAAGTAAATTAGTTAAATGTGATCCTTCATTAGGTTACACACATTCTTCTCTGAAGATAACCCCCACAGGGTAGTCTGCCAAGACAGCTTCCTGGTTACTGGCATTTTATCCCATTCAGGAGGGGATATGCCAAGTCTTTCCCCCAACACCCAATACTGTTAAGCTGGAATAAAGGTCTCTCCTCCTTTCTGCTGGGTGGATCACCAACCAGCAGAGGGTCGGGCTGACAAGAGATAAGCCCACTGTCTGGCTGCGACATATTTCTGTGTTAACCTCTTATAACCAGACTTTAAGGACAGTGCCAAAAAGGGGCATGAATGTGTACAAGCCTATCGTGAGGTCTACGACCTCCAAAAGCAGAAGCCCCATCCAACACTCTAGTTTTTGTGAACTTACTGAAGAGGCCTTCTGGAGCGTCACCATTAATGATTGGGATGCCTCCCACATTCCACTTAACTTCTGGAGTGGATGCCATCACCTTAAGTCTGGGTATTCTCTGCAGTAAACTAAGAGCTAGTTTTTATTCCTGACATTAACCCTGTCTCAGGAATCTGAAAAGCAGCAGCAGTAGTAGTAGTAGTAGTAGCAAAGGGGACAATCAGAACAGGAATTCTCTAGATATACACTAGCTGTGGTAGCATAATCCTGATCCTCACCAGAACTAGCAGACAAAGGCATCTGAGGCTGAAAAGGTTGCTATGGCCTCACTCTCTTTGCCTGCAGTTTCTTTGGTATTTTGTATTGTCATCTCTTCAACTGCTGTATCTGGATGTATGAAGTAAAATGGTCACCTTCACAATAGACATCTTGCACCAAGACTTTTTCTGGGCCAGACAGACTAAGCTCCTAACCCTACTGAATAAAGTTTTCTTTCTAAAGGTGATGCATTGCTTAATGCTTATTGGAATAGGTGCTGTGCTCGTCCTTGGCAAAAAAGCACTGGGAGTGGAAGTCCTCCGGTGGAATATACTTTTCCACACACAGCTGAATGTTTATCCAGAGATATAACAGAATTTGGAAAGATAGTTAACTCTAAGTTTAGCTCAGCAAGTAATTGGTCCTAGCACCTTTTCAACTACAGCCTAGTACACTCGACAGATGAGAGTAAATTGGTTTCTACAGACAAATACTGCAGTGTATGAATACATTTTAAACCACAAAAATACATACATATATGTACTTAGATTAAGATGAATTAAAACCTTAACTGCTCGCTCTTTTGCTCTGGTTGTTGAATGAACAAGCCCAATGGGCTCTACCCAATATTTCTTGCAGCAAAAGAACTTGGACGAAACATAATATATGGCAAAAGCACCTCCTATTTAAAGTCAGTCGTGGTAAAGCTACTCTTGCAGAGAGATCAGGAGTTAGGTGCAAAGTCTGTGGCAAATTGCTGGAATAAACAAGGCGGCTAAAGAGTACTCTAGTATCTGTCTGGTATTTCCAATAATTGTGAATTTAAGTAATAACTACATTGTTTCCATGTTTTTATTCCCAGGACTATGCAGCAGCTCATCAGGTTTAATGTTATTTCAAGTTTTCAACTCCAAACAGTGCTGATAAATGCATCTACATAATTTTAACAAGGCTGGATTTTGCACCCTTACCTGTGCATATAAGCTCAGTCAATGACAGGAAATAGCTGCAGGCTACTTAAACAGTTGCTACTCTGCCTGGAACACATGCTTATTGAGACTTTCATATAGGAATACTGAACTCCCAATGCAATTAAGAATCAAATAAACTGCATACTTAAAGATTCAAATTATCTTAGTTTGAAAAGTATGATTCTTACCTCCTCTCTGGGAATCTTTTTATCATTATCTCCTTCCACACGCACTCTGACTACTCCAGATTTATCCACAATTTCCTGAATCACTTTCCCATTCTTGCCGATTACTTTACCTGAAAATTGGAACATATGAGACTTCAGCATACTCCATAGAAAAATTGTAATGTCTTCTCTCAAGTTCTCCACAATTTTAGCCAGTCAAAAAATGATACATGGCTTGTGCATTTTTCAATCCAATTTTACAAACACAATACACAGGATTACTGCTAGGGAACTATGATGCTATCGGCAATGAAAACCTAGCCCCTAACCATCTGTCCAACTCAGAAATTAACAGAAGCAATTCTGTGTATTTGCAACATACGTTTCAAAGCAGTGCTGAAGTGACCTAAAGAAATGGCTGTGACGGAAATCAGAAATTAAACTTAAAAACTTCAGGTTACAAGGCTTATTCTAGCAAACATAAAATGCATGTTCACTGATGACTTAATGAAAACTTAAATGAGATACAAGAATTCCCACATCTTGTTCATATAACTTCATACTGTGGTCATATCATCTTGTTGATGAATGTTATCACTCTGGGTTGAATGGAACTAAAGATCATATGTTAGCAAGATCTAAAAAATGGATACTACATTAAGCTTCAGAAAAATTACCTACCAACAAGGTTGCATTCACCAAATTAAATGATGGTGCCACACTGTGGCTTTGCTCCTCAGAGTGTTTCTGTGCCACAATGTCCTTGTGAGCAAAAGTATACATTTTGCTTAAAACATGACCTCCAAGAAACTACACGTGCAACATTTCTATGTCCTGGTGACATTCCATAGGTATACTATACCCAGAAGATAAGACTGACAAATATTTATGAGTACTCAGATACCAGCAGCACAAGGAAACTAAAGCCATAAGAGAACATGCAGTACTGGCGTCAGTCTGCTAAGCAATAATAAGTGGATATACACCTACCATATCAAACAATCTGAGAAGTCTTGTTTCAGGACTGTATGAATTGGATATTCCCTCCAGTAATACTAGATTTAAAATTTTCTTCTCTCCAGCTTACCACACAAGGGCATGAATGACTCATACTGGCACATATTAAGCCAGATTAGCAGAGCAAGGTTAGCACGCCATATGATCATTTGCTGGCATCCAGTGATCAAGCACAACTGTTAAGAAATAATGAAATGCTGTATAACATAATACTCAGTTTGCAGAACACCAAGAGCAGCAAGTGGAAGGAAGAGGTGAGATACAGGAGTAAGGTGGGAATTATCACTCACTATGAGGATTCCTTCACAAAGCAACTCAAATAACAGTACCACCTGTTTCAGTCCTTGGTAGGTGCATGAATCGGAAGAATCTCAGTTATTATTAAAACACCCAGTACACTGGAGACAAGAAGGCCAACAAGTGAAAAAGAATACTGTAGCCAAAGGACACCAGACACCTGGAATAACCACTCAAGCAGCAGTGCCTGGTAAAGGGTGAGACTCTGTGACCAAGAGGCAGCAGTACAAATCTTCACAAAGCCATTTTTGCAACAAGCACTGGATGTAGTCCCATTCCTGAAGAAGTGATCTTTAACATTAGCATTTTCCAAGTATTAAATTGTATTATAACAAACTGCAATGAAGACAGCAATCTATTTGGAAATGGCTTTCTTACTAACTGCCAGTCACTCCCTTTCTAGGAATCAGATAATTAATGGTGGCTTCTTTTTACAGCTGACATTATATAGGGAGGACTGCAAAGCTCTGCAATTTTAGTTACTCTCAATTTAAAAGCAACCTTTCAGGTTTGTCATTAAGGGCAGAACTACTTCTGTAGTGATGGGCTATACTTTGCTACTGCTGAGAGAAATTAAAGTTATGTACTCACCATAGTTATGCTTCTGTTGTCCATTTTCATTCTTCCTCATCATATGGGATACAGATCTGACTCTGCTGCATATCTCAGACGTGTGGAACCAACTCCCAAGCTCCTCCTTCTACCCATAATGCCCCAACTAGCTTACAATACCTCAGATCAAATTTGCTGACATATCTCCCAAGACAGAGTAGGAGGAGGAAAACAGTAAGGCAAGAGTCAAACCTGGAACTACAAGGTTCCAAAAGGTCCACAAAATCACTTCAAAAGATAACAGGTAGAAGGGTGAGGAGTTGAAGAATGAAAACGGGCAACACAGCTGCATAGTTTTGGTAAGTACATAATATCTGATGATGTCCTTTTCATTCTTCCTCAACATATGGGAGAGTCCCCAGCTACGTGAATCTTGGGTGGCCCTCATGGAAAGATATTCCACAGAGCTGCTGAACCAAAAGCAGCTCTGCTTCTAGAAGTCAAATCTAGTTTGCAATGAGCAATGAAGGTATAACCATTAGACCAGGTAGCTGCTGCACAACTATCACCAATTAAGTTCTAGACCAGAAGTTTGATCTAGTAGACTGTGCCTAATAAGGAGGCTTTGATAGGAAGAGACCTTGCTTAAAATATACAAAAGAAATACAATGAGTAATCTATTTCGCCAGGGTAACTTTAGAAACTGGGGATCCCAGTCTGTTCAGTGAAAAACAACTGGTCTGTCTTCTGAAATGCTTTGTCTTGTGTAAACAGAAATGTAGCAGTCTATGTACATCTAAAAGATGTAGCATATTTTCTCCCTTAAATGAAAAATTATGGGAAAAAGACAGGCAAATGAACAGATATGATATTCGATTCAGAGGCTATTTTTGGTAAAAAAAAAAAAAAAAAAAAATTTTTTAAATGGATTGGTTTGTAAAGTAACTATCTTGGTGAAAAACAATGTAAGGGGATTTGAATTTGAGAACCTAGAGTTCAGAAACTCTAGTTGCAAGTGTAAAGGTGTAATACTACTAAAAATACTGTTTTCCAAGACAAAAAATTTAAATCAGTTTAGGCTGAAGGTTCACAAGGTTGTTGCGTCAACCCCTGAAGTACAACTGTCAAATCCCAAGAAGGTGATGGATCTTTCACTGGAGGCCTGAGTAAAAAGGTACCTTTTTGAAAAGCCTTGCAAAATTTAAAAACTAAACAGGAAGCCTTTCCACCTGAATGAAAATAATTGTACTTTCGATTGTGGAAAAACTAGCACCTTCCTGAAAAAGGGAAGCTAAAAAAGTACAGTTGTGTACACCTACCATAAATGTAGATGTTTGAGTGTATTCACTGTTGCAGTCATTACATTTGTGTAACCTGCTGGCCGGTTGCCCTCAGTCGGCCTGATTAACAAAGTCTTGGGTCCTGCATCGGTTGCTGTCCCTTCTTCCATGACGTCAGGTCGTTAGGGGTATAAAACATGCAGCCGACACCATAACATTAGTTTTTCTTGCCCCAGATGTCAGGTGCCCCCCAAATGGGGAGCAAATAAAATTAAAAACACAAAAAATATACCTCCAACCAAAAGCAAATACATCAAAAGGACTTTTAAGCATAGTGAAAGAAAGCAGAGGTATATAGCCAGAGAAAAATAGGGGGCTGGAGGGAGGGTAACCACGACTGCAACAGTGAATACACTCGAACATCTACATTTATGGTAAGTGTACACAACTGCACTATGTTCTTCGTGATTCACTGTTGCAGTCATTACATTTGGGTAGATTCCCAAAGCTATGGTTGGGTGGAGGGAATTATATAGCATTAGGACCAGCTATAAGGCCCTGCAGGACAGCAGCGGCAAAGCCAGCTCTAGATTTAGAGAAAAGTGGTAAATGGTAATGTTTGGTGAAAGTATGAACTGAGCCCAGGTAGCAGCTTCTAGAATGTCCCTGGTAGGAACACGTCTGAAAAAGGCTGTTGAAGTAGATGCAGCCCTGGTGGAATGGGATCTGATCCCCTGGGGGATAGTTTTTCCATGGTGCTTATAGCAGAAATGAATACAATGGCTTATCCATTTGGAAATGGTTTGCTTTGAAATGGCCTTTCCCCTCCGCCCCTGCAGCAAATGCTACCAGCAGATGTTCAGATTTTCTTTGAGATTTAGTCCTGTTTAAGTAAAATCTAAGTTGTCTGTGTACATCCAACGAATGCAGAATCCACTCCCCTTTGTTTTGTGGATTGGGAAAGAAAGTTAGCAAATGAATGGTCTGATTAAGAGCCACACTAGATACCACCTTAGGCATGAAGTATGGATTGGTCCTGAGAGATACCCCGTCCGCATGAAAAATAATGAAAGGCTCCACTGCCATAAGAGCCTGTAATTCGGAAATCCTTCTAGCTGAAGAGACTGCTAAAAGGAAACCTGTTTTCCAGGAGAGAAATTTTAAGTCTGCAGTAGGAGCTGGTTTGAAAGGAGGGAGAGTGAGTTTCTCCAATACAAAATTGAGGTCTCAGGCAGCGGTTGGAGCTCTCCTGGGTGGTCTTAAGTTTTTGGCCCCTCTGAGGTACTGCTTTAGCAGAGGATGAGAAAAGAGGGGAGGATCTGTGTTGTAATGAGCTGAAATGGCTGAGGCATGGATTTTTATTGAAAAAAAGTACAGGCCCTTGTGAAGCATCTCAGTTAAGTATTGGAAAATCTGAGGAATGTTGGGCACTGCTGTTGCTTATCCCTTGAGACTGATTCCAGACACAGAATTTTTTCCATTTGTCAGCATAATATTTTCTAGTACTAGGTCAGCTTGCCTCCAAAACGACATCCACCACAGGTTTGCTGAGGGATGCTAAGGGTGAATTTAGGTTATTAGCCACACTGCAAGATTCAAAGTTTGGAGCCGAGTGTGCAGAGTTTGGTTATTCTGCTGAGACAGTAAGTAAGGTGTCTGAGGCAGGTGCCACGGTGGAGGGTGTGACACACTGCGCAGGAGTGGGTACCAGTGTTGGCAAGGCCAGTCTGGGGCAATCAAAATCATTTTTGGTTTGTCCTGTTTGACTTTTAGTAGAACTAAAGGCAGAGGGGGAAAAGGCATAGACTGATAGGTTTTTCCAGCTGAAGGGCAGAGCATCCACTTTCCAGGTTTTTTTGTGATGAGTTCTTGTGCAAAATTTGTCCAACTGATAGCTCTGAGGTGAGGCAAAAAGATCTATGTCGAGGCTCTCTATTTGCATGTCAACAAGTTAAAAATCCGTGGTTCCAGTTTCCATTCGTGAGGGTCCATGAGATTTCTGCTTAGTTCGTCTGCCAGGGTATTCAGCTTTCCTGGCAGGAATTGAGCCTGTAATTGTACTAGATAGGTCAAGGCCATGTTCCACAATGCCATGGCTAGTCTGCAAAGGGGGTAGGAGTGTGTACCCCCCTGCTTATGTACCGCATAACTGTGGTGTTGTCCGTCTACCAGTAATTGTCCTGGATGAAGGTAATCCTTGAAGGCTGTCAGTGCATTCTGTACAGCTAGCATTTATTTTTGATTGATATGAAGGTGCATTTGATTTGGGCTCCATTTGCCCTGAATGCACTTCCCTGCCAAATGAGCCCCCCCAAGCATAGTCTGATGAGTCTGTAGTTAGGGTTTGGGTGGCAAGGGGTGGTGCATGACAGTCCCTTGTTTTGGTGTCAGGCCTCTGCCCACCATAGGAACTCTAATTGCAGGCAAGGTATGATAGGAATCATTGTTTCCAGGCTGTGACAATGTTGACTCCATAAACTTTTTAAGTACCACTGAAGTTTCCTCATATGCAGTCTTGCATATGGAATTAGAAGAATGCAGGAGGCCATGAACCCCAAGGCTTGCAGAATTTGTCTTGCAGATAGCAGGGTTTTTGTGGCCACCTATTTGAAGTAAGTCACCAAATGAATTTGCTTTTCTGGTGTAAGGAAAGCCATCTGGGCAGTTGTATTCAAGCTTGCACCCAGGAATGTAATTTTTTGAGAGGGTACCGGTTGTGATTTATTTTCGTTTATAGTGTACCCTAGACAAGTTGGAACCCTTTTTACAAAAAGCAAGATGTTTTAGAAGAATGTCTGTTTTCTGCCTGAATTAGACAATTGTCCAGGTATGGATATATTTGAATATTTCTTTGCCTGCAAAATACAATTACTGGGGCCAGGCACTTTGTAAAGACCCTGGGTGCAGTAGACAAGCCAAAGCGCAGTGCAGAGAACTGGTAATGCAAGTAGCCTGCTTTGAAGCGGAGGTATCTTCTGCAAGATTCCCTGATTGGGATATGCAGGTAAACCTCTTAAATCTAGAGTTGCCAACCAGGCATCTCTGCCCAGCATAGGAAGCAACTGGTGAAGAGTCAGCATCTTGAATTTTAAGATGTCCAGAAATGTGTTTAGAGTAGATACGTCTAGAATTGGACACCATGACTTGTCCCTTTCTGGGTACCAGGAAAAGTCTTGAATAGAAACCTCGTCCCTTTTCCTCTTTTGGTACTAGTTGAATAGCCCCCATGCTCATGAGGGAAAGTACTTGTTTCTGGGACTCTGTCCACTGATTTGGGGGCAGGTCTGGCCATCCGTTTGGAATTGGCAATGTAGGGAAATGAAATCTGTATCCCTGGAATACTACATTTAAAACCCATTTGTCCTGGGTTATAAGTTGCCAGTTTCTTGCATGAAGAGCCAATTTTCCCCCCAAAGGGGCGGCTAAAAGGTAAGTGCTTGGTAAGTGCAAAGGGAAGTCACTGAGACTGCTTACCATAGGGAGGTGTATTGTTGCTTCCAGATTTGGAACAGGAGGCACCCCATTGTTTTGTTCTGAAAGTCCCTTGGGACTGAAACCTGGTGCCTTTGGAATGTCTGGGTTTGACTTGAGTGGCTCTCGAAAGAACTGGAGAGGTTGCACTTGTAAGAAATCCTTCACAGTTTGCATGGATTTAGCTTTATCTTCCATCTTTTTTAGAACTTCTTCAGCCTTATTACCAAAGAGACGGTCCTGTTGTAAAGAAGCATCCAACAATTTTGCTTTAACATGATCAGGCAGAGTTTGCTCTTTGAGCCAAGCATGCCTTCTTAGCACACACCCAGTTACAGCAGCCCTGCAAGAGGCCTCCAAAGAATCAAAACCACATTGCAAAATATGTTTTCCAACTTTTTCAGCTGAATGCAATAGATCTTTTAATGTTTAGTTTCCACACAGTCAGAAATTAACATCATTTTCTGTTTAAGAAGTCCCATGACATGCTGTTGATGTTTAAGCATACGAAACTGACAGTTTAAAGCCCTGATTGCCAAGGTTGCAGAATCAGAAGGGGTAGGATTTTTAGCAGTAGAAGCCTTAATGCCCTTGGGACCCTGAGAAATGGTTTCAGGATCCGCAACAGGATTTTTGAAAAGGAATTTGTGGGAGTCAGGCACCCTGTAGTATCTGTCTGGCTTACAAGGAGCCTGAGGCAGAGAATCAGGAGCCATACTAGATTCTGAAAAATTATCAACAATGTCTAGAACAGGAGGTATAGCCAAAGGCCTATGCTGAGGAAGAAGAGGAAGAAGAAGAAGAAGAAAATTCCTAAGTCTCTTTTTAGATTCAGAAAAATCCTGACTTTCCCAGTGGAAATGTTCCTTTAAGGTATGCAAAATTTCCCCAAAAGAAAAATCCTCAGTGGGAGAAGCAGAAGGAATGGAATCGTCTGCATCAGAGTCCTCATAAATAGGTATAGACAATTCCTGTTCATTAGAACAATCAGAAGAAACAGAATCCTGTTCAGAAGATTCATAGTCAATGTCTTGCCTAGGCCTCTTGAGGGGGGGGGGGGGTTGACTACCCCTGATCAGAGTAATTAAATCTTCAGCCATTTTGATCATTTGTTTCTTAGGCATAGGGGCCTGCACGTGGCCTAGATGTCACTTTTTATACAAAGGTCGAGATTTTGGCCTTAGTTTTGAAGATGGTGTTGGTCTAATATACAAATCTGTAGGTCTGAAAACACCCTAAGAAGCCGGTGCCTGCACAGCGGCTCCGGACCCATCCAAGGTAGAGACATCCACGGGCTCCATAACTGAAGTATCTCGCAGCATACCGGACTCCGAATGGGTCTCAGTAGAGGCCTGCAAATCAGAATTAGCTAGTATCAGGGGCTGCGAAAGCGCCTGAGTACCGGCGAACTGGCGACTGGCTTAGGAGAAACGTCAGTAGTTTTGGACCTCAACGGCCTGTCTGTCATTTTCTTTGTGTTTTTTAGGTATTCCGGTAGTCGGATGGCTAACCGACATTTCTGGATAATTAAAGCGTGAGCCAAAATATTTAGAAGCAAAAATGTACCAACGTTTAATAGTGCATTGATTAAATAAAGCACAGAACCGACAGCAAGGTACATCGTGGTCAGGGCCTAGGCAAGGAATACAGTTCAAATGGAAATCCTTATGAGGTATTTGCTTCCCACAAATAATGCAATTATTAACTTTTACTGACATCGGTAATGAGCAAGAAAAAGTTTCCCCAACGGGGTACTTAGCTTTTTAGTTGAAGACTTTGGATCTGAAACTCGAAAACGAAAATTTCAGGAGTCTGCCGACCGGCACTTGCGAACTTTTTCTGCTTCGGGCACCGTGCGGCAAGAAAGACTAATGTAATGGCGTCAGTTGCATGCTTTATACCCCTGACGACCTGACGTCATGGAAGAAGGGATAGCAACCGATGCAGGACCCAAGACTTTGTTAATCAGGCTGACTGAGGGCAACCTGCCAGCAGATTACCCAAATGTAATGACAGCAACAGTGAAAAGTACAGTTTTGTACCTACCATAAATGTAGATATTCGAGTGGTTATGCTGCTGCAGTCATCACACTTGGGTTATCCTGCCGTCAGGCGGTCCCACAGTTGGCCTGAATTCCAAAGTCTTGGTCCGGCGTCAGTTGTCGTTGCTTCTTCCCTGACGTCAGTGCGGCAGGGGTATAAAAGAGGCAGCCAACGCCATTTTCTTCAGTTTTTCTTGCCCCAGATGTCAGGTGCCCCAAACTAAGAAGGCAAAATAAGAAGCTTGCAAATCATACCTTAGTGCAAAACAATGGTACTAGTTGTAAGCAAATACACCATATAGACATGCATCTCAAAGGTTGAAGTACATGGAGGTATAAGAAATGCCTTGTTAGCTAGAGGGGATGGAGGGAGGGTAACCTGGACTGCAGCAGCATAACCACTCGAACATCTACATTTATGGTAGGTACACAACTGTACTATGTTCATCGTGCTATGCTGCTGCAGTCATCACACTTGGGTAGAGTCCCAAAGCTATGGTTGGGTGGTAGGAGCTAAACTGGGTTAGGTGCAGCTAAGATGCCCTGCAGAACTGCAGTGGCAAACCCAGCTCTGGTTTTTGAGTAAAGAGAAAGGTGGTAATGCTTGGTGAAGGTGTGCACTGAACTTCAGGTAGCTGCCTCCAGAATGTCCTTTGTTGGGACTCCTCGGAGGAAGGCTGCTGAGGTTGCTGTAGCCCTGGTAGTGTGAGACCTAATACTAGCAGGCACTGCTTTCCCGTGGTGTGAGTAGCAAAAGCGGATGCAATGTGCTATCCATTTGGAGATGGTCTGTTTTGAAATAGCCTTTCCTTCTGAGCCTGGTGCATAGGATACAAGGAGTTGGTCAGATTTTCTGAAGGCCTTTGTCCTGTCCAAATAGTAACGTAACTGTCTGTGAATGTCCAAAGAGTGAAGGAGTCTTTCTCCTTTATTCTGTGGGTTTGGATAAAAGGTTGGCAAGTGTATGGTCTGAATGAGAACCACACTGGATACTACCTTTGGCATGAAGGAAGGGTTGGGTACGTAAAGATACTCTGTCCTGATGGAAAATGATGAAAGGTTCCACTGCCATAAGGGCCTGCAGTTCTGAGACTCTGCATGCTGAGGTGATAGCCAGCAGCAGGGCTGTCTTCCATGACAAGTATTGAAGCTCTGCTGAAAAGGCTGGTTCGAAAGGAGGAAGTGTTAACTTTTCCAGAACAAAATTTAGATCCCAAGTAGGAGTTGGTGGTTTTCTGGGGGGGTCTTATATTTTTTGCCCCTCTGAGAAACTGCCTTAGCAAAGGATGAGAGAAAATGGGAGGAACCGTATCATATTGAGCTGAAATGGCAGAAGCATGGATCTTTATGGATGAGAAAGAAAGGTCTTTGTGTAGCATCTCAGTTAGATATTGGAGTATGTGCGGAATATTTGGGTTGCCAGGATTTGCACTTCTGGTCTGGCTCCATACACAAAATCTTTTCCATTTGTCTGAGTAAGTTTTTCTGGTGCTCGGCCTCCTGGCCTCCAAAATGACATTCTGGACGTCCTTTGAGAGAAGTGTTGTTTGATAGTTTAAGGTATTTTCCATGCAGCTAGATTTAAGGTCCTTAGTTGACTGTGAAGGATCTGACAGTTTTGTTGGGTTAACAGCAGAGGGAATTGAGGTAAGATCCATGGAGGGCTGTGAGTCAGGCTTTGTAGTAGTGGGTACCAGTGTTGACGTGGCCAGTCCGGAGCAATGAGGATCATCTGTGGTCTCTCTGATCTGGCTTTCAGTAATACCTGGGTCAGTAGAGGCAGAGGTGGGAAAGCGTAGACTGACAATGCTGTCCAACTGAATGATAGGGCATCCACTTTCCAGGCCAGGGAATGATAAGTCCTTCTGCCAAATTTTTGTAGCTGGCAATTGTTAGTTGAGGCAAACAGATCTATGTCTGGTGGTCCCCACCTTTGAGTTATCAATGAGAATACTTGTGGGTGTAGTCTCCACTCGTGAGGGTCTGTCAAATTTCTGCTTAATTTGTCTGCCAAAATGTTTTATTTTCCTGGCAGGAATTGTGCTTGCAGTTGTACCTGGTAAGTTAATGCTGTGCTCCACAAGTCCATTGCCTGTCTGCATAGTGGGTAGGAGTGCGTTCCTCCTTGTTTGTTTATGTACCACATAACTGTGGTGTTGTCCGTCCTTATTAGACGTTGTCCTAGATGCAAGACGTCCTTGAAGGCTGTTAGTGCATTTTTTACAGCTAGCATCTCCTTTTGATTGATGTGTAGTTGCCTTTGGTTTGCAGACCATTTGCCCTGTATGCACTGTCCTGCCATATGTGTTCCCCAGGCGTAGTCTGATGAATCTGTTGTCAAGGTTTGGTTTGCTGGAGGTGAGACAAAAGGAAGGCCTTTGTTTGCTTGGCATGCTTGAGCCCACCATAGAAACTCTTTTTGAAGGCAGGGAATGAGAGTTATACTTGCTTCGAGGCTGTGTCTGTGTTGGGACCATACACTTTTTAGGTACCATTGTAGTTCTCATATGCAGCCTTGCATATGCAATTAGTTGAATGCAGGATGCCATGTACCCAAATGCCTGCAGGAATTTCCTTGCAGTGAGCTGGGTAGAAGTTGCCAATTTTTGGAAGTACTGAGCCAGTTGTTTTTGCTTGTCTGGCGTGAGGTAAGCCATCTGGGCCGTTGTATTCAAGCTGGCACCCAGGAAAGTTATGTCTTGTGAAGGTATTAGTTTTGATTTCTTTTTGTTTACTGTGTACCCTAGGCAACTTAGCAACTTTGTTACAAATGCCAGATGCTGTAGTAGGATGACTTTGCTGTCCGCTTGGATCAGGCAGTCATCCAGATATGGATAAATTTGTATTCCTCGCTGTCTGCAGTATGCAATTACTGATGCCAGGCATTTCGTGAATACTCTGGGCACAGTAGATAAGCCAAAGGGCAATGCAGAGAATTGATAATGCGTTGTGCCTGCCAAAAATCTGAGGTATCTTCTGCAATCTTGTCTGATAGGGACATGCAGGTATGCCTCTTGGAGGTCCAACGTTACCAGCCAAGACTCCTTGCCCAGCATGGGAAGAAGTTGCTGTAGTGTGAGCATTTTGAATTTGGGAACGTCCAGGTACGTGTTTAGAATTGAAAGGTCTGATGAAATGGGTCTCCAGGCTTTGTCCTTTCTTGGTACTAGAAAAAGTCTTGAGTAAAATCCTTGACCTTGCTCTTTTGCAGGTACCTTTTGAATTGCTTTCATGTTCATGAGAGCTGAAATTTGCTTTTGTGCCTCTGCCCATTGGTTTGTTGGCAGATTTGGCATGCCTCTCATCCGTGGTAAAGTGTGAAAATGAAATCTGTAGCCTCGGGTAATAATATCCAGAACCCATTTGTCCTTTGTTATGATGTGCCAATTTTGTGGGAAAAGAGCCAGTTTTCCTCCTAGAGGTGCTGCCTGGGCAGTTTTGCTTGGCAGGTGAAGAGGAAAGTCACTGAGTTTGTTTTCTGAAGGGTTGAGATCTGTCTTCTCCCCCTCTTTGAGTTGTTGTTTGCCATTGTCTAGGCCTGAAGGTACCTTGTGCCTGGCCTCTGCCCCTAGGGCGTCTGTACCTGCCCCTTTGGGGGTCTGTCTGAAGCAGGAAAGGACCAGTTTTTTGATGGCCAGTTTCTGCTGAAGCGAGGAGGTTGCACCTGTAAAAAAATCTTTAACTGTTTGCATTGATTTTGCCTTTTCTTCCATCTTCTTTAAAACTTCCTCTGCTTTGACACCAAATAACGCATCCTTTTGCAGTGGAGCATCCAGTAACTTTGCTTTGACATGTTCTGGTAAGGTCTGCTCTTTTAGCCAAGCATGTCTACGTATTACAGACCCTGTGACTGCTGCTCTACATGAGGCCTCCAAAGAATCAAAACCACACTGCAAGGTATGTTTTCCCACTTGTTCTGCTGCATGCAACAAATCTTGCATCCCTTTAAAATCTAGTTGATCTGTTTGAGGGATCATTTTCTGTTTTAACTGAGTAAGAAGGTACTGCTGGTATTTAATCATGTGGAATTGGCAGTTTAATGCCCTCTTGGCCAAAGTGGCAGAAGTATACATTTTTTTCCCCCATCTTTCTAATGCCCTGGAATCTCTTTCCGCAGGTAGTGGATTTTTAGCAATCGAGGCCTTAACCCCTTTGGGACCCTGGGAAATGGTTTCTGGGTCTGTAGCAGGGCTTTTATATAAAAACTTGTGAGAGTCAGGGACTCGATAGTATCTGTCTGGTTTAGGTGGAGCTGGAGGTAAGGAATCTGGATTTAGACTGGATTCAGTGTAGACATCATCCAGAATGTTTAAAACAGGAGGAATGGCTAGGGGTCTATGCTGAGGTAAAAGAAGAAACTCACGGAGTCTTTTCTTGGAATTAGAGTAATCTTGTCCTTCCCAGTGGAAATGCTCTCTCATGGTGTGCAGGGTTTCCCCAAAAGAGAAGTCTTCAGGGTGGGAAACCGAGGGAATACACTCCTCAGCATCTGAGTCTTCATAGAGAGGGAAGGGGTAATCCTGTTCCTCAGAGTCTGCTGAGGAAATGGATTCCTGGTCAGGAGGAGGTAAATCTTCCTCCAGTCTAGGCCTTTTGTCAGGAGGGGGTTGGGAACCTCTGATAAGGGTAATCAGGTCCTCCGCCATTTTGAGCATCTGTTTTTTAGGCATAGAGGTCTGAGTGGGAGTCTGTGGACCCGGTTTCTTAACCTTCGGAAGCTTAGCGTATGACTTAGAGAGAGTCGTCGGTTTAAAGACGCCTTCTGAAATCGAAGGCCTGTCCATAGTCTCTGGATCGCCGCCAGGGCTGGCGTCCGCGAGTTGAGGAGGAACCGGCTCCAGTGGCCCAGTAGATTCTGACTGAGAGGTAGTCGTATTTTCTAAATCTGCGGTAGTCAGGGACTGCGTAGGCGCCTCACTGAAAACCGAAGATCCGGCGGCAGGCCTAACCGAGATCTCGGTATGTGGACTAGGTCTAGGCTGCCGGTCTTTGTCCTTGAATTTTTTTAAACATAGTGGTTGTCGGAGGTTCCGACGACATGATGTAGTTGAATTTTCTGCCAAAATAATGTCGGGCGGTATCAGCCGGACGCTTAATAGTGCGTTTATTGAACCTAGCGCAAAACCGATAACCAGAAACGTCGTGGTCTGGGCCTAGGCAAGGAATACAGTAAGAATGAAAATCCTTATGAGGTATTTGCTTCCCACAAGAAATACAATTATTAACTTTGTCTGACATCGGTCTGAGGCAAGAAAAGTTTCCCCAACGGGGTACTTAGCTTTATAGAAGACTTCGGCTGAAATTCTATTCGAAAATCTCAGGAGCTGGCCGACCGGCACTTGCAAACTGCTTCTGCTTCGGGCACCTCGCGACAAGAAAGAATGAAGAAAATGGCGTCGGCTGCCTCTTTTATACCCCTGCCGCACTGACGTCAGGGAAGAAGCGACGACAATGGACACCGGACCAAGGCTTTGGAATTCAGGCTGACTGCAGGACCGCCTGACGGCAGGATAACCCAAGTGTAATGACTGCAGCAGCATAGCACGATGAACATCATGGAAAACATCTCCAAAATCAAAGAAATAGGAGTAGTAAGAGAGTCAAGCTCTTTTCCATTTACTCCTATAAATCTTCCTTGAAGCAGCTTTCTGGGAAAAAGTATATGACAAACCGGGGAAGAAAGCCTGGGCTGCCTAGCTATTAATGGAATTGGAGAAACCATACCATTAGTTTAAGGCTTAAGACATCATGATGCTTCATCCCTAAGGGATGCGAGAGAAGCTCTGGACTGCAGTCCAACAGTCACGGAAAATAACAAAAATGAGACCACAGGAAGGAGAAAGTACAGTTGTGTACACTTACCATAAACGTAGATGTTCGAGTGTATTCACTGTTGCAGTCATTACATTTGGGTAATCTGCTGGCAGGTTGCCCTCAGTCTGCCTGAATTCCAAAGTCTTGGGTCCTGCATTGGTTGCTGTCTTCTCTTCCATGACGTCAGGTTGTCAGGGGTATAAAACAAGCAGCTGACGCCATTTTCTTTAGTTTTTCTTGCCCTCGATGTCAGGTGCCCCCAAAAAGGTAGCAATATTATATATATATATATATATATATATATATATATATATATATATATATATTTACATGCATCACTATAAACTTTACCTTCATCTACAAGCAAATACACCACATAGGTTGTACAAGATAGTGAAGGAAAGATAAACTTCAGAATGACAGGGGATGGCGGGAGGGTAACCTGGACTGCAACAGTGAATACACTCAAACATCTACATTTACGGTAAGTGTACGCAACTGTACTATGTTCTTCGTGTTTCACTGTGGCAGTCATTACATTTGGGTAGAATCCCAAAGCTATGGTTGGGAGGCTGGAGCTAAACAGCATTAGGTGCGGCTATAAGGCCCTGCAGCACTGTCGTGGCAAAGCCTGCCCTGGACAGAGTAGAGAGGCAAATGGTAATGCTTTGTAAAGGTGTGAACAGAACTCCCAAGTAGCAGCCTCTAGAATGTCTTTGGTTGGTACTCCTCTGAGAAAGGCTGCTGAAGTAGCTGCAGCTCTGGTGGAATGAGACCTAATGCCCTTGGGCACAGGTTTACCATGGTGTAAGTAGCAGAAAAGGATACAGTGGCTTATCCACTTTGAAACTGTCTGCTTTGAAATAGCCTTTCCTTCTGATCCTGCAGCATATGACACTAGTAATTGCTCAGTTTTTCTTAGAGCTTTAGTCCTGCTCAAGTAGAATCTTAGCTGTCTGTGAACGTCCAAGGAATGCAGAATTCTCTCCCCTTTGTTCTGCGGATTTGGATAAAAAGTTGGCAGATGAATTGTTTGGTTAAGAGCCACACTGGAAACCACCTTAGGCATAAAAGTAGGATTTGTCCTCAGAGACACCCTGTCCGGGTAAAATATGATAAAAGGCTCTACAGCCATGAGGGCCTGTAGCTCTGAAACTATTCTTGCTGAAGTAATTACTAGTAGCAGAGCTGTCTTCCATGATAAGAACTTTGAAGCAGCTGGTTCAAATGGAGGCAGGGTTAGTTTTTCCAACACATGATTGAGGTCCCATGCAGGTAATGGTGATCCTTCTAGGGGGCCTTAAATTTTTGGCTCCTCTAACATACTGCTTTAGTGAAGGATAAGAAAAGATTGGTGGCTCTGTGTTGTAATTAGCCGAAATGGCAGAGGCATGGATTTTGATTGATGAGAAAGACAGGCTTTTGTCAAGCATCTCAGTTAAGTATTGTAATATCGGAGGAATATTTTGTTCTGCTGTATCAGTTCCTTGAGCTTGATTCCAAGCACAAAATCTCTTCCATTTGTCAGCATAAGATTTTCTAGTACTAGGCCTTCTGGCTTCCAAAATGACATCCATCACAGCCTTACTGAGAGGTGTTGTTTGTATGATTACCTGATTAGCCATGCTGCCAGGTTTAGAGTCTGTAGTTGATTGTGCAGAATCGGATCGTTTTGCTGGGACAGTAGCTGTGGTGTTTGAGGCAAGGTCCAAGCTGGGTATTGAGACAAGTTCCTTAGGATTGGGTACCAGTATTGGCGGGGCCAGTCCAGGGCAATTAATATCATCTTTGGCTTCTCTTGTCCGACTTTTAGGAGGACCTTGGGTAGAAGAGGCAGAGGAGGAAAGGCATAGACTGAGTTTTTGGTTTTTCCAACTGAAGGATAGGGCATCCACTTTCCATGCTTGTCTGTGATAAGTCCTTGTGCAGAATCTTTTCAGTTGATAATTTTGAGGAGAGGCAAATAGATTAGATCTATGTCTGGACTCCCCCATTCCTCTGTTATCATGCTGAAGACTTGTGGATTTATTTTCCACTCATGAGGATCCATAAGGTTTCTGCTTAAATAGTCTGCCAGAGTGTTTTGCTTTCCTGGCAGGAATTGAACTTGAAGATGCATTTGGTAGGTCAAAGCTGTGTCCCACAGTGCTATGGCTAATCTGCAAAGGGGGTATGAGTGTGTGCCCCCTTGCTTGTTTATATACCACGACTGTGGTGTTGTCTGTCTATCAGTTGTCCTGGATGAAGTAAGTCCTTGAAGGCTGTTAGGGCATTTCGAACAGCTAGCATCTCTTTCTGGTTGATATGTAGATGCATTTATTTTGGTGCCCATATGCCCTGAATGCATCTTCCTGCCATGTGGGGCCCCCAGGCATAATCTGATGCGTCTGTTAAGGTTTGGCTAGCAGGGGGTAGAGCGAAGGGCCATCCCATGTTTTGGTGACAGGCCTTTGCCCACCATAGGAACTCCCGTTGCAGGCAGGGAATGAGAGGAATCATTGTTTCCAGACCGTGTGAAAGTTGACTCCATAAACTTTTTAGGTACCACTAAAGTTTCCTCATATGCAGTCTTGCATATGGAATTAGCAGGATGCCATGAAGCCCAGAGCCTGCAGAATTTGTCTTGCAGAAGACTGGGTCTTTGTTGCCATCAGTTTGAAGTAAGTAGTCAGTTGCCTTTGTTTGTCTGGCGTAATGTAAGTCATCTGGGCAGTTGTATTCAAGCTTGCACCCAGGAATGTTATCTTTTGAGAGGGTACCAGTTGTGATTTACTTTCGTTTATAGTGTACCCTAGGCATGTTAGAAGCCTTTTCACAAACGCCAGGTGTCGAAGAAGAGTGTCCTTGTTCTCTGCTTGAATGAGACAGTCCAAGTTAGGATATATTTGTATACTTCTTTGTCTGCAAAATGCAATTACTGGTGCCAGGCACTTTGTAAAGACCCTGGGCGCAGTAGATAAGCCAAAGGGCAGTGCAGAGAATTGGTAATGCATTAAGCCAGCCTTGAATCGGAGGTATCTTCTGCATGATTGTCTTATTGGGACATGCAGGTATGCTTCTTTTAGGTCTAATGTCACCAGCCAAGCATTTTTGCCCAGCATGGGCAGAAGCTGCTGCAAAGTCAGCATTTAGAATTTTGGAATGTCCAGGTACGTGTTCAAAATTGATAAATCCAGTATTGGCCGCCAAGCCTTGTCCTTTCTGGGTACCAAGAACAGTAGAGTAAAAACCTTGTCCTTTTTCCTGTTCTGGTACTGGCTGAATGGCCCCCATATCCATGAGGGACGTAACCTGTTTCTACGCCTCTGCCGATTGATTTTTGGGCAGATCTGGCCAACCGTTTGCCATTGGCAGTGTGTGGAAATGGAATCTGTATCCCTGTGATACTATGTTTAGTACCCACTTGTCCTGGGTTATTAACTGCCAATTTTGAGCTACAAATGTGCTAATTTTCCCCCTAAGGGTGCTGTCAAAAGATAAGTGCTTGGTGTAGGCAGAGGGAAGTCATTGAGACTGTTTTCTGTAGGGTTGTGTTTTATCTCCACCTGATTTGGAGGTAGATGCGCCCCATTGCTTTGACCTGTATGAATCTTGCGCCTGGTATCTGGAACCCTTTGGGTGTCTGGATTTGCCCCTTTGAGCACTGACACAGGAAATGACCAATTCTTGTAGGCCATATTGAATCTTGGTGGCTGCACTTGTAAGAAGTCTTTAACAGTTTGCATAGACTTAGCTTTGTCTTTCATTTTCTTTAAAACCTCCTCTGCCTTAATACCAAACAAAGAATCATGCTGTAAAGGTGCATCTAGCAATTTAGCTTTAACATGATCAGGCAAATTTTGTTCCTTTAACCAGGCATGCCTCCTAATCACAGATCCAGTAACTGCAGCCCTGCAGGAGGCCTCTAAGGAATCAAAACCACAATGCAAAGTTTGCTTTCCAACTTGTTCAGCTGCATGAAATAATTCCTGCAATTCTTTATTTTCTGCACATTCTGAAATTATAATTTTCTGTTTCAGCAATCCCATAACATGTTGTTGGTACTTAAACATGTGAAACTGACAGTTTAAAAAGGCCCTGACTGCCAATGTTGCAGATGTATAAACCTTTTTTCCCCATCTGTCTAGAGCCCTTGAATCTCTGTCAGAGGGGGTAGGGTTTTTTGCTGTTGAGGCCTTAACTCCCTTTGGACCCTGTGAAATAGTTTCAGGGTCAGCAGCAGGGTTTCTAAATAAAAATTTATGAGAGTCAGGGACCCTGTAATATCTGTCAGGCTTACTGGGAGCCGGAGGTATGGAGTCAGGGGTCAAGCTCGACTCTGAAAACACATCATCCACAATGTCTAAAACAGGGGGAATGGCTAAAGGCTTGTGCTGAGGGAGAAGGAAATCCCTGAGCCTCTTTTTTGATTCTGAGAAGTCTTGACTCTCCCAGTGAAAATGCTCCCTCAAAGTACGCAAGGTTTCTCCAAATGAATAATCCTCTGGAGGAGATGCAGATGGAATTGACTCCTCAGCATCAGAATCCTCATAGGGAGGTATAGATAATTCCTGATCAGAAGAGGAATCAGAAGAAATAGAAACCTGATCTGAAGATTCATAATCAGTGTCTTGCCTAGGCCTCTTACCTGGAGGGGGATGGGTACTCCTGATCAAGGTAATAAGGTCTTCAGCCATTTTGATCATCTGTTTTTTAGGCATAGAGGCCTGTGCACATGGCTCGGGCGTCAGTTTTTTAGTTTTAGAAGTTGCCTTTGCCTTTGGTTTTGCAGTTGTCATTGGTTTGATATATAAATGTTGAGGTCTGAATACACCCTCAGAAGCCGGTGCCTGCACAGCGGCTCCAGACCCATCTGAGGGAGATACATCCATCGGTCCAATACCTTGAGTATCTTGCGGCATGCCGGACATCACATGGGTGTCAGTAGAGGCCTGCGACTCGAAGGTAGCGGGTGTCAGGGGCTGCAAATGCGCCTGAGTACTGGCGAACCGGTGACTGGCTTAGAAGTTTCATCGGTTTTGGATCTCGACTGCCTTTCTCTGTCCTTTTCTTTGGGTTTTTTATGTACTCCGGTAGTCAGATTGCTATCGAGTAGTTAAATCCGTTTCCAAAATATTTTGATGCAAAAATATACAGACGCTTAGTGTGTTGGTTAAATCTAGCACAAAACCGACAGCCAGGCACGTTGTGATCAGGGCCTAGGCAAGGAATACAGTATAAATGGAAATTCTTACAAGGTATTTGCTTCCCACAAGTAATACAATTAACTTTTTCTGACATCGGTAAAAAGCAAGAAAAAGGTTTCCCCAATGGGGTACTTAGCTTTAGTGAAGACCGGTTCTGAAACTCACACATTTCAGTAGTCGGCCAACCAGCACTTGCGAAATGCTTCTGCTTCGGGCACCGCGCGGCAACAAAGACTAAAAAAAATGGCGTCTGCTGCATGTTTTATACCCCTGACAACCTGAAGTCATAGAAGAGAAGACAGCAACAGATGCAGGACCCAAGACTTTGGAATTCAGGCCGACTGAGGGCAACTTGCCAGCAGATTACCCAAATGTAATGACTGCAACAGTGAAACACGAAAAACATCCACACTTGACTAGGCCAAAAAGGGGCAATGAAGATAATTGAGCTCTTCAGCAGACTACCTTTCTGTAAGAATTAAGGAGTCAGAGGTACTGGGGATATGCATAAAGGAGACTGGAGGGCCAAATGTGGACTACAGCATCTCTCAGTGACACCACCTTGAGGGGGGGATCAGCACAAATTACCTGCAGCACTTGTCATGAAGAGATGCAAACAGATTGCAGCAAGGTTGGCCCCAAAGAAGGAAAATTTTATGCCACTGAGAGATCAATTATGAGACATCAGAATAGGCCCTGCTGACTGTCTGCTAGTACACTGGATTTCCCAGGAATATACATTGCCGCTAGAAAGAAGCTGGAGGAGAACACCCACTGCCATACTCTCACAGCTTTTCAAAAGAGGGAAAGATTGGGCTCCCCCTTGTTTGCTGATGTACCAGACTATAGACATGTTAGTTTGAATCACAATAGTCCACAGAGGGAAAACATCTTAAAATGCCTGCAACGCTAATACGACTGCTCTCATATTTTGACACCGAAGTGCAAACTGGTCTCTTGAGGGGACCATATGCCTTGGACCATCCTTCCCAAGAAATGCCTCACCCTCACCCCAGTTGGGAAGTGGCAACTGGAGGAGACAGAATGAAGGGGTAACCCCAGGTAAATGCCATCCAACTGGATCCACTAATTAAGATGGTTTCTGATTACCAGAGTGAGTCTGACTGGAAAGGCTAGAGGATATTGCAGAACAGCTAGAGTCCAATGGAGAACATAGACATAGAAAGTGCTAAGGGAACTAAGACTATAGCTGCTACCAAAGAACCTAGAGTCTGAAGTATCAAGTCGGGGGGGGGGGGGCAGGATGAAGAAACTGCTGAAACCGAACCTTGACTGCATATATGCAATGAAGAGGCAGAGAAACAATCTGATTTATCATGTTTAACTGGACACATATGAACTACATGCTCTGCACCAGTTGTAGTTTGGATTTGGAAATGCTAACTATAATGCTTAGTGTTTGACAAAACTGCAGCAAATAGTCCCTGGACTGTTCTAGGAGATGCCTGACTGGGGTGCTGAGGAGGCAGTCATCTAAATATGGAAACACTTGGAATCATAGCGGTCTCAGGAGGGCTGCTACCACTACTATACACTTGGTTAACACCTTGAGGGCTGTGGTGATGCCAAAGGGCAAGGCTCTGAACTGACAGTGGTCGGTTCTCAACTGAAAGCACAAGTATCTTCAGGAGCATCTTCTTATTTGATGCGATAATACACATTCTGAAAAAAATGGCACAATGGACTGAAATGTGACCATTCAGAACTTTGATTTAATCACAAATTGGTTCAGACTGCTTAGATCTAAAATTGGTCTTCTTTGGCACTAAAAAGAACACAGAGTAAGTTCTGAATCCCCTTTGGTCTGGTGAGACCTCCTGGATGACTGTTTTGTCCAGCAACTTCTGAATCTCTTGAGTTGCTGCTTCTCTCTGACTTGGTGTAACATCAGGAAGCGTTCTTCGTTTGGTTGGGGGAATCTGTAAAAATGGTATGAAATAACCTCTGGATGTTATGTTTAATACCCAAGGATCTTTTGTTATAAAGGCCCAGGCATCTGAGTGCAAGGAAAAGCACCCCCCCGGACTGTCCCTAGAGGTGAGCAGTCAGGTAACCCTTCAGGAGTGCTAAAAAGGTCTATCCAAAAAGGAATCTCTGGAACCCTGGTTCAGCAGGCCCATCCTGCTGCAAGTATGGTGTCTTCCATTTGAACTCCCTCTTCTGTCTCTGAAGGAGTTGTTCCCGCATGATTCCTGGAAAGATCCCTAGGATTTACAGAAAAAGTAGTAATATACTTACCATAACGTTCCATCTGTGTTATCGATTTTCATTCTTTCTCAAAGAATGGTACTGGGTTTGGATCCATTCTGTCAGATCTGACTCAGCTGATGCTAAAGCTCACAGCCACCAGATCTCTTGAGCTTCTCCTTTACCCACAATGCACCTATCCAATTACCACAGATCTTGTTTGCTGCTACATTAGCGTAGGAAGATGGAGAATTCTGGAAAGCCATATCCAGAGTCAATATAAACATATAAAAATACATATTTAGAGACTATATAAATACTCGTTCCTCCAGAAACCATGGAGGGGAGTTGAGGAAGAATTAAGATAGACAACACAGATGGAACGTTACGCAAAGTACATAACTTCTTTATCTGATGTTGTCAATCGGACAGGTGGATGAGAGCATGGACTGTCTGGCTACTAAGGGAACTGGAGAAGCTAAGCAGTCAGCTTGAGGTTTGGTATATCCAGGTGTGACAAGCCCTTCGGCTCTAGGTTCCATGGTGGTTGAACCAGGTTTGGAGATATGAAGAGAAACTAAATTTGTCGAGGCCAATAGGGGGCAATGAGGATTACTGTGCTCTTCAACCTGACAGCTTTTTGCAGAAATTATGGAATCAATGGGGTTGGTGGGAAAGCATAAAGGAGACTGGGGGGCCAATTGTGAAGTAGAGCTTCCCTTGGTGTCTACCTCTGGGGTGGAATTAGGACAAAGTAGTTCATAGTTGCTGCACTTGTTTAGGGGAGAAGCAAAAAGATCGCAGCATGGCTGGCCCCAGAGACAGAAAAACTCGTCCACCACTTTCTTGTTGAGGGACCACCAGTGTGAAAGAATGCAGCTGCTCAGTTTGTCCACAATCACACTATCTCCCCAAAATGTGTGTTGCTAAAAGAAAGCAATCAGAAGAGATTGCCTACTGCCAAACCCTTAGCTCTTCGACACAATGGGTAAGATTTGGTTCCCCCCAGTTTGTTAATGTACCAGATTACTGACATGCTGTCCATTTGAATTGCATCACCCCAGAGGGAAGAACATCTCGGAAATGTTTGCAATGTCAAGAGCACTGCTTTCATCTCCTGGACATTTATATGCAAACTGGCCTATTCGGGAAACCCAGTACAATGAATGGTTTTCCCCAGACAATTCCCCCCCCCCACCTTACAAGGGAAGCATCTGTGGTCACTATGGCTTTGGGCTGTTGGGAAATGTGACCCTGGAACAGTTGATTGGACAGGATTCACCAGTAGAGATCTTTGGCAAGTGTTAATTTTTATCCGATATGACACTCACTGATGGAAAATTGACCACTGAGTAACAAACATCCACTGGAGGATCCATATGGCCAACAGAGCCAATGTTATTGCAGCCACCATGGCGCCTAGAGTTTTGAGAAAGAAAAATTATGTAAAATCTTACATAACCATAGATTGCCCTTCTCTTCCATGCTGCAGTATTCAACATATGGGTTTACTCCTCTTGCTTCACGAATGTCCGGCCAGTATACAGAAGTTTTCAGTCCCTTTACAGTGCATGGGAGATCTGATGTGGCTCAAGGAATCTGGGCCATAAAAGTGACGTCTGCATGCACCAGCCCTCAGAACTGTAAGCCCCAGTCGGACCAGTCCTAGTAACAGCAATGCCAGTCCTGTGCCACCCAGAAAGGGAAATGCAGCCTAACAGGAGGGGAAGGAATACTGCAACATGGAAGAGAAGGACATCTATGGTTATGGTAAGATTTTACACAACTTTTCTATGTCCTTCTATTCCCATGTTGCAGTATTCAACAAATGGGTGAGTGCCAAAGCTCAATGTGAAGGGGGGTGGTGGTCTAGAGGCGGTTTCCAGGAATCCGTGAAGGATAGCCATGGCAAAACCCACCCTGGCCTTGGAAATGTGGTCTAACTTGTAATGTTTAAGTGAAGGTTTGCACTAATGACAAAGTGGCTGCTTCAAGAATGGTACAGGTTATCCAGGCCTTTAGAGAAGACCCCTGAGGAAGACATAGCCCTTGGAGTGTGCCTTTCAAGGATTTCCCATGGTTGTAGCAGAAGGTGATGGCTTTGGAAATCCAGGTAGAGAAAGTTTGTTTGGTTACTGCCTTCCCTAGGGTTCTGGGGTGGAAGGAGACAGAATTGATCAGCCTGTCTGATGGGCTTGGTTTTATGCAGGTAAACCCCGAGTTGTCTGTGAACATCCAGGGAGTGATGTACTCTCTCACTGTCCCCCCTGTGGTGTAGGGAAGAAGGCAGGCAAGTGGATGGCTTGATTCAGGGAGAGGTCATTCACCCCCTTGGGCATGAATAAAGGGTTAGTTCTAAGAGTAACCCTGTCACTGTGGAAAACTAGGAAAGGTGGGATAGCCATGAGGGCTTGCAACTCTGATACTCTTCTGGCCGAGGTCAAGGCCATGAGTAGCACCGTTTTCCATATATAGTATTTTAGGGAAGCTTTGTCTGCTGGCTCAAATGGAGGGAGTGTGAGCTTTCCAAAACATAGTTAAGGTCTCATGGGGGGGTGGGGATGATTTTCTGGGGGGGTCTCAGGTGAAGAACCCCTTTGAGAAAAAGCTTAGCTGGTAGTCTGGACGCAAGAGGGGGGGTCCAGAAGAAGGCATGCTGAAATAGCAGACAAGAGGGCTTTCATGGAGGAACAGGCCAAGCCTGTCTGCAGTAACTCACACATGTAAGACAGAACTAGAGGGGTCTCGCTTGCAAGCAGGTCCAACTGTCTTTTGCGACACCATATAGAAAATCTCTTTTACTTAGAAAGGTAAGATTTTCTTGTATTTGGTTTCCTGGCCTCCTGCAGGACAATGAGCATGTCCTCATTGTAAAGGTGTCTGAAGGGGATCAGAATCCTATCAGTCACAGGGTGAGGTGCATTAACTGCCACTGTGGGGCATTAACTGCCACTGTGGGTGTATTTTGGATCTCTTGTGCTGTGTGAGAAGGTCCACTCTTAGGGGTAACTTGTGGTGATTGCCCTTGGATAGTTGTCAGAGTAGGGGTAACCAATGCTGTCTTGGCCAGTAGGGAGTCACCAATATGATTTTTGGTCTGACCTGCTGGATTTTCAGCAGGACTTTCTGGATGAGTGGGAAGGGAGGGGGATGCATCCGGAAACTTCCCCTTCCAAGAGATTGAGAAGGCATCTGTTGCCAGCGCCTGAGGATGTGGTGTCCTGGTGCAAAATCCAGGAAGTTGCCGGTTGATGGAGGAGGCAAACAGGTCTATCTGAGGTATACCCCACCGGTGCACCAGATCCAGGAAGACATCCCTGTGAAGCATCCATTCATGGTTGCTTGTGATGGTTCTACTGAGACAGTCTGCCTGGGATTTCTGTAGAGAGCGAATGCAGACTGCCTGCAGGATCATCCCCCTGTGAGGTGGCCAATTCCCATACTACGAGGGATAGTCTGCAAAGTAAGTCAGACTTGGTCCCTCCCAGTTTGTTAAGGTAATACAGGACTGTGGTATTGCCTGTGAAAAATCTTTAGTGGACCTTTCTAAAGATATGGTTGGAAGGCTCGAAGGGCCAGGAAAATTGCCCTCATCTCTCGAACATTGATGTGTTCTTGATTTTGTGGCTCTGGCCACAGTCCGTGCACTGTATGATGGCCCAGAGTTGCTCCCCAGCCCAAGTCTGAGGCATGTGTGCATGATCTGTGTGGGTAGGGGTGGTTGAAGGGGAAGACCTGGATTGAGGGTCACTTGCGTCAACCACCACTGGATTTCTAGTTTGAGGCTTGGTAGAAGGGGAACCCTGTACTCCAAGGAGTGGGAGTGTTGTGTCCAGACTGACCGAAAGGTACCAGTGCAGCTCTCTCACATGAAGTCTTGCTAATGGTAACATGGGGATAGAGGCTGCCATGTAGACCGGAAGCCTGAGGTACTTGCCTTGCTGTCAATTCTGCTGACTAAAGGACCAGAAAAAAAGTTATGTCTTACCATAACGTTCCATCTGTATTGTTGATCCTCGTTCATCACACATGGGTATCGGTTCCGACCTCGGAACCGAGCCGGCCATTTTCCAAGCTCGCATCAGCTTCAAACTCTCAAGCTAAACTCTCACCCACAATCCCCCTCTCCCTGTTACCTCAGATTGAGTTTGCAAGTCAAAGAAGGTAGAGGCTACCTCTGGTCAAATAACCTAAGAGAACCGGATGGTGAGATCCACTAGAAACCAAAGGAGGGGGAAGGAGTGAGGGTCGTAATGACTGAACGAGGATCAACAATACAGATGGAACGTTATGGTAAGACATAACTTCTTTATCTGATATTGTTAATCCTCGTTCATTCCTTACGCATGGGACAGAGTCCCCAGCTACCTCTATTCCTGGGAGACTCTCATGGAAGGACATTCCTGAGCACCACAGAACCGAAAGATGCTCTTCCCCTGGAGGCAAAGTCCAATTTGTAATGATTGATGAAGGTATGAGGCGTAGCCCAAATTGCAGCTGCACAGATGTCATGTAAGGAAGCTCTGTCATGGAAGGCAGCAGAAGTTGCCACCAACCTTGTTGAATGAGCTTTCATGGTAGTAGGCAACGAGATATTGCGTTGTGTATAAATGAAGGTCACACAGTCCTTCAACCATCTAGCTAATGTGACCTTAGCAACAGCAGATCCTAATCTAGGTCCAGAAAAGGCCAGAAATAACTGGTCAGATTTACGAAAGGGCCTAGTCCTGTTTAAGTAAAAACTGATTTGCCTGTGGATATCTAGGGTATGTAGGCAATACTCCCCTCTGTTTGAATGATTGGGAAAGAAAACTGGCAATTCAATGGCTTGATTAATGAACATTTCAGATATCACTTTAGGCAGAAATGATGGATTAGTTCTCAGAGACACTATCTCTCTGAAAAATCAAGTATGGACTCTACATAAAGCTTGAAGCTCAGAAAATGTCTGGCAGAAGTAATGGCGACCAAAAACAAGGTTTTCCATGACAGATACTTGAGGTTGCAAGAAGAGGCTGGTTCGAAAGGTGGCATCGTCAGAACTTGTAGAACTAATAAATCCCATGGTTGAATAGGTTCTCTAAAAGGTGGTTTCAGATGAGTCACACTTTTATGAAGGTCTTGCACAATTTGTGGGACATAAGAAAGGAATCTTGGACACCCTCATGAAAATTAGAAATTGCAGCCAAATGAACTCTAATGATCTAATGGTAGAGGCCGATAGACCAGATTGAAAAAGGTCGGCCAGAGAGTCTAGTATTATCGACACTGCTGCTGAGAAGGAGTCTACTTGTTTATCTTTCAGCCAACAGGTAAATCTTTTCCACTTGCTCAGACAAGTAATTCTAGTGGAAGACTTATGCGATGCAATGAGAATATCACGTACTGGTAAAGAAAGATCATTCTGCCTGGCAATCAAGGGAATTGGAGTAGCCAAACCATGAACTTCAGGCTGTTCAAGTTGGGATGAATCAGGTTCTGTGGATGTGAGATCAACTCCGGGATTGGATGGAGAATCCATGGTAGATCTAGTAGGTGAGGCCAAAGGAAGGGGAACCAAATCTGTCTAGGCCAATAAGGTGCTATGAGGATCACCTTTCGCTTCAACCGACGGGCTTTCTTCAGAAACTGGGGAATGAGGGGAAAGGTGGGAATGCGTAAAGACCACCATCCAGAATTTTTGTACTCTCTCAAACTTGTTCAATACACTTTGATCCAAAATTGGTCTCCAGTCCCCTGTTTTCTTTGGCACCAAAAATAGTCTTGAGTATAATCCGGATCCTATCTGGTCTGGAGGGACTATTTGGATGACTCTCTTTCTTAGCAGCTTTTCTATCTCTAGTGCTGCTTTTTCCCTTTGACTGGGTGGAACGTCGGGAAGGTTTTTTGAAGGGGCAGGACAAAGATCGAAGGGGATATGATAACCTCTGGTTATAATCCTTTGTACCCAAGAATCGGTGGCGATGGTTAGCCAGGCAGAAGGGTACAAGGAGAAACGTCCCCCAACCACCTCCACAGGAAAGGAGTTGGGTCGCTCTTCAGGAGTGCAGGTAGGATTGACCAGGGAAATAATCCCTGGAACCCTGGTCACGCAGACCCCCTCTGCCCCGAAAGGAGCATCTTCCCTGTGAGTTTCCCCCTCTGCCTCTGGGGAAAACTCGGCCTGTGTGTCACAGAAAGGACCCTGAGATTGCTTGAACCATATATTCCCACTCTTGGTTTCGGGAGAAAGCACGTTGAGGGGAAGAATAATGGACACCTACGGCAGAAATGGTCTTACTGCCCTGCTCACATCTGGCTAGTGTGCTTTTAAATTTGGGCTCAAACAGCGAGGAGGCCTCAATGGGGGCATTAAGAAAGGAAGCCTTAAAGGGTTCTGTGAAACTGCACAAGCGCATCCAGGCATGTCGTCTCAAGACCGCAGCTGAACCCGCTGCTCTATCTTTCTGATGCGTGAGATATCAGTCGCATAGAGGAGATAGATATTGATTCAATGGTTCATAGGTAGGTACTAGGCTATCGACCCAAGGGCCTACATAAGCCTAGCCAACAAGGTTCCCTGGCTTATGCCACCCAAGAAAGTTATTTTCCCAGTGCCACCGTCGAGCAGAGACACAGAAGTGATCCCCAGGGTGTACTTCCTATTTCCCATCCACTCATCAAGATTTTTCTTGAAGAGTGCTAATGAAGAACTTTGCTTGACATAGATGGGTAGCCTGTTCCAGAGTATGGGAAGTCTCTGGGATAGGAATGTATCCCTCCAACAAGTCCTGTTTATTGTGGTGACAAGGTTTAGGTCCCTAGAGCGTGTTGCTTGGAGGGACTGGGATTTCTGTAGGTGTAGGTGGCCAGCTGAGAGGCCACTGTCACAGACCTCATCAGACACGGCACAGCTCAGAAATCAGATCCCTTTGAAGCCTGGTAAAGTGTACCATATAATTCAGGGACCTGATAGTAAAGGTCGCTGATGCAAAGGTGCGCTTCCTTATCCTGTCCAGGGCCCGGGACTCTGTTAGGCGGATGGACAATCTGGCTTTCTTCTTCTGCCAGATCCTTTTTTGTTGCAGCCGCCACCACCAAAGCATCCACAGGAAGACCTTTGGACCAATGGGGATCCGAAGCAGGAGGGGAGAAAATCTTATCTGGCCTCTGGGGAACAGCTTCAACGGTATCAGGAGCCTTCCAAGCACGCTGCACGATAAGCCAGAAAGCTCATCGGCAGGTGGAGTAACCCAGGAGGTAGGGGGCCGGGCGCGAACGGCCTGCAGGAACACAGATTCCTCAGAGGTCGGATTAGAGGACTGCCAGTCACCTCTCTGTTTCAGGATTTCGAGGATATCACCAAAGGATACTTCAGAGGGTGACCGGGGGTATCCTTCCCCCTCATCAAAATCTGTCTCTTCAGTGAGGGACTCCTCTGTGGAGTCCATGTGCTCCCTCTTACACAAACTTTTCCGGTCGACCTCCTCAGCAGGAGAAGCTGGAGAAGACAACAGAAAAGGGGATTCCAGTGGGAATATGTCCCTTGCACCTGGTGTCCGCTAGGTGCGACTTGTAAAACCAGTGTACCAGAGGAGGGCAGGGGAATAGACAGTCCAGTATCAGCAGCAGCACTGAAAGCCTTCTCCATCAGTTGGAAGGCTGGTCCATCTGAAGAGGAGTGAATGTCTAGGACAGGGGTCACCCCTCCCCTATGTGGCTCAGCCTGCCGACCTGGAGTCCCAGGATGGCTGTGGAGCAGTAAACTATGCGTGTCACAACTGACATCCTGGGTCATAGCAAAACTTTCTTGCCACGAAGGCAACTGCAGTTCCTTAGTGAGATCTATAAAGGGGACCACAGAAGGGGGAGACTGTGCTATATCCATGGACTTCAAAGGCAATGGAGGAGAATAAGAAGGGGTCTTTGGAGACGGGTGATCACTTCCCAAGGAAGGATAGTTCCTGAGGGGTGGGATACCTCTGGCCAAGAGCACCTGATCCACAAGACGCAACACATCGTGTTCGGAAAGGCTTCTAGTGGACCTCACGGAGACTGAGGGAGAAACAGGCCTGTCTACAAAAGAGGCAAACTCGGTGCCCATCTCACCAGTCCGCACCGAGGACAATGATACCGAGAGAGACTGGACTACGGGTGTCTGCACCGAAGAAGTCATTGGTGCCGAGGTCATGGTCTGCACCGACACAGGGATCGGTGCCGAAGTGGTTGTCAGTACTGAAGCTGGAACCGACAAAACTGGAGTCAACAATAAAGGTGTCGGTTCAGAGGACGATGTCGGAACCGACGTGGCCAAGGTCTGCGCCAACTGAAAGGTCGGTGCCGATACATTGGTAATAGTCTGAACCGAGGAGCCCCTCTGTGCCGATATAGTGAAGACTGCAGGAGAAGACGGAGCGGAGATCACTAATGAAGCCGAAGGCCTCGGTGCCAAAGGTCTAGGCACCGAAAGCACTGTAGCTGACTGAGTGAGCTCCGGAGCCAAAACTTTAGCCTTTTTAGGTTTTGGTTGGCGGGAGTCCCCAGCCGGGGACGAAGGCAAAGATTTAGCCTTGTTAGGAACAGCCAAGATTTTCTTATGGGCTCTAGGAGGGATTGAGGCCTCCGACCCAGAAATCGCCTCTGAAAAGGGAGATTTAAGTCGTCCCTTCAGAAACAGCTTGTTTTTCCTTTCCAACAAAGTTCTACTTGAAAAGTTTTCACAGATAGTACATGGCGGGTCAACAGACAAGTGGGACGCCACCAAACAATAAACGCACAAAGAGTGTGCATCAGAAGTCGGTAGTTTGTGTTCACAATCAGAACACCGCTTAAACCCTGGACTACCTTTCTTATCTGCCACGACAGCAAATAAATTAATAGAAAAGGGTACCAGCAATGGTACAAAAGAATACTCAAAGGTATGAGAAAAAAGGGAAGGATTACCAACGATGGTAAAGAGAGAATACCTCACGGTAAAAAGGTAGAGAAAAGAGCAGAAAAACCTGAAGAAAATATGTACACTAGATGCGATAGGGTAAGGGACAATGAAATAGAAATTTTTCTGACAGAAAAGTAATATGAATGACTATTAAACAACAAATAACTGTACTTGGCTCAAGAGAAGCAGCTTGACACGACTGAATGGCAATGCGGCAAACGAAATCTGAGGTAACAGGGAAAGGGGGGATTGTGGGTAAGAGTTTAGCGCGAGAGTCTGAAGCTGACGCGAGCTTGGAAAATGGCTGGCTCGGTTCCGAGGTCGGAACCGATACCCATGCGTAAGAAATGAACGAGGATAAACAACAATCAGATGTAGGTGTTCTGTCAAGTTTTCCAACTTTTGTGGGGGAAGGTAGGCTTTCATGACATCTGACTGAATTCTGCACCTCAGGAAGACAATGGCTTGAGTAGGTTCCAGGTGGGGTTTTGGTTAATTTATGTGGAATTGCAGAGACTGTAGGAGGGAGACAACCAGGCGTACATGTTGCAGGAGGGTCTCCTTGTTGCCTGCCTGTATCAGCAGGTCATCCAGATAAGGGAATACCTAGATTCCCTTTGTCCTACAGAACGGCAATCACTGGAGCCAAACATTTGGTGAAAACCCTGTGTGCAGTAGAAAGCCCAAAGCGCAAAGCTGAGAATTGAAAGTGAGAAGGTCCCACCAAGAACAGCAGGTATTTCCTGAAAGTGGCTTTTATGGGGATGTGAAGATACGCATCTTTTATATCTAAGGTAGCCATGGACCTCTGGGGGATAAAAGGAGGAAAAAGGGTTGGGTAGGGTCAACACCCTGAAGGTTGGAACCTTTAGGAACAGGATGAGATATGACAGGTCTAGAATTGGTCTCCAAGGACCGTCTTTTCTTGAAACCAGGAAAATCCTAGAGTAGAAACCTATTTCTTTTGCTGCGATGGGCACAGGTTCTATGGTGCCTTGAGCCAGCAGTACCTGTAATACTGGCTGCAGGAGGTGTAGCTGTTGTTTTGGAGGTTGTGGGATGCCTTTTCGCTTTGGGGGCAATAGCCAGGTCACGAAATACCCATTTTGAAGGATTGAAAGGACCCATTTGTCTGAGGTGATGGATGTCCACACGGAGGCAGTGAGAGAGGTGAACCGACAAAGGGAGAAGGCAGGGGTTGTAGGCTTGTCAGGTAGTCAGATACTATCTCCCCTGTCTTGAAAGGATGACCTCTGGCTAGAGGGAGGTGTAGCTCTAGCTGGAGGGGGTTGCTTTCTTTTATGTTTTCTAGGGCAAGAGGGAGCAGCAGGGTGAGAATGTTTTCTAATGAACTGTTTTTTAGCGGGGTATTTCCTTTGAAATTTAGGAATAGGAAAGACTAGCATGTGTTTCAAATTTTGCATTTCTTTCCCCTTTTGCTGAAGTGACAAACAAATCAGCTACGTTTGCACCAAATAAGGCTGTGTTGTCCGGGGGGGCATCAATCAGCTTTGCTCTGAAATCATCTGGAAGGTGCTGGAGGCATAGCCTGAAGTACCTTCTTAAGGCAGCCGCTGATGCTGCTGACCTTGGGGAGGCTTCAGCAGCATCACAGCTGCACTTTGAGTACCTGGTGACCTGGGAGGTGAGAGCCCGAAGGGAAGACAGTGAAGCTTTGGCAGCATAATCTGGTGTATCAGCCAACTCCTTGGAGGCCTTCTCCAGGAGTGATAAGGCATATTTAGCCATGCGTGTCTGGTAGTTAGTAGCCCTAAAGGACAAGGTGTCAGAGCTGTAGATTTTCTTACTCAGACTCTCCATGGTTTTGCTGTCTTTGTCAGCAGGCAAGATAGGGGTGGTATGTAAACGTTTAGATGAGTTATCTGTGGAAATGGAGATGGTGGCAGGGTCTGCTGGTGGACACTTAAGGAGGTACTTTGCAGTCTCAGGGACTTTATAAAGTCTATCAGGCCTGCGCGGAACAGGTGGTTGAGAGTAAGGATTTAAGGATGCTGAGGAGAAGGCATCCAGGAAGGCAGACAGAATTGGAGGGGACAGCAGATGGGACTGGGGAATCCATCTGAATGAGGTCATAATATATTTTTTGAACCTCAGTCATTTCAGAAAACTCCCACTTAAAATGCTCTTTCATCTTGGAGATGGTTTCCCCAAAAAGTCAAATCCTCAGCTGGGGAGTCAGGGCCAACAGATTCTTCCTCTACAGAACCATACCATACCCCAAGGGAGAAGAAAGCTGGGAAGTGTAGGAAAGTGAATGTTCAGATGAAGAATCAGAGATCATCCTTTTCCCTCATGGTTGGGTTTGTGGTTTGAGGCCTTGGACTTGGAAAGGGAGGAATGTTAGTAGTCCCTACACAGGTAAGACGTAAGGCCATGAAGGCATTAAACAGACTTTGGCTGAAAGCCTGTCAGTCGGGCATGCTATCAATGGGAGTAGAAATGTGCTTCCTTTTCTCCTTTTTAAGAGGCCTGGCGGGCGTCTGAAGGGGTAAAGGCCTGGAGTCTGTAAGGAACCGGAGAGATCCAACGGACCTACTGAAAGTGCTGGTTTCCCCTCATGCCTCAGAAAGCAATGCTGGTAAAGCCTCTATGGACGTGCCCTCCATGCGGGATTGTGCAGCTTCCGTGGAGGTACCCACTATATCCGAGGTAGCTGAGCCCGATTCCTCTACCAGGCCAACGTCAGCCACAGGCTGAGGGTTGGACACTAGAGGTGCAGCTGAAGTGGTAAGCTGTACACTCTTTGCTTTCTTTTTTGGCGGTTCCATAGATACGTCGGAAGAACTCTCCATCCCTAAAGATATCTGTTTTAACCTTTGATTTTCTAAACACAAATTAATCACGTGCAGATGGCTGCGCAATGTTTTGGGCACAAATGCCTGACAAATGGAGCAGGCCTTTATCATGTGACTGTCCCAAACAAAAGAGGCACTGATCGTGGGCGTCCTTGTGAGGTATCTAATGGCCGCACGTACTCTTGCTCTTTCTGGATGATATGAACAAGCATTAAATGAAAGAAAAGGACTGAAAGACTCCCCCAACGGGGCACTTATCTGATTTCTTGAATCAGACAGTCGTGAAAGCAGGAACATCTGGCATTCAACTGGTAGCAGAGAAGTTCTGAGGGCTGGTGCGTGCAGACGTCACTTTTATGGCCCACATTCCTTGCGCCACGTCAGACATCCCACGCACCATACAGGGACAGAAAACTTGTATACAGGCTGGATGTTTGCGAAACAAGAGGAGTAAACCCATATGTTGAATACTGCAACAAGGGAATAGGACATCTGTGCGGGCTGTGATTGATATGTTCTCTACAACCTTCTTGACCTGTGAACTTATTGTTTGAACTTGGTGTGGTGTAAGGAAAGCAATAGCAGTCTGTGTTGAGCAGCACTCCAATAAATTCCAATGGGCGAGTTGGTTGAAGTTGTGACTTGCTATAGTTTATGGTTATTCCTAGGACAGCACAGGTGTGAGGAACCTGATCTCTTGCATATACGAGTTGATGCCTGGTCAGAGCAGTTATGATCCAGTCGTCCAGTTAGAGAAACACCCAGAATCCCTGCAGTCTGAGGTAAGCTGTTACTACTGCCATGCATATGGTGAACACCCTGGGGGCTGTGGTGATTCCAAAGGACAGTACCCTGAATTGGTAGTGATTGGCTCCCAGCCGGAAGCATAGGTACTTTCTGGATCGCCTGTTCATTTTCATGTAATAGCAGGTATCACGAAATATATCGAGCACATCCAGTCGTCCTTGTCCAGAAAGAAGGAGAATGGCCTCAACAGTGACCATATGGAACCTGGTTTGTTGAACAGATTTGTTTAGATCTGTGAGATCAAGAATCGGACTCCAGCCTCCTGTCTTGGCACTAAAAAGAACCTTGAGTTAAGTTCTGGATCCTATCTGGTCTGGTGAGACCTCCTGGATGACTCTTTCCAGCAGATTTCAAATCTGAATTGCTGCTTAATCCCTTTAACTAGGTAGAACATTGGGGATTTTTCTGGGAATTGGTGGTGGTAGGAAAAATGGTATTAGGTAACCTCTGGATATAATCCTCTGCACAAAAGTATCTTTTAAGCCCAGCAAGGCTCTCTGGTGCAGGGATAAATGTCCAACTGTCTCCAGAGTTGGACAGTCAGGCCTCCATTCAGGGGCGCTGGTAGGGTTTATCAAAGAAAGAATCCAGTGAACACTGGTTTTGCGGGCCACCTCTTCCATGAGGGCGATGACTTCCATTGGAGTTCCCCCTCTGCCTCTGGGGGCACTTCCTCCCATGTTGTCATGGAACAGACCTGGAGACTTTTTGAACCACATTTACTGGCTACTCTGCTGATTCCTAGAGACAAGACAGTTTGGAGGGCTGAAAAATGCATGCCCATGGCAGACACGGTCTTTCCAGCCTTCTTACACCTGAACAGCATTTCTTTCACCATAGGGCCAAAAAGGGTACTTCAATTTCATCAATGCTGCCTTTGACGGGACTTAAATGGCTCAGCAAAATTGCAGAAGCACATTCAGGCACATCTCCTCATGGAAATGCCTAAAGCTCGTAGCTCTGGAGGTCCCTTCCACTATGTTGGAAACTAACCTCATGGAAAGTATTGCTGTGTAAGAACTTACCATAAAAAGAAGTTATGTACTCACCATAACGTTCCATCTGAGTAGGTAACTTCATCTGTCAGCAACCTGTGGGTATCGGACCTGAGCCGGCAGCTTAGCTTTCCAAGCTAGAGATCGGAGCTCCAAGCTCCTCCCCCTTACCCATAATACCCTGCTACCTCCCTCCAGTCCTCAGATAGAGTTTGCCCGATCATACAGAACCAAAACAAACCACCTGAATATCCTAACCTGATACCTACCAGGAGTGAAACAATCATACAGATAACGAACTACAGGTTAGGGGGACGGAGGGGGGGGGGGGGTTGGTTGCTGACAAATGAAGTTACCTACTCAGATGGAAAGTTATGGTGAGTACATAACTTCTTTATCTGAAGTAATTAACTTCATTTGATCAGCAACCTGTGGGACAGAGTCCCCAGCTACCAAAAACTTGGGAGGTCCTCAAGGAAGGATATTCCACAGCACTGCAGAGCCGAAGGCTGCCCTCCCTCTGGATATCAAATCTAACTTATAATGTGAAATAAAGGTATGAGAGGAAGCCCAATTAGCCGCAGAACAAATATCATCCGAGGGTACCCGTGACCAAAAGGCAGCAGAGGTAGCCATAGAATGGGTAGAAAGAGCACGAACCCCCCCACTGGCTCAGGTCGACCAGAAATTTTGTACAAGAGTAAAATGCATTGAGAGATCCACTTAGCTAGAGTCACCTTTGTTACTGGTTTACCTAAAGATGGCTTAGCAAAGGAAACAAAAGGCTGCTGCGACTTATGAGAGGCAGCAGTTCTGTGCAAATAAAAGTACAACTGTCTATGCACATCTAAAGAATGGAGTCTGTACTCCCCTTTGTTCTGGTAATTAGGAAAGAAAACAGGCAGATTAGTGGATTGGTTGATGTTAGCCTCGGAAGCCACATTAGATAAAAAGGAGGGATTGGTCCTGAGGGCAACTCTGTCTTTATGGAAGACAAGATACGGGGGTTTAGAACAAAGGGCCTGAAGTTCTGATACCCTTCTAGCTGAGGTAATAGCAATCAGGAAGGCAGTTTTCCAAGACAAATACTTTAAGTCAACCGAAGCTGCAGGTTCAAAGGGGGGGACCAGTAAGAGCCTGTAGGACTAAGGTTAGATCCCACGGAGGAACCGCATTCTTGACAGGAGGTCTTAAAAGAAAAGTGCCCTTCAAGAAGGCTTTGCAAATCTTAGAGGAAGCTAAGGGACCAAGATGGTCTCCGATGTGGAAGTGGGAAATGGCCACCATTTGAACCTCCACAGTTGAAGAACTGGCCCCCTGATGATAAATGTGGGATAAGAACTCAAGTACTGCCGGAATGGGAGCCGTAAAGGGGTCCAAATTCCTATGCCCGGCCCAAATAGAAAAGCGTTTCCATTTACTGTTGTAGACTTTCCTGGTAGAAGGCTTATGTGCCACCACCAGAATGGATTTAACTGCGGACGAGATGCCGGGAGTCCTAGCCACTAACGGAACTGGATCAAACAAGTGGAAAGCTTGAGATCATCCAGGTTCGGGGTTTTCAATCCTGAAGGATGAGAAATCAGATCCGGAATGGGATCTAAGATCCAGGGAGGAGCTATGAGACGAGACCGCAGGTATGGAAACCAGGTTTGATGAGGCCAGAATGGGGGTATGAGGGTAACCCTGCTCCCCAACCGACGAGCTTTCTGCAAGAATTTGGTCATTAATGGGAGAGGAGGATAAGCATAAAGAAGACCGGATGGCCAAGCATGAACCACAGCGTCTCTGGGGCTCTCCCCCATTGGAGGGATTAGAGCGAAAAACTTGCTGCACTTTGCATTCAAAGGCGATGCGAACAGATCGCAGCAAGGTTGACCCCATTTGAGGAAGATCTGTTTTGCTACTAAGGGGTTCAGAGACCACTCGTAAGGTGAGAGGATAGTTCGCCTCAGATTGTCCGCTAAAATGTTGGACCGACCCGGAATGTGCATTGCTAGCAGAAAACGGTTGGTGGATATCGCCCACTCCCAAACTCTCATGGCCTCTCGGCAAAGAGGGTAAGACCTGCCCCCCCCCCCCGTTTGTTGATGTACCAGACCACTGACATGTCAGTCTGAATTGCAACAGTCCCTAGAGGAAGAATGGCATGGAGAGCCTGCAACGCTAGAAGCACCGCCCTCATCTCCAGAACACTGATATGCAGAACGGTCTTTGTTGGAGTCCACGTGCCTTGGACGGCTCTGCCCATGCAATGCCCCCCCACACCATAGGCGAGAAGCGTCCGTGGACACCGTGGCTTGGGGTAGAGGCATCAAATAAGGCAACCCCTCCCGAAGCTCTCGGGAATGGAGCCACCAAAGCAGAGATTCCCTGCAAACCCTGCTGAGGGGAATAGGGGAATACAACAGATGTCGAAGGATGGACCACTGGACCTGCAAGGTCCATTGAAGAACCCTCATATTCAAGCGGGCTAGGGGTGAAAGGTTGATGGCTGCCGCCATAGACCCTAGGGCCCTCAGGACTAATTCAGCCGGTGGGGCCGGAGACTGTAGAAGGGCTAAGACATGAAGAGTTAGGTTGCAGAGTCTGTCCGACGTCAAGAAGGCCTTGGACTGAAGCATGTCTACTCTGGCCCCTATGAAGTCCAGGACCTGAGCAGGCTGAAGGGACGATTTTTTGTAATTTATGGTGATCCCCAATAGGTGGGCCAAACGCAGGAAATAATCCCTGGCTGAGCATAGTAGATACCTGGTGGGAGCGGCGAGGAGCCAGTCGTCCAGGTAAGGGAAGACCTGTATTCCCTGAGGCCTCAGGTGGGCTGCTACAACTGCCATGACCTTGGTGAACACCCTGGGGGCTGTGGTGAGGCCAAAAGGGAGGACCCTGAACCGATAATGATTGGCTCCCAACCAAAAGCGGAGAAACCTCCTAAATCGCCTGCTCATTAGAATGTGGTAGTACGCATCCTTGAGGTCTATGGAGCACATCCAGTCGTTCTCCTGTAGCAGGGGGAGAATAGATTGAATGGTGACCATCCAGAATTTCTCTTTGGCAATGGACAGGTTCAGTGTAGACAGGTAGAGAATTGGTCTTAGGTCCCCCGTCTTTTTTGGCACCAAAAAGAACCTGGAGTAATTGCCCGATCCAGATTGGCCTGGGGGGACTCGCTGGATGGCTCTTTTTCTAAGCAGCTCTTTTATCTCTAAAGCTGCTGCCTCCCTCTGATTGGGTGGGACATCGGGGAGGCGCCCCGACTGAAGGGGAGGATTTAGGAAGGAAATAGAGTAACCTCTGGATATTATTCGGAGCACCCAGCGATCTGTCATGATGGACTCCCAATGTGCTAGGTGTTCTGAGAAACTCCCCCCCAACTGCCTCCAGAGAGGAGCTGTCAGGCAACCCCTCAGGGTTGCTGCGCGGGTCGATCGGAAAATGGTTCCCTCGACCCGAAATTCTTCGGCCCCCATCTGCCTCTGGGCCGGCGTCCACCTTGTCCTCCCCTGCCTCTGAAGGACGAAGGGTCCGGAGCGAAACGGGAGATTGAGATTTCCGGAACCACATCTTCTTTTGTCCTCTATGGTTCCTGGAAAAGGACCTTTGAGGAGCCGAGAAGCGGATTCCGTTGGCAGACGTCTTCCCGTCTTTATCGGTCTGGAGTAGCGTATCGCGGACGGTTTTGCCAAACAGTGTGGAACCGTCAAAGGGAGCATTCGCAAAGGATGCCTTGAAGGGTTCCGCAAAAAACGCAAAGACGGAGCCAGGCATGACGCCTTAAGGCGATGCCTGCACCGCTGGCTCTAGCCACTCCCTCCGTGGCATGGGAGAGAAGCCACATAGATGTGTTAGATATTGACTTTAGAGTGGCCATTCACGCCGAGAAGGTTCGTTTGTCCTCAGCCGACATGGACTCCGGGGGTGACCCAGCGTACTCTGATTAGATCCCGTTGAAGCTGAATCACGTGTGCCAAGTAGTTCAGCGCCCTTACGGAAAAGGTGGCTGAAGCGAACATCCGCTTTCCAATGTGGTCCATCGTCCGAGCCTCCTTGTCTGGAGGATGTACCGAGGAACTATCCTGTGCCAGTTCCTTCTTGGTGGCAGCCGCCACCACCATGGCATCTACTGGGGAACCTTTGCTCCATGCCGTCCTGTCGGGGGGCTAAGGATCTTATCTGGTCTCCTGGGTATCGGCTCTACAGTCCGGCTCCTTCCATGCCCTGGTAGTTATAAGATCTACCAGGGGGTCGGCCGGAAGGGACACCCAAGAGGTAGATGGGCCTGCATCAAATGCCTCCAGAAACACAGACTCATCCGAGGAAGGTTTTTGGGCTGTCCACCCCCCTCTAATTCGCAGCATCTCCATGATGTCTCCAAAGGAGATGTCCTCGGGGGGGGGGGGGTGTGACCTAGGGGAACCTTCCCCTTCCTCCAAGTCTGTGTCTTCCGTGAGGGACTTAGGGGGGGGTAGGGGGGTGGGGAGTCCAAGTGCCTCCTTTTACACCTTTGTTTGTGAGGGACTTCCTCGGGGGGGGGGGGGGGCTGTCTGAGAAGGGCTCCCCAACCAGGTCCTGTTCCTCTGGGGCCGGATGATGGAAGACAGGCACGACTGCAAGGGAATGGCGGGTGGATCCGTAGCATGAGCCGGGGGCCTCAAATCCCTCGAAAGGACCCTCTCCACAACATCGAAGGCGACCCGCTCTCCCTAGGATCGGAGAGCAGCCCCCTCGGATTCGACGTGTGGATCGGCGCCAGAGCTGAAGCGATCGGACCCAAAAGAGAAGTGTGCTCAGAGTGCATCGGAGCCTAAGACACGTTCACCATTTTGGATCTGAGGCTCGGCTCACGGCCCAGAGAGCTTGGATCTGAAAAATGACCCGACAAACTCAAGGGTACAGCTGGCGTTGAAGTAGCAATTACTATCGGCGCAGACTCCCTGGCTCCGCCGCTACCCAGATACGACGGCTCCGAAACCAGATAATGGATTGGAGAAGGAGCAATGGGGGCAAAGAAAGGGGCCGAGCTCCCACCTGGAGGGGTGGGGGAGCAAGAGCACTCCCATCTGCATTTGGGCCTGGAGAAAGCAATGCATCATCCGGTCCATGTCCGCGTCTGAAAGACTCCTAGCAGATCTAAAAGTCACCGAGGCTGGCCGGGAAGGCCGCCTCAACGACCTCGAGGGTGACCGGGTCTCCTCCACCGGCTCCGGAGAGAAACATGGAGAATGGAGCAGAGAGGGGGAAGACCCGGAGACCTTCAAGGGAGAACTGAGCTGCTTAGCCGGCAGGGCAGAGGGAGCAGAATCGGCCTGCTGCTTGTGGCTCTTATGCTTCTCCCTGTCACGCTCCTTGTCTTTTCTCTCCTTCTTTCTGGAGTCCCTCTCACCCTGGGACACAGAAGGAGTACGAGTCCTGGCCAGGGGAGCAGGAACAGTTGGCTGAACAGCCGCGGCTGGCGCCACTGAGGGAGAGGAGGAAGAAGCAGAATCCACGGGCAAAAAGCCCGCAAGGATTAACTTGGTCCTCCTGTCCTTCAAAGCTCGGGGGTTAAAGGCAGCACAGATCTGGCAGCCTAAGTGAGCCACCCCCAGGCAAATAACGCACCGAGTGTGGCCATCGGCTGGGGACAGCTTATGACCACACTCAAGAGCATTTAGTAAATATGGCCTTAGGGCCTTCGACCATGACAACACACACACAACACCATCACACACACAAATAAGGGTAAGGAAAAGACTACACTAACAGACTACTATAACAATCTAAACTAAATATACTAAGGGTTGGTAAATATATACACACACCAAATTTTCAAGAAAACTAGAGCAACAATACCCTTTAAATCACTCACGAAACCACCAGGAGCTCGTCTCTTGTGCTTCAAGAAGCCGTGGCAATCTGGGGACTGGAGGGAGGTAGCAGGGTGTCATGAGTAAGGGGGAGGAGCTTGGATCTCTAGCTTGGAAAGCTGCCGGCTCGGATACAGATCGGATCCGATACCCACAGGTTGCTGATCAAATGAAGTTAACTACTTCAGATCTTTAGATATCCTTCTCTTCTATATGCTGCTGTATCCATAACATCAGGGAGTTTGCCTCTGGTGAACTGTCGTTCGTCCGGCCATTATACAAACGTTAAATTCTACTGGTAGGGTGTGCACGACATCCCATGTCCCTCTTCTGGATGTCGCTCATAAACGGACATCGGGTATAAAGTGGATGTGAGCATGCATCTTCTGCAGAACTGAAGGTCACCGGAATCAGCGGCTAGAGAGTGGGTATTCCGGGAGTCAGGCAAGTGTGAGGGGGAAGGTTAGGTGGGAAACTATACAGTAGCATGTAGAAGACAAGGACATCTAAAGTTATGATAAGTTCTTACACAACAATACTATGCTCTTCTATTCATATGCTGCTGTATCCATAACATCAGGGAGAGTGCAACAGCTCCTGTCCTAAGAAAGGGGTGGAGGACCAGAAGCACTTTCCACAAACCCATGAAAGATGGCTCTGGCAAATTCTGCTCTGACTCTAGAGACAATGTCCAATCTATAGTGCTTAGTGAGTGTAGGTACAGAGGACCATGTAGCTGCTTTGAGAATAGTGGCTGTATCCAAACCTTTAAAAGAATGCCTCTCAGGAGGACATTGCCCTAGTAGAGTGTGCCTTTACAGGAGAGGGGAGCGACCTACCATGAGTTGTATAACAGAAGGAGATGGCTTTAGATATCCAAGAGGATATGCTTTGCTTGCAAACAGGGTGCCCCAGGGATCTTTGGGGGTATGAGATGAAGAGCCTTTCAGACTTGCAGATGGGTTTGGTCTTTGCCAAATAATATAGGAGCTGTCTGTGTACATCTAAGGAGTGAAGTATCCTCTCTACCTGGTTTTGTGGAGGGGAAAAATGTTGGCAGGTTGATAGCCTGGTTCAAGGACAGCTCACTGACAACTTGAGGCATGAAGGTTGGGTTAGTACGTAAACATACTCTGTCCTTGTGGAAAACAGTGAAAGGGGGGAGAGGCCATAAGGGCCTGGCATTATGAAACTCTTCTGGCTGAAGTGATGGACACCAAGAATATAGTTTTCCAAGTGCAGTGTTGGAGGGAGCAGTCTTTGGCTGGTTCAAAGGGTTGGAGAGTCAATTTTTCTAGAACAAAATTTATATCCCAAGAAGGCAGAATGGGATTCCTTGAGGGCTTAAGATGCAGTGCTCCTTTCAAAAAGAGTTTGACTTCTACCCTTGAAGCCAAAGGCAGTACCAGGGGCAGGCATGCTGAGATGGCAGATAAATGGGTTTTAATGGAGGAGTAGGAAAGTACAGACTTCATTAGGTCAACACAGGTAAGACGAGACCACTGGGGGCTCTGCCGTCAGTGACTGTAAGTTGTTTTTCTGACATCATATAAAAAATCTCTTCCACTTAGACAGGTAAGATTTTCTGGTAGTTAGGTTTCCTGGCCTCCTGCAAAATGAGAAGTTATGTACCTACCATAACGTTCCATGTTAGTTGTCTTCTCTCGCCTTCTTTCTTGCTGGATGGGTTCGGAGCCGAACCTCGGCTCCGACTCGGCCTATACTAAAGCTCGAGAGCTAATTTTACCGGCTCGAGGCAACCCTATATCCCATGATGCTAGGCGGTAACTACCCAGATCTCGTTTGGTAGCTGAGAAAACAATAGCCAATTCAGTCTCCCCACTGAGGTGGAGGAGGAGAAAGGAGAACTCCCCAAATATCACTATCTGAAGCCATAGCTACCCCAGGACCACCTGTTTGGGCTTGGAATAGTGCAAGATAAGGCCCCTTAGAAGAAGGGGAAAAACCTCTCGGTCTGTCCAGGCTAGGGGGATGGTGGGCGGGACGCAAGATAGGCGTCGAGAGAAGACAACTAACATGGAACGTTATGGTAGGTACATAACTTCTCAATGTTAAGTTGGCAATCTCGCCTTCATTCTTGCTGGATGGGACTGCGTCCCTAGCACCTTCATCCTGGGTGGCTCACTGGAACAGACTCTCGAGAACGGTGGAACCAAAATTTGCCCTGTTTCTGGAGGCCATGTCCAATTTGTAATGTATAACAAAGGTATGAGGAGAGGCCCATGTGGCTGCCGCACAGATGGTGTCTATTGGCAATCTAGCTTGAAAGGCTGCTGATGTAGCTAACGCTCAGATTGAATGGGCTCTTGGCCTAGAAGGCAATTCTTTACCTCTGAGTTGATAAATACAGGTAATCACAGACGACAGCCACCTAGACAGGGTTACTTTGGATACCGGAAGGCCCTTTCTACTTTCTGCATAAGATAAAAAGAGTTGATCAGATTTCCTGATTTGTTTAGTTCTGTCCAGATAGTAGCGGAGCTGACGATGAACATCCAGGCAATGCAGTTTTTGCTCCGCCCTGTTTGAATGATTAGGGAAGAAAACTGGAAGATCAATAGATTGATTTAAATTTGCCTGAAAAGCCACCTCGGGTAAAAAAGACGGGTTAGTTCTTAGAGAAACTCTGTCTTTGTGGAAAACTAAATAAGGAGGACGAATGCAAAGGGCATGAAGTTCAGATACTCTCCTAGCAGATGTAATGGCGACTAGGAAGAGTGTCTTCCAGGAAAGTAACTTCAATGAACAGGAAGCTGCAGGGTCAAAGGGAGGGAGAATCAAGGATGTTAAAACTAAGTTTAAATCCCACTGTGGTGGGGGGTCTTTGATCGGGGGCTTGAGTAAAAAGATACATCTGAGGAATGCCTTGCAAAGCTTATGGGACATGATGCTGGAGTCCAACAGGCCTATGTGAAAATCTGAAATGGCTGCTAACTGAACTTTTACTGTGGAGGAAGAAGATCCTGAATGAAAAATCAGCTAGGAAATCTAAGACAGAGTCTATTGGAGCAGTGAAGGGATCTATATTCCTAGCCTTTGCCCAGAAGGAAAAACGTTGCCATTTACTAGCATAGATCCTTCTGGTGGAAGACTTCAGGGAAGCTACGATAATATCCCGGACAGAATTTGAAATCATTGGAAGCCTGGCTAGGAACGGAAGTGGAGCAACCAAGCTGTGAGGTTGAGAGATTGGAGGGATTGGTGCAGCTGCCCTGACTGATGGGCCAAAAGATCTGGCACTGGATCCAGATGCCAAGGCTGCTCCAAAAGATAACGATGCAGGAATGGGAACCATATCTGTCCAGGCCAATAAGGGGCAATGAGAATCATGTTGGCTCTCAAGGCGGTAGCTTTCTGAATTATCTGTGTGATTAATGGAAAGGGGGGAAAGGCGTATAGAAGTCCCCGAGGCCAATCGCGGACTAGAGCGTCTCTGGGGGGATGGCCTGGAAGGGGGAAGAGAGTGAAGAAGTCGAGGCACTTTCTGTTCTGTGGTGTTGCAAAAAGATCGCAGCAAGGAAACCCCCACTTCCGAAAAATTTCCTCCACCAGCGATTGCTTGAGAAACCACTCGTGGGGCATGAGAATAGCTCTGCTCAGCCTGTCCGCTATGACATTGGACTTCCCAGGGATATGCGTTGCTATCAGAAACCGCTGAGAAGAGATCGCCCATTGCCAGAGTCTGAGTGCTTCTCAACACAGGGGATAGGACTTGGTTCCGCCCTGCTTGCTGATATACCATACTACGGACATATTGTCCGTTTGAATTGCAATAGTCCCCAGGGGAAGAGAGTCTTGGAGGGCTTGCAACGTCAAAAGCACTGCTCTCATCTCCAGGACGTTTATGTGCAAGTGGCATTCGAAAGGTTGCCATGTGCCATGGACTGTCCTGCCCCCCACCCAATCAGGGAGGCGTCCGATGGGACCGTGGCGACCGGGGGGGGGGGGGGGTAAATGGTCTGCCTTGATGGACTTGAGGGGAGACCATCCACCAAGACAGATGTTTTTTGCAAGATAGAGTTATTAAGATCTTGTGTGTCATAGGGAGCTGTTGGAAGGACCACTGGGAGAAAAGCATCCACTTAAGCCGCATGTAAAAGTGGGCAAGGGGAAGAAGTGTGATGGCTGCCGCCATGAGACCTAATACTTTCAGAACATACCTGGCCTGAATTTTGTTGCTTTGAAGGAGGATGTGAACATGATTTTGAATATCTAAGACCCTCTGCTCTGTTAACTTTGCTGAGAGCTGAACAGTGTCCAAGGTGGTGCCTATGAAGGTAATAGACTGACAAGGCGACAAGGCAGACTTTTCGAAATTGAGAGAGATACCTAGCCCTTTGCAAATGTGAATGGTGTAATCTCTGGCTAGAAGAATTTGACGCCTGGTGGTGGCAGTGAGGAGCCAGTCGTCTAGATATGGAAACACCTGGAATCCTTGACGTCTCAGGTGAGCCGTAACCGCTGCCATACACTTGGTGAACACTTGGGGGGCTGTAGTGAGACCAAAGGGCAGGGCTCTGAACTGGTAGTGACTGGCCCCCAGCCGGAAGCGGAGAAACCTTCTGGAGCGCCTGTGTATTTTGATGTGATAGTACGCATCCTGAAGGTCCACTGAGCACATCCAATTGTCCTTGCCCAGAAGGGGTAGAATGGACTGTAGCGTGACCATCCGGAACCTCGTTCTTTTTACAAACTTGTTCAGTTTGCGGAGATCCAATATTGGCCTCCAGTCCCCTGTTTTTTTTGGTACCAAAAAGAACTTTGAGTAGACTCCGGATCCTAGTTGGTCTGCTGGGACTGGCTGGATGGCTCTCTTTTTTAGCAGCTTTGATATTTCTAGTGCTGCTTGTTCCCTTAGACTGGGTGGAACATCTGGAAGAGACCCCATTTGAATAGTTGGGGTTTGGATAAAGGGGATTTTGTAACCCTCGGATATAATCGACTGCACCCATTTGTCTTGAGTGAGGGAGAGCCAGGCTTGTGGGTACAGCGATAATCTTCCCCCAACTGCCTCCGAAGGTGGACAGTCGGGCAGCACCTCAGGGATGCTGGAAGGGTTTGTCAGAGAGGGTTTTCTGCTACCCTGATTCTGCGGACCCCCTCTGCCTCTTGGACGGCGTCTGTTGTTGTTGTTCCCCCCTCTGCCTCTAGGGGGGAACTGACCTCTTGCGTCAGGCGTGACTCCTTGTGATTTGTGGAACCACATTTTTCCACCCTTTTGACCCTTAGAATATGGTCTAGATGGGGTTGAAAAACGGACTCCTACGGCAGAAAGAGTCTTGCCATCTTGTTCGCATCTGGTCAAAGTATCTTTCACTTGAGGTCCAAACAATGCTGAACCATCAAAGGGGGAGTTAATGAAGGACGCCTTGAAGGGGTCTGCGAAGTTGCAAAGCCGCATCCAGGCGTGACGCCTTTAAGCCACACCTGTGCCTGCGGCCCTACTCACTCATCGGCTGCATAGGAAATAAGCCACATGGAGGAGTTGACAATGGAATTCAGGGTTCCTAGCTGTGAGTTAATTTTGTCCTGAGACCCAGCAGCTGATGGATCCTGTAGAACCTCACCCAGTTCTTTGAGAATGTCTCTTTGAAGACGGGTGAAGTGGCATAAGTAATTCAGCGACCGCATGGCAAAGGTCGCTGACGAGAACATCTGCTTGCCGTACCTATCCATTGTCCTAGATTCCTTGTTAGGCAGATGGATAAGCACTGAAGGATCAGCCAGTTCCTTCTTGGTGGCTGCCGCCACCACCATGGCATCAACTGGGACACCTTTAGATAAAAATTGCTTATCCGAAGGGGCTGTTATAAATTTGGAAGGCCTCCGTGGGGTGGGTTCCATCGAATCAGGGGCCATCCACGCCTTCCACGCCACCACTTCCATAAGGGGGTCGAAGGGCGGAGACACCCAGGAGGTGGAGGGTCGAGAACCAAAAGCCTCCAGATAAACAGACTCGTCCTCGGAAGGATTAAGGGAAGACCAGTTCCCCCTCTGTTTAAGGATTTCAAGGATGTCAGAAAAGGAGACATCCTCAGAGGGGGACCTTGGGGATCCTTCCGACTCATCCAAGTCAGTATCAGATGTGACGGACTCAGGGGAGTCCACATGCTTCCTCTTACATGTCCTCTTACGTGGGGGTTCACCTGACGGATCAGGAGAAACCTCGGAAGAGGAGGATATTCCCAGTGGGGAAACCTGAGGCGTTGGATCTCTACAGCCGGGGGCGAGAGAGTGGGAAGAGACCTCAGCAGGCACTACAGTGGGAGGAGCTGATGGAGCTGACCGTAGAGCAGGCACTAGGGCCAGTACGCTCCTCATGACCTCGAAGGCGCCCCTATCAGGCAGGCCAGAGGGCTCCCGCTCCGAAGAACTAGGTACCCCAGCCGGCACCCGACAGGGATGGCTCCGAAAGCCAATGTCGGGGCCGAACTCACCAGCGCCGACGCTCCGAGAGGGAGAACGGGGTCGGACAAGGGTTCGATGCCACTCGCCCCCTCGGAGCCGGCGAGAGAGTCCAAGCGCCCGGATCCCTCCAAAGAAGGCACCATGGACGAGATCGGAGCAGACGAAGGAGCCGAAGGGGGAGGTATCAGCTCCGACGTCACAACGGTCATGGCTCCGAGGAGCTCCGGCTCCGAACACTGGGGCAGAGTCGAAGGAGGAATAGTAGGTTGTATGGATGTAGCCGCTGTCTGATGAGACAGGCTGTGAAGCATTTGGGCCAGTGCCTGAGACTAACAGTCTGCTAACCACCCTCTCAAGGTCATGGTCGGAAAGCCTGGAAGACCAAAAGGAATGGCTCTGATGGCTCCGCTCGGAGAGTAAAGGTGATATCGGAGCCGAATGGACAGATCCCAGAGATGGAGATATGGACCTCTTACGTGTGGAGGGCATCGAGATTGGTGGAGCCGAGCCGGAGCCGACTGTGAAGATTGAGTCTTAGAGGCATCGGCTTCGGCCGGAGCCGATGCAGGAAGCTGCAATACAGACGCATCGGCTCCAGCCAGAGCCGATCGTGTCGCAGAAGGTGAGCCACCATCCGAAGGCTTAAAGCACGGAGCCGACGGTTTGGATAGGTTTGAAGGCTTCCCCGGCACGGACTTAGCCGGGGAACCTTCGGGCTTTAACAAGCCCCTCAAGATCAACTTATTCCTGCACTCCTGCAGGACTCTTGGGCTGAATGCATGGCACACAGAACAAAAGTCCTGCAGGTGCAGGGGTCCCAGGCAATAAACACAAGAAGTGACCCCATCTGTCAGCGACATCTTCTGACAGCACGAGTCACACTTCTTGAAGCCTGAGACCTTTGTCTCTTTCGACATATTGCTGTCAAAAAGAAAAACAAGATTCTAAAGTTAGAAACACACACACACTCAAACATACAGGGATACTAAAGGCACACACACACAGCTAAGAATCCCTGTGAGGGAACTTAAGAAAAAACGGAAGGGCCTAAGGCCTAACCTAGAGTGGGGAGTATAACTGGGATATGGGATAAAAATAGGAACTAAAATTTGAAATAACAGTAAAACTAGTCTATTTAGACAATATAATAGGAAAACTAAGAAGAAAAACTAGAATTTTTCTTAAATTTAGTCACTAACCTGTGAGCCGGTAAAAAGAGCACCTCGCTAGCGAAAGCGGCAAACGAGATCTGGGTAGTTACCGCCTAGCATCATGAGATATAGGGTTGCCTCGAGCGGTAAATAGCTCTCGAGCTTTAGTATAGGCAGAGTCGGAGCCGAGGTTCGGCTCCGAACCCATCCAGCAAGAATGAAGGTGAGATTGACAACTTAACATCCTGAAGCACCTCTTCTGTGTATAAGTGTCTGAAGGGAATCCGCACCCTATCACCTACAGTGTAAGATTCAGTGTGGACAGTTGGGCATGTAAGAGTGTTCCCTTGTCCTGTGTGAGCAGGTCCATTCATTGGGGTAACTTGTGGCGATTGCCCTTGGCAAGATGTAGTAATAGGGGGAACTGATGCTGCCTTGGCCAACAGGGAGTCACCAGCATGATGTGAGGCTCTTCCTTTTGAATTTTCAGTAGGACACATTGTATGAGAGGGAGGGGGGAATGCACAAGTGTACATCCCCTTTCATGGGATTGAGAGACCATCCACCTTCCATGCCTCTGGGTGTGGTGCCCTGGAACAGAAGGTTGGGAGCTGTCATTCTTGGGGGAGGCAAAAGAGATCCACATCTGGAATACCCCATCGATGGACCAGATCCAAAAACACATCCCTGTTCAGCATCCTCTCGTGAGACAGGGTCATGGTCCTGCTTAATGAGTCTGCCATCACATTATCTGCAGAAAGGATGTATACCGCTTGGAGGATCATCCATTTTTCCAGGGCGATTTCTCAAGCCTGCAGTGCTAGCCTGCACAGGAGGTAGGACCTTGTCCCTCCGTTTGTTGATGCATCACAGCACAGTGGTATTTTGTCTGTGTAGCACCTCAGAGTGCCTGGTAGAAGCTGATCCTTGAAGATAATCAAAGCCAATATTAAGGCTCTCATTTACTTGATATTGATGTGGTCTTTCAGTTAAGTGAGGGTCCAAGCGTTCCTCACTCTCCATACTCCTTAGGTTGCACCCCACCCTGTGATGTCTTGCCAGAGGTACCATGGGGATGGTCCAGGCCATGAATACTATTATTCTGAAGAATCCCTTGGGCTGAGATGGCTTTGAGAGAATGAATGTCTTGTCAGAATCTGACATCCCAGGGACACCTGATCACGTGAGGGTATTAGGAATGATTTTGAGACTTATAGTAAAATCAGATCATTAAGATGGTGAATTCCGTGAGTTGTAAGTTCATGGTACTGGTACGATGTAGCCTGAATGAGGATGTGTCGAGGTAGGGGGAAAAGGACCCATGACATGACTAGACATTTTGTAAATACTCTTACTCTTGGGAATGTAGACCAACCAAATAAACAGAAGAGAAAGTGTGAGCAGAATCCACTGAGAAGTGGAGGAATTGTCTGAAGTGTGGATGGATATGGATGTGTAAGTAGGCAGGAACAATCAGGGGCAGAAGGATAGCTAGACAAAGCATCCAAAAGGAGGGAACCCACAGGAAGGTGTTGAGATGTGATAGATCCAGGATAAGCCTCCAGGGACCTTCTTTTCTGGGGACCAGGAACATTCTGGAATAAAATCCCTTTCTTCTTGCAAGTGAAGGGACTTCCTGAATTGTTCCCTGACTGAGAGGTTCCTGCAGGACTGGGGGGGGGGATGCCTGTGGGAGTAGGTCTGGCCTCCCAAGTCATGAAGTACCCCTGCTTTATGATAGATAGGACACCAAGAGACCAGGGTAACCTGCTTCCAAGCTGGGAGGGAGAGGGAGATGTGCATGGAAAGAGGGGTGTCTGGGTGAAAAGCCTGACGGCCACAGGCTACCAGGCTTCCCCTGAAAGGACTGTTGAGATGAAGTGGGAACAGACACAGAGCTGTTTCCCTGTGGTGCTTCCTGGCCTTAGCTGGTATTTTCCTAACATTTTCCTAGCTGAGATTCTCACAAAGGAGGTTTGGCAGGGTAATTCCTTTGAAAATGTGGGACTGGGGAGACAAAAATATGCCTGTGTTCCTGCAGTTCCCTGCCTTTAGTCTGAAGGGCCTTGAATAGGTCAGCAGCAGCTGTACCAAACAAGTTTTTATTGTCTAGAGGAGCATCCAGGAGTTTAGATTTGATGTAATCAGGAAGGGGCAGCAATCTAAGCCAAGAGCATTTCCTGATGACAGATCCAGAGGCAGTAGTCCTGGATGAAGTTTCTATGGCATCATAACTGCACTTAATAGAGTGACTGGTTACTTGGGTGCAGGAATTCAAGAGTGGACATTTAGGACTTGTCTGGGCAATCAGGAAGCTCCCGCAATTGTTTGACCACATCTGCTATCATAGCCAAAGACTATTTGGCTATGTGTGCCTGGCAGTTCATAGGTGTTTTCTAGGCCAACAACCACAGGGGCCTTTTTAAGCCTAGCCATGCATCCCAAATCTCTGACGAGTTCTGATACCCTTGATAAGTTTAAGCATGGGACTGGGAGATGAACCATTTACACAGGTTACCTGTTTGCATCAGAGACATAGGTGCCAAACCAGGGATGAATTTCCAGTTTCCCATCCAATTGTCCAAGTTGCAGCTGAATTGTATTGGGGAGTAACTCTGCTTCACACACATACCTATCTCTCCAGCAGGTCCTGTTTATATCACAGGCAAGGTTTAAGTCTTTAGAACGGGTAATTCTAGTACTGTTTGTTTTCTGGATATGCAGAATGTCCATCAGAATGGGGTCTGACAATGCCCTGTATGCCAGGCAGAGATTTCCCCTCAAAAGCCTGTAGAAGACAGAACACTGGGATAGGGCCTTGAGGTGGTCTTCATAGGACATATTACTTACGCCCCGTATTCTTTTAGTGAGGAACCTCTGTGGACATTCCAGTTGTTGGATATGCCTGGATAGGTATATACCAAAGGGGTCATTGTACTCAATAACAAGTCTGATGAATGCTGAATACAGTTGATGGCTCTTACTAAGGTGGCAGAGGTGTATACTTTTTTCCCCAGACACTCCATCAGTTTGCTCTCTGTATCCAAGTGCAGTAGAGAGTACAGGGAAGTAATTTAGAAGTTTTATCAGCAGCCACATTAATAACTTAAGGGTCTGTGGATGGGGCTTTGTACAGGAATTTTGCCTCATCATGGACCTTACAGAATCTATCTGGGCATTTGGGTGCAGGGCGCAGCAAATCAGGATTTTTTGAAGCAACCAGGAAAGCATTCTGGAAAGCTGGGGGTACAGCAGGGGCTAAAAGACTCCAACTGGAGTAGTTCATAACATCTCTTTTGAGTCTCTGTCACCTGGCAGCTGTCCCACTTGAAGAAATTTTGCATTTGTGTAATGATCTCACCAAAGGTGAAGTCCTCTCCTGGGGAGTCTGTGCTGCTGGACTCCTCCTCTGGGGAGGCATATCCCAGAGGAGAAGCAATTTGAGAAGAATAACAGAGACTCATCATAAAATGAATCCTCTTCTCCAGAATAGACGGTGGGAGCATGTCCCTTAGGTGTAGATGCCGAAGAGAACTGGGCCGTCGTCGGGGCCTGACGTAAGGCCAGGAAAGCGTTTAAGGCCTTGGGTGAAGGCCTGCCAATCCGGAGGCTATTCAATGGAAGAGGTAGATGGAGGATAAAAATTATGCTTAGTCTTTTGTCTTCTCTTTTTATGCGACTCCAATGGCAAAGAATTGGAAGATACAATGAAGAGTAGGCGGGCCGGACGGCATTCCACAATATCAGCGGCTATATCTTCTCGCACAAAAATCTGAGACACCCCACGCAGACCCTTAGAAATTATGAGCCTAGGTTCCCCCTCAGCGACTGAATCGGGTGCTTGCGGATCCTTCTGGGACATGACCTCCGGTGTTGCACCAGCTTCCTCAGAGCTATGCACCAAAGGAAAATCCAAGGACTCCAGCTTCGACTCTGGGCCTTCTCCGGCCTTGAGAGCTACGGCTGGAGTGGAGGGCGCAGCAGTCTGTTCAGGCCCATACTTTTTCACCTTCTTGACTGGAGACTCGTCCGAGGAACCAAATGTCAGAGCCATACGAGAAGCTGTTTAAACCTGATTCTCTAGGTAGAGTTTCAATACTGCTACACGGCTTCTAAGGGCATTGGGGACAAAGGCCTGACAAATACTACAGGTGATATGGTTTTGTCCTTGGCCAAAGCAAAATAGGCACAGCTCATGCGAGTCCTTATGTGGAATTTGCCTTCCACACCTACACTTGCCCTTCCTACCTGACATGAACCCAAAGCAGTAAGAAGCAAATAATAAAAAACCCCTATGGGGTACTTATCTGAAGTCGCATGGTGTGAAATCACTTTATCCGAAAGAGTGATGACCAGAGCTGGCAGTCACACAAACAGCAGCAAAGTTTTGAAGAAGGTGCATGCTGAAGTCTGCTTTATACCCTATGTCCGTTTACGATCGACGTTCAAAAGATAGACTCAGGACGTCACGTGCACCCCAACGGTAGCATTTAACTTTTGTATAATGGCCAGACAAATGAGAGTTCACCAGAGGCAAACTCCCTGATGTTATGAATAGAAGGACATCTACTGGATATTGACTGTAGGGTTGCTAAGTGAGAAGTTACTGAATCCTGAAAACGTCTGCAGAGAAGGTTCCTGAGAGAGTATTTGATAATTCTTTGGTCAAATCCCTGAAGTCTAATAAAATGTGCCAAATAGTTCAGCAACCACAAGGCAAAGGTCGGTGAAGCAAAGACACGCTTCCCCAGTCTGTCCATCGCCTGCAACTCCCTGTTGGGGGGGATGGACAGTGGAACTCTTGGCTAATTCCTTCTTTGTGGCCACCACAATGACCATGGCATCAATTGGAACCCCTTTCCCCTAAAACTGTCCGCAGGTGGTGCCATTCTACTGACTGGTCTCCGAGTTATGGGTTCTATGGAGTCATGTTCCTTCCACACCCGCCTACAGATCAGGTCAATGGGCTCACTGGTGGGAGTAGTCACCCAGGAAATAAGAGGATCCTGTACTGAAAAAGCCTCTAGGAGAATGGATTTCTCCAGCGTAGGGTTGGAGGATGTCTAGCCACCTCTCCGAGGGATTTCTAGGATGTCTCCAAAGGGAGAATCTTCAGGAGGTGACCGTGGGTCGCCCTCATTGAAATCCGTGTCTTCAGTGACATACTCCAGTGGGGAGTCTAGGTGCTTCCTCTTGTATGTCATCTTCCTGGGTACTTCCTCAGTGGGATGTTGTGGGGAAGTCTCAGAAGGGAAATCAAAATTCCCTGGGAGGGAACCTTAGGCTTCAGTACCTAATGTCCCTACTGAGAAACCTGAGGCTCCAGGAGCTGGGGCATCATGGCGGAATAGGTAGGATCAGAGGGGGAAGATTCCATCAGGACTACCAAGGTAGCATACACTCTTCCCAGCCTAGACAGGCAGAGCTCTAAGGAGCTAAAGAGAGGGTCTGATCCTAAAAAGCAGGTTTCCGAACCATCCCCCCTTCTCTGATCCACTGACATTGGCTCTGAGGAGAAAGCCAGAGCCGAACTGCCCATTGATGAGGTGCTAATGAAGAGAGATGGCTCCAAAATTTTCAGTGTCAAATGCAGTACCCAGATCTGGCAGGCAGGCTTCGGCTGAGAGCTCTCTGGATCCAAGATCATTGGAGGTCTCAGACTATGTCAATCTGAAGATACGGAGATCCTTGGACCAGAGACTGACAGATCCAGACAACTGGGATCCAGAGACTCCAATCCAACAGATGGTGTTAGAGGAGGAACTTGCAGGGGTGGTGTGGTGGAAGGTTGGTTAACCTGACCCAGAGGTGTAGGCACAGAGGGAAAACCAATTAGCCCCTGTGCTGAGAGGATCATCTTCACCACTCTCTCCACATCTTCTTCTGAGGGACTTCTGGAAGAACAAGTAGAGTAATATCGGGGAATGCTGGTCTCCGGAAAAAAATAAATGATGGAAACTTGTCAGGTACTGGGTCAACCTACAGAGAATATCTGGTATAAGGACAATACAGAGTCTCTGAAGGTTCTGTCTGATCAGGCTTGAATTGTGTCTGATCCATAACCGTCAATTTGGAAGTCGTTGGATCTGGGGGAGCGGTCAGATCCTGAATTCTCATTTTTTCTGATCTAGGGTTGAGACCAGATGTTTAGCACTTCTTTTCCAGGAAGAGTCTGTGGAAAATTTTGACAAGGTGGAAGACTTCGACTTTGGAGACTGGGATATGGCGTCTGCAAAAGAGGAAGGGAGGAGACCTTAATATCAACTTTTTTTTTACATTCTATTAAAGCTCAATGATTAAATCCATGGATAATTGAGCAATCTTCTTGCAAGTGTAATGGACCCAAGCAGTACACAAAAAGCATGTGTGCATCTGAGAGCAGTAACTTATGCCCACATTTGGAACATTTCTTGAAACCTGCAGATTTGTCAGTCATCATGCAATATCCAAGTCAAACCAATAATACATAAAATTTATAAGACAAGAACAAACCAAACTTTTTTTTTTTAAACCGGGTGGAAGAAATGGAGGAATACCACCAACAGTATGAAGAAATATGGCCAGGTTGTAAGGAGAGGAGATACTAATGATAGTATCCAGCAGTACCAAGTACAAAAAGGAAACGAGAAGTGACAGCAGCAGTAATAGAGAAAAAGTTGCAACACTCTGAAGAGACCAGAAGAGAAAGGGAGGCAAGGAAATACCAATAATGGCATGCACGAAAAATACAACCAAGTCGAAAGGGCAAGGGAGAATAAACAGCAGAGATGCTACCCATAAACACTAAAGACTAAAAGCTAAAAGTAAAGAAACCTGTTTAAATGGAAAGAATTCTGAACAAAAAAAAGAAGTTATGTACTCACCATAACATTCCATGTGTGCTGTCCATCTCACCTTCATTCTTAGCATGCTGGGTTCGGATCCGACTCAGCCCAAAACAAAAGCTCGAGGTCTTGCACTAGCTCTTGGCTAAAACTCTATCCCATCCTGCACTAGGGGAGCTCCAAAAATCTTGTTTGCAGATATAACTAAGACAGTAATTAAAAGTCACTGAATACCTCATAGCAATCAAGGTCAGAGAACATAATAGCCAATTGTATCGGCTTGGTCATCCAGGAGCCAAGGGCTGGGGGAAGGAGGGGTGGGATGCAAGAATGAAGGCAAGATGGACAACACACATGGAAAGTTATGGTGAGCACATAACTTCTTTATGTGATGTTGTCCTATCTCACCTTCATTCTTAGTAGGTTGGGACAGCGTCCCTAGCACCATCTTTCCTGCGTGGCTCAAGGGAGAATATTCTTCAGAAGAGGGTATCCAAAGGAGGCCCTGTTCCCGGAAACCAAATAAACTTTGTAACGAGTGATAACGTATGTGGCCTTGCCCATGTTGCCGCAGCACAAATGGTATCAATAGGTAGTCTCGCCCGAAAGACCGAAGAGGTCGTAATGGCTCTTGTAGAATGACCTTTTACATTCTGGGAAAGTTCCTTGTTTTGAGATTTGTAAGCAAAGGTGATACAATCTGATAGCCATTTTGAAAGTGTGACTTTAGACAGAGGAACACCTTTCTTTGAGTCTGAAAAGGACACAAACAATTGGTCAGATTTTCTGAAGTCTTTTGTCCTACGCAAGTAAAAACGTAATTGCCTATGTATGTTCATTTGGTGCAACATATATTCTGTCATTCTCATAGCTGGGGAAAAAAATAGTAGTTCTATGGATTGGTTTAAATTAGATTCTGAACATACTTGGGGTAGAAAGGATGGGTTTGCACGTAGAGATACTCTGTGGAAATGCATGTAGGGGGGCTTTATTGACAATGCTTGCAGTTCTGAAACTCTTCTAGCAGATGTAATGGATATCAAAAGAATTGTCTTCCAAGTCAAATACTTGAGATCGCAGGATGATGCAGGTTCGAATGGGGGAAGAATCAAACTGGATAAGACAAAATTCAGGTCCCATTATGCTGGAGGGGCTTTAATGGGTGGTTTTGAGAGAGTACCTTTTAAAAAAGCTTTACAAAGTCTGTGGGACATCACATTAGGGCCTGATTCATCTAGATGGAAATTGGATATCACTGCTAACTGAACTTTAATAGTAGCAGCAGCTGCGCCCTCATTAAATGGCTTCTCTAAGAATTCAAGTATGGAAGCTACTGGGACAGAAAAAGGATCAATGTGATTAATGCCCATAATGAAAATGTTTTCCATTTGCTTCTATACAACTTTATCGTCAAAGCCTTATGAGATGGCATCAGGATATGTTTTCACTGACGGAGAAAGGTTTGGGAGCCTGGCTATTGTTGGAATCGGAGCAGCCAAGCTGTCAGTTTGAGGGTTTGAAGAGAGTGGTGTGGAGTGTCCCCGATGTACGAGTCAGGAGGTCTGGAACTGGGTCCAGAATCCAAGGCTCCTCCTGGAGATGAGGCCACAAAGGGAAACCAGATTTGACAAGGTCGGTATGGGGCGATGAGTCACAAGTTCCTTCCCAAATGCTTGGCTTTCTGAAGAACTTTGGGTATCAATGGAAAGGGAGGAAAGGCACAGAGGAGACCCAAGGGCCAATCGTGAACAAGTGCATCCCTTGGTGAGTCCCCCGGAGGATCAGGGTAAAGTAGTTGCTGCATTTGGTGTTTATGGATGTGGCAAAAAGTTCATAGTAAAGCTGGCCCCATTTGTGGAAAATCTACTCAGCCACTTTCTGTTTTAGGGACCACTCGTGAGGCATCAGAATCGCTCTGCTGAGACTGTCTGCAAGCACGTTGGATTTCCCTGGGATGTGTGTTGCTATAAGAAAGCTCTGGGAGGAGATTGCCCAGTGCCACATTTTCAGGGCCTCTCGACAAAGGGGGTAAGATCTGGTTCCTCCTTGTTTATGTACCACACAACCGACATGTTGTCTGTCTGTATTCTAATAGTTCCCAGCAGAAGAAAGTCCTGGAATGTTTGCAACACTAAAAGTACCACTCTCATCTCTAGGACAGTGATGTGCAAATGGGCCTTGTGATCCTGGCAAGTGTCTTGGACTGCGTTTCCCAGATAATGTCCACCCCCCCACCTTGAGAAGTGTCCGCGGTCACTGTGGCTATTGGCTGCTGAAGTACATAGAGTCGACCTAATGTTACACGAGTGGAGTAAAGCCACCAACGAAGGTCCTTCTTGCAAGATTCAGTTATAAATATTTTGTGAGACATGGGTAGTTCCTGCATGGTGAGGGAACAGTAGCCACTGTAGAATTCTCATGTGCAGACGTGCAAATGGGATCAGGGTTATTGCTGCTGCTGCCATGGTCCCAAAGACTTTCAGAACTGTCCTTGCTTGTACATTTTTCTTGGAAAAAATGTTTTGCACCTGACTTCGTAGAACTTGAACCCTTTCCAAAGGAAGTTTGGCCATCATTTTTCCTGTATCTGAATCTGCTCCTATAAAAATGATACGATGAGATGGCAACAAGGCAGATTTTGCGTAGTTTATTGTGATCCTTAGGGTAGAGCAGAGATGCAAGGTGGTGTGTCTCACTTTTGTTAGTAGATGCTCGGTGGTAGCAGTTAGGAGCCAGTAGTCTAGGTACAGAAACACTTAGAATCCTAGGCGCCCCAAGTGAGCCGTGACTACTGCCATACACTTGGTGAACACACTGGGGGCTGTAGTGAGGCTAAAGACCCATCTCAATCAGAGGGAATAGGAGCAGATGCAGTCAAGGAAACTGTCAGAGTTGAAGACATAACCCTCTTTGGCTCCGACACCAATTCTTTTGGCACTTTGGAATCAGAGGGCTCCAAAACAGTGGGACAGTTTGGAGAAGGAAATATTACTATATGGGAAGTGGAAGGAAGACTCACAGATCAGATGGGAGACTGAGATGGAATAATCCCCATCTGAAACTGAGCTTTGAGGAACTTCAACATCCTATCCAGTTCGCTCTCAGAGGGAGGACCTGACAGACAAGGTAGTAGACTGCTGCATAGCGCGTTTCCTAGGGGCTGTTTGCAGAAGGGGAGGGGGGCTGAGGAGACACCGAATCAAGCACAAACTTGGGTGAGTGAGTTCTGGGAATCTGAAATACCAGAGGTTGGATCCGATGTTTTTGGATCACACTGTTGCATCGGAGATTTGCTTGATATCGTTACCTGACATAATGGCTGAGGAGCTAGAGTTTTCATTTATGGATCCAAAGATCTTCAACTTTTTTGAGGAAGTTCCTAAGTCACAGAAGTAGAGGGAGTCTTAGGAGATATAGAATGGGACCTCTTTCTAGACTATGATGGTGCTTTAGAATGTTTGCTGGTGGTTTGGGCCCTGGAGGAGGAAGAAGGTGGGAGTAGCAATCCCTTGAGGACCAACTTGTTCCTCCTATCTGCAGTTGCCCTAGAATTAAAAGCAGCACAGATGGTACAATTAGTATTAGGGTGGGCTGCTCCTAGACAACAAATGCACTCCCTGTGGGCATCAGAATTTGGAATTATGTACCCACAGAAAGTGCATTTTTTAAATCCTGTTGGGTTCTCAGCCATAGTTTGGAAAACATTTTTTTTTTAAACAGCAACGAAAAACTACCAACAACGGTAGAAGTAGTTACCCTAAAAAAGGTAGGAAATAAGTAAACTAAAAAGAAGATGTACCAGCAATGGTACACAATAAACTACCAACAAGGACGAAAAAGGGATAAGTAAAGCAAATTACTGAAGAGTAGAAACTCCTAACACTGAACAGACAGACTGTATAGAGGTTAATTTAACAAGAAAAACTGCTCACAAATGCTTGAAAGATTTTTACCGAAGGGTTCTGAGAGATGATCAGAGTCCATACAAGATGGTGGTAAATGAGATCCGAGGTATTCCAAGCCAGCTGGGGCATTATAGGTAGAGGGAGAAGCTCAAGAGTTGGATCTGCAAGTCTGAGATAGGAGGCAGAGTTGGATTTGTGGCTGGATCCGTAACCCACATGTTGAGGAAGAATAAAAGGGACAACATCAGATAAGTGCCTTGTACACCAAGACAGCAAAAACAAAATGATACTGCCATAAAACCAACGGCAGTGCAGATAGATGTGCCCTTTACACTAAATGAGGTTAACAAGTCAAAATTAGTTCATGCGCACTTGATTGTCAGGCAACACAGACCAGGTGTCAACTTTGATGCTTCCCATTTGGCACAATTCATGTCATTGTACAAACCATTCATGAAGCAAGACTTTCTGGAAATTCTAGTCTGCAAAAGTATATAAAATGTCAACCCTTTGAAACAGGGGAATCCCTGGAACTAGCTGCCTTCATGTTATACATAGAAAATCTGAGTCACTTCAGAAACATATGTCAAATTTTTCTTTTTTACCTGAAGGAGTCTGTTGAAAGGGAATCTGATGCTATGGTGGCATGCAAAAGATAAGTTGCTTACTCTTCAAAAAAATTAGAAAATTTAAGACAGACGTAAGATTTTGTGCGTAATGAAAGACAAATAAGACAAGACTTTACTCTGTGTTCTTTTCTTAAGGCAAAAAGAAAACATGAGGTATGGGCGTCTCTGTAAGTAATCGGTCTACCACAAGAGCATTTACCTTTTCTGAAGGCAGAACCAGTTTTTACAAGTTTTCCACTTCCCTGCCAAAGCTCACGCTAAGCTGAAGAAAGCCTGCATAAGCATACATGCGTCAAGAAAGTTCTGACTGTGTACCTGGATATCCCCTTATACAAGCCTGTACTCTGATGCTAAAGACAGATCTACATTGTGCTGCGAACGAGCGCAAACCTTTGTTGACTAACTGAAACTCCGATCCATGGTCAGATAAATTCCAGTTATGGCTACTGCAAAAGTTTGACAGGAACGTTATACCGCAGTACTGCTCACAATTGTGAACATTTCCTTTGTTTGTACTCAAAGGCATATTTTCCAGTCACCTGGGATACATCTCTCGCCAGAGTTGCTTGATTTACTAGACATAGATAGACATATTAAGGTCAATGAAAGAAATAGACTGCAGAAGGTAAAAAAAAAAAAAAAAAAAAAATTCAGAAGTTTGATAAAACAAATGAGCAAAGTAATTGGGAGTATCCATAGAGATCCATGCAATATAATAGCAGTAAATAGGATATATTACTTTGCAGCTAAATTAATAACAAAGTTTTACCACAAGAACAGAGGGTAGTGAGGGAAGGAAGGGGAGAAATTGAATACCATCATGGAAGTACTGAACAGAAAAAAAAAACTATAAAGCAATTAAGACAAGATGTCACACTGTTAGAATATAGAAATTGGGAGAGATCAACAAAAATACTAAAAAGACAGACGTGATAAAAGCAATGCTCAGTACTAGAACAGACCAGGACCTATCATGTGCCACCACAAATAAAATCCCAGCAAAGATGGAAAAACTTAGAAGATGCACAGATAAATATAAAGGAAACGTACAAAATAAGTAATTTATTGATGACTCAAGAAAGTTTTATTGAGAATTGGGAAACGAGGTAAAAGGAATTGAAAGCCCACCAAAAAAAGAATAGATACATTTTGGAAAAGTATCTATGGAGATCCTGTGGAACAAAGATGCTAAATGGATGGAAGACGTAAAAGAAAAATTAGAGGTTTAAAGGTACAAGAAATGAAATTGGATGAAGTAACAGCCGGAGAGATTGAAACAAAGTTAAGAAAAGCTGCTAACTGGGAAACCCCAGGCCCAGATGCATTACCTAACTTTTGGTTAAAAGTATTAACATGTTTGCACAATGATTTAACCATGAGTTAGAACTATTTATATGCGGACTCCGAACAGACACCAACCTGACTAACAGGAAAAACAATGCTCCTACGTAACAGTGAACCTGCAAGCTACCTTAAAAATTATAGGCCAATAACTTGCCTTCCAACAACGTATAAACTATACACAGGAATTGATGATGACAGAGCTTATAGTCATTTAGAAGAAAACTCAAGTATGCCAGTAGCACAAAAGGGCAATAAAAGAAAATCACATGGAACAAAGGATCATTTGTTGATAAAGTCATAGTGGAGGACTGTGAAAAGGGGAAGAATCTAAGTATGGCATGGATTGACTACAAAAAAGCATTTGATAGTATCCCACTTTCATGGATAAAAGACTGCTTAAAAATGTATAAGATACACCCTACACTGATCGACTATATTAAAGTGACCATGAAACAGTGGCAGACCACTTTGCAATTCAGCCATGATAAAGGACAAATTATCATCCCACGGACAAAAATTCAAAGGAGGATATTCCAGAGTGACACTGTCACCACTGCTATTCGGCCTTACCCTTAACCCATTAAACTGTCTACTTAGCTTACGCCAAGGCTATAATTTGGCTCCTAGAAAACAAAGTGTAAAGACTTATTTTCTCTTTGTCGATAATTTAAAACTGTACAGGTCATCAGATGAGGAATGGAAAGTACAACTGCAAGTTGTCAAAACTTTTTCAAATGATAAGAATGTCATTTGATCTTGATAAATGTGCAAAACCAACCTTTACAGCAGGAAAACTGTAGCACCAGGAAAACATCAGTTCAGGACAAGATTGTGATATAAAAGAACTTGAGCAAGAGAGTATGTATAAATTGTTGGGAATTGATGAAGGATCAATAACAAAACATGAACAAATGCGAATAAAACTTAGTAAGGAATACTTCGGAAGACTTGTTAATCCTGAAAACAGCTTTGACATCTAGGAAAAAAATTCAAGCTGTAAACCAATCTGCTCTTCCTGTTCTAACTTACAGTTTTGGAGTGAATGACTGGCTCCAAAATGTGTTGGCTAGATTAGGCAGGAAAACAAGAAGGATGCTTCATGCTCACCAAATGATTTATATAATTCACTGCATACCAAGATTATATATTCTCCATTCTGAAGGAAGGGTGGGCCTCCTTGAAACTGATTACATGTATAGATCTGCAATCATGGGACTCCACACATACCTGCTGACATCACAAGACCCAAACATAGTGAACGTTTTGAAACTGGAGGAGAATAAATCTAAGATGACGTCTCTGTTTAATCTAGCAGAAGTATATTGGCGTCAAGCAGGAATGGAAATCAAACCAAAAGTAGATAAAAATCAGGCAGCAACTGAATGTGCCAAAAACCAAAAAAATAAAGAAGGACCAGATGAGAAGGTAAGAAATGTGAAAAATGCATAAATAAAGTTGCAAGTATAGAAAACTCCTGGAAGAGCCTCGTGTTGATCAGGATCGAATGCAGGAATGGTTATGGAGAGGCGAATTCAAACCAAAAGATTAATGGTTAAAATTGGCAGCCCAAGAAAATGGGCTAAGTACACATTGGTTTACAATTTTTTTTTTCAAAGTCTATTGAACATGTCGGAGGAAACAGTCGAACACCTTGTTGCTGGAAGTGACATACTAATGGCAGGAGGACTGTATACTTAAAGGCATAATAATGTGGCAAGACTTTCACCTGGGATTGTGCAAACATTATGGTATTTAAGTGGCTGAAAAACACTGGAAACGAGTCACAAAGCATCATAGAAAATGAAGTCTACATCACATGGGATTACCCATTAACAACAGTTCAAAAGACAGATGAGAGAAAACCAGATATAGTGGTCCATGAAAAGATGACAAAAGTGGCACTGATCACTGAAATTGCTACACCCAGTGACTACAGCGTCTAGTGTACAGAGAGAAAAAACAATAAAATATCAGGATTTGCAGGCAGAAACGAGAACAATGTAGAGAAAAGACACCCAGACAGTTCCAACAGTAGTAGAAGCAATGGGTCTTATAAAACAAGAATCTACAGTTGTATTTAGATATGTTATCAATACATGCAACTCTGTACAAACTACAGGAGGAGTCATTACTGGGCACATTGTTGGTGCTGCGAAGAGCACTTCTGGCTGACATTGAAGATTAAAACAATACTAATTTCATGAACTTAAATCTTTCTTTGACTTAGGAATGGGGTCCATTCCTATCACAGTATTAGAAACCTAAAAGACTCGGAGAAATTAAAAAAAAATTAAGACATGCTCAGCAGCCACTTCACCAGCACACACAACACTGATCATATCTACTGTGAATTAATCTGAGCCTACTGGTTTTCCCAGCTTCATTTTCCTTACAGCATTTCATATTTCTGAGGTGGGTTCTCCTCCCACGTTCACTATGAAGCTGGGTTGCAACAGTTCAGCTTCTGTAAGGGGTTTCCTAATGTGGGATTTTTTTCCACCTGCTCTAAATTCCACTAGTCAACTGTGTGCATTAACTCAACAACTGTCTATGGCAGACATCAGCTTTCCCTTCAGTCAGCTTATTAGTTTGAGGAAATCAAACTGGTATGGTTTCATATAGGTCTAGTAATCACTGGCTTTCTAAATCTATGAAATTCTTTGCTCTATTTTATGTGATGAAAAGTTTCTCAATCGAGGGTTGAGGTCAAGGGCTTGATACCAAGAGGACTGGTGCGTGCAGTGTCATACCACCCCAAGCACTTTGTCTACGTCAGAATCCAAAAGACAGTGCTCTACTAGTTCCCATTCAGTATATGGGAATGAGGATAGAGTCCTATGCCTGATTTTAAAATACTAAGGATCAACTCGTCAAAATAATTTGGCCTTGTCCATTGGCGAGGTCCATCATTGTACAAGACCAGATTTTTGTCAATCAATTGGCCTTATAAAATGGCGAGGCTGGGTAGGTTTGACATAATGTTTAAGGTGGTCACCTTATAAACATAAGGTACAGGGTTTAATTCTGAACTCGGGTTATTGGTTAGGCTTACAGTGGTGCTTCAACGAAGTCAGACAAGAATTCACCTATGAACAAGGACAGCTTATTAGAGAAGCCCATTGAAATGAATGGGCTTCTGAATAAGGTACAATCTCAACCTACATGTGGAGACAAGGTACTCCACGTTGTACCTGGAGGGAAGCCAGACTGCCTCCAGTATCTAGTTACACACAGGGCAAGCCATACTGCAGGCTGTGTGTTGGGGAGGGGGGGCAACAACTATAGTATGAGCTGTCTCAAACTGCTACAGGGTTGGCTCACAGTGGTCTTTTGTCAAAAAAGAAAGCGATCTCCAAGAGGGACATATCTCTCATGGTTGTCCCTCCTACCAAATAAAACTAATGCAAGCATAACCACTCTGCCCTCACCTTGCACAGGCAGAGCACCTAGGTGCCCACTCTCCTCCCTAAATTCTCAACAAACAGATGAGGTCTCATGGTGAAAAGATTTCCTTTTTGTAGGGGGCCTTATAAGATCTTCATGAAGAATTATTTTCCTAGAAATAAAGAAAAAGGAGGGAACCCCAGGCTAGGTAGGCTGAGATTTTAGACACAATCATGGAGGAATAAGACAAACTTGAATTATTATAACAGTCTGACAGGGATTTGAGAATCAAGGACAATGGGGACTGGTTAGGATACAGGCAAATTCTCTGGCACCAAAGGGAGAATACTTTCTATTTTGCTAGGTGTGGTTTTTCCTTGTATTTGTTCTCCAAGCCATTCTTAAGAGAGAAAGCATGTCCTTGAAAAACATGAGCTTAAATAAAAGAGCTGGACTGTACAAACTAAGTTTTGGGGGGGATCCTCAACTTTATGCGCATGACTGACCCTTTATTTTGAGCAGAAAGGTCCATGTAATGACAGTTGAACAGTCTCCTATCCAACTACACAAAGAAGCTAGGAGAAAAAACCAATGCGAGTTCCACCAAAATGGAGCAGAATTTGGGGCCTGTCATCCTTTATCTTCTGTATTAGTCTGAGGTGGGAAAAGGATGTGAGAAGAGGCAAAAAGAAACAGACCTATCCAGCTTACTGAAAATGTATCTGCTGCTAAGGCCTCCGAGGCTAGTATTCTGGTACAAAGTTAAGATATATTGGTTTTCTGGGGAACTAAAAATCCCCCACAATCACACCAGTGGACCATATCCAGATAGACATTTATTCCTATTCAACAACCATTCAAGAAGGTCTGCTCTGTCCTGCACAACTGATCAGCCAGAATATTCTGACTTTAATACGGGGAGTTGAAAGGAACATCCCTCGCTCAAGCTGGAGTACTACAGATGGCAGTGAAGATGCTTGTTGCTCACTTTAGCTATTAAAAAGGGTTGCACTATACAGTCCTGCAACTGCCTGCTCAAGATCCCTGGTAGAACTTCCATATCTGGCCAGAGGTAGCATAGAAAGCATCAATGCAATGAGTACCATAGCTCAAAAATGTGGACACTAATTTTGTAGAAGGATCTTAACAGATGAATCATTTGTGGTGGAAGGCTGATGACTGTGTGATCACCAATAAATGTAACATTCTATGAAGGCTCCCGCTGAAACTTCAGTGTTCACCGATTCCCAAGGGCAAACATAGTTGGAGCAAATAATCCTCTGCTCATAGTAAGAACCAACTGGCTAAGAAACTATAGTCTAGATACAAAAAAAAAAATCATATTTCCAGCAGTCTCAATTAAGCTGCTACTACTGCTATGCATTTGGTGGAATACCTTGGGGGGGCTATGTTGAGACAAAAGGACAGGGCTCAGATTCTCCAAATTCAAATCAAAAGAACTTCCCCGATTGCCTTACCTTGATTTATGAGATGGGCACCCTGAAGGTCCCCGAAGAGCACATACTCTCTTCCTCCTGAAGACAAGGAAGGGCGGACTGCACTGTGACCACTGGTTTACACCACAGAGAGCCAGTACTGGCTTCAGATCCAGTGATAAATACCATATACTACCTTGGTCAAGATGGATCTCTCCAATGACTTTTTTTTTTTTTTTAACACACTTAATACCTCTAGTTTTATTGCCTGCTTCTATCAGTGTGGGATGTCCGATAGTGGAAAGCAGGCACACTTTGGATTTTCTGAAATGGAAACAAAAAAAAAAAGTCCATCCATCCTCAATCCCTTTTCCCATTTTACACATGGGGTCAGAGAGGCACTTCCGCAGTTACAATCATCTTGAGCCAAGGTTTACACTGCCAGGTGGCCAGCCCTGCTGCGGTAGTTCATTCGCACCAGTCACTTGTGCGCACACATCTACGGCCAATTTACTGTGTCCAGTCCACCTACTGCATGCCTTTGGAATGTGGGAGGAAACCGGTGCACCCAGAGGAAACCCACGTGACCGCAGTGAGGACATGCAGACTCCGCACAGAAGGCACCCCAGCTGAGAATCGAACCAAAGAACCTCTTGCTGTGAGGTGACAATGCTAACCTCTGCACCATTGCGGCCACCGATATAATCCATCTGTCTTGCGTGATGGTTAGGCAATCTTGGATGCCGGGATATGTGACCCCTAATGCTTCCAACAGGTGCAAAGCTGGAGAGAGTTCCTCATGGTTGCTGGATGCTGCTCTTTACTTCCAGGGGGATGGAATGTGAAACTCCCAATTCTGAGGGCGAATTCTACCTCATGGGCAGCTTCCCCTGTGGAAACCACCTCTGCCTTGAGAAATTATATCAAACTGCTGCTCGAAATGGTGGTTTGGGGATTTTATTTTTTAATTTCTTCAAACCAGATGTTTCTCGCCCCTTTCTGATTGTTGGCACAGACTCTTAAAGGAGTAATTAACCTGACCCCAACCCTTTTGCTTGCTTCTGAGCAGCTTTTCCTTCACCTGAGGTATGAATAGTGGACCCAATGTATGGAGCATTAGCAAAGTACAACTCAAAGTGTTTTACAAAGTTTGAGCTAGGTATGTATATCCTTATGAATATCCCTGACCCAGAGGCCCTTGCAGTTCTATCAGCCATGCTGTGCAGTAGCTTCATTGGGAGAGATTTAGCACTGCTCATTCTACTGGTCTGCCTAGCTTAGTTGCCTACATATCCCAATGAACTCTGGCTACCTGGCTTAGTCAAGAGTCACAGGTGTCACTTCCAAAAGCACAAAATTATCAATGGTTCTTCTCGGACCTTCAGGCAAATACTCCTACTCTATGGTTATCAAAATTTGCAGACTGTAAATGTGTTACTTGGTCTTCTGACTTGACTGCGCCAACACAAGTTGGACCATATTAAAAACTACTGCAAACAATGTTCTCAAATTAAATGTGAAAAATGTAGCATAGTTAATCTTGGTAAACAAAACATTCACATACAAGTCACACCACACCTCTTAAGAGACCGTCTGGTAAGGGGTCAAGACACACTTGTGGGCAACTTATCATTAAGACATCACTTATCCACAGTAGACTAAATTCCTCTGTAAACTAATTTCCAGAGGAATCTCCACTAGATCCAAAGTGTTAATTCCACTTTGCTCATAAGACCAATTATTAGACAAGATATATCTGTTGGCATGTAGTTGTCTGAACATATCCCTCAAACTGAGGGACCCGCAGAGATCTGTAACAAAGATAACTGGCCTCAAAAATCTTAGTTATCAGGACAGAGTAGCAGCCCTCTCCATGTATGCAGTCTGTTACAGACTACTCAGCGGCTATGTGTTCAACCTTTTGAGCCATGGAAGCTCAAACCCTCTCTGACCTCTTACTCCTCCACAGAAGAAACTGTGGTGCCACAAACACCTGTTAAAGAACTAAACCTTCATCAACTGATAGACATGCACTGGCATTCATACCCCAGTGTATTCCTCACCTCTGCACACACATTACATGCCAGAGTAGCACTCCTGCCATGGTTATGGAAAACCTACACAACTGGATGGGCAGCTTCAAATTCCCTTTTCCTATCCTGTCTTTCCCTCATGGCTAGGGGGAACTTCTGAATATGGGGTTTTGGCCAGGCTTGTAATAGTCTGCAAACTCACTGCTTACTATATTTTATTTATTTTACTTATTTTACATTTGTTGACCTGGTTTGTCCAACTGAGCTAAGCAGCCCTTTTTCAGCGGATGCCTGGGAGAAAAGCTCCACGTGCTCTACAGATTAAGATTTACAAAAATAAGTAAATGTAGCTATGAAGTTGAGTGTTGATACAAAGGGTACTTGGAGCATGGACTTGCTTTCCTAAAAGATGCACTGCAAAAATAATCTTATCTGCTGGACAGCTGAAGCCTGTTCTGGAAGTTTTCTTTTTGTGATCACTTCCACAAGAGTGGTCAAAAGGCCCTTTACTTCAGTATGGCCTGTCCATGGGAAGCTGAAGAATCTAGTCTGGCTTCTATGGAACTGGTTCAACATCAGGCTCTCTCCACTCTCTAACACTACATCATTTTGTCACAGGGAGGATCCAAATAAGCTGTAGCTGGGGTAGACCAAAAAGCATCTTGGAGGATATCCTCCTCAGGGAAGGAAGGGTCTGTGGGCCACAAATCCTGGTTTCATCTTAGAATATGCCCTAAATCTCATCTCTACACAAGGGATTGTGGGGAAGCCTCCCCCTCGCTGAGATCCCTAACTGGGGTGCAAGAGACTGTTGGAGTCTCCATGTGCCTCCTCTCTCACTTCCTCTTCTGTGGTACATTTTGAGTTGATTTGTCCAAAAGGTAAAGAAGAAGTCTTCCCCATGCCTTTGGGGTCTAGGATGACTTTTAGGTGTCAGATCCTGCTGAAACAGCGATGGACAACCCAAACTCCCCAGAATGGATGGTGCCAACATGCAGATCCAATGGGGCGGGTTACCTGTTCTTCTGCAATTAAACTAAGTCATCTCCCTGGCACCAATTCCCATAGCTATGACACAGATGTCATGACCATCATCTTCACTGACAACAGAGTGGATGTCAAAGCAATGGCATTACACACTAGTGCTGGAGCTGGGCACAGTGAGGAGAGCTTACACACAGACTTGCTTGAAAGCAGATTATGTAGATACTTTGAACACCATCAAGGGGGCCAATGCAAAGTCACTGATCTGGAAAGCCCTTGGGTCTCTAGTGGGTCTTGGCTCTGGAGGAGTCTGTCTCTAAGCCACTGGTGCAAGGGAGTGGGTACCAGTGGAAGACTTACCAGAGCCAATGAGAATGACATGTCAACAATAATTATTCAGATATCCCCAGATACCACAATTGGGCCTCTGGTAGGAGAAGCCAAGGTGGGGGGAAAGATCCTTCACTAGCTGCCCTTGAGACAGAGTGAAGAGAGGACAGAGTTCCATGTGGACCTTTATTAAGGTCTTCAGCATTCTGTCCCAGGATATTTACATGGTGGAGCTCTGCACAGACTTACAAGACCTAATAGAAAGGGTCATGAAGGTCACTATTCACAGTAGTTTGACAGCTCAAATTCAAAGGAGAAGCTTCTTTAGTCTCATCCTCAGAAAGTACAGTTGTGTACACTTATGATAAATGTATATGTTCGAGTGTATTCACTGTTGCAGTCATTACATTTGGATTATCTGCCTGCAGGTAGCCCTCAGCCGGCATGAATACCAGAGTCTTGGATTTCTGCACCGGATGCTCTCTCTCCTTCCATGACGTCAGGGGTATAAAACATGCAGCCAACGCCATTACATCAGTTTTTCTTGTCCCAGATGTTAGGTGCCCCCAAATAAGGGAAGCAATTACATGTTATTTTACACATCCATCAAAAAGCAAATACACCAGAAAGCTTAAAACAAGAAGGAAAGGTAGAGCCAAGAGAAGTCAGGGGGCTGGAGGGAGGGTAACCAGGACTGCAACAGTGAATACACTCGAACATCTACATTTATGGTAAGTGTACACAACTGCACTATGTTCTTCATATTTCACTGTTGTAGTCATTACATTTGGGCTGATTCCCAAAGCTAAGGAAGGGAGGAGAAAGTTAGAGAGCATTAATGCCAGCTATTAAGCCCTGCAAAACTGCAGTGGCAAATCCAGCTCTGGATTTAGAAAAAACAGGCATGTGGTAATGCTTGGTGAAGGTATGTATAGAGCTCCAGGTAGCAACTTCTAGGATGTCCCTGGTAGGGACTCCTCTGAGAAAGGTTGTAGAGGTAGATACAGCCCTGGTGGAATGTGATCTTATCCCCTGCAGAGTAAGTTTTCCATGGTGCTTACAGCAGAAATGAATGCAATGGGCTATCCATTTAGAAAGGGTTTGCTTTGAAATGGCCTTCCCTCTGCCCCTGCTGCAAAGCCAACTAGCAGCTGTTCAGACTTTGAGAGGCTTAGTCCTGTCCAAATAAAATCTAAGTTGTCTGTGCACGTCCAAAGGATGCAGTATTCGTTCTCCTTTGTTTTGTGGATTAGGAAAAAAGATAGGCAAATGAATGGACTGATTTAGGGCCACACTAGACACCACCTTGGGCATAAAAAAAGGACTGGTCCTGAGGGAAACCCTGGCTGCATGGAAGATAATGAAGGGCTCCACTGCCACGAGGGCCTGTAATTCAGACACTCTTCTTGCTAAAGTGATGGCTAGAAGGAAAGCCGTTTTCCAAGAAAGGAATTTCAACTCTGAGGTTGCAGCTGGTTCAGACAGAGGGAGAGTGAGTTTTTCCAATACAAAGTTAAGGTCCCAGGCTGGAGTAGGGGCTTGCCTGGGGGGGTCTTAAATTTTTTGCCCTTCTGAGGAATTGCTTTAACAGGGTTGAGAGAAGATGGGGGGTTTCAGTATTATAATGTGCTGAAATGGCAAAGGCATGAATTTTAATTGACGAGAAGGATAGGCTGTTGTGGAGCATTTCTAAGAATATGCGGTAAACTGGGCACCATAGTTCCCATCCCCTGAGTCTGGCTCCAGGAACAGTATCTTTTCCACTTTTCAGCATAGGATTTTCTAGTACTAGGTCTCCTTGCTTCCAAAATGACATCTAGCACCTGCTTGCTAAGGGATGCTATTGGAGAGCTCGAGGAATTAGCCAGGCTGCAAAGTTCAGGGTTTGAAGCTGAGGGTGCAGAATCTGGCCCGCCAGCTGGGACAGCAGGGAAGGTGTCTGAGGTAGGTGCCATGGATCCAGCAGTATCATACTGCGCAAGAGGGGTACCAGTGCTGGCGAGGCCAGTCTGGTGCAATCAGTATTGTCTTTGGTTTGTCCTGTTTGATCTTTAGCATAACCTTTGAGAGGAAAGGCATAAACCGAGAGGCTTTCCCAGGTAAAGGACAGGGCATCCACTTTCCAAGCTTGACTGTGGGGAGTCCTTGTGCAGAATTTGTCCAACTGGTAGTTCCGAGGGAAGGCAAACAGGTCTATCTCTGGAGTCCCCCATTTGTTCCTCAAGAGGTTGAATATTTTTGGGTCCAGTTTCCATTAGTGTGGGTCCATGAGATTTCTGCTTAGGTCGTCTGCCAGTGAATTTAGCTTGTTTGGCAGGAACTGAGCTTGTAGGTGCACTTGGCAGTTCAAGGCTGTGTTCCATAGAGCCATGGCTAGTCTGCAAAGAGGGTACAAGTGGGTTCCCCCCTGCTTGTTTATGTACCACAACTGTGGTTTTGTCGGTCTTTACCAATAATTGTCCTGGAAGGATGTGGTCTTTAAAGGCGGTCAGGGAATTCTGTACAGCTAACATTTCTTTCTGGTTGACATGCAGATGCATCTGACTCGGGTTACATTTGCCCTGAATGCAATGCCCTGCCATGTGAGCCCCCCATGCATAATCTGATGCATCTGTTAGGGATTGGGTGGCAGGAGGTAGATTGAAAGGGAGCCACTTGTTGTGGTAGCAGGCCTCTTGCCCACCAAAGGAACTCTGTCTATATACAAGGAATGATAGGAATCACTGATTCCAGGTCCTGACATGTTGACACCATAAGCTTTTTATATACCATTGTAGTTTCCTCATATGCATTCTTGCATATGGAATTAGTAGAATGCAAGAGGCCATGAACCCCAGGGCTTGCAAAATTTTCCTTGCAGATAGATGGGTCTTTGTGGCCAGTAGTTTGAATTAGGTTGTCAAATAAACCTGTTTCTCTGGTGTGAGGTAAGCCATCTGGGAAGTTGTGTTCAAGCTTGCTCCCAGGAATACAATCTGTTGGCAGGGTACTAGGTGAGATTTCTTTTCGTTTATGGTGTACCCCGGTGAGGTTAGATTTTTCTTTACGAATGCCAGATGTTTTAATAGCAAGTCCTGGCTTTCTGTCTGAATCAGAATCGTCCAGGTATGGGTATATTTTAATATTTCTCTGCCTGCAAAATGCAATGGCTGGAGCTAGACACTTTGTGAATACCCTGGGAGCAGTAGATAAGCCAAAGGGAAGTGCAGAGAACTGATGGTGCATGGAGCCTGCCCTGAAGTGTAGGTATTTCCTGCAAGATTCCCTTACTGGAATGTGCAGGTAAGTTTCCTTTAAGTTTAAGGTTGCCAACCAGGCATCTTTGCCTAGCATAGGAAGCAGCTGTTGAAGTGTTAGCATTCTGAATTTTGGGATTACCAAAAAGGTGTTTAGAATAGAGAGGTCCAGGATAGGATGCCAGGAGCGGTCTTTTCTGGGTACCAAAAAAAGTCTTGAATAAAAACCTTGTCCCCTTTCTTTTACTGGGACAGGCTGAATAGCCCTGATACTTAGAAGAGAGAGAACCTGCTGTTGATCCTCTGCCCACTGACTTTGAGGTAGGTCTGGCCAACCGTTTGGGGTTGGTAGGGTGTGGAAGTGGAATCTGTATCCTTGCAAAACTGCATTTAAAACTCATTTGTCCTGGGTAATGAGTTCCCAGTTTTTGCATGCAGGGTGAGCTTTCCTCCTAAGGGAGCAGGCAGTTGAGCAGGGCTTGGAAGGGTTAAGGTTAAGTCATTGTGGCATTCTTCCGTAGGGAGGTGTCTTACTACTTACTGCTTTGGAAGTGGGAGCCCCCCACTGCTTAGGCCTGTGCGTAGCCTGAGACTGTAATCTAGGTGGTCTGCTGTTCCTGGGTTTGGACTGAAGGCCTGGAAGAGCATGGAAAGGACCAATTATTTGAAGGACAATGCCTACTAAATCTGGGAGGCTGTACCTGCAGGAAATCTTTAACAGTTTGCATAGATTTAGCTTTTTCCTCCATCTTTTTGAGGACTTCTGCTTTGTTGCCAAACAGGTGGTCTTGGTTTAAGGGAGCATCCAGTAATTTAGCTTTAACATGGTCTGGCATGTTTTGCTCCTTAAACCAAGCATGCCTTCTAAGTACAGACAGAGTGACCGCAGCCCTGCAAGATGCTTCTAAAGAGTCAAAACCACATTACAAAGTATGTTTACCAACTTGTTCAGCAGAATGCATTAAATCCTGTAATTGTGTGTGTTCAGCACAGTTAGGAATCAACATAATTTTCTGTTTAAGTAGTCCCATAATAAGCTGCTGGTACTTTAACATATGAAATTGGCAATTTAAAGCCCTAATGACCAAAGTAGGAGAAGTGTATACTTTCTTACCCCACCTCTCCAAGGCCCTAGAATCTCTATCAGAAGGGGTAAGATTTGTGGCAGCAGTAGCCTTAATGCCCTTTGGTCCTTGGGAAATGGACTCTGATCCGCAGTAGGTGTCTTGAAGAGGAACTTGTGAGAGTCAGGTACTCTAATACCGGTCAGGTTTTCTGGCAGCTGGAGGTAAAGTGTCTGGGGACAGGCTAGATTCCAAGAAGGCATCATCTACAATGTCCAGAACAGGAGGGATAGCTAAAGGCCTGTGCTGAGGAAGGAGTAAGAATTCTCTCGGCCTCTTTTTGGAGTCAGAGTAATCCTAGCTTTCCCAGCGGAAATGCTCCCTAAGAGTGTGCAAGGTTTCACCAAAGGAAAAATCTTCTGGAGGGGAAGCAGAGGGGATGGAATCCTCTGCATCAGAATCCTCATAGGTAGATAAGGGCAAATCCTGGTAATCAGAAGAAACAGAAATATCAGAATCCTGATCAGAAGAATCAGAAGGAAAATCAGTTCTAGGTCTCTCAGAGGGGGAAGGCTGGCTTCCCCTAATTAAAGTAATAAGGTCTTCAGCCATTCTAAGCATTTGTTTTTTAGGCATATGGGCCTGACCATTTGGTTTGGACGTCAGTTTTTAAGGCGTGGGTCAAGTTTCAGGACTGAATGAAGAAGATGGTGTCAGTTTAAAATGCAAATCTGTAGGCCTAAATACACCCTCAGAAGCTGGTGCCTGCACAGCGGCTCCAGACCCATACAAGGTAGAGACATCCACAGGTTCCATAGTCGAAGAAGCATCTCGTGTCATACCGGACTCCGAATGCGTCTCAGTAGAGGCCTGCGAATCTGAAGTAGCAGGTATCAGGGGCTGCAAAAGCGCCTCACTGAGTACCAGCGAACTGGCGACTAGCTTAACGGAAGAGTCATCGGCAGTTTTGGACCTATGCAGTCTGTCTGTTTTTATCCTTACTTTTTTTGGAATATTGGTAGTCAGATGGCTTACCGAAGCCATTTCTGGATAGTTATAATGAGTACCAAAATAATTTGCTGCAAAAATAGACAGATGAATAGTTCAGGGGTTGAATAAGACAGAAAACCGACAGCGAGGGACGTCGTGGTCTGGGCCTAAGCAAGGAATGCAGTATGAATGGAAATCTTTATGAGGTATTTGCTTTCCACAGGTAAGACAATTGTTAACTTTTACTGACATTGGTTAAGAGCAAGAAAAAGGATCCCCAACGGAGTATTTAGCTTTTTTTGAAGACTTCGGTTCTGAAACTCGAAAACAAAAATTTCAGGAGTCTGCCGACCGGCACTTGTGAACAGCTTCTGCTTCGGGCACCATGCAACAAGAAAAACTGATGTAATGGTGTCGGCTGCATGTTTTATACCCCTGACAACCTGACGTCATGGAAGAGACAGCATCCGACGCAGGAATCCAAGACTCTGGTATTCAAGCCGACTGAGGGCTACCGGCAGGCAGATAACCCAAATGTAATAACTGCAACAGTGAAAAACGAAGAACATCAAAGTCCGAAGGTTCTGTTACTTCTTAGTGGGAGACATGGTGACTGGAACAGTGGAAATCTTAAAAGAAATAGTCTCTTGTATGGGAGCATTAAGAGGAGAAAGGAAAGTTGTGTAAAATCTTACCATAACCACAGATGTCCTTCTCTTCCATGTTGCAGTATTTTACTTGTGGGTTTACCCTTCTTCCTCTCCAGTTCGTCCGGCCAGGTTTCCAGAGATTCAGTTCCTCTTGGTGCATCGGACGTCTGACATAGTTGCAAGAATTTGGGCCATAAAAGTGATGTCTGCATGCACCAGCCCTTACAACATAGTAAAAGCCCCAGTCGGAGCCAGTCCTGTAAGGGCACAGCTTGTCCAGTATCGCTCAGGAGAGCAAGTGCAGTCATACAAGAGGGGAAGGTGGGAGGGAAGGAATAATGCAACATGGAAGAGGAGGACATCTAAGGTTATGGTAAGATTTACACAACCTTCCTACGTCCTATTCCAATGTTGCAGTATTCTACTTGTGGATGAGTGCCAAAGCTCACTGAGGGTAGGGAGGTGGCCTAGATGAAGTTTCCAGGAATCCGTGTAAGATAACTCTGGCAAACCCCGCCCTGGCTCTGGAGATACGGTCCAGTTTGTAGTGCTTGGTGAAAGTGTGTACTGAGGACCAAGTGGCTGCCTCAAGTATGGAGTTTGTGTCTAGCCCTTTAAAGAAGGCTCCAGAACAGGCCATTGCTCTGGTGGAGTGCGGCTTGACATTGCCCTGCAAGGTCTTCCCATGATGTAGGTAGCAGAAGGAAACTGCCTGGAAGATCCAGGCCAAAATAGTCTGCTTGCTCACAGCTTTCCCCAAGGCCCTGGGATGGAAGGAGACAAACAACTGGTCTGATTTCCTAAAGTGTTTAGTTTTACGTAAATAAAACCTAATATGTCTGTGGACGTCTAGGGAATGCAGCACACTCTCACTAACGCCCTGTAGGCTTGGGAAGAAGGTAGGCAGCTGGATGGCCTGGTTCAAGGATAGGTCATTCACTACTTTGGGAATGAATGACTGGTTTGTCCTGAAGGTCACCCTGTCCAGGTGGAAGATTAGGAAAGGTGGTGAAGCCATAAGAGCTTGCAATTCTGAAACCCTTTTGGCAGAAGTCAGAGCTATCAGCAACACCGTTTTCCATGTGCAAAATTATAAGGGGGCCTTGTCTGCAGGCTCAAAGGGGGCAAGAGTGAGTTTTTCTAGAACACAGTTAAGGGAGGAGGAGACTGTTTCCTGGGTAGTCCCAAGTGTAAAACACCTTTCAGGAAAAGTTTGGAGGGGAGTCTGGATGCAATGGGTGGATCCAGGGGAAGGCAGGCAGAGATCGCAGACAAGTGTGCCTTCAGAGATGAGTAAGATAACCCTGTCTGCATGAATTCATACAAGTATGACAGGATGAGAGGCATATCGCTTTCCAGCAGGTCCAACTGCCTTTTGTGACACCACTTAGGATTTCCTTGTGTTGGGTTTCCTGGTCTCCTGCAGGACAGTGAGCAGGTCCTCATTATACAGGTGTCTAAAGGGGGATCAGAATCCTATCAGCCACAGAATGAGGTGGATGGATTGCCACTGTCGGTGCTTCTGAGTCCCCTTGTGCTTTGTGAGCAGGTCCACTGAGGGGGGTAACTTGTGGTGATTGCCCTTGGCAAGATTTTGGGGGAGTACCCTTTGTATCACTGGGAAGGGGGGGAACGCATACAGGAATTTCCCCTTCCAGGTTATCGAGAAGGCATCTGGTGCTAATGCCCTGGGGTCTGGTGACCTGGTGCAGTAGTCAGGAAGTTGCCTGTTTATGGAGGAGGCAAACAGGTCTACTTGTGGAATACCCCACCTGTGGACCATATTCAAGAAAACTTCTCTTTGCAGCGTCCATTCGTAGTTGTTTGGAAGGCTTCTACTTAGGTAATCTACCTGGGAGTTGTGCAGGAATGGAATGGAGGCTGCCTAAAGGGTGATCCCCTGAAAGGTAGCCAGTTCCCACACCCGCACATCAAGTCTGCATAAAAGGTAGGACTTCGTCCCTCCCTGCTTGTTGAGACACCACAGGACTGTGGTGTTGTCAATGAATATCTTTAGAGGGCTCTGCTCTAGGTAGGTTTAGAAGGCCTGTAGAGCAAGGAGGATGGCTCTCATTTCTCTGATGTTTATGTGATCTTGTTTGTGTCTGTCTGTCCACAAACTTTCCTTTTTCCCCCAGAGTTACTACCCAGCCCAGATCTGAGGCATGTGTGTGCATGGTCTGGGAGGGAGACAGTGTTTGCAGGGGGGCCCCAGGTTCTGGGCTACCTGAGCCACCCACCACCTCAGTTCCTGATGTAAGCAGGGGAATCCTGACCTCTAAAGGGTGGGGGTGCTGAGTTCACACTGACCGGAGGTACCAGTGAAGTTTCCTCATGTGCATCCTTGGTAAGGGCAACATGGGAATGGTAGCTGCCATGGAACCTACAAGTCTCAGAAATTGTGTTACAGTCAATTCTGTAGATTGTAGGGCAGCAAGAAGGTGGTGTGAGAGGGATACCACCTTTTTTTGCTGGAAGGAAGGCCTTCATAAGGTTTGTCCTGATCCTACAACCCAGGAAGACAATTTCCTGCGTGGGGTTGAGGTGGGATTTTGGAAAGTTTCTCATGAATCCTAGAGACTGTAGGAGTACCATAAGGTCCTAAGAGTGACAGAGAAGAGTTTTCTTGTCTTCTGCCTGAATTAGGTCATCTAGGTAAGGGAATAACTGGATACCCTTTTCCCTGCAGTAGGCGATGACTGGAGCCAGGCATTTTGGGAATATCCTGGGGGCAGTAGAAAGCCCAAAGTGCAAGGCACAAAACTGAAAGTGAGATGAGCCTGCCAGAAATCTGAGGTATTTCCTGAAGGTGGGCTTTATAGGTACGTGAAGGTAAACATCCTTTATGTCCAGGGTTGCCAAGAAACCCTGAGGAAGGATGAGTGGAAAGAGTAGGTAGGGTGAGCATCCTGAAAGTAGGAACTTTTAGGTAGGGGTTGAGGTGCGAGAGGTCTAGAATCGGCCTCCATGGTCCTTCCTTTCTGGATACCAAAAAGATTCTGGAGTAGAACCCTTTTCTTGTTGATTGTTTAGGTATTGGTTCTATGGTGCCTTGTAGCAGCAGGGTTTGCAAAACCTGATGGAGGAGGGGTAGTTGACTAGGAGGAGGCTGTGGTATGCCCAGTCTTCATGGAGGGATGATCCAGGACATGAAGTAGCCGTTCTGTATGATGGACAGAACACCTTCTTAACACTGAGGCTGATGCAGCTGACCTGCCTGAGGCTTCAGCTGCATCATAACTACATCTTAAGGAGTGTCTATTCACTTGAGAGAGGAGGGCTATTAGGGAAGACAAGGAATTTTTGGCTGCACAATCAGGGATGTCATCTAAATCCTTAGTGGCTTTGTCCAGCACAGCTAAGAAGTATTTGGTCATATGAGTTTGGTAGTTGGTGGCTATGTGAGAGGGTAGCAGAGGTGTAGATTTTCTTTCCCAACCTCTCCATAACCTTGCTGTCCTCATCAGCAGGGAGGATAGTAGTGGTAGGAAGGAGCTTGGAGGCCCTATCCTTAGAGATGGAGATAGTGGAAGGATCAGCAGGAGGGCACTTAAAAAGAAATGTTTCCGTCTCAGGGACTTTATAGAGTCTGTCTGCTCTACGTGGGGCTGAAGGTTGGGAATCTGGGTTAATTGATTGCCACTTAAAGTGGTCTTTCATCCCAGAGGTTAGATCCTTTACAAGGAGTCAGGTTCAACAGAGCCCTCCTCAGGAGATCCATATCCCAGGGGGGATGTGATCTGGGGGGAGTATGAGAGAAAGTCCTCAGAGGAATCAGACAATTCCGCTTCTTCAGGCTGATCTACCCTCCTTTCAGGGATAAGAGGTCTGGGACTAAGGAGGGGAGGAGTAGTGGCAGAGGCTTCTACAGAAGACCTAATGGGCATAAAGGCATTAAACAAGCTCCGGCTGAAGGCCTGCCAATCATGCATGCTTTCAGAGGCCAGAGTAAGAGGTCTTGTTTTCTGTTTTTTCTTTTAAAGGCTTCGCTGGCATCTGGCTAGAAATAGGACTAGGGTCAGGCATCGAGATGGCGAAGGCGGAGTCCGACGGGCCCAGAGTGAACGCTGGTTCCCCCCAGCGTCTAAGGAAGGCACCGGTATAATAAACATTCTAAGATAGCCTAGAAGACTGTTTGGAGGGAGTGCAGAAGGGGAGTGTGGAAAACCAGCTCTGATTTAATATCACCTAGTGGAAAGTAGGAAATGGGGGGAAATGTTTCAGAAAGTTTGAAAATCTAAGAAACAAAGAAAACTGGGAAGAAATAAAGGACTACATTAAATACAGAAAATCTAAAGAAGTGTTCCTCTCCACTAACTCAAATTGAAAAAGTTCTTGGAGTAAGAAGCTCTGTCTTAAAAAGCTAAAGGCATCAAAGGAGACCTGGGACAGGACAATAAGAGCTGCACTATGGGAGTGAATGGAGCTCTGGCTTTGTAGAATTTTTTTTATGATGCAGGAAGTGGACTGCCTGTGGCAAACTGTCCCAAACTCAGCTGCAGTGTCCAGACTGGATCATGGACGATACAGAAATACATTTATCTGTATACAGCATTTACTCCTGAAGGTCCGCCTCCATCCTGCTCGACTTGTCAGCCACAATGTTCTTCTTAAAAGAGATGCAAGATATCCTGATGGTCATACCGGATGCCTGAGATGAGTATTATACCTTCATGTTTAACCTACAACAGAAACCTGAATGATTACTAACCCCCCCCCCCCCATGCTTGTTAATGCATTTTATTACTTTGGTGTCCTATAAGAACACAGAGGACCCGCAGTATCCTTGGACACCAAATCTGTTTGAACACTTTTATAGTTAAAATTACTGCCATCACCTCTTTGAACCAGATGTAACATTTCCTTTGAATTTTTTTGTCCTATGTCCCTTAGATCTAATTTTCCAGACCAGGACTCTCAGGGTACATCTAAGGAGTTTGTGATGACTGTGTGGTTGGCCAGGTCTTACATGAACAGGACCCCCCCCCCCTTGTGAGGACCACTACTGTATCCATCACCAAAGCTTTTTCTTCATATAGAGCAGAAGGGGAAATATACATAGCAGGTAATAGGAACTGTGCAAGCCCTGTGGTGCTTAAATACAAATGGAGATTCTTCAGTCAAGTGGGACTGAGCAGACCATGCATCCCAGTGTATGGAGCACCTCCCTTGCAGTAATCTGCTTCAGCTGTGCTATGGAGATAAAGCATGAGGTCACAAAATGCACCTTCTTTGAGAAAATAGATGCTGTCTGCTTTGTACTGCCTAGAAGAGCTCTCAGAAAGATGACACACCTGGAGGGTATTTAGCTGTGATTTTGCATGTTGAGAGAGTTCTACCCTTTGGAAACTTGCAAGTGTAAACTGCAGGTGTCAACACCTCTTCTACAACTAGAGCCTGAATCAAACATTCAAGTTGGGATAAATGTGGATGCCCTTGGTTCTGCAGTAGGTACTTCATAAATACCTTTACTACATTAAATAAACTAAAGGACATGGAAGAAAATCTGCTCCACACCAGACCCAATACCCCTGCTTTCAATATGCAGTATGGCCTGCTAGATACAGGTATGAAGTAGTAGGCATTTTTCAGGTCTGGGGTAACCATGAAGACTTGACAGAAGAGACATAATGACCATCAAAATTAGCATTCTGAATTTTGACACTTAGAAACGTGAGTAGTCTTGATAAAGTTCAAACCAGTCTCTATGGGCTATCTTATCATTGTACTAGAAACAGTACTGAGTAAACTCCATGACTCTCTCCTTTTCTTTAAAGCTCTCTTACTCTCTCCAGACCCCTGTTTCAGAAGGTCTTAGTCATATGGACTTGATCAGATGCCTTCTTTTTCTCAGAGTACTTTGGGAATACCTGAGAAACTGGATCTATGAATGGGAAGTAGTATCCTCGCCCCCAAGATTCTTAGGACCCAAGTCTTGAGTAATTTTCTCCCACTCCTTTACTAAATGTTCAATATGGACCCTATTTGTTTGGGCAGGCATGGGTAGTGTGGGTAAGTTTTGGAAGGGTTTTATTTTTGGGGGGGGAAGGGGAGCTGTTCAGTCATACTTGCTCTATTGTGGGATCCTGGACCCGAGCGGCCATTAGCTTCTCCTTTCGGTCAACTTACAATTTTAACTGACCTTTCACATCCAGGTTTGTCTCTTAACTAAACCCACTGCTTACACCCTGCAACATGCATGCATTGCATCAAATCCACATTTCATGATCTACTTGCTAACCTGAGAGGTGAGACTGCATACGCCTAGTACTTTTCTCTTATGGCCTTGTCTCTTCTCAGCCCTGTCCTTTTGCAACTAACATATGAATTTGGCATCTTACACCTACGCCCTGAAAGACCAGTGTTGCCCAAGTGTAGGCTTTCTTCCCAAAGCAGTTAATTTGCCCCTGCCATTCGGATGGGGAGTCTTGGCTGGAGTGGCAGTAGACATCTTGCTGGAATACATGGACATCACAGCTGGATCAACTGGATTCTTGTACAGATTCTTACTAGAATCCACCATCCTGCAGAAACATTTGGGCTTCTTAGGGTAGAGGGTTTGCAGTCTGATGCAAAGATGTACTGGTAAATGCGCCCTACAAGGCTTCAATCATTGGAAGGACAGCTAACAGTTTTGACTCTGGCAGTCCCAGAAATTCCCTACATCTCTTCTGGGTATCAAGAAATCCTTATGACTACAATTGAACTCCATCATCTTACTGGGTGCCTTCAAAATCAGAAATACTCTGGTGAAGAGGCAGAGAATAGTATAAAGTCAGGGTTTGACTTCTATAAAACAGGGGAGGAGATTATGTCCACACAGGCCAGTTCACCAGCCTTCAAAGACAAAGGTGTCCAATTCCTCAAGGGCAAGGAGAGAGTTTTCCCTACGTTTTCAGGGTAGGAACACCGGACGCTGCCAGCAGCTTTGAAGATGGCTGTAGGAGCAGGAGAAAAAGTATTAACTCCTGAGCCAGCTTTGTCAGGTTTTGTGAAGAAAGGGGGGGAGAGTGCAAGGACAGGAAGAGGCCAAGCCAGCTGAGGCAGGCAGATGTCTGCTCTGATACCTTAAGCTGTTTTTTGGGAGTGATGGCTACCTCAGATCTCCAGTCCTGTGTGGTTGGCTAAAACTTCTACTGTAGTGCCACAAATGATCTTGCATACCACAACCAAGGGAATGTTACCCTCAGCTATTATGATAAACACACTGGGACAAGATATCCACGGAAACTCTTCTGCAGTGAAACTGCTGCAGGGTTTCAGCCAAAGAAGTGCCACCATCTAAGTGTGGCAGCACCCTGAGATGCAGTGCTAGAGGCCCTGGTCAACACAGGCACACAGCAGGGAACTGCAAATGGTCCACACCAGACCCAGTACCCTTGAGGCTAAGATGGCCACTGGACTCAAAGGATATGCTGCTAGTCTCCACAGATGATTTTTTCCTAGGGCATCCTTTGAGGACTTTTGTCAGTGCTATGTTGGAGCTGGAAAAGGATGCAGCTTCTTCAGATTCCTGAAGAAATTTGGGGCACCACTTAGCCTTCTGGTTAAGCCTAGTACAATGGAAGCAGAAGCAACATCATGCTCTGTTCTCAAATAGGACTCAGACAATGAAAAAGTTTGTGTGGGACTTGTTTTCGAGAGCAATACAGTTGGTGCTGGAAACTGATATCAATGGTCTTGACACCCAAATTCTCCTTAGCTACAAGCAAGGACTAAAATTATCTTAACTCTGGACACTAAGGTGAACTGACTGTGCTTGCATTGGCATATGAAATAATCTTTGCTTGCAGCAAGGAAGAAATAAAGGTGTGGAGATACTACTACAGATGTGTCGAAGTCAACATGGGAGAGCAACTGTCCAGCATGTAGGGGCAGCAAGAGTGAAAACCTCGAAGCTAGAAAGGGCATTGAGCCTTCAGCACCAGAAACACCAAGTGTTAACTACTGTGGCAGTGAATAAAACAAACATCTCAAGTCCTAAATAAAATGGCTCATTAGCAAAAAAAAAAAATCACAAATTTTAATCAAGGAGCAGAGTTTGTATGATTAAACTAGCAAAACAGACATGTTCTGCTTTCAGTGGTATCATCTGAATGAGAGAAAAAGGCAGCAAGGTATGACAGGTTTATCTGACACATTAACAATAAGATTTCTTGCATGCAGTTTTTGATACAGGAATAAAGGAGTTTTCATTAAAAGAGAGAGGCATCTTGGGGATTCTCTTCCTTAACCCACACTACATCCGAGTTGGTTTGTGTCACTAAAGTGTATAGGGCTGCGGGATTGGAGGGCTTGGCCCTCTGCAAAAAAAATAAATAAATAAAAAAGTATTAATTTGCATTTTTTTTATCATAATGGTCTGTGATCCTGTACTTCTAATTTTTATAGCACTTAAGTGTTAACTGTTTTGTGATACCACATCTATCAGGAAGCTCATACAATAAGGTCAGAGTTGATGTGCAGAAATATCGGACTTTCAAACTGTGTTGTGAAAAATTCTAACTTGATGGCTGAGAGATTTAGCAAACAGTTCTACTTCTGGAAGGCCCAAAGCCATACCATTTCCTGAAATACATAAGGATCCAGTTTCCTTTCATGTTTCAATGTGGTTTTCATGTTTAAAGCGTTGATTCTACAAATATGGTACACGAACTGCTAAGAGATGCACACTAACCTATGACAGCCTCTCCCAAACAAATGCTTTATACAGAGATTGTAAACAATCTCTGCAGTAATGAGAGGATCTGGTTTCTCCAAATTTATATGTACTGCATTCCTGCAGTACTGTCCATCTTTGTTAAAAATATCCTGGCTTAGAATGGTCCTTAAAGGTAGTCGGGGGACCCTAAGGCCAGTCTCCCACTGTGTTCAGTGTGACCTTTCCTTTAGAGACCAGCTGCCCTGCACTAACAGGTTGCTGAAGTAGGTTTCCCCAAGAATAATTCAATATTAATTTCCTACAAATATTACCTTGGCTAAACCAGTCCCCAGCAAATTGCCTAATAACTCAAATGGATCTTCAAACAGACCGCAAAGACTTGAGATTCTAGAGTCTTCCTGATATGAAGTACTATACACAAGACTAGGAAAATGCTTACACTCTTCTAAGCTCTCAAAAAATGTCTTACTATGGTGGCTTGCTAATGTGAGAACTCGACTGTTGGCTTTCTTCCAAGCATAAATAAGACAACTTGCTTCTATGGATATTGGGGATGAGTACGGAGAAAAAAAAAAAAGGAGGCAGCAGTCATTCTGAATGTCACTGGTTATATTTTCTTTTCTTGTTGAACCTAGGTTTTCAATAGGCGGCTTTTCCTTTACAACACTTTTGTTGGCAAAGTTCACGAAAATTAGTTCCTTTTACAAACGGCTTATCTGTAGTAACGGCTTAACTGTAACTTAACTCTACTTGTACTGAGGAATTAGATAAACTTAATTTCGCTCTCATTTTAACTTTCCTTTCCAATCAAACATGACAATTGGCTAAACAAGAACTTGAGTCTCACTGCAGCATGAATTCTGACACTTCCCAAATGAAATATTCAAAGACTATGCAAAAAAACACAGCCACAAATGACTTCAGTATGCAACAGATCTAACAAAAGCATCTATATTTATCAAAACATTTTTTTTTTGCAGTTTGTAAGCCTTGAGCCATTAACAATATGCTTACTGTGCTCATGGTACAGAGTTTGGATGCATTCCACCTTCATTTGAATACTGGGCAACTCTGAACATGTCACTTAACCAGACCCCTGTTCCCAGGTTAGCCCTGAAAAGGTGCAGTAACTGTGGTGAAAGAAGAAGAAACTCCTCCAAAAAGTGAAGAGCAGATCTGCACAAAACCTGACACTGCAACGTCTACTTATTAAAGATAATGAACTAGAAAACACTAGTGTTTTGACTGTCAACCTGGTGATCACATGTAAGGAAGCCAATTCTAACATTCACTGTAAAACATTTCTTAGCCATGCCAGTCGTTCAATGCCTAGCTAACACAACCACTCTTGAGCAACAGCATCACATGCACATTTCAGTCACTGAACCCCAAATGCACCAAAATGACTTTTCTACTCCATCTGCACTACTACTAGAAGAAACTGCAAAGTCTCCAGACTCTGCACACAAATAAGCCTGGATATGAGACAGAACCTTTTAAAAAAATTAAAGACTGAACAGAATTTTACACTTCAGTTTCTAACTGAGATGCACTTTTGAGTTTTACCACTTTATCCTTTTTCACTTGGTCTAACTCCCTGCTACCATCTCTAAGATATGTAACTGCATCTGACTTCCTTTTAATTTTCCTCAATAACATATAGTGTATGCATTTAAAATGTTTAACTTCACTGCTGTATGCTCATATAAAAAGTTCTACATGTTCTGCTTGAACTTCTCCTTAGGATTCTGTGTTCCAGAGCGTTGCTCAGTGGGTTTCACTCACATAAGAAATGTAATTTAGAAAAAAAAAAGAATTAACTAGATCACTTAAATTAAAATCATTTTGTAAAGTGTATTTTTGTGTACTGTTTAACATACAGCAGCTTCAGTGTGGAACCTCAACTTACCAACTAGATTCCTCGGCACCTGTACAGAATCTTCAGAGAATTCCAAATAGCCTCTTGCCTGTTTTACAGCTTCTGGTGACTACAAAAAGGGAAAAAATTAAGGGCAGTGCCACAAATTTTAAGACAAAAAACACATGAAGTGCAAAGCAGTAAGTATAGTTAGAGGCATGGGTAAACAGCCACATGCACAGTAACGAAACCTACCACTATTTCAACTACCGTGTGATCCAGAGCAAAACTACACTGCGTGCACAACTTAGAGTGAGAACTGTGTGCTGACTCACTGGACACATCAGTGAAACTACAAAGTGCCAGAATTTCAGCAAACTGCAGTTATCAGTTTTTAATTATTAAAATTGGATTAACCAGAGCTAAAGGACCAATAAAGACTGACAGAGTAAATATATTTACCCTTTATTTCCAGATTTAGCACTGTGCGAAAGCTCTACGTTTAGTCATGCAGATGAAAACAAGCTGCAAGTCTCTCATTTTACAGTAGTACTACCATCAAAAAGCTGTACTGTCAAATGGTCTTACTAGCATGCGCTCTCACATGTAGTAGTCTTTTTTTGCTCCATACTACCATTAACTTTCAGTCTGATGCCTTAAAAATCATCTTAGACACTTTTACAGGTGATCCTCAAATCAGTTATTTATACTACTACACTAAGCAATACACCTCAACTGTATTCAAAGCTTGAAGGTTCTGCACCTTATCCATGTGGCCTAATAGATTAGATGTCAGACTTTGGATTACAAGATCGAAGATTCAATTCCTACCACTGTTCACCTCATGAAGCCACAGCATTTCTGGCAGACAGTAGAGGATTAAAACTACAAGCCATTAAGCTACTTCCTGTAGTCTAAAGTTATATTCCCTCATTGGGCGGCACAGTAGTACAGAGGTTAACACTGTCACCTCACAGCAAGAGGTTCGCCTGTCCGTTTCTCGGCTGGGCAGCCTTCTTTGCAGAGTCGGCATGTCCTCCCTGCATTCACGTGGGTTTCCTTTGGGTACTCCGGTTTCCTCCCATATTCAAAGATATGCGTCTGTCTGGAGCGTTTCTCCCTGGACCTCCACCAAAAATAAGCTCTGTCCTAGTCGGACTTTTCCAGTTAACAAATGTTAAATAAATAAAAAATAAATAAACTTCCATTTACCTATCTTGCAACCATAAGCAAACCACCAAACCAATCAGTGTTCCGGGGAAGTTAGGAAAATTGGGCTAGACTCTGCAGGGGTCTTCTGGACAGTATATCTAAAAATTATAACTGTATGAAACTTTTCAGTCCATGCTCTTCAATGTGAAATAATGGCATTCTTAGTGCCAGAGCAGAAAGGCATTTAACTCGCACTAAATTAAATTCCTGTAGGTCCTTCAAAAGCTTAAGTAAAAAAAAAAAAAAAATATATATATATATATATATATATATATATATATATATATATATATCCCCCCAGACTTCTTGCATTGTAGTTGTGTGTCCCCCTACGTTTTCCGCTTAACTTATGATCTACTGCTTCTGTACATATTTTTTACATCCACGTTTATGCTGCATCTCTGAGATCATAAAAAATTCCCACAAATGTATCCATATTTGACATACCACATATTTAGCTCAAGCATCTTTATTCTTGCATGCAACATCAGGATCAAGGTTTATATTCTAACACCATAGTTTACTGCCAAGGTCGAGGACCATTAGGTCTTCAGTAAGATAAGCAAAACTGTTCCGATAGATTTCTAGAGTTTACAAAATTTAGGAAAGAACGAGTCTGGGAAAAGTAAGATCTGTGATGAGAGCTTCTGCTTCCAGGTTAGGGTGCTATGATTTAAGGATGTGAGGATGCCAGTCATGAAAGGACAGGTGTTCTTTAAGAACCACCATCATGTCTGCTTGCTACAGGTGCTATTCTCTCCTTTTGCACTAAGGGTAGAATATTTTCATCACAGCTAGGGATGATTTCCTTCCACTTGGCCTTATTACTTCTCTCATGCTTAAAGCTCATTGCTTGGGGAAGCACATGTTTACCACTGGCACACCCCATCTATTTGTGAAATCTAAGAACATGTCCCTGTCTAACATCTTTCATGTGGATCTGCATAGCTATCCTGCAGAAGTGGCAGAAGTGCGTTTCCCCTTGCTTATGTACCAAATAACCAAGAGGTCATCTGTTATGGCATGCACAGTCTCAAGCTTCCAGACAGACATGAAGTTCTGAATGACTGCCATCTCTTTTATGCTAATGTGCAATGTTCCCTCCCTGGAAGACCAGGCCCTGCACTCTCGGGTCCAAGACTGGTGCACCCCATGCCATATCAGAGTAGTCTGGTCATGGTCTGGTTGTGGGGAGTCTGAAGGGCATGCCCTTGTTTCTTTGGACTTCTATTCACTGTTCAGCTTTCTCTATACTTAGTGCAGGACTGGAATGGTATTCTCCATGGAGTGAGACTGCTAGTTCCAAGTATTTAAGTACCAATAAAATCCCCTTATGTGCTGCCTGGCAAGTGGCACCATAAGAATGGTGTTGCTATGTAGTGCAGAATTCCTAGGAGCTCTCTGCCTATCACCAATAATCGTTCAAGCATGTTCTGAAAGAGGGCAGAAAGACTCCACATCACAATGTCCAAAGAGTAGTTTTCTAGCTCCTGCCAGCTGATATGGGCCTCTACAAAGCCAGACAGCAGTTATTTTACTACATTTTGTATACGTTTCAGACTGGTTTTAGCTAATTTGGCTGTGTAAATCATTTTGGTGAAAACCGCTAAATGAACTATCTGTTCAGCATGTGTGTGTACTTTTAAGTTCAAATGTTCATATTAGGCCAGCACCAGAGCCTTTACAAGCCCAGCTGTGTAACCCAACTCAATTCTGTCCCAGAGTTTCCTGGATGCCTATATGGCACAGTATGTTAGTAAGGAGGTAGCCAAGGGTTATGTGTGTGTGGTGTATGTTAGCTGGGAATAATTTACTTACTGTCGACTTCTGTTCATCACAGAATGGGGGGGGGGGGGCAGAGGTGAATTTGTGATTTCCCACTCAGTGATCAAGGTTTCTTTTGAACAGGGTCAGGGATGAACTCTGCTTCCCATAGATGGGGCAGATTCCATAGTGCAGAAATAATTTGAGACATCTGTTCCTCCATCAGGTTTTATTTATTTTGCACACAAGTTCAGGTCCATGAATCTAGCGTTTCTGGTGGTGTTAGTCTCGCGGATATGCAAGAGATCCATCGGCGCTGGATCCAAGGGCACCTTATATGCTAGACGACCGGAGACGTACCTCCCTGGACTACATGAAAAGAGACATAGAGGAGCTCTCTGATTATGTAGCCCAGGCCGGTATGACCCTGACCAGCATCTTACCCTCACCAAGAATGATGCCACAGTACAAAGACAAAATGATCAGTTTTAACAATTGGCTTAATTACTGGTGTCATTCTAAGGGGATCCAGTGTCTGTCTGCTTGGGATGACATGCTTGACAAGCCACGCTGCTTCGCAAGGGATGGTTTGCACCTGTCACCCCTGGGCTTCCGGATATTGGCCAAGGCTCTTGGCACCATAGTGCCTTTTTTAGGCAAGGCTCAAATGACAAACCTACCTCCCTAGAAAACACAAGTGGAAAAAAACTAAGGGTAATGCTGCTCAATGCCAGAAGTCTAAACCTCAAGATGCACGCCTCAAGCCCTCCTCAGTATGGAGAACATCGATGTCTGTGCAGTGACTGAAACCTGGTTCAAGGCTCCTGAGAGCACCCCAGCACTATCAGGTTTTACCTCATATCATGCTTTTCGGCCCCAAAACTTGGACAGAACCACAAAAGGAGGGGGAGTATCCATTTTCATCAAAGATACCCACACCTCCAGGTTAGTGGCAACGCACGAAGCATTGGAGACTATCCAGGTGCAACTAACCATAGGCAAAACTGCCTTGCAGTTTATAGCGTGCTACAGACCACCCTCTCAAACTCAGGAACCCCACACAGCCTTCCTGAAGACACTGGAGAGTATGAATGTCTCTCCAAATACCATCATTTTGGGAGACTTCAACTACCCAAACATAGACTGGGAACATTACTCAAGCCCCAACACCCTAGCCCAAAGGTTCTTAGAATTCATAAACTCAAATGCAATGGAACAACTAGTCACCATTCCCACAAGAGGAGACAATATACTAGACCTGATCATCACAAACATGGGGACAAAATGCTCCTCACCGGAAGTACATCCCTCTTTGGTAAGATCAGACCATAAATTAATCTCACTGGAAATCCACATCCTGCCCCCACCCCCTGCACAAAAGACCACAGTGAAGAACTTCTCAAAAGCAAACTTCACACTTCTTAAGACTGAAGTGGTATCTTTCATGGCCCCTGGGCCAGTGGAAACCACAACCCACACTGCTGAATCCTTTGCAAATGCCTTCTATGGGCACCTTCAAGAATGCATGGATCATGCAATCCCAAATAAAACCAAGACCCATTCCCCAAGAGGCGGGCGCCCGGTCGGGGGGCCCCCAGCCAAAAACAAACTTTACAACAGAAGGAGGAAGCTACACGACAGAGCAAAATCCCTAAAAGGGAAGGCATCTCTGATCAGTACTAGCAAAAAACTACGATCACTCATAAAATCATCCAATGCCAACTTTGAGAGAAAAATCGCAAATGACACAAAAGACAATCACAAGGCCTTCTTTAGCTATGTTAGAAACCTGGGTGGAAACTCCCAGATATGCTCAGAGTTAGTCCAAAATGACACAAAATACACTGAACCCACTGACATTGCCAACATTCTGGCAGACAGGTTCAGTGCAAATTTCTCCTCCCCCCCAAAAGGAGAAACAACTATCCCAGCAGAGTGTAGCCTCCCAAACATCTCAGATGCCCAGGTGAGAGCCGCCCTCTCTAAAGCTAAAAACACAGCATCAATGGGACAGGATGGTGTCCCGGGCTGTGTGCTACGTGAACTCCAAGAGGAACTAAACCCACACATAAGGCTGCTGTTTAATCTTAGCCTTACCACAGGATACGTACCCAAAGAGTGGCGTACGGCAACAGTGGTCCCACTTCACAAAGGCGGTGCTTCTATGGACCCTGGAAATTACCGCCCCATAAGCTTGACGAGCCTGGTCTGCAAAGCTATGGAGAGGATCATTATGGAACTCATAAACAAAGACATTGGGGACCTACAGACATTGGATCCTACCCAATTTGGCTTTGTCAAGGGCAGATCCTGCCTTTTGAACTTGGTCGACTTTTTGAAACAGTCACTAAGGCCATTGATGAGGGCAAGGCAGTTCACACAGCCTACCTTGACCTTGCAAAGCCTTTGACACAATACCCCACTCGGGCATCATAGACAAACTCACCAGCTTAAATGTAAACCCATATGTCACAAGATGGGTTGCAAACTGGCTCAAGGACAGAACCCACAGGGTCAGAGTTGCTGGAGCTATGTCAGACTCTAAGCCAGTCACAAGCGGTGTCCCACAGGGCTCAGTCCTGGGACCCCTCTTGTTCGGAATTTATTTTTCCGAGGTACAGGCAAACATAGGAGGATTGTGGCTGACAAAGTTCGCAGATGACTGCAAACTGGGCGCCATACTTGATACTCCAGCGGACACAAACATCCTTCAGAGAGGCCTCATAGAAACGGATAATTGGTGCCAGAGCCATGGCCTTAAGCTGAACGCCAGAAAATGTAGTCATACCCTTTGGGAAAAACAAGGTACCGACAAATTACCACATAGGCGGTAATCCATTAAGTACGGAAGAGGTAATCAGGGACCTAGGGACCCAGGTTGACAGTAACCTCTCATTTGACACTCACATTGCCAAAGTGGTTAGGAAGACCTTCTATATTGCCCACCTTATCATGAAGGGTTTCACATCTAGATCAAGAGAGGTCATTGTGCCCCTGTACTCTTCTCTTATCAGGCCAATGATTGAGTACAATGCCCCATTTGGGATGTATCTCACCCGACACCTGCAGCAGTTGGAAAGACCCCAAAAGTTCCTCACCAAGAGGATAAAGGGTCTTAAACATATGTCATATGCTGCCCGACTGAAAAAACTCAAGCTCTATTCAGTCGCATACCGCCTACTCAGAGGTGATCTGTGCCTGACGTACAAGGCCATGTCCAATTCTGAATTAATGGACATGCTCCACCTCAGAAAATCCAAATCCATCAGAGCCACGAGAACAAGTGACTTAAACCTCAACACAGAAATAAATAGAACGTGCTGGAGGAACAGATTCATAACCCGGAGGCTCCCTACACTCTGGAACAGAATCCCAGTCCATGTTAGGCAGAGCCCCTCACTGACTCTATTCAAGAGAAATCTCGACGAGTGGATGGGAGATCGTAGGTTTACCCCGGGGGTCATCTCTGTGTCACTACTAGACAGAGGCATAGTAAACTAAACCCTAAAAGGGCGTAGTATTCTCATCCTAAGGGGTGGTGTAAGCCACATACACTCTGGCTAGGCTTATAAATGCCCTAGGGCAGATAGCCTAGTACGAACCTATGAACCTATAGACATGGACCACCTCTCAGTAACCTGTAGGAGACTGAGAAGACAGGACCTTAAGGTGATCTGTACAGGACAGGGAGTTCATTCCCCAGATTCTCATGGTGAGGAACATTTAAGAGCATTGCAACTACTGTTGAGGGGAGAGGCAGAGATAGCAGCAAGGTTGACCCCAAATGTTGAAGATCATGCTCGCTACTAATTGGTTGAGGGACTACTCATGTGAAATCAGGTGCGATCTGCTGAATCTGCCTGCCAGATCATTGGTTTTCCCTGGGATAAAAGTTCAATTAGAAGACAGTCTGAAGATATCACTCACTCACACTCATGGCCTCACTGCACAATGGGTAAGAACAGGTTCCGCCTTGCTTGTTGATGTTCCAGACAACAGACATGTCGGTGTGTACTGCAACAGTCCCCAAGGGGTGAATGTCCTGAAAGGCTTGCAATGTTTGTAAGACTGCTTTCATCTCTAGAACACTGATATGCAACTTGGTCTTGGACGGGCACTGCTTGCCTTGGATCATCTTCCCATTGTAATGCCGCCCCCACCCGAACTGGGAAGTGCCTGTGGTCATGGCTATAGAAGGGTTGTTCAAAAATGGTCTGCCTAGAATAACTGACTGTATCCATCAATTGATGTGACGTCTGCAAATGGGAGTCAATCTGATGCGAAGGGACAAGTGGCGAGAAAGAATGGACCACTGTGTGGCTAATGTCCACTATAGAACCCGCATGAAAAAATCTGGCTAGGGCTGAGACAGACTGGACCACTGTGTTGCTACGTGAACACGCATGAAAAATCTGGCTAGGGAAACAGAACAGCTGCAGACATGGACCTTAGGGTCTGCAGGATCAAATGGATCCATGGGGGACTGTCAAACTAATAATTGCTGTGCCTGATCCCACAGAATCCTGTGTATCTACGAATTCTAGGTTCTGAACCAAAGTAAGGTTGGACTTGCTCATATTTATGGTGATGCCCAGGGATTGTGACAACTGGATTAAGTAGTTCCTGGCTTGGATTAGTGGATGCCTCGTGGGAGTGGTAAGGAGCCAATCATCTAAATATGAAAACACTTAGAATCCCTTGAGCCTCAAGTGAGCTGCTACCAGTGCCATGCATTTGGTGAACACCTGGGGGGCTACGATGAGCCCAAAGGGCAGTGTTTTGAATTGGTAGTGATTGGCTCCCAGACAGAAGCGCAGATACCTCCTGGACGGCCTGTCTATTTTGATGCAATAAGTATGTGTCCTTGAGATCTACTGAGCACATCCAGTCATTCTTGTGCACTAGTGGCAGAATGGACTGAACCGTAACCATTCGAAACCTCGACTTATATACATTTTCATTCAACTTGCTCAAATCCAAAATGGGTCTTGGGTCCCTTTGTCTTTTTTGGCACCAAAAAGAAGTGGGAGTAGGTTACGAATCCTCTCTGTACAGCTGGGACCTCCTGGATGACTCTTTTTGGAACAGTTGTTGAATTTCCTGTGCTATCTGTTCCTATTGCCTGGGTGGCATGTTGGGAAGGCTTTTGAAGGTTGGAGGTAGCAGGGAAAAGGGAATGTAGTAACCTCTGGATATTATGCTTAGCACCCAATGGTTTTGATTCAACTGGGTCCAGGCTTCGGGGTACAAAGCTAGTCGGCCCCAGACTGCCTCCAGAGACTGACAGTTGGGGAGAAAGTACAGTTGTGTACACTTGCCATAATTGTAGATGTTCGAGTGTATTCACTGTTGCAGTCATCACACTTGGGTTATCCTGCCAGGGGTAGCCTTCAGTCGGCCCGAATACCAGAAGCTTAGTATTTCTGCATCAGTTTCTGCCGCTTCAAGACTGATGTCAGGTAGTCAGGGGTATAAAACCAGGCAGCAGACACAATTACATCAGTTTTTCTTGCCCCAAATGTCAGGAGCCCCCAAATAGGGAGATAAGTTACGGTGGTAAAACACCACCAGTAAAAAGTAAATACCAATATCCCTGTAAGGAGTGAGTAAGAGAAAGAGAGAGAGAGACAAGGGAGCTGGAGGGTGGGAAACCAGGACTGCAACAGTGAATACGCATCAACATCTACATTTATGGTAAGTATACACAAAGTACAGTTTTGTACATACCATAAATGTAGATGTTCAAGTGTTCACACTGCTGCAGTCATCACACTTGGGTTATCTGTCGTCAGGCGGTCCCGCAGTCGGCCCGAGTTCCAAAGTCTTGGTCTGGCATCGGTTGCTGTCGCTTCTTCCCTGACGTCAGTGCGAAAGGGGTATAAAAGAGGCAGCCAACGCCATTTTCTTCAGTTTTTCTTGCCCCAGATATCAGGTGCCCTCAAATAGGAAGGCAATACATAATCCTAAGTAAATTACAGAAGTAGAAAACAATAGCTACAGCTGTAAGCAAATACACCATATAGAAATACATCTTAGAGATTGTATAAACAGGGAGCTATAGATAAAACCCAGGTAAGAAGAGGGGAAGGTGGGAGGGTAACCTGGACTGTAGCAGTGTGAACACTCTAACATCTACATTTATGGTATGTACAAAACTGTACTATGTTCATCGTGTTACACTGCTGCAGTCATCACACTTGGGTTGAATCCCAAAGCTAAGGCTGGGCGGTTGGTACTAAACAGGGTTTGGAGAAGCTAGTAGGCCCTGCAAAACTGCAGTGGCAAAGCCAGCTCTGGTTTTTGAGTATAGAGGTAAGTGGTAGTGCTTGGTGAAGGTGAGCACTGAACTCCAAGTTGCAGCTTCCAAAATATCCTTGGTTGGTACCCCTCTGAGGAAGGCTGCCGATTGTTGCTGTAGCCCTGGTGGAATGAGGCCTAATGTTACCAGGTACAGGTTTCCCATGGTGTGTGTAGCAGAAACGGATGCAATGCCCTATCCATTTTGAAATGGTCTGTTTTGATATAGGCTTTCCTTGAGATCCTGCAGCATAGGATACAAAGAGCTGATCAGATTTTCTGAAAACCGTTGTTTTATCCAAGTAGAAACGTAAATGCCTGTGAATGTCCAAAGAGTGTAGGAGCCTTTCCCCTTTATTCTGGGGGTTTGGATAAAAGGTGGGTAAATGAATGGTTTGGTTTAGAGCCACACTGGATACTACCTTTGGCATAAAGGAAGGGTTAGTTCGTAAAGAGACTCTGTCTTGATGAAAAATGATGAAAGGCTCCACTGCCATTAGGGCCTGTAACTCTGAGACTCTTCGTGCTGAAGTTATTGCTATCAGCAGGGCAGTTTTCCATGATAAAAATTGTAAATCAGCTGAAAAGGCTGGCTCGAAGGGCGGTAGTGTAAGTTTCTCCAAAACAAAATTGAGGTCCCAAGTTGGTGCTCTTCGGGGCGGTCTCATGTTCTTAGCCCCTCTGAGGTACTGTCTTAATAATGGATGTGAAAAAAATAGGAGGATCTGTGTTGTAATGAGCTGAAATAGCTGAAGCGTGGATCTTTATAGATGAAAAGGAAAGGCCTTTGTGCAACATCTCAGTTAAATATTGCAGAATCTGAGGAATATTTGGGACAAGAGGATTTTGGCCTTTAGCCTGGTTCCAGGCGCAGAATCTTTTCCATTTGTCTAAGTAGGTTTTCCTGGTGCTGGGTCTCCTGGCCTCCAGGATGACATCCATAACAGCTGTAGACAGAAGTGCTGACTGGTTGCTTAGATAATCTGCCATGCAGCCAGATTTAAAGTCTTGAGCTGGCTGTGTAGAATCTGATTGTTTTGCGGAGTCTGCAGGTGAGGAATATGAGGTAAAATCCATGGTGGGCCTTGAGCCATGTTCCTTAATACTGGATACCAGTGTTGGCGTGGCCAGTCTGGAGCAATGAGTATCATTTGTGGCCTCTCTAATCTGGCTTTTAGCAGCACCTTTGCCAGAAGAGGCAGTGGAGGAAAGGTATACACTGTTAGTGTTTTCCAACTGAATGAAAGGGCGTCCACTTTCCAAGCTAGTGTGTGGTATATGTCCTTGTGCAAAACTTTTGCAGTTGGTAGTTTTGGGGGGAGGCAAACAGATCTGTGTCTGGGCTCCCCCATTTTTGGGTTATCATTGTGAATACTTGTGGGTCTAGTTTCCACTCATGAGGATCCATGATATTTCTGCTTAGTTTGTCTGCCAATGTATTTTTCTTTCCTGGCAGGAATTGTGCTTGTAGTTGAACTTGGTAGGTCAGTGCTGTGTTCCACAAGGTCATTGGCTTGCCTGCATAGGTGGTAGAAATGTGTGCCCCCTTGTTTATGTACCACATCACTGAGGTGTTGTCCATCTTTATTAGAAGTTGTCCTGGATGCAGGAGGTCCTTGAAAGCTGTTAGGGCATTTTGTACATCTAGCATCTCTTTTTGATTGATGTGGAGATGCATTTGATCTGCAGACCATTTGCCCTGAATACACTGTCCTGCCATGTGTGCTCCCCAGGCATAACCCAATGCATCTGTTGTCATTGTTTGCCTGGCTGTGGGCAAGGTGAAAGGCTGACCCTTGTTGAGGTGACATGCCTGAGCCCACCATAGAAACTCCTGTTGAAGGCAGGGAATTAGTGGCACTATTGTTTCCAAGCTGTGGCTGTGTTGAGTCCATACGCTTTTCAGGTACCATTGTAATTTCCTCATATGCAGTTTTGCATATGGTATTAGTAAGTATGCAAGATGCCATGAATCCCAAGGCCTGCAGAATTTTTCTTGCAGGGAGTTGGGTCTTTGTTGCCATCATTTTGAAGTATTGAGTCAGTTGTCCTTGCTTGTCTGACGTGAGATAAGCCATCTGGGCCGTTGTATTTAAGCTGGCACCCAGGAATATTATGTCTTGTGAGGGCACTAGTTTTGACTTCTTTTCGTTTACTGTGTACCCTAGGCAACTTAGTATGTTTTTTACAAATGCCAGATGTTTTAAAAGAATGTCCTTGCTGTCTGCTTGAATAAGGCAGTCGTCCAGGTATGGATATATTTGGATTCCTCTTTGTCTGCAGTATGCAATTACTGGTGCCAGGCATTTTGTGAAGACCCTGGGCGCAGTAGATGAGCCAAAGGGCAGTGCAGAGAATTGGTAATGAGTTGTACCTGCTATAAATCGGAAGTATCTTCTGCAATTTTTGTCTGATAGGGACATGCAGGTATGCCTCCTTGAGGTCCCACGTTACTAGCCAAGCCTTCTTGCCCAGCATGGAAAGAAGTTGCTGTAGTGTGAGCATCTTGAATTTGGGTACTTCCAGGTATGTGTTTAGAATTGAAAGGTCCAGAGTGGGTCTCCAGGCTTTGTCCTTTCAAGGAACCAGAAAGAGTCTTGAGTAAAATCCTTGTCCTTGCTCCTGTGTAGGAACCTGTTGAATGGCTCTCATGTCCATGAGTGCTGTAATTTGTCTTTGAGCCTCTGCCCGTTGATTTGATGGCAGGTCTGGCATTCCTTTTATCCTTGGTAAAGTGTGAAAGTGGAACCTGTATCCTTGAGTTACAATATTTAGAACCCATTTGTCTTTTGTGATGATGTGCCAATTGTCTGCAAAAAGTGCAAGTTTTCCTCCCAAGGGAGCTGCCAAGAATGATTTGCTTGGCAGTCTGAGGGGTAAGTCATTGTGATTGTCTTCTGATAGTTTGAGACCTGTCATCTCCTCCTTTCTGGGTTGTGGCACCCCATTGTCGTGGCTTGTAAGAGCCTTGTGGCTGACCTCTGCCCCTTGGGCATCTGCATTTGCCCCTCTGTGTTCTGTCAGAAGTTGGAAAGGACCAGTTTTTGGTTGGCCAATTTCTGCTGAAACAAGGGGGTTGAACCTGTAAAAAATCCTTGACCGTCTGCATAGATTTTGCCTTATCCTCCATTTTCTTTAAAACCTCTTCTGCTTTCACACCAAATAAAACATCCTGCTGTAAGGGTGCATCCAATAACTTTGCTTTAACATGATCAGGTAAATTTTGTTCTTTTAACCAAGCATGCCTACGAATGACAGACCCTGTTACAGCTGCTCTGCAAGAGGCTTCCAATGAATCAAATCCACATTGCAAAGTATGTTTTCCCACTTGTTCTGCTGCATGCAACAAATCTTGCATTTCCTTGTAATCAGGCTGCTCTGTATGTGTGCTCATTTTTTGTTTTAATTGAGACATCAAATATTGTTGATATTTCAGCATGTGAAACTGGCAATTTAAGGCCCTCATAGCTAGAGTAGCTGAGGTATATACTTTCCTTTCCCCATCTGTCTAGTGCTCTAGAATCCCTTTCAGACGGTACAGGATTTTTGGCAATAGAGGCCTTAACCCCTTTGGGACCCTGGGAAATTGTTTCTGGGTCAGCAACAGGGCTTTTATATAGGAATTTATGTGAGTCAGGGACTCTGTAGTATCTGTCTGGTTTGGCTGGTGCAGGAGGTAATGAATCTGGGTTAAGGCTAGATTCTGAATAAACATCATCCATAATGTCTAACACAAGTGGAATAGCAAGGGGTCTGTGCTGGGGTAGTAAGAGGAACTCTCGGAGCCTTTTCTTAGAATCAGAGTAATCCTGGCCTTCCCAGTGGAAATGTTCCCCCATGGTATGTAAAGTTTCCCCAAAAGAGTAGTCTTCTGGGGGAGATGCTGAAGGAATAGATTCTTCAGCATCAGAGTCTTCATAAGGGGGAAAAGAGTACTCCTGTTCCTCAGAAGAATCTGAGGTAATGGAAACCTGGTCAGAGGAAGCGTAGTCCTCCTCCTGTCTAGGCCTTTTGTCAGGTGGGGGATGGGAACCCCTGATTAGGGTAATTAAGTCTTCGGCCATCTTAAGCATCTGTTTCTTAGGCATGGGGCCTTGCACTGGAGACTGCTGTACAGGCTTCCTTACTTTTAATAGAATTTTCAGTTTTGCAAAGGATTTAATAGTAAGTGTAGTCAGTCTGAAGACACCTTCAGCAACTGACGGCCTTTCAACTGCACCGGAATCACCTTCAGCCATGGAGTCAGAAGGGCCTAAAGATAAAGGCTCTGGAGGACCTGCAATCTCCGCTTGGGAGTCGGATGCAGGCTGGGGTTCTAAATCAGCGGTCGTCAGGGGCTGAAAACCGGAGAACCGGTGACTGGCCTAGCAGAGGCCTCGGTGACTGGCCTAGCAGAGGCCTCGGTGTTTGGTTTGGGTCACGGCTGCCTGTCCTTATCTTTGCGCTTTTTATGCATCCCGGTCGTCGGTTGCTCCGACGGCATGGTATAATTAAATTTTCTACCAAAAAAATGTCAGGCGAAATCAAACCAATGTTTAATAGTTCGTTTGTTAAACCTAACACAAAACTGACAACCTGCGATGTCGTGGTCTGGGGCCTAGGCAAGGGATACAATAAGAATGAAAGTCCTTATGAGGTATTTGCTTCCCACAAGAAATGCATTTATTAACTTTTTCTGACATCGGACTGAGACAAGAAAAGGTTCCCCAATGGGGTACTTAGCTTTATTGAAGACTTCGGTCTGAAATTCGATTTGAAAATCTCATGAGTCGGCCGACCGGCACTTGCGAACTGCTTCTGCTTCGGGCACCGCGTGGCAAGAAAGACTGAAGAAAATGGCGTCAGCTGCCTCTTTTATACCCCTGTCGCACTGACGTCAGGGAAGAAGCGACAGCAACCGACGCCGGACCAAGACTTTGGAACTCGGGCCGACTGCGGGACCGCCTGACGGCAGATAACCCAAGTGTGATGACTGCAGCAGTGTAACACGATGAACATCTGCACTATGTTCTTTGTGTTTCACTGTTGCAGTCATCACACTTGGGTTGATTCCCAAAGCTGAAGAATGGGTGGAGGCAGTCAAGAAGAGTTGGGGCTGGCTAGTATGCCCTGCAGGACTGCTGCTGCAAAGCCTGCCCTGGATTTGGAGAAAATAGGCAGTTGGTGATGCTTGGTGAAGGTATGAACAGAACTCCAAGTAGCAGCTTCCAGAATGTCCCTGGTAGGGACCCCTCTGAGAAAGGCTGTAGAGGTTGAAGTTGCTGTAGTGGAATGCATTCTGACCCCCAGAGGGGGTGGCTTCCCATGGTGTTTGTAACAGAAATGGATGCAGTGTGCTATCCATTTGGAGAAGATTTGTTTTGATATGGCCCTGCCCTGTGCCCCAGGTGCAAAGCTGACTAGTAACTGGTCAGATTTCCTGAAGGGCTTAGTCCTATCAAGGTAGAATCTGAGCTGTCTGTGCACGTCTATAGAGTGCAGGATCCTTTCCCCCTTATTTTGAGGATTAGGGAAAAAGGTGGGCAAATGGATACATTGGTTGAGAGCCACAATGGATACCACACTTGAGGCATAAAAGTAGGGTTAGTCCTGAGGTAGACCCGGTCAGCATGAAAAATAAAGTTATGTCTTACCATAATGTTCCATCTGTATTGTTGATCCTCGTTCAGTCATTATGTGTGGGTATCGGTTCCGACCTCAGAACCAAGCCGGCCATCTTCCAAGCTCACGTCAGCTACAAACTCTCGAGCTAAAACTCTTACCCAGAATTCCCCTCTCCCTGTTACCTCAGATGGAGTTTGCAAGTCAAAAGAAAGTAGAGGCTACCTCTGGTCAAATGACCTAATAGAACCGGATGGTGAGATCCACTAGAAGCCACAGGAGGGGGAAGGAGGGAGGGTCGTAATGACTGAACGAGGATCAACAATACAGATGGAACGTTAGGGTAAGACACAACTTTATCTGATATTGCTAATCCTCGTTCATTCCTTACGTGTGGGACAGAGACCCCAGCTACCTTTATTCCTGGGAGACTCTCATGGAAGGACATTCCTGAGCACCATAGAACCAAAATAAGCTCTTCCCCTGGAAGCCAAATCCAATTTGCAATGATTGATGAAGATATGAGTAGCAGCCCAAGTTGCAGCTGCACAAATGTCATGTCAAGAGGCTCTGGCATGGAAAGCAGCAGAAGTTGCCACCGACCTTGTAGAATGAGCCTTTACGGTAGTAGGTAAGGAATTATTACGTTGTCTATAAATGAAGGTCATGCAGTCTTTCAACCATTTAGCCAATGTGACCTTAGCAATAGCACATCCTTATCTAGGTCCAGAACAGACCAAAAATAACTGGTCTGATTTACAAAAGGCCTTAATCCTGTTTAAGTAGAAGCAAATTTACCTGTGAATATCTATGGTATGTAGGCAATACTCTCCTTTGTTTGAATGGCTGGGGAAGAAAACTGGCAATTCAATGGTTTGATTAATGGACATTTCAAAGATCACTTTTGGCAGAAAGGAAGGATTAGTTCTCAATGACACTATCTCTAAGAAAAATCAAATATGGACTCTTGATGCATAAGGCCTGAAGCTCACAGATGCGTTTGGCAGAAGTAAGGGCGACCAAAAACAAGGTTTTCCATGACAAATATTTGAGGTCGCAAGAAGAAGCTGGTTCGAAAGGTGGCATTGTCAAAGCTTGTAGGATTAATGACAGGTCCCATGGTTGAGTAGGTTCTCTAAAAGGGGATTTTAGATGATTCACGCCTTTTATGAAAATCTTGCATAATTTGTGTGACATAAGAGAGGAGTCTTGGACACCATCATGAAAATTAGATATTGCAGCCAAATGAACTCTAATGGTAGAGGCAGATAGACCGGATTGAAATAGGGTAGCTAGATACTCCAGTACTATCAACACTAGTGCTGAAAAAGGATCTACCTGTTTTTCTTTCAGCCAAAAGGTAAATCTTTTCCACTTGCTGTATGTAATTCTGGTGGAAGACTTATGAGATGCAATAAGAATGTCACATACTGACAAAGAAAGATCATTCTGCCTGGCAATCAAGGGAATTGGAGGAGCCAAGATGTGAGCTTCAAGCTGTTCAAGTTGAGGTGAAACAGATTCTGTGGATGGGAGCTCGGGGTTGGATGGAGAAACCACGGTTGATTTAGCAGCTGAGGCCAAAGGAAGGGGAACCAAATCTGACGAGGCCAATATGGTGCTATGAGGATTACTTTGCTCTTCAACCAGCGGGCTTTCTTCAGAAACTGGGAAATGAGGGGGAGAGGTGGAAATGCATAAAGTAGACCAGAGGGCCAATTGTGGACTAGAGCGTCCCTGGGTGACTGTCCCAGAGGGGGAATTGGGGTGAAAAAGTTGCTGCATTTGTAGTTGGTTGGGGACGCAAAGAGGTCGCAGCAAGGAAGACCCCAGCGGTTGAAAATCTCTGCCGCTATCAAGGGATTCAGGGACCACTCGTGAGGTTGTAGTATATACCTGCTGAGTCTGTCTGCTATCACGTTGGAACTCCCGGGAATGTGCGTTGCTAGAAAAAAACAGTTGGTAGCCATCGCCCAATGCCATATCCTCATGGCCTCTGGACAAAGTGGGTAAGATTTGGTTCCACCCTGTTTGTTGATGTACCAGACCACTGCCATGTTGTCTGATTGTATCGCAATAGTCCCAGACGGCAGCAGAGTATGGAATGCTTGCAACGCCAGAAGCACCGCCCCCAGCTCTAGAACATTTATATGCAGATGGGCCTCCATTTCGGACTAAGTACCTTGGACTGTCTGTCCCTGGCACAGCCCCCCAACCCCATCAGGGAGGTGTCCATGGTCAGTGTAGCCTTGGGCTGTTGGGGGGAGAAGGGGTGAGACCATTTTGACAGGTTGTGGGCCATCCACCAATTTAAATCCTGTTTGCACCTGTGAGTTACCCGAATCTTGGTTGAAACAGGGTACTGAAAGAGATACCATTGGATGAGCAGTAGCCAATGTAGAAGCCACATGTGAAACCTGGCCTGAGGGACAATGGTGTTGGAGGCTGCCATGGAACCCAACAACTGTAGAACAGAGTGAGCTGTGGATTTTTCCCTTGAAAGGATTGGGATCAGTTGGCTTTATCCTTAGAATTCTGTGCTCCGGAATGGATGTCCTGCAATTCTTTGTATTCAAGATGACCCCTATAAATTCTGTGGACTGAGATGGGGTAAGATTGGATTTTTGCCAGTTTATGGTTATGCCTAGCCTTTCTGCAGAGAGGAGAGAGTATGCCAGGGCTTCTTTCAATAGATATCTGGTGGGGCGGAGATGAGCTAGTCGTCTAGGTATGGAAACACCTGGAATCCTTGCAGTCGCAAGTGAGCTGTGACGACTGCCAAGCACTCTGTGAACACTCTGGGGGCTGTAGAGAATCCGAAGGGCAGTACTCTGAACTGGTAGTGACTAGCTCCCGCACAGAAGCAAAGGAATCTTCTTGATAGTCTGTCCACTTTTATGTGGTAGTACGCATCTTGAAGATCTATCGAGCACATTCAATTGTCTTTTTTCAAAAGCAGAAGGATAGACTGTATTGTGACCAACCAGAATTTTTGTACTTTTACAAACTTGTTCAATACACTGAGAACCAAAATTGGTCTCCAGTCCCCGGTTTTCTTTGGCACCAAAAATAGTCTTGAGTAGAATCCAGATCCCATCTGGTCTGGAGGGACTATTTGGATGACTCTTTCTTAGCAGTTTTGAAATCTCTAATGCTGCTTCTTCCCTTTCACTGGGTGGAACGTCGGGTAAGTTTCACTGGGTGGAACGTCGGGTAAGTTTGTTGGGACAAAGGTCGAAGGGAATATGATAACCTCTGGTTATTATCCTTTGTACCCAAGAATATGTGGTGATGGTTAGCCAAGCAGAAGGGTACAAAGAGAAACTACCCCCAACCACTTCCAGAGGAAAGCAGTTGGGCCGCTCTTCAGGAGCGCTGGTAGGATTGGCCAGGGAGAGAGTCCCTGGAACCCTGGTTACGCAGTCCCCCTCTGCCCCGAAAAGGGAGTCTTCCCTGTGAGTTTCCCCCTCTGCCTCTAGGGGAGAAAGTACAGTTTTTTACCTACCATAAATGTAGATGTTAGAGTGCTAATACAGCTGCAGTAATCACAGATGGGTTCTCTGCCATCAGGCGGGTCCCCGGTCAGCCGAATTCCAAAGTCTAGGTCCGGCGTCGGTTGTTGTCGCTTTCTCTCCTGACGTCAGTGAGGCCGGAGTATATAAGACACTGCCGACGCCATGTTCTTCAGTCTTTCTTGCCCCAGATGTCAGGTGCCCCCAGAAGGAAGGCAATACATAAATTATATTTATATATATATATATATATATATATATATATATATATATATATATATATATATATATATATATACATGCAATGCAATATAATCCATAATCAGTAGTTGCAAGCAAATAAACCATAGAAGGATAACCCAGTCAGGTTGTATGAAGAGGGGGGTTAGGCCCCATGCCTTTACCAAGTGGGGAAGGAGGGAGGGTAACCTGTACTGCAGCTGTATTAGCACTCGAACATCTACATTTATGGGAGGTACAAAACTGTACTATGTTCATCGTGCATACAGCTGCAGTAATCACAGATGGGTAGAGTCCCAAAGCTACGCACAGGGTGGTAGGTACTAGGTGGAACTGGGATGAGCCAGAATGCCCTGCAACACAGCAGTGGCAAAGCCTGCTCTAGTTTTGGAATATAAAGGCAGGTGATAGTGTTTTGTGAAGGTATGTACAGAACTCCAAGTGGCTGCCTCCAAAATATCTTTGGTAGGAACTCCTCTGAGGAAGGCTGTAGAGGTAGCTGTGGCCCTGGTGGAGTGGGATCTGATGCCTGTGGGAACAGATTTCCCATGATATGAATAACAAAACCGTATGCAGTGGCCTATCCACTTTGAAATTGTCTGCTTGGTAACTGGCTTCCCTTGGGCCCCTACAGCATAGGACACAAAAAGTTGTTCTGATTTCCTGAAGGACTTTGTTCTGTCCAAATAATAACGTAGCTGCCTATGGATGTCTAAGGAGTGTAGCAGCCTTTCCCCTTTGTTTTGAGGATTGGGGTAAAAGGTAGGTAAGTGTATGGCTTGGTTTAAAGCTACCCTGGATACCACTTTAAGCATAAATGACGGGTTGGTACGAAGGGAAACCCTGTCTTGATGGAAGATGAGAAAGGGCTGCACCGCCATGAGGGCCTGTAGTTCAGAAACCCTACGAGCTGAAGTGATGGCCAGAAGGAAGGCTGTTTTCCAGGACAAATATTTCAAATCTGTTGAGGCAGCTGGTTCAAAAGGAGGCAATGTTAATTTTTCTAGAATGTAATTAAGATCCCAGGCTGGTATTGGTTGTTTCCTTGGTGGTCTTATATTCTTAGCCCCTCTGAGGAACTGTCGTAAGAGTGGGTGAGAAAATAAGGGAGGATCCGTGTTGAATTCTGCAGAAATGGCTGAGGCATGGATTTTTATGGAGGAAAATGAGAGTCCACTGTTCAGCAGCTCAGCTAGATACTGTAATACCCGAGGCAAATTCAGTTTTCTAGGGTCCTGGCCTTTTTTCTCTTTCCAAGAGCAAAACCGTTTCCATTTTGCAGAGTAAGCCTTTCTAGTAGGTGGCCTTCTGGCCTCCAAAATGACATTCTGCACCTCCTTGGAGAGTAGGGTCTGTTGTGGTGTTAAGGAATTTTCCATGCAGCGAGATTGAGTGTTTTCAGCTGACTGTGAAGAGTTTTGTAGCTGTGCTGAGTCAGCAGAAGAGGCATTAGAGGTAGGGACCAGGGAGGAGTATGTGTTAGGCTCCTCAGGAGCGGATACCAGTGTTGCCTTGGCCAATCTGGAGCAATCAGTATCATCTTCGGTCTGTCCGCTCTTGTTTTCAGGAGCACCTTGGGCAGTAGAGGCAGAGGTGGGAAAGCGTAAACTGTCCATGCTGTCCAACTGAATGAAAGGGCGTCCACTCTCCAGGCCTTTGGATGAAAGGTCCTCGAACAAAACTTTTCCAATTGATGGTTCCTGTGGGAGGCAAAAAGATCTATGTCTGGCCTCCCCCACGCTTGGATTATCTCTGTAAACACCTGAGGATGCAACTTCCATTCATGTGGATCTGTCATATTTCTGCTTAGATTGTCTGCCAGTGTGTTTTCCAATCCTGGCAAGTACTGTGCTTGAAGTTCAATTTGCCATTCCAGAGCCAAGTTCCAAAGAGTCATGGCTAGTCTGCACAAGTGGTATGAATGTGTTCCTCCTTGTTTGTTTATGCACCACATTACTGTGGTGTTGTCTGTTCTTATCAGTAATTGTCATGGATGCAGGAGGTCCTTGAAAGCTGTAATTGCATTTATTACTGCTAGCATTTCTTTTTGATTGATGTGAAGGTGCTTTTCCTTTTGGGACCATTTGCCCTGAATGCACCTGTCTGTCATGTGCGCCCCCCCCAGGCGTAATTTGAGGCGTCTGTTGTGATGACTTGATTTGCTTGAGGCTTGCAGAATGGAAGACCTGTGTTTGCTTGACATGCTTGGGCCCAGCACAGAAATTCCTTTTGCAAACATGGAATTATTGGTATTATTGTTTCCAAACTGTGACTGTGTTGAGACCATAGGTTTTTTTAGGTACCATTGAAGTTTCCTCATATGCAACTTTGCACATGGGATTAAAAGAATGCAAGATGCCATGAAGCCCAGAGCCTGCAGGATTTTCCTTGCAGTAAGCCTGGTACATTTTGCTAGTATTTTGAAGTACTGAGTTAGTTGCCCCTGTTTTTCTCGCATAAGGTAGGCCATCTGGGTGTTTGTGTCCAAGTTGGCACCCAAGAAGGTTATTTTCTGAGATGGTGTTAGCCTGGATTTCTCTTTGTTGATTGTGCATCCCAGAGAATGCAGTAACCGTGTTACATAGGCCAGATGTTTCAGAAGTATGTGCTTGCTGTCCGCTTGGATCAGGCAGTCATCCAAATAAGGGTAAATTTGTATCCCTTGAAGTCTGCAGTAGGCAATCACTGATGCCAGGCATTTTGTGAATACTCTGGGCACAGTAGATAAGCCAAAGGGCAATGCAGAGAATTGATAGTGGATTGAACCTGCAAAAAATCTGAGGTATCTTCTGCAGCTTTGTCTGATTGGGACATGCAGGTATGCCTCCTTGAGGTCCAATGTTACCAGCCAAAACTCCTTGCCCAGCATGGGAAGAAGCTGCTGTAATGTGAGCATCTTGAATTTTGGTACAGTAAAATGTGTTTAGGATGGATAAGTCCAAAATGGGTCTCCAGTCAGTTCCTTTCCTTGGTACCAGAAAAAGTCTGGAATAAAAACCTTAACCTTGTTCGTGAGTAGGTACCTCTTGAATAGCTCTCATGCCTATGAGCTTTGAAATTTGTAGTTGTGCCTCTGCCCTTTGATTGTGTGGCAGGTTTGGCATGCCTCTCATTTTTGGAAGAGTGTGGAATTGAAATTTGTAGCCTCTGTTTATAACGTCCAGGATCCATTTGTCTGTTGTGACAATATGCCAATTTCTTGCAAATAATGCCAGCTTTCCTCCCAAAGGTGCTGCCAGCTGAGACTTGCTTGGCATGGAAATGAGGGAGTCATTGGGTTTGCTTCCTGTATTGTTGTGCACTCTCTTCGCCACCTCTTGGTGCTGGAGTTTGCCATTGTCGGCCTCTATATGATCCTTGTGATTGCCCTCTGCCCCTTGTGCGTCTGTATCTACCTCTTTGGGGCTTGTCATTGGCTGGAAAGGACCAGTTTTTTTGAAGGCCAATTTTTGCTAAAACGTGGTGGTTGTACCTGTAGAAAAGCTTTGACAGTTTGCATAGATTTGGCTTTTTCTTCCATTTTCCGTAATATCTCCTCAGCATTAGTACCAAACAGCACATCCTTTTGTAAAGGAGCATCTAGCAGTTTAGCTTTCACATGATCAGGCAAGCTTTGTTCCCTAAGCCAGGCATGTCTACGAATGACTGATCCTGTAGCAGCAGCTCTACTTGAAGCCTCTAGGGCATCATAGCCACATTGTAAGGTGTGTTTACCCACTTGCTCTGCACTATGCATCATATCCTGCAACTCCTTCAAATCTGGTTGTTCAGGTTGAGACATTTTATTCCTTAATTGTGATAACAGGAACTGTTGATATTTAAGCATATGAAACTGACAATTTAAGGCCCTCATGGCTAGGGTGGCCGAGGTATATACCTTTTTTCCCCACCTTTCTAAGGATCTTGATTCTCTTTCGGCAGGAAGTGGATTCTTGGCAGTAGAGGCCTTCAATCCCTTGGGGCCTTGAGAAATGGTTTCAGGGTCAGCATTATGGCTTTTGTAGAGAAATTGGTGAGAGTTAGGAACTCTGTAGTACCTATCAGGTTTGACTGGTGCAGGAGGCAGGGAATCCGGGTTAAGGCAAGCCTCCGAATAAACATCATCAAGTATGTCCAAAACAGGAGGTATCGCCAGAGGTCTGTGTTGAGGTAACAAAAGAAATTCCCCTAAGTCTTTTCTTGGAATTGGAAAAGTCTTGGCCTTCCCAATGGAAGTGTTCAAGGTTTCCCCAAAGGAAAAATCCTCAGGAGGAGATACAGAAGGAATGGACTGCTCTGCATCCAAATCTTCAAAAGGGGAGTAAGAGTGTTCCTCTACATCAGAATGTTCTGATAAAATGGAGCCCTGATCAGAAGAGGGAGAATCTTCCTCCACTCTGGGTCTCTTGTCTGGAGGGGGCTGAGAACCCCTGATAAGAGTAATTAAATCCTCAGCCATTTTAAGCATCTGTTTTTTAGGCATGGGGCCTGGAGAAGGACCCTGTGCAATAGGCCTCTTGGGATGCCTGGCTGATTTGGATTTAGTAAAGGCCTTAATAGAAAAGGAAGATGAGGGTCTAAAGACACTATGGGTGGAAGTGGACCTGTCCACATTAGGAGGCTCAACATTCGTAATGGCTTCGGTGGTTGTAGTCTGGGAAAGGGCTGAGGTACCTGCGGTCTCGGGTACAGAGGACACCGCCAAAGGAGTGTCGTCGGTAGTCAGGGACTGCAAAGGCATCCCGCTGAGAACCGGACCACGTGTAGCCGGTTTTGGCGTGGTGTCGGTGGGGACCGTGGACCTTGCGTGTCGGTCCTTGTCCTTGCGTTTTTTGGACAAAACGGTAGTCGGAGTCTCCGACGACATTTTATAATCAAATTCTTTACCAAAAAAGTGCTGGGCGAACTCCGCCCGACGCTTAATAGTGCGTTTATTGAAAGTAGCGCAAAAGCGACAGCCCGAGACGTCGTGGTCTGGGCCTAAACAAGGTATGCAGAGGGAATGGAAATCCTTATGCGGTATTTGCTTCCCACAAGAAATACAATTATTAACTTTTTCTGACATCGGTCTGAGGCAAAAAAAGTTTCCCCAACGGGGTACTTGGCTTTAATGAAGACTTCGGTTTCCAATTTTTCGTAATTCAGGAGCTGGCCGACCGGCACTTGCGAACTGCTTCTGCTTCGGGCACCGCGCGGCAAAAAAGACTGAAGAACATGGCGTCGGCTGTGTCTTATATACTCCGGCCTCAATGACGTCAGGAGAGAAAGCGACAACCGACGCCGGACCTAGACTTTGGAATTCGGCCGACTGGGGACCCGCCTGACGGCAGAGGACCCATCTGTGATTACTGCAGCTGTATGCACGATGAACATCTCTGCCTGTGTGTGTCACGGAAAGGACCCTGAGACTTTTTGTACCATATCTTCCCACTCTTCTGGTTTCTGGAGAAAGCCCATTGAGGGAAAGAATAACGGACACCCACTGCAGAAAGGGTCTTACCGTCCTGTTCATATCTGGCCAGTGTGCTTTCAACCTTGGGTCCAAACAATGAAGAGGCTTCAATGGGAGCGTTGAGAAAGGAAGCCTTGAAGGGTTCTGCAAAATTACACAAGCGCATTCAAGCGTGTCGTCTCAGAACAATGCCTGAGCTCGCCGCTCTAGCTGCTCCTTCTGATGTGTGAGATATCAGACGCGTGGAGGAGTAAGATATCGATTCAATGGTGGCTAGCTGAGGCGCCACTTTGTCATGGACCCCATCAGACACAGCACCAGCCAAAGTTTCAGAGAGCTCAGAAATTAAATCTCTCTGAAGCCTGGTAAAGTGAGCCATATAGTTCAGGGACCTGACTGCAAAGGTCGTTGATGCAAAAGTACGCTTCCCTATTCTGTCCAGAGCCCGGGAGACTCTGTTGGGCGAATGGACAATCTGGCTTTCTTCTTCCACCAGGTCCTTTTTAGTTGTGGCCGCCACCACCAAAGCATCTACAAGAAGACCTTTGGACCAATGGGGATCAGTAGCAGGAGGGGACAAAATTTTATCTGGCCTCAATGGTGACAGGAGCCTTCCATGCACGCTGCACAACGAGCCAGACCAGTTCATTGGCAGGTGGAGTAACCCAGGAGATAGGGGGCCGGGCACAAAAGGCCTGTAGGAACATAGACTCTTCAGAGGTCGGGTTCGAGGGCTGCCAGTCACCTCCCTGTTTAAGAATTTCAAGAATATCTCCAAAGGATACCTCAGAGGGTGAGCGAGGGGACCTTTCCCCATCATCAAGGTCTGTGTCTTCAGTAAGGGACTCCTCTGTGGAGTCCATGTGCTTCCTCTTGCTCAAGCTCTTTTGATGAACTTCCTCAGAGGGAGAAGCTGAGGAAGGCAGCGCAAAAAGGGTCTCCTGTGGGAGTATATCCTGAGGCCCTTGTGCCCGGTGTCCGCAAGGAGCGACTTGTGTACATTACAGTCCAGAGGAGGGCGGGGAAAGTGATAGCACAGGATCGCTAACCGACGCCAGAGCCTTCTCCATTACCTGGAAGGCTGGTCCACCTGAAGAGGGGTGAGTGCCAGGGCAGGGGTCCACCCCTCTCCTAAGTGGCTCAGCCTGCCGACTCGGAGTCCCTGGATGGCTGTGAAACATCAAATTACATACGCCACAGCTGACATCCTGGGGCGTAGCAAAACTCTCCTGCACAAAGGCAACAGCGGCTCCTTAGTGAGGTCCATAAAGGGAACCGTAGAAGGGGAAGACTGTGCTATATCAAGGGGCTTCAAAGGCAATGAAGGAGGAGAATAAGTAGGGATCTTAGGGTGATCACCTCCCGAGGAAGGATAGGTCCTGGGGGGCGGGATACCTCTGGCCAAAAGCACTTGATCCACAAGACGCAACACATCGTGTTCAGAGAGGCTTCTAGTGGATTTCACGGACACGGCTGAGGGGGAGTCAGGTCTATCCAAAAACAGAGCAAGCTCAGTACCTACCTCGGAGGCCTGCATTGAAAACAATAGGGCTGCAAAGGGCTGAACCACAGGTGTCTGCACCGAAGAAATCATCGGTGCCAAAGTCATGGACTGCACCGACGATAAGGGCAGTACCAAAATGGCTGTCGGCGCTAAGGCTGGAACCGAAAAAAATCGGTGCCGATAAATAGAAGTTATGTCCTTACCATAACGTTCCATGTGGAGTGTTCATCTCGCCTTTGTTCTGACACCTGGGTTCGGAGCCGATCCTCGGCTCCGTGTCGGCCGCTTGACAAAGCTCTGCATCGAGAAGAAGCTCGAGACCAACCTAACTCCCACAATCCCCCTCTGCCTTTACCTCAGATCTAGTTTGCAAGCAAACCAGCAGAGAAGAGAAGAGAGCATAACACTTTCATACCAACAACAAACACGTATTTACATAGTACAACAACTGTTCCAGGCAGAAGCCGGAGAACAAACCAGGCACCTAATATGGACGTTCTTCCTGAGGGAGGGAGGGTGGGAATGTAAGAACAAAGGCGAGATGAACACTCCACATGGAACGTTATGGTAAGGACATAACTTCTATATGTGAGAGTGTTCAATCTCGCTTGTTCTTACACCTGCGTAGCGTCCCTAGCTCCTTGTTCCTGAGGAACTCAAGGGAGAACGTTCCTGAGCACAGTGGAACCAAAGGTTGCCCTGTCCCTAGAAATCCTATCCACTTTGTAATGAGAAATGAAGGTATGTGGTTTAGACCAAGTAGCAGCCGCACAAATATTGTCTAACGGTAGGCGAGCTGCATGAGCCAGGGATGTAGATACTGATCTTGTAGAGTGCCCTTTGGGCTTGACAGGTAAAATTTGCTCAGAGGCAGTGTAGACAAAGATAATACAGTCAGTAAGCCATTTAGACAAGGTTCGTTTTGTGACCGCCATACCCTTCTTGTTGTCTGAGAAGGCTACAAAGAGCTGGTCTGTTTTCCTGTGATCCTTTGTTCTGTCCAAGTAAAATCTGAGTTGTCTATGAACGTCTAACTTGTGTAACATATTCCAATTTATTGGAGTGATTCTTGAAAAATGTGGGCAATTCAATGGACTGATTAATATTATTAACGGAGCAGACTTTGGGAAGAAAGGATGGATTAGTGCGAAGAGAAACTCTGTCAGGGTGAAAAATCAAATAAGGATGTTGAACTGAAAGAGCCTGAAGCTCAGATACCCGCCTGGCCGATGTGATAGCCACCAGAAAAAGGGTCTTCCATGACAAAAACTTCAAAGGACAGGAAGAGGCTGGTTCAAAAGTTGGTAGCATCAGCTGAGACACAAGAAGGTTCAAGTTCCAAGGTGAAGTAGGAGTTCTAACTGGAGGTCTAATGTGGAAGGATCCTTTTAGAAACGCCTTACAAAGCCTGTGAGCCATAATAGGAGCCCCACTTTCTCCCACATGAAAGTTTGATATGGCAGCTAATTGCACTCTCAAAGTGGCAGGAGAAGCCCCTTGGTGGAACAATTCGGTCAAAAACTCCAAGACCTTATTCAGAGGAGCTGCTAAGGGATCCAATTGTTGTGTAGTTGCCCAATGTACAAAACGCTTCCATTTACTGGTGTAAGTCCCCGTAGTGGATGCTTTATGAGAAGCCACCAGGATATTTTGAACTGCAGGGGATAAAAGATCAGACCTGGCTAAGAAGGGAAGCGGAGCAGCCAAGCTGCTAGTTTGAGGGAGAGAAGCGACGGGTGGAGAGCCCCTGACGAATGGGTCAGTAGATTCGGCTCTGGGTCCAGGATCCAGGGTTCCCGCATTTGGTGTTCTAGAAGAAAAGGAAACCATATTTGACGAGGCCAGAATGGGGCAATGAGGATAATTGTCCTTTGCAGGTTGCTGGCTTTCTGCAGAAATTTCGAAATCAGGGGAACTGGAGGAAAAGCGTACAGGAGACCCGGGGGCCAATCGTGAACCAGAGCGTCCCTTGGGACTTCCCCTGGAGGGGGTAATAGGGCAAAATAGCTCATGCATTTGGCGTTCATTGGAGACGCAAACAGATCGCAGGAAGGCTGGCCCCACTTGCGAAAAATCTCCTTCGCCACTGACTGTTTGAGGGACCACTCGTGAGGTAACAGGATGGCTCTGCTCAACCTGTCCGCTATGACGTTGGATAACCCCGGGATGTGCGTTGCTATCAGAAAGCGACCCGTGGACTCCGCCCATTGCCAGATTCTCATGGCCTCTCTGCATAGTTGATAAGACTTGGTTCCCCCTTGCTTGTTTATGTACCAGACTGCAGACATGTTGTCCGTCTGGACTGCAATTGTCCCTAGAGGAAGAAGGGGAGCAAAGTGTTGCAACGCTAGGAACACTGCCCTCAACTCCAGAACATTGATATGCAGATTGTATTCCAAATTGGTCCATTCGCCTTGGACTGTCTGTCCCTGAAAGATGCCCCCCACCCTATCAGGGAAGCGTCCGTGGTCACTGTTGCTGTTGGAGTGGGTAGCACAAAGGGTTTTCCGTTGGAGAGATTGCAAGTTCGAAGCCACCAAGCCAGGTGCGACTTGCATATGTTTGTGATGTAGATCTCGTGTGTCAGGGTAGCTTTTGGAGCGACCACTGTGCAAACAGAAGCCATTGAAGAACCCTCATATGCAGTCTTCCCAAGGGTATGGCAATGAGAGAAGCTGCCATGAGGCCCAAAACCTTCAGAACCAGTTTCGCTGGGGACTTTCTGGAAGAGAGAAAAAGAGATATATGACTTTGCAGGGATGCTATCCTTTCTGGGGAAGCCTTAGAATTAAGCACTGCGTATCCAATTCTGCTCCTATGAATGAGATATGCTGTGATGGCTGTAGTAAGGACTTTTCAAATTTACGGAAATTCGAGATGAACACAAAGCTGTAGTGTGTAATCCCTGGCCTGAATCAGTCGACGCCGGTGGTGGCAGAAAGGAGCCAGTCATCCAGATACGGAAACACCTGGAATCCGAGGCCTCAAGTGAGACGCTACCACTGCCATACATTTGGTGAAGACCCTGGGGGCTGAGGTCAGACCAAAGGGCAGGGCTCGAAACTGAAAGTGACTGGCTCCCAGCCGGAAGCGCAAGTGATCCCTGGATGCCCTGGCCATTTTGATGTGGTAGTATGCGTCCTTTAGATCTATTGAGCACATCCAGTGGTCCTTCTTTAAGAATGGAAGGATCGATTGAAGCGTGACCATTCGGAACTTTTCTTTCTTGATAAAGGTATTGAGTTTGCTCAGGTCCAGAATTGGCCTCCAGTCCCCTGTTTTCTTTGGAACTAAAAAGAACCTTGAGTAAGTTCCGAATCCTCTTTGGTCCGCTGGGACTGGTTGGATGACTCTTTTTTCTAGCAGCTTTGAAATTTCTGTAGCTGCAGGGCCTTGCAGATGGGGCACATCTGGAAGTCTTTTCTGTGGAATTGGGGGCAATAGAAAGGGAATTTTGTAGCCTCTGGTAACAACGCTTTTTACCCAATTGTCTGATGTTAGATTTTGCCAGGCCTGTGGGTACAAAGCTAGCGACCCCGACTGCCTCCAGAGCAGAACAGTCGGGCCTCCTCTCAGGAGTGCTGAAAAGGTTTCCCGGGGAGTGTATCCCTGTCACCTTGGTTTTGCAGACCCCCTCTGCCACCAGGGCGACGTCTTCCACCTCTAACCTCCTCTGCCTCTGGAGGGGTATCACCCTGTGCCGAAAAGAACCCTGGGGTTTCCGAAACCACATCTTTCCACCTCGTTGCCCCTTGGGGTACGGTCTGGATGGGGTGGAAAAACGGACTCCAACAGCAGACAGAGTCTTTCCCTCTTGCTCACACCGGGTAAGGGTCTCCTTTACTTTAGGGCCAAAGAGAGTGGCACCATCAAATGGGGCGTTAGTAAAGGAAGACTTGAAGGCTTCCGCAAATGAACATAAGCGCATCCAGGACTGCCTACGAAGAGCAATCGCTGAAGCTGCTGCCCTACTCGATCCTTCGGCTGCGTATGAGATCAGCCTCATGGATGAGTTAACAATAGAAGTAAGGGTGTTGAGATGTGCTGTAACCTTCTCGAGACAGCAGCATCTGTAGTACCCTGGAGGGTATCTCCCAACTCTTTGACTAGATCCCTCTGTAGTCGTGTAAAGTGGGTCAAATAGTTCAGGGATCGCATAGAAAAAGCCGCTGAACTAAAAATGCGCTTCCCATATCTGTCCATAGTCCTAGAATCTCTGTTAGGCGGATGGACAGATGAGGAAGATTCCGACATCTCCTTTTTCGTGGCTGCTGCCACCACCATAGCGTCCACTGGCACTCCCTTTGTCAGATAAGCCTTATCTTGGGGGGCAGTAATAAATTTGTTAGGCTTCCTAGGGACTGGGTCCACCGTGTCAGGTGTCTCCCACGCCCTTCAAGTAATCAGCTCCATTAACTCATCGAAGGGCGGAGTGACCCAGGAGGAAGGATGTCAGAAAAGGAGATATCCTCAGAGGGTGACTTTGGGGACCCTTCTGACTCATCTAAGTCAGTGTCCGATGTCAATGATTCTTGTGGAGAAGTGGTTGTCTGAACAGACAACACCTTCCTCATGAGTTCGAAAGCCCCCAGGTCCCGAGTCGAGGTATCCCCCGGTTCCGAAGAAGTCGGAGGAATCCCCGAGACAGGTACCGAAGGCATCGAACCCGAGGACGGAGCCGAGTCGATCCGAGCCAAGGCCCCGAGAGGGAGCGTCGGAACCGAAACATCGGTCCGACTCAGTCCTGGAACCCCGGATGGATCTTCGGCTCCGAGACTCCAGTACTGGATCCGACGGAGTCGAGGTGAACGGTACCGACCGAGAAAGGGACGGCTCTGGAACCGAGGGCTCCACAATCAGCAGGTCAGCCTCTCCCGGCTCCGAAGACTGAATAGGCCTCGGAGGAGGAACAGGTGGAGATAAGGGAAGGCCTTCGAGTCTCGACACCAGCTGGGAGGAGACCGAGATGAGCTTGGACAAGGCCGTATTCTCCATCAATTTCTGCACCACGCGGTCCACATCGGTGTCGGAGAGGGGCCTGGAAGAACGCGTCGAAGGAATCGAAGACGGAGCCGACATCAAAAGTGCGGGAGGAGGGAGCTCCGTCACCGGTTCCAAGACTCGAGGCTCGGTAACTGACAACAGTTCAACACTCGGCCCCGATGTCTGTGGAACCGGTGATCGAACTTTGAATGAAGAGCTCGGAGCCGATTACTTGGGCTCAGACGTCTTCGATTCCTTCGAGGATTTAGATGCCTGGTCTGATGCATCCAGAGCCTCTTGAAAAGTAGGTTTTAGAAGACCCCTATCCATAAGTTTCCTGCGCCTATCTGTCATGACCCTTCCACTGAATGAATGACAGATAGAGCAGTCTTCCTGCAGATGGAGAGGGCCAAGACAGTAGACGCAGGAACTATGATAGTCTGTGACGGACATCTTCTGTCCACATTGGCAACGTTTAAAGCCAGACTTAGCTTTTTCTGACATGGTAATAAATCCAGAAAACAGTGTACAATCCTGTAATTAATGTCAAGTCCAGAGAATAAGTCAAAGCCAGTAATAGTCAAATCCTGAAACCTAAGTCACATCCAGTAGTCAAATCCAGTTAAGGGTGGGGTAGGCCCCGAGGGAACTCAAAAGTATATAAAGTATATAAAACTTATATACGGACCCGAGAAACCCTCGATACACTACTCACACATACAAACACTCAATCTGAAATATTTGAATACAAAAAACTAATGAAAGAATTATAGAAAATATCAATCTTAGCTTTCAGGTGGTCCGAGCTCAACAAAATGATGCGATCTTTGCAGCAGCAAACTAGATCTGAGGTAAAGGCAGAGGGGGATTGTGGGAGTTAGGTTGGTCTCGAGCTTCTTCTCGATGCAGAGCTTTGTCAAGCGGCCGACACGGAGCCGAGGATCGGCTCCGAACCCAGGTGTAAGAACAAACGGCGAGATTGAACACTCTCACATATAAATGGTTGGTGCTGTGAGGGTAGTCCGTGTTGAGTAAGTTGTTGGAGCTGAAAAGGCAATGGGCGTCGAAAAATCCATCGTCGTAACAGTCTGCATCGACTGGACAGTTGGTGCCGGTAAAGAAGTCTAAATCGAGAAGCCCCTCGGTACCGATACAGTAAAAGGCACGCTAGTCGGTGCCGAAGTCACAGATGGCTCCAATGGCCTCGGTGCCAAAGGTCTGGGTACCGAAAGCGCTGGAGCCGAAGAACACGAATCCAAACTGGAAAGCTTAGCTTTCTTGGGTCTAAGTTCCTGGGGGTCCCCAGCAGGGGACAAAGGAAGAGACTTGGCCTTTATAGGTTCATCACTCTTTCTTATGGGATCTTGGAGGGGTTGAAGACTCCGACCCAGAAATAGCCTCTCCAAAAGAAGATTTAACTAGCCTCTTCAATCATAATTTATTTTTTCTCTCAATCAATGTCCTGTTAGAGAAATTCTTATAAATCTTGCAGGGCGGGTCAACTGTTAAATGAGGCACACCCAAGCAATAGACACACAGGGAATGTGCATTTGAAGTAGGTAATTTATGGCCACAATCTAAACATCTTTTAAATCCTGGGCTACCTTTTTTATCTGCCATATTAAAAAGAAAGAAGGAAAACCAGAAAAAATACCAGCAATGGTACAAGAATTACCCGAAGGTAAGAAGGAAAGGGGGTTTACCAACTATGGTAAAAAAAGAAATTACCTCGTGGTAAAGGGGAGGAAAAGAATAGAAAAGATTCAAGAAAGGACAGTCACTAAATGCGATAAGGTAAGAGAAAACTATCTAATAACTTTTTTGTGAAAAAAGGCTGTTTTAGAATTTAGTATGAAGAAAAATATTGTACTTAGCTCAAGAGAAATAGCTTAAAACAACTGAACGGCGATGCGGCAAACGAAATCTGGGGTAACAGGGAGAGGGGAATTCTGGGTAAGAGTTTTAGCTCAAGAGTTTATAGCTGACGTGAGCTTGGAAGATGGCCGGCTCGGTTTCAAGGTCAGAACCGATACCCACACATAAGGAATGAACGAGGATTAACAATATCAGATTGAAGGTTTCCACAGCCATAAGTGCCTGTAGCTCAGACACACTCCTAGTTGAAGTGATGGCCAGAACCAAAGCTGTTTTCCAAGAGAGGAATTTCAACTCTGCTGACGCTGCAGGCTCAGAGGGGTAGCGTGAGCTTTTCCAACACAAAATTAAGGTCCCAAGTAGGGGTGGGGCTCTTCTTATTGGCCTTAAGTTGTTAACCCCTCTCAGGAACTGTTTGATGAGAGGGTGAGAGAAGAGAGGTGGGCTCAGTGCTGTAATGAGAAGAGATGGCAGAGGCATGGATCTTAATGGAAGAGAAGGACAGGCCTCTGTGGAGCAGGTCTGCTAGGTAATCCAGGGTGAGAGGTAAGGAGGGCTGTGCTGTATCCGGCTCCTTTAGAGTGAATCCAGGAACAATACCTTTTCCACTTAACATTGTACTGGGTCTCCTGGCTTCACGTATGATATCCAGTACCTGCATGCTTAGGCTGGCCACTGGAGGAGAATTCAAGGAATAAGCCAGGCTTGCAAAGTTCAGGGTTTGAAATTGCGGATGCAAGATTGTACAGTTGTGTACACTTACCATAAATGTAGATGTTCGAGTGTATTCACTGTTGCAGTCATCACATTTGGGTTATCTGCTTGCAGTAGCCCTCAGTCAGCTGGATTATCAAAGTCTTGGGTCCTGCATCTGTTGCTGTCTCATCTTCCAAGACCTCAGGTCGTCAGGTGTATAAAACATGCAGCTGACACCATTACATCAGTTTATTTTGCCCCAGATGTCAGCTGCCCCCCAAATGGGAAGCAATTAAATATATTTTTAAATATATATATATATATATATATATATATATATATACATACATATATACACACACACATACAGACATACACACACAAGGTTATACCTCCAACAAAAAAGCAAATACACCAAAAAGCTTTTAAGCATAATGAAAAAGGAAGAGACATAGCCAAAAAAAGTTAGGGGGCTGGAGGCACAGTAACCAGGACTGAAACAGTGAATACCCTCGAGCATCTACATTTATGTAAGTGTAAACAACTGTACTATGTTCTTCGTGTTTCACTGCTGCAGTCATCACATTTGGGTAGACTCCCAAAGCTAAGGAGGAGGAATTTAAATTGCATTAGGACCAGCTATAAGGCCCTGCAAGACTGCAGTAGTAAAACCAGCCCTGGATTTAGAGAAAATTGGTAAATGGTAACGCTTGGTGAAAGTATGTACAGAACTCCAGGTAGCAGCTTCTAGGATGTGCCTGGTAGAAACACCTCTGAGAAAAGCTGTAGAAATAGATGCAGCCCTGGTAGAATGTGGTCTTATCCCCCATGGGAAAGGTTTTCCATGGTGCTTATAGTAGAAATAAATGCAGTGGCCTATCCATTTAGAAATGGCCTTCCCCTCTGATCCTGCAGCAAATGTCACCAGCAGCTGCTCAGACTTCCTGAGAGGTTTAGTCCTGCCCAAGTAATATCCAAGTTGCATGTGCATGTCCAAGGAGTGCAGTATACATTCCCCTTTGTTCTGCAGATTAGAAAAGACTGGCAAATGAATGGACTGATTAAGAGCCACACTGGATACTACCTTGGGCATGAAGGAGGGATTGGTTCTGAGGGAAACCCTGTCCGCATGAAAGATGATGAAAGGCTCCACTGCCATAAGGGCCTGTAATTCAGACACCCTTCTTGCTGAAGTGATGGCTAAAAGGAAGGCTGTTTTCCAAGAAAGGAATTTCAACTCTGCACTTAAAGCTGGCTCAAAAGGAGGCAGAGTGAGTTGTTCCAATACAAAGTTAAGGTCCCAGGCTGGAATTAGGGCTCTCCTTGGTGGTCTTAAGTTCTTGGCCCCTCTGAGGAACTGCGAGAGCAGTGGATGAGAGAAGATGGGTGGTACAGTGTTGTAATGAGCTGAAATGGCTGAGGCATGAATTTTGATGGAGGAAAAGGAAAGACCCTTGTGAAGAATCTCAGTTAAGTATTGCAGAATCGGACGTAAATTGGGCGCTGCTGTGCCCATCCCCCGAGCTTGGTTCCAGGAACAGAATCTTTTCCATTTTTCAGTATAAGATTTTTTAGTACTAGGCATCCTTGCCTATAGAATGACATCCAACACTTGTTTACTGAGGGCTGGTAACGGAGAGCTCAGGTAATTAGCCAGGCTGCCAGGTTGAGGGTTTGAAGATGAGGGTGCAGAATCTGGCCATCCTGCTGGGACAGCAGGGTAGGGATCTGGGGCAGGTGCCATGGATCCAGCAGTTACACACTGCGCAAGAGGGGGTTACCAGAGTTGGCGTGACCAGTCTGATGCAATCAGGATCATCCATGGTTTGTCCTCTTTGATCTTTAGCAGTACCTTGGTGAGAAGAGGCAGAGGAGGAAAAGCATAAACTGATAGATTTTTCCAGGTGAAGGAGATGGCATCCACTTTCCAAGCTTGTTAGTGGAGAGTCCGTGTGCAGAATTTGTCCAATTGGTAGTTCTGGGGGGAGGCAAACAGGTCTATATGTGGGGCTCCCCCATTTGTTTATCAACATGTCGAATGTCTTTGGTTCCAGTTTCCATTTGTGTGGGTCCATGAGATTTCTGCTTAGATCGTCTGCCAGTGTGTTTAGGTTTCTGGCCAGGAACTGATCATGTAGGTGCACTTGGTAGCTCAAGGCTGTGTTCCGCAGAGCCATGGCTAGTCTGCAGAGAGGGTATGAGTAGGTTCTCCCCTGCTTCTTTATGTACCACATAACAGTGGTATTGTCCGTCTCTACCATTAATTGTCCTGGAAGAATGTGGTCCTTGAAGGCTGTCAGAGCATTTTGCACAGCTAACATTGCATTTCGATTCATATGCAGGTGCCTTTGACTTTCGTTCCATTTGCCCTGAATGCACTTCCCTGACAAGTGAGCCCATCATGCATAGCCTGATGAGTCTGTTGTTAGGGTTTGGGCGGCAGGGGGTAGAGTGAATGGCAGCCCCTTGTTTTGGTGGCAGACCTCTGCCCACCAAAGTAATTCTAGCCGTAGGCAAGGTATGATGAGAATCATTGCTTCTAGATCCTGAGAAAGTTGACATCATAGGCTTTTTAGATATCACTGTAGTTTCCTCATATGCAGTCTTGCATATGGAATTAGTAGAATGCAGGAGGCCATGAACCCCAAGGCTTGTAGTATTTGCCTTGCAGATAGCAGGTTCTTTGTGGCCACTAGTTTGAAGTAAGTTATCAAATGAATTTGTTTCTCTGGCATGAGGAAAGCCATCTGGGAAGTTGTGTTCAAGCTTGCTCCCAGGAATACAGTTTGTTGACAGGGTACCAGATGTGACTTATTTTCGTTTATGGTGTAACCCAGACAAGTTGGAACCTTTTGTACAACTGCCAAATGATTCAAAAGTATGTCCTGGCTTTCTGCCTGAATTAGACAATCGTCCAGGTATGGGTATATTTGAATTTTTCTTTGCCTGCAAAATGCAATGACAGGCACTAGGGCACTTTGTGAATACCCTGGGTGCAGTGGATAAGCCAAAGGGCAGTGCACAGAACTGATAGTGCATGTAGCCTGCTTTGAAATGTAGGTATCTTCTGCAAGATTCCCTGACTGGGACATGCAGGTAGGCTTCCTTTAAATCCAGTGTTGCCAACTAGGCATCTTTGCCTAGCATAGGAAGTAGCTGGTGAAGAGTTAGCACCTTGAATTTTGGAATCACCAAAAAAGTGTTTAAGGTAGAACGGTCCAGGAGAGGACGCCATGAATTGTCTTTTCTGGGTACCAGGAAAAGTCTTGAATAAAAACATTGTCCCTTTTCCTCTTCTGGCACAGTTTGAATAGCCTTTATGCTTAAGAGAGAAAGTACTTGCTTTTGAGCCTCTGCCCATTGATTTGGGGGTAGATCTGGCCAACTGTTTGGGGTTGGTAACGTGTGGAAGTGAAATCTGTATCCTTGGGAAGTAAGTTATGTACTCACCATAACGTTCCATCTGAGTAGGTAAACTTCATTTGTCTGCAACCTGTGGGATACGGATCCGATCTCGGATCCGAGCTGGCAAATTTACAAAGCTTAGATTCGAGCTCTTAGCTCCTCCCCTTACCCATAATCCCATGCCAACCCTGACTGACCTCAGATCAAGTTTGCCCGCAAGCACTATAGTAGATAACTTAACTACATTATCAGAAATGGTACATCACTATATGTCATGAAACACATCTGAAGGTCAGGGGGACGGAGTGGGGGGGGGGGGAAACGGTTGCAGACAAATGAAGTTTACCTACTCAGATGGAACGTTATGGTGAGTACATAACTTCTTAATCTGAAGTAGTTAACTTCATTTGGTCTGCAACCTGTGGGACAGAGTCCCCAGATACCTAAACCTTGGGCGGCCTTCATGGAAGAATATTCCGGAGCACTGCGGAGCCAAAAGAAATTCTCCCTCTGGAGATCATGTCCAATTTATAATGATTGATGAAGGTATGAGATGAGGCCCAAGTGGCTGCTGAACAGATATCATCCAAGGAAACCCTGGATTTAAAGGAGGCAGATGTAGCCATTGCCCTAGTTGAGTGGGCACGAACTCCTTGAGGTGCGGGCCTGCCGGAATTTTGATACGCTGTGATGATACATTGTGAAATCCATCTCGATAAGGAAACTTTCGAGACTAGTTTACCTAGATTAAATTTGGCAAAGGAGATGAACAGCTGGTCGGATAGTCTATGACCAGATGTCCTATGAATGTAAAATCTAAGTTGTCTGTGCACGTCCAAAGAATGAATGTCTGGTAGTAAGACTCAGAAACTACCTTCGGGAGGAAGGAGGGATTGGTCCCGAGGTAAACCCTATCCTTGTGAAAGGCTGAGTATGGGGGTTTCACAGAAAGAGCTTGCAATTCAGATACTCTCCTGGCTGAAGTAATAGCCACTAGAAAGGCTGTTTTCCAAGACAAATATTTGAGGTCTACTGAAGCCGCCGGTTCGAAGGGAGGGGCCGTCAGGGCTTGTAATACCAAGGTCAAATCCCATGGAGGTACCGCTTCCTTTACTGGAGGCCTAAGTAGAAAGGTGCCCTTTAGGAACGTTTTGCACAATTTTGTAGTAATCAAAGGACCCATTTCAGTACCTACGTGATAATGAGAGATAGCTGCTAACTGAAACTTAACCGTAGAACAGCTAGCTCCGCTATTAAAAAGACCTGAAAGAAAATCCAGGCAAGGGGGCTGTAAAAGGATCCAAATTATGGTGTTCCACCCAGATAGAGAAACGCTTCCATTTACTACCATAGACCTGCCTAGTAGAGGGCTTGTGCGCTGCTACTAGGATAGTTTTAACTGGAGATGAGATACTGGGAGTCCTAGCTACAAGTGGAACTGGAGCAGCCAAGCCGTAAGCTTGAGGCTGACCAGGTCAGGAAGTGGGAGCCCCAGGGGGTGGGAAATTAGATCCGGAAGCGGATCTAGAATCCAGGGCGGATTCGCTTAATGAGACCAGAGGTAAGGGAACCAAGCTTGGCGAGGCCAGAATGGGGCAATGAGGATCATCCTGCTCCCCAACCGACTGGCTTTCTGAAGGAGTTTCAGCATGAGGGGAAGAGGAGGGTAGGCATAGAGTAGACCGGGTGGCCAAGCATGCACCAAGGTGTCCCTCGGGGCTTCCCCGGCAGGGGGAATGAGAGCGAAGTAATTGTTGCATTTTGTGTGAGGGAGATGCGAAAAGATCGCAACAGGGCTGCCCCTAAACGGCAAAAATTCGACTCGCTACTTGAGGATTGAGGGACCACTCTTAAGGTGAAAGGATGGTGTGACTCGATCTGTCTGCCAGGATGTTGGTCCATCCCGGAATGTGCGTTGCAATGAGAAAGCGGTTGGTGGAGATCGCCCATTCCCACACTCTCATGGCTTCTCGACAGAGTGGGTAAGACCTGGTTCCCCCTTGTTTGTTGATATACCATACCACAGACATACTGTCTGTCTGGACTGCAATTGTTCCTGCAGGCAGAAGGCTCTGAAGTGCTTGCAACGACAACAGCACTGCCCTCATCTCTAGAACATTTATGTGCAATAAGGTCTCTGAATCGTTCCACGTGTCTTGGACCGTCCTGCCCGAATAATGCCCCCCCACCCAAGACGAGAGGCGTCCGTGGTCACCATGACAAGAGGGGGGGGGGCCGTGGCAAAGGGGCGTCCCGCCTGGAGGTCCAGCGATTGAAACCACCAAACGAGAGCCCTCTTGCAGGCCCTGCTGAGAGAAATGAGGTGACTCAAGGGGTACTGATGAAGGGACCATTGGACTTGCAGAGTCCACTGTAAAATCCTCATGTTCAGACGCGCCATGGGAAGAAGGTTTATTGCGGCTTCCATGGGCCCCAGGGCCCTCAGAACCAATCCCGCCAGAGGTTTCGAAGATTGAAAGATGGCCCGCACATGTGCCCTCAATGTGTGCAACCGGTCGGGAGTTAAGAAGACTAGTTGCCTGTTGGTGTCCAGTCTGGCCCCGATAAAATCCATCACCTGAGTCGGGGTGAGAGAGGACTTGTCTGAGTTTATAGTGATCCCTAGTTGCGGAGCAAGGTTGAGGAAGTAGTCCCTGGACTATATGTATATATGGTTCCCATTCAGAAGCCTGAAACATCATAAGCCTGAAAATCAAAATCCTGAAACCAAAAGCCTGAAAATTCAGAATCCTGAAAACTCAAAATCCTGAAAGACCAAAATCCTGAAAGACCAAAATCCTGAAAGACCAAAATCCTGAAACTCAAAATCCTGAAAACACAAATAATGCTAATATGTCACTATAAAGACACTAATATCTACCAACTGACCCTGACCCTAACCCTAAGGTCCGTCACTATCGCACACTCACCTGACCCGCGCCCTAAACCTAACTCACTTAAACCGCCCCTAACCCCAATATTTGTCACTATTGCATACATGCCTAACCTGCGCCCTAACCCTAACTCACTTAAACCGCCCCTAACCCTAAAATAAAACCAACCGCACACTTACCTGACCCCAACGCATGACCTAACACCACAGGGCTAACAATAGCAAAGCCACAATGACATCAGTATGTCTATTTTGTGTTTTCAGGATTTTGAGTTTCAGGATTTTGGGCTTTCAGGATTTTGGGCTTTCAGGATTTTGGGCTTTCAGGATTCTGAATTTTCAGGCTTTTGGTTTCAGGATTTTGATTTTCAGGCTTATGATGTTTCAGGCTTCTGAATGGGAACCATATATATATTTTTATTTTATGCAAAAAATTAATTGTGTTGAAGGCGTCTAGCTTTAAGAAATGGAACCAGTGATGTACAACCATTTAAGCCTGGATATCTATCAGCATTGAGCTTGATAATCCATCTTTGTTCTCGGCTCTCTGTGAAATTTTCTATATCTCCTCCCCTCACATTTCTATGTATATGTTGTAAAACAAAGAACTTGAAAGAGTGTGAAGGGTCAGTGTTTAAAACATGTTGAGCAAGCGCACTAGTAGTTTTAATTTTTTGCATAAAATAAAAATATATATATACATATATTTCTTTTATTATATATTTTGCATTATGCATTCTTTTTATATATATATTATATATATGCATTTTATGAGATTTAATTGTTTTAAATTAGATATGCATAAATATGAATATACTATGCATTTTTATTTATATGCATTTTTTATATATATGCATTTTTAATGAGATTATTTAACTGTTTAAATTAGATATGCATAAATATGAACATACTTTACATTTTTGTATATATATTTTATATTCATATGCGTATTTTACAATATTATTGTCACATATGCCTTTAAATTTTTATAAGTTGTATGATGTCACTAATTGGAAAAAATTTTTTTGACTGAGAGTGATATAAAACAAGCAGTTGAACAGTTAATTCTTTGTCTGATGAAGCAACGAAGGTTGCGAAAGCGCTTTGTTTAAATAAAGACGTTATTGTGTGGTACCCGGTATAGTGTTTTCTCTCAACCTTGAGTAGTAACCCGATCCGGACTGGCCTGGGGGGACGCGCTGAACAGCTCCTTTTTCTAAAAGCTGCCGAATTTCTGCAGCTGCAGCCTCCCTCTGATTGGGTGTAACATCGGGGAGGTGTTCGGGAGTGTAGGGAATGTAAGAAAGGGGAATTCTGTATCCTCTGGATATGATACGAAGCACCCAGCGGTTTGTTGTAATGGACTCCCAAGCTGCCAGGTGCCTCGAGAAGCACCCTCCAACTGCCTCCAGAGTGGAGCAGTTGGGCAACCCCTCAGGGTTGCTGCGTGGGCCGATCAGAGAAGGTTTCTCTGGACCCAAAGTTCTTCGGGCCCCCTCTGCCTCTAGGGCGGCATCCACCCTGTCCTCCTCTGCCACGGAAGGACTGGGAGTCCTGAGCGGACTGGGACTGTTGCGACTTTCGGAACCAAATCTTTTTCTGTCCCTTTTGGTTCCTGGAGAAGGACCTCTGGGGAGCAGAGAAGCGGACTCCGACGGCAGACGTCTTCCTGTCCTTTTCGCTCTGGACTAAAGTCTCGCTAACTGTCTTGCCAAATACGGCAGAACCATCTAAGGGGGCATTCGCAAAGGACACCTTGAAGGGTTCCATGAAATCACAATGTCGGAGCCAGGCCTGATGCCTCATAACTAGGCCCGCTCCGCTGGCTCTAACGGCTCCCTCTGTAGCGTGGGATACAATCTGCATAGAGGTGTTGGATATAGACCTAAGAGTGGCCATGCGAGTGGAGTACAACTGTTTGTCCTCCGCCGACATGGACTCGGGGGGTGATGCAGCGTACTCTTTAATAAGGTCTCGCTGCAGCCGTATCACGTGCCATGTAGTTCAGGGACCTTACAGCGAAGGTCGCTGAGCTAAAGACCCGCTTCCCAAGACGGTCCATCGAGCGAGATTCCTTGCTCGGGGGATGGACCGAGGGACTCTCTTGGGCTAATTCCCTCTTGGTGGTTGCTGCCACCAACATGGCATCTACGAGGGGTCCCTTGCTCCAAGGCGACTTCTCAGTGGGGGGGGGCTTAGAATTCTGTCTGGACGTTTGGGGACTGGCTCCAGTGTCCGGCTCCTTCCACGCCCTAGTGGTAATAAGGTCCACTAAGGGGTCGGCCGGAGGGGAGACACCCAAGAGGTACATGGGCCTGCTTCGAACGCCTCCAGGAACACGGATTCGTCAGAGGAAGCCTTGGGGGCGGGCCCCCCCCTTATCCTAAGCATTTCCATGATGTCTCCAAAGGAGACATCCTCGGGGAGTGACCTTGGGGAGCCTTCCCCCTCATCCAAATCCGTGTCTTCTGTCAAGGACTCAGGGGAGTCCACGTGCCTCCTCTTGCACTTTCGCTTGTGAGGAACATCCTCGGGGGGGCTGTCCGAGGATGTCTCACCAGCCACATCTTGTTCCAGGGGAACGACCTGAGACGTCAAAGCAGGCTGTCCCTGTGGCCAGGAGATGGAAGCCTGACCCAACCGAGAGGGAGTGCGGGATGGAACCGAAGCAAGGACCGGGGGCCTGGATGCACTCAACAGAGCCCTCTCCACCACATTGAAGGCCGAGGGAGAGCCGCTCTCTCTAGGATCCGAGAGCAGACCCCCGCCCGGATCCGATGGACGGATCGGAACCGGCGCCTAGAGCATCAGATCCGAAGGACCAGTGTGCTCCGACCTGGAAGGAGCCGAAGGCACACCGACCCCCTCGGATCCGAAGCTCAGACCACGGCTCCGAGAGCTCGGATCCGACAAGAAAGGATCCGACAGACTCGAAGCCGAAGTACCAGATACTGTCGGCGCCGACCCACCCCTGGCTCCAACGTTGCCTGGCTCCGAGCGCTCCGAACCCGGGAAGCGGGTCGGAGAAGGAACTATCGGGGCAAAGAAGGGTGTTGAGCTCCCCCCCGAATTTGTTTTGCAGAAGACTGGGTTTTTGTTACCATCAGTTTGAAGTAGTCAGTTGCCTTTGTTGTCTGGCGTGAGGTAAGCCATCTGGGCAGTTGTATTCAAGCTTGCACCCAGGAATGTTATCTTTTGAGAGGGTACCAGTTGTGATTTCTTTTCGTTTATTGTGTACCCTAGGCATGTTAGAAGCCTTTTCACAAACGCCAGGTGTCGTAGAAGAGTGTCCTTGTTCTCTGCTTGAATGAAACTGTTGTCCAAGTAAGGATATATTTGAATACTTCTTTGTCTGCAAAATGCAATTACTGGTGCCAGGCACTTTGTAAATACCCTGGGCGCAGTAGATAAGCCAAAGGGCAGTGCAGAAAATTGGTAATGCATTAAGCCAGCCTTGAATCTGAGGTATCTTCTGCACAAATGTCTTATTGGGTCATGCAGGTATGCCTCTTTTAGGTCTAAAGTCACCAGCCAAGCATTCTTGCCCAGCATGGGCAGAAGCTGTTGCAAAGTGAGCATTTTGAATTTTGGAATATCCAGGTACGTGTTCAAAATCGATAAATCCAGTATTGGCCGCCAGGCCTTGTCCTTTCTGGGTACCAAGTACAGTCGAGTAAAATCCTTGTCCTTTTTCCTGTTCTGGTACTGCTTGAATGGCCCCCATATTCATGAGGGACGTAACCAGTTTCTGTGCCTCTGCCCATTCTTTTTTTTGGCAGATCTGGCCAACCATTTGTCATTGGCAAAGTGTGGAAATGGAATCTGTATCCCTGTGATATGATGTTTAGTACCCACTTGTCCTGGGTTAACTGCCAATTTTGAGCAAAAAGTGCTAATTTTCCTGCTATGGGTGCTGCCAATAGACAAGTGCTTGGTGTAGGCAGTGGGAAGTCATTGGGATTGCTTTCTGTAGGTTTGCGCTTTATCTCCTCCAGATTTGGAGGTGGATGCACCCCATTGCTTTGACCTGTATGAGTCTTGAGCCTGGTATCTGGAACCCTTAGGGCATCTGGATTTGCTCTGTCTGACACAGGAAAGGGCCGATTTTTTGTAGGCCAGTGTCTACTGAATCTAGGTGGCTGCACTTGTAAGAAATCTTTAACAGTTTGCACAGACTTAGCTTTGTCTTCCATTTTCTTTAAATCCTCTTCTGTCTTAATACCAAAAAAAGAATCATGCTGTAAAGGTGCATCTTGCAATTTAGCTTTAACATGATCAGGCAAATTTTGCTCCTTTAACCAGGCATGCCTCCTCCTCCTAATCACAGATCCAGTAACTGCGGCCCTGCAGGAGGCCTCTAAGGAATCAAAACCACATTGCAAAGTATGCTTTCCAACTTGTTCAGCTGCATGCAATAATTCCTGCAATTACGTATTTTCTGCACATTCTGAAATCAACATCATTTTCTGTTTCAGCAATCCCATAACATGTTGTTGGTACTTAAGCATATGGAATTGATAGTTTAAGGCCCTGATTGCCAAGGTTGCAGATGTATAAACCTTTTTTCCCCATCTGTCCAGTGCCCTTGAATCTGTCGGTGGGGGTAGGGTTTTTTGCTGTTGAGGCCTTAACTCCCTTTGGACCCTGTGAAATAGTTTCAGGATCAGCAGCAGGTTTTCTAAATAGAAATGTAGGAGAGTCAGGGACCCTGTAATATCTGTCAGACTTACTGGGAGCTGGAGGTAAGGAGTCAGGGGTCAGGCTCGACTCCGAAAACACATCATCCACAATGTCTAAAACAGGGGGAATGGCTAAAGGCTTGTGCTGAGGGAGAAGGAAATCCCGGAGCCTTTTTTTTTTTTTCTGAGAAGTCTTGACTCTCCCAATGAAAATAATCCCTCAAAGTGTGCAAGGTTTCTCCAAATGAATAATCCTCAGGAGGAGATGCAGATGGAATAGACTCCTCAGCATCAGAATCCTCATAGGGAGGTAAAGATAATTCCTGATCAGAAGAGGAATCAGAAGAAATAGAAACTTGATCTGAAGATTGATTCATAGTCGGTGTCTTGCCTAGGCCTCTTATCTGGAGGGGGACGGGTACCCCTGATCACGGTAATAAGGTCTTAAGCCATTCTGATCATCTGTTTTTTAGGCATAGAGGCCTGTGCACATGGCTCAGGCGTCGTTTTTTTAGTTTTAGAAGATGTCTTTGCCTTTGGCTTTGCAGCTTTCGTCGGTTTGATATATAAATGTTGAGGTCTGAATACACCCTCAGAAGCCGGTGCCTGCTCAGTGGCTCTGGACCCATCCGAGGGAGATGCATCCATCAGTCCAATACCTAGAGTATCTTGCAGCATGCCAGACTCCACATGGGTGTCGGTAGAGGCCTGCAACTCGAAGGTAGCAGGTATCAGGGGCTGAGAAAGCGCCTCACTGAATACCGGCGAACCGGCGACTGGCTTAGGAGAAGCTTTGTCGTCGGTTTTGGATCTCGACTGCCTTTCTCTGTCTTTTTCTTAGCGTTTTTTATGTACTCCGGTAGTCGGATTGCTATTCGACGACATTTCGGGGTAGTTAAATCTGTTTCCAAAATACTTAGATGCAAAAATATACAGATGCTTAATAGTGCTTTGGTTAAATCTAGCACAAAACCGACAGCCAGGCATGTTGCGGTCAGGGCCTAGGCAAGGAATACAGTATAAATAGAAATCCTTATGAGTTATTTGCTTCCCACAAGTAATACAATTATTAACTTTTTCTGACATTGGTAAAAGCAAGAAAAAAGTTTCCCCAATGGGGTACTTAGCTTTAGTGAAGACTTCAGTTCTGAAACTCAAACTCGAATATTTCAGTAGTCGGCCGACCAGCACTATCAAAATGCTTCTGCTTCGGGCACTGCGCGGCAAGAAAGACTAAAGAAAATGGCGTCGGCTGCATGTTTTATACCCCTGATAACCTGACGTCATGGAAGAGGAGACAGAAATTGACGCAGGACCCAAGACTTTGGAATTCAGGCCGACTGAGGGCAACCTGCCAGCAGATTACCCAAATGTAATGACTGCAACAGTGAAACACGAAGAACATCTTTGGATCCAAAGAGAGTTGACTCCGGAAACGCCCTCTGTAGCACTGGAAATTAAATGCATGGATGTGTTCACGAGGGACTGAAGGGTGGCCAGTTGGGAAGAGAGATTTTTTTTGTCCACTGCAGTCATGGAGCCCAAGAGGGACTTTGAAAGCTGCTTGAAGTCCCTGTGAAACCTTATTACTAGTGTCAAATAATTTAGCAACTGGACACTAAAAGTAGCAGATGCATAAATAAATTTGCTTCCTGAAATCTGTCCAAGGCCCTTGACTCTCTGTTAAGCAGGTGGACAATAGGACTTTCCTCGCAAGTTCCTTTTCAGTGGCTACTACAACCACCACAGCTTCAACTGGGGGGGAGGGATCTTTAGGTACAACTAGGCATATGTCCAGCTTTTTGGGGATGGGTTTGCCCTTTCTAGATCTTTCAATGCCAGATGGGAAATCAGATGCACCATTTCATCTGCTTGGAGTGTGTGTCTGTCTGTGCGCGCGTCATCCCAGAAGTAGGCAAGCCAGTTTTGAAAGTCTCCAGAAACAGTGACTCCTCCTAGGACGGGACTTCTGAAGACCAACCAACTTTCCCTCTCAGAAACTAGAGGGGGGAACCCCTCCCCTTCATCAATGTCAGTGTTATCTGTTGGTGACTCCTGTGGGAAGTCAATGCACCTCCTCTTAAACTTCTGCTTCTAGGGATCTTACATTGGGGAGGGGTAATCCAGGGACAATTCAAAGTCCTTGGGGAGTCCTGGATGAGGTCTGTCATGACTGGAACAGACCAGCTGTCCAAATGAAACAGAATGAGCACATTCCAGACACTCAGCAGACAGCTGTGGAGGGGGAGAACCTGAGGGGGGCAAGGATGTCCCATCTCCTCTCTCTTGTGGTGGAAAAAACTCTCTCCACTGCTTCAAAGGCAGAACTGAGGCAGATCCCAGAACAACCATAAGCCACTTGACTAGTATAGCCCACAGAATCCCTCTGACCCTGTCTTGAAACAGAAGCCAGAGCCAAGCTATGAAACACCAAAGCTCTAACGAGTAAAGATCGCTCCAAGAGTCTCTGGGTTGAGCACCCACGCCCAGATTCAGCACAGAGGCTCCAGCTCCAACAGTGGTGTTGGCAGGATCAGAGTAGATGAGTCAAAGAGGACCAAACTTTTGGATCTGACACAGTGTTGGAAGTCACATATCCAATGCATCTGAAACAGAAGGGTGGATTGGAATATGAGCAACTATAAGTCTGGAATGGCCCAAAGCTCACAGGTTTGATGGGAGAGAACGCAATAAGAACTCCCAACTGAATCTAGGTTCTATGAAATGTCATCATTTTGTCATCATTTCTTTTGGATAGGTTCCAAGCAGATTTGAAGGATGATGTAGTAGACGAAGGTCATGAAGCCCTACTTAGCATGTCTTGAAGAAATGGGGAATGTAGTTTTGAAGTTATCAGATCTGGGTAGAATCTGGATTGCCTTACAAAAGGAGCAAGTTTGAAATGAGGACATAGCTGGATCTGAAGTCTTCTGAAGTTTAGCAGGTGAAGCTGGAACAGATTGAGGAGAGCAGTCAGAGGAATTTTTCCTTGGGGCTACTTAGATTTTTCTGCTGTCTTTTCCCCTTAAGGTTTTATCTGCAGGCTTCATGGCAGAATGGGAAGCTTCAGACACAGAAGAGAAGGAATGGAGCAAACCTGTCAACACTTATTCTTACATTCAACCAAAGCTCTATGATTAAGCCCTAAGGAAATCTCAAAATCTTTGTTGAGGTGTGGAGCGCTGAATAAGCATAGAATTGATGATTTAATGGCTGTAAGAGCTACACTTTCTTGAATCCAGTAGGTTTGTCCAACATGACTAAGGAAGAACACAACAGAAAGTAACACAAAGTCCAACATCAACAATAACAAGAATTCCCGAATAAGGGGATAAAGGGGAAGGAATACCAGCAATATTAGGAAAGACATTCGACTTCTAGTATAATAAAGGGAGAAAGCGTGAGGCCTAATACTAAAGTAGTACTAGACAGAATTTTTCTGTAGGCTACCAGGGAAGGGGAAAAACAGAGACAGTACAATGACACCAAGTAAGACTGGAAAAGAAGCTATAGCATCAAAAGCAAGAATTCAGTTATCTGAAAACACATGAGCTACTTCAACCACATCTGAACACAGAGCTGCAAACAAGATCTGAGGTAAAGAATAGTTGTTTAAGAACTCACCATAACCTTTGATGTCCTTCTCTTCTATGTTGCAGTATTCATAACAGTAGGCACGGCCGGCCTTAGGCATAGGCGAACTAGGCGACTGCCTAGGGTGCCGTAAAGGCCAGCCTCTTAAAGGGCGCAGTTTTTATTTGTGTGTGTATTTATTTTAATAAAAGTTTGCGCTCTTCTCCGCGCCCTGCTGATATGTAACCGGAAGCCAGAACCATGGGGGAGGGACGTGAGCACCCTCCCACTTACAGCTGCAGGTTGGCCAGGAGTTAAAAAAAAAATCAATAAAGAAAATAAAAAAAAAACTTTACTTCGCGTTACGCATGTCTGTTGTAAGGAGGAACGTGCGTGTGTCACTACACGTTTGGCCCAGAAAGGTTCTGCTTCCCTACTTCCCTCTGCTTGGAAATTCAGCGTGTTCTTCCGTATGGTAAGAAACGTGGAATACTTGCATGGGTTTTATGTTATACTACCATATATAAAGTACAGTTTTGTACCTACCATAAATGTAGATGTCCGAACAGGATAGCATCTGCAGTCCTTACAAATGGGTTGTCCTGTCGTCAGGCAGCCCTTCGGTCGGCCGGATTCCAAAGTCTGGGTCTGGCCTCGGCTGGTGTCGCACTTCACCCGACGTCATAGCTGCAGTTCTTTGGGTATAAAGGCATCAGCCGATGCCATTTTCCTCAGTGTTTCTTGCCCCAGATGCCAGTTGCCCTCTTGGAAAGCTAAATTTTTGGATAAATGCCAATGTTTCCAAATAGTAGAAGGCAAACACAAAAAATAATCATGTATGTACATATATACAAACAAATACACCATAAGAGATCCCCCCCAGCTAGCTATTAGGTGGGCAAATACCCTAGGAGTACCACAGAGGGAAAGGAGGGTGGGTAATCCTGACTGCAGATGCTATCCTGTTCGGACATCTACATTTATGGTAGGTACAAAACTGTACTATGTCCTTCAAGGATGCATCTGCAGTCCTTACAAATGGGTAGAATACCATAGCTAAACTAGGGGAGGAGGAAGAAGAAATTATGGTGTAGTTAGGATCCCTTGCAAAACAGCAGTGGCAAACCCTGCTCGGGATCTAGAGTATAAAGGTAAGTTATAATGCTTGGCAAATGTATGCACGGAGGTGCAAGTAGCAGCCTCTATAATGTCCTTGGTAGCCACTCCTCGTAAGAAAGCTGTGGTAGTGGCTGTAGCCCTTGTAGAATGAGGCCTTATGTTCTGTGGAATTTGCTTTCCATGGTAGGAGTAACAGAATCTAATGCAATTTCCTATCCACTTGGAGATTGTCTGTTTGGAAATTGCTTTTCCTTCCCTTCCTGTTGCATATGCTACCAGAAGCTGGTCAGATTTTCTATTGCCCTTGGTTCTGTCCAGGTAGTAGCATAACTGTCTATGTACATCCAAGGTATGCAGCAGTCTTTCCCCCCTGTTCTGTGGATTGGGAAAGAAGGTAGGTAGGTGGATTGCCTGGTTTAAAGACACTCTGGATACCACCTTAGGCATAAATGTAGGATTAGTTCTCATGGACACTCTATCTTGATGGAAGATTAGGAAGGGTTGTACTGCCATTAAAGCCTGTAGTTCCGAAACCCTTCTTGCTGAGGTAATTGCCAGCAGGAAAGTAGTTTTCCAGGATAGGTGTTGAAGATCTGCTGTTGCTGCTGGTTCGAAAGGGGAAGTGTCAATTTTTCTAGTACAAAGTTCAAGTCCCATGCTGGTAATGGTGGTTTCCTAGGAGGTTTTACATTCTTAACTCTCAGAAACTGCCTGAGTAGAGGATGCGAAACGACAGGTGGATCGAAGCTGTATTCTGCAGAAATAGCTGATGCATGTATTTTGATGGAGGAATAGGACAGGCCTGTATGGAAAAGCTCTGCCAAATACTCCAGGATGTTGGCAATGTCTACCTTTGACACATCTTTGCCCCTGTCGGTACTCCAAATGAGAAACCTTTTCCATTTTCCTGCATAGTTCCTTCTTGTTGAGGGTCTGCGGGCCTCAAGGATAATGTCTTTAACCCTTTGGGATAAATCTGGGTTAGTTGCTCTTATGTAATGTTCCAGGCAGTCAGTTGCAGAGTTTTCAGGTTTGGATGCAGGATGTTGTAGTTGCTCTGGGTTAACATCAAGGGAATCAGGGGTAGTGTCCACATTCTCCCCAGAGACATGCTCCTTAGTAATGGGTACCAATGTTGTCTTGGTCAGTCGGGAGCTATCAGAATTATCCTTGGACGTTCCTCTTTGATTTTCAATAGCACCTTGTGCATCAAAGGAAGAGGTGGGAATGCATATGCTGTCAGGCCTTTCCAACTGAAGGATAGAGAGTCCACCTTCCAAGCAAGTGGGTGGTATGTCCTTGTGCAGAATTTCTTGAGCTGGTGATTGAGTGGGGATGCAAATAGGTCTATTTGTGGCAGTCCCCATTTCTTTGTGATGGCCTTGAAGATGTCCGGGTGTAGCATCCATTCGTGAGCATCCGAGGTAGTTCTGCTTAATATGTCTGCTAGGATGTTTTCTTTTCCCGGTACAAAAATTGCTTGTAACTGAATGTTGTAACTCAGAGCCATATTCCATAGGTCCAGGGCCATTCGGCATAGAGGGTATGAATGAGTGCCTCCCTGTTTGTTGATGTACCACATGACTGTGGTGTTGTCTGTCCTTATCATCAACTGGCCTTCTTGGAGGAATGGTCTGAAATTCTGGATTGCTAGTTGTACTGCCAGCATTTCTTTTTGATTTATGTGCAGGTGGAGCTGCTCTGGAGTCCATAAGCCTTGTATGCACTTGTCCAGCATGTGAGCCCCCCAACCGAGGTCTGAGGCGTCCGTTGTGATGGTTTGGCTTGGTTGAATGCTGTGGAAGGGCAAACCTGGGTTTGACTGGCATGCCTGAGCCCACCATAGGAACTCTTGTTTCAGACATGGAATTAGTGGTATTTCGGTTTCTAAGCTGTGCCTGTGTTGAGACCATAAATTCTTTAGGTACCACTGTAGCTTTCTCATATGCAGTCTGGCATGGGGGACCAGGATTATGCAGGATGCCATGAAGCCCAAGGCCTGCAGTACTTTCCTTGCTGTTAGTTTGTTCTGCTTTGTTAATGCCAAAAAGTAGAGAGGAAGTTGTTTTTGTTTTTCTGCAGTTAGGAATGCCATCTGTTTTACTGTGTCCAATTCTGCACCTAAGAAGGTTGTTGTTTGGGATGGTATCAGTCTTGACTTTTTTATATTGACTGTGTATCCCAGGGCCTGTAGTAAGCAAATGACTCTTTGTAAGTCTTCTGTTAGCTTGTTTTTGTTGTCCGCTTGTATTAGGCAGTCGTCCAGGTATGGATAAATTTGGATTCCCTGAAGCCTGCAGTGAGCGATTACTGATGCCAGGCATTTCGTGAACACCCTGGGCGCAGTAGATAAGCCAAAGGGCAATGCTGAGAATTGATAATGCTCTGATCCTGCAAGAAATCTGAGGTATCTTCTGCAATGTGGTCGTATGGGGACGTGCAGGTATGCCTCCTTGAGATCTAGAGTTACCAGCCAAAACTCCTTGCCCAGCATGGGAAGAAGTTGCTGTAGGGTCAGCATTTTGAATTTTGGAACAATGATGAATGTGTTTAAAGCGGACAGGTCGAGAATAGGCCTCCAATTTTTTCTTTTCTTGGTACCAGGAAGAGTCTGGAGTAAAATCCCTTGCCTTGTTCCATAGATGGTACCCTTTCCACAGCTCTCATCCTTGCTAATTGAGCTATTTGTTTTAGAGCTTCTGTCTTTTGATTTGGTGGAAGGTTTGGCATTCCTCTTTTTCCGGGTAAAGTGTGGAAATGAAACCTGTAGCCTTGGTCTATAGTTTGCAAAATCCACTTGTCTCTTGTGATATAGTGCCAGTTTTTTGAAAATAATGTTAACTTTCCACCTAAGGGTGCTGCTATTTGTTCCCTGGTAGGCGGTGTCAAAGCCAAGTCACTGTGATTGTCCTGTTGCAGTGGCAGTGGTTGTGTCTGTGCCTCGTTGGTTGTTACCTTGCCACTGGCGTCCCCTGTAGGCACCTCCTCTGGATTGATTTCTGCCTCTTGAACGCCTATTCCTCCCTCTCTGAGTTTTAGAGGAGTCTGGAAAGGACCAATTTTTGGAAGGCCAGTTCCTGCTAAACCTTGGAGGCTGAACCTGTAAGAAATCTTTTACTGTTTGTACAGATTTTGCCTTCTCTTCCATTTTCTTCAGTACCTGTTGGGCAGGAGAACCAAATAAACTGACCTTATCCATAGGAGCATCTAATAGCTTTGCTTTAACATGATCCGGCAAGACCTGTTCTTTCAACCATGCATGCCTTCTTATAACTGTGCCAGTCATGGCTGATCTAAATGAAGCCTCCAGTGCATCATAGCCACATTTTAAGGAATGGTTACTAACCTGCTGAATGTTATTCACCATTTCTAGAACATATTTCTTATCTAAAGAATCATCCGAGGACAGTTTCTTAGTTAACTGATCAAGCATAAACTCTTGGTATTGGATCATATGGAACTGACAGTTCAATGCTCTAGCTGAGAGAGTAGCAGAGGTGTATACTTTTTTACCCCATCTCTCTAAGGACCTGGATTCCCTTTCAGAAGGGAGAGGGTTTTAGCTGAGGTCGAAGCTACCGCCTTAGGCCCCTGGGAGATAGTCTCAGGATCTGCGAAAGGAGCCTTGTATAAATGGTGATGAGTGTCCGGGACCCTGTAGAACCTATCGGGCTTAGCAGGGGCTGGAGGTAAAGTATCAGGAGCAGTGCAAGCATCATTAAATGCATCATCCACAACAGGAAGAACTGGAGGTATAGCTAAAGGCCTATGTTGCGGCAAGTGTAAAAAGGTCCTAAGCCTTTTCCTTGAATCTGAGAAATCTTGCCCCTGCCATTGGAACTGCTCTCTCATGGCATGTAAAGTTTCCCCAAAAGAAAATTCCTCTGGTGGAGAAGCAGAAGGAATCGATTCTTCAGCATCGGAATCTTCATAAGTAGAAAAGGGAGCCTCTGGATGGTCTGTATTGTCTGTATCATCAGAAAAGTCATCTGAGGACACTGGCTCAGGGGGCTCTGCTCTAGGTCTCTTTTCTGGAGGTTGAGAGGCCCTGTCTGGGTGAGATTGGGATCCCCTTATTAAAGAGATGAGATCCTCTGCCAGAGTAAGCATTTGGGAACTGGAACTGGGCCTGTGAGAGGGGGGCTTAACAGGCACAGACTTAGAAGTTTGGGCTGCTTTAGCCCTGGCAAAGGCCTTTATAGACATGGCTGCAGGAGGCCTAGCAGCACCATGTGCTGGGGTAGAAACATCCAAAGGGATGGTGTCCGATAAGTCTTGTGAAACCACAGTAGTAGGTAAAACTTCAGAGGCCGATTCAACTAGGGTAGAGGGGGCCTCGGTAGTAGTCATGGATTCGGCTGAAGATTGAACCGTTTGCTCGGTTTCGGCCGAAACCGAGACACTCGCGGTTTGCTTAACCGTGGTTTTGGCCGAAACCGCGGACCGCGAGTGTCGGTCCTTTCTTGCGTTCTTAACAATTTGAGTAGTCGGAGGATCCGACGGCATTATATACGCAAAATCTGAGCCAAAAAACTGTTCAGCAAACTCCGACCGACGTCTAAGCGTTCGTCGGTTGAAAGAAGCACAGGCTAAACAAGCTGCTACGTCGTGGTCTGGGCCTAAACAAGGCAAGCAGTAAGAGTGGAAATCTTTATGAGGTATTTGTTTCCCACAAGTTAAACAGTTATTCACTTTTTCTGACATCGGCTGAGGCAAGAAAGAGTCCCCAACGGGGTACTTAGCTTTTTAGAAGTCTTCGAAGTAGTATTCGGTAGTAGTAATCTCTGGATCTGACCGACCGGCACTTGCGAACAGCTTCTGCTTCGGGCGCCACGCGGCAAGAAAGACTGGGGAAAATGGTGTCGGCTGATGCCTTTATACCCGAAGAACTGCAGCTATGACGTCGGGTGAAGTGCGACACCAGCCGAGGCCAGACCCAGACTTTGGAATCCGGCCGACCGAAGGGCTGCCTGACAACAGGACAACCCATTTGTAAGGACTGCAGATGCATCCTTGAAGGACATCTGTCAATTACTGACATGACAGTGAAGTCTGAAAAAAAAAAAATCAATTTAATATAGTAACTAAATTTTAATTGTGTAGTTCGATTTCTTTAAACATACTCAAACTAAAACGGTTTCTCTTTCTCATCTCCAGACAATGTGTACACGATCATCTCACGTCACTTCCGTTTACCTTTTTTTTTGTATATACGTGCGTACATATGTAGGTACATTTCTGTGTATGTGCACATCAACATGCTTTGTCTGTGGAAACCGAACTGTGTGTTACATACTGTGTCAGGTTACCTTTTTTTAATTTTTTAGTGCAACTTCAGTGTAGTTGTCTTGTTGTTGGTATTGGAAGGGTTCACGGTTTTGGAAGCTTGGGTTTAAATGGGGTTTTCCGGTGTAGTGATATGCGGTGTTACGTGTGCTGCCGTTCTGTACTTTTTGTGGAGATGTGCAGTATAGGTGCATTTTTCCCCCTTGCCTAAACCGTTTTGCGATCTCAGAGTTAGTATATATTGAAAGGAACGCTTACAAGATTTGTCCTAATAGGTAATAACATGGCACATCACTAATGTTTTGTTAGAAATGCTGCCACTGGTTACTAGTGCAAAGTAAAGCCATGATGTCTTTCGGCACTCAATTTTGTTCTGGGATACTACCCCCACCATTAAAACCCACATTCGCTCTATGCAAACAGTTTAAGAGGCAGTCAGGGTGAAGGTATTACCGTATTGAAACACGGTTTCATAATAGCCATAGAGAAATAGCGTTCTGTAAATGCAGCCCGGCAACATGGAATCATTTCCCTGTAGAAGTAAGGATACAAAATAATCTCCAGATCTTTAAAAACTTAACTAAATGAGCGCATTAAGCAGGAATTGCTTTTGGGATACAGAATAATTGCCCCAGTTTCGTTCATGGTCAGTACAGAATACAAAGATAACAACTCCTACCTTACCAGCTGATCTTAAACATGAAACCTTTAACTTCTTTGTCTTCCTAGATGTGTCCTTAAAAATAATTTGTGTGTGTGTGTATGTATATGTATATATATATATATATATATATATATATATATATATATATATATGTATATATATTTATATATATATATATATATATATATATATATATATATATATATATATATATATACATATATCTCGACATCCTGGTTTGTGTTCTGCATGAACTGGCACCTCACCTAAGTGTCATGTTTAATCATAGCCTCACTTCAGGCTTCGTGCCCAGTTAGTGGCGCACAGCTACATTTATCCCACTCCACAAGGGGGGGGGGGGGGTCCACCTTAGATCCCGGGAACTATTGTCTCAGTCTGACAAGCCTGATCCGCAAAGCCATGGAATGCATTATCATGGAACTTATAAACAAAGAAATTGGCAACCTTCAAACACTGGACCCCACCCAGTTTGGTTTTGTAAAGGGCCGATCTGGTCTCCTCAACCTGATTGACTTCTTCGCATTAGTCTCCAGAGCCGTGGACTAGGGTAAGGCAGTCCACACAGCCTATCTGGACCTCACCAAGGCATTTGACACCACCCCGCCACTCTGGAATCTTAGATAAACTTACTAAGCTGGGCATTAATCCTTATGTCACTTGGGCTGCCAACTGGCTTACTGACAGTACCCACACTGTAAAAGTAGCCGATTCAAAATCCAGCTCCAGACAAGTGACAAGCGGAGTACCTCAGGGTTCAGTCCTGGGACCGCTCTTGTTTGGTGTCTTCTTCTCTGAATTTCAGGCCAGCACTAAGGGATTCTGGCTAACCAAGTTCACGGATGACTGCAAACTGAGAGCCATTATTGAATCTCCAAATGATGTGAATATTCTACAAAAGGGCCTTACAGAAACAGATGCTTGGTGCAAGAGCCATGGGCTCAAGCGCAATGCAAGGAAATGTATAGTTATCCCCTTTGGGAAAAAACATGTACCCATGAATTACCACATAAGTGGCAGCACACTAAACACTGAAAGTGTGATAAGGGACTTAGGGTCACAGGTAGACAGTGGTCTCACCTACGATAACCACACAGCCACAACAGTCACGAAATCCTTCTATGTGGCACTCCTCAACACTAAGGGCTTTTCATCCAGAAAAAAGGAGGTCATTGTTCCACTGTACTCATTCCTCATTAGACCCATTATAGAGTGCAGTACCCCATTTGGTATGTTCACAAGACATCTGCAACAACTAGTAAGGACACAAAGAATCACAGGCCTAAAGCAGATGCCCTATGCTGACAGTCTAAAAAAACTCCAGCTATACTCTGTCGCATATCGCCTACTCAAGAGGCATTCTCTGCTTAACATACAAGGCCATGTCAAACCCAGTGCTGTTGGACATGCTACAGAGCTACATGCTCCAGGGATCTAAACCTGGTCATCACAATGAACAAAACATGCTGGAGGGATAGGTTCCTGACCCAGAGACTCCTCATACTCTGGAATAGACTACCCATACATGTCAAGCTGAGCGCCTCTTTGGCCGTCTTCAAAAGGAACCTTGACGATTGGATGGTTGATGGGAAATTCACCCTGGGGATCACGTCAGTCGTCCTGCTAGACAGGGGAACAGGGAAGTAAATATTCTAGGAAGAAATAACCAGGGAATTGTTATGGCTAGGCGTGTATAGGCCTTAGGGCCGATAGCCTAGTACCAACCTATGAACCTATAAAAGTAAGCAACTAGTCTGTAAGAGTGGTGTTTGGTATTACCGAACAGTGTTACGATTAAGCTGCTGCAGCGTCAGTCTACGGGGTTTCAACAACTGCAAACCAGTCGCTTAATGCTGCTAATGGCATCGTTGCTGTAATACCACTCCCTCCTCATCTACCTTAGCTTTTTCAGTATGTTGTTTTGCAAAGGTGTTTACACCAGGTATTTACAGTAAACTATGTGTGAAGGAGCAACAGATAAAGTAGGTTTATTAGAGGAAATTTCCACCTTCACAGTTTAAACTGCATTACAAAGTGTCCTTTCATCTACGATTTTAATAATTAAAGGAAATGACTGGACTGGCTTTCTTGGGGAGTGAATAACTGGAGTGGCTTTTCTGGGGACTGACCTACCTGTGGGTGCGGCTGATAGGGGTGTTTCATGAGTATGGAGTGGGATGAGCTTAAGGGGCGCCGGAGTACTACTTCGCCTAGGGCGCCATATCAGCTAAGGCCGGCCCTGACAGTAGGGAGTTGCTGCCTGCAGCACCACCATCCGGCCAGTATACCAAAGTCTTAGTCCAGGAGGGTACGTGTGACGTCGGTTACCAGGGCCATAAACCGATGTTAAGCATAAAAGTGATGTCTGCACATATCCTCATCAGAATTGTTTTGCCGCATACAGTAGTGTCTATGAGGTTTGACTAGGAGGGTCCTAATCTGAGACCCTTAAGACTTGCATGTATGCCACTCCTAGGGCAGTAGGATGGCTGTGTAGGCAGAGACCATGGGGGGGGGGGTGATGGCAGTTTGCCCTCAGGAGATACCTGGGATGGTAGTTGGAAAGAGACAGGGTAGGAGGGTGAGACTGAATACTGCAACATAGAGAAGGACATCAAAGGTCATGGTAAGTTCTTATACAGCTATTCTATGTCCTTCTATTCTGATGTTGCAGTATTCATAAAGTACAGTTTTGTACCTACCATAAATGTAGATGTCTGAACTGGATAGCATCTGCAGTCATAACAAATGGGTTGTCCTGTTTTCAGGCAGCCCTTCGGTCGGCCGGATTCCAAAGTCCGGGTCCGGCTGATGTCGCACTTCACCCGACGTCATCTCTGCTGGTCTTCGGGTATAAAGGCATCAGCCGACGCCATTTTCCTCAGTGTTTCTTGCTCCAGATGCCAGTTGCCCTCTTGGAAAGCTAAATTTTGGATAAATGCCAATGTTTCCAAAATAGTAGAAGGCAAACACAAAAAATAAACATGTATGTACATATATACAAACAAATACACCATAAGAGACTCCCCCCCAGCTAGCTATTAGGAGGGTAAACACCCTAGGAGTACCGTAGAGGGGAAGGAGGGAGGGTAATCCTGACTGCAGATGCTATCCAGTTCGGACATCTACATTTATGGTAGGTACAAAACTGTACTATGTCCTTCATGGATGCATCTGCAGTCATAACAAATGGGTAGAATACCATAGCCAAACTAGGGGAGGAGGAATAATAATTATGGTGTAGTCAGGATCCCTTGCAGAACAGCAGTGGCAAACCCTGCTCGGGATCTAGAATATAGAGGTAAATTATAATGCTTGGCAAATGTATGCACGGAGGTCCAAGTAGCCGCCTCAATAATGTCCTTGGTTGCCACTCCTCTTAAGAAAGCTGTGGTAGTGGCTGTAGCCCTTGTAGAATGAGGTCTTATGTTCTGTGGAATTGGTTTTCCATGGTAGGAGTAACAGAATCTTATGCAATTTCCTATCCATTTGGAGATTGTCTGTTTGGAAATTGCTTTTCCTTCCCTTCCTGTTGCATAGGCTACAAAGAGCTGGTCAGTTCTTCTGTTACCTTTGGTTCTGTCCAGGTAGTAGCGTAACTGTCTATGTACATCCAAGGTATGCATTATTCTTTCACCTCTGTTTTGTGGATTGGGAAAGAAGGTAGGTAGGTGGATTTCCTGGTTTAAAGACACTCTGGATACCACCTTAGGCATAAATGTAGGATTAGTTCTCATGGACACCCTATCTTGATGGAAGATTAGGAAGGGTTGCACTGCCATTAAGGCCTGTAGTTCCGAAACCCTCCTTGCTGAAGTAATAGCCAGTAGGAAAGCAGTTTTCCATGACAGGTGTTATAGATCTGCTGTTGCTGCTGGTTCAAACGGAGGGAGTGTCAACTTTTCTAGTACAAAATTCAAGTCCCATGCTGGTAATGGTGGTTTCCTAGGAGGTTTTACATTCTTGATCCCTCTGAGGAACTGCCTGAGTAGAGGGTGTGAAAAGACAGGAGGATCAAAGCTGTATTCTGCTGAAATAGCTGATGCATGTATCTTGATGGAGGAATAGGACAGACCTGTATGTAGAAGCTCTGCCAAGTACTCCACAATGTTAGCAATATCTATGTTAGACACATCTTTTCCTCTTTCAGTACTCCAAATGACGAACCTTTTCCATTTTCCTGCATAGTTCCTTTTTGTTGAAGGTCTGCGGGCTTCAAGGATAATGTCTTTAACCCTTTGTGAAAGGTCTGGGTTAGTTACTGCTATGTGATGTTCCAGGCAGTCAGTTGCAAGGTTTTTAGGTTTGGATGTATGATGTTGAAGTTGTTCTGAGTTAACATCAGAGGCATCAGGGGTATTGACCACATTTTCTCCCGAGACATGCTCCTCAGCAATGGGTACCAGTGTTGTCTTGGCCAGTTTGGAGCTATCAGAATTATCCTTGGACGTTCCTCTTTGATTTTCAGTAGTACCTTGTGCATCAAGGAAGAGGTGGAAATGCATATGCTGTCAGGCCTTTCCAGCTGAAGGATAGAGAGTCCACCTTCCATGCAAGTGGGTGGAATGTCCTTGTGCAGAATTTTTTGAGCTGGTGATTTTGTGGGGAAGCGAATAGATCTATTTGTGGCATTCCCCATTTCTTTGTCATGGCCTTGAAGATGTCCGGTGTAGCATCCATTCGTGAGCATCCGAGGTGGTTCTGCTTAAAATGTCTGCTAGGGTGTTCTCTTTTCCCGGTACAAATATTGCCTGTAACTGGATGTTGTAGCTGAGAGCCAGATTCCAAAGGTCCAAAGTCATTCTGCATAGGGGTAAGAATGAGTGCCTCCCTGTTTGTTGATGTACCACATGACTGTGGTGTTGTCTGTCCTTATCATCAAATGGCCTTCTTTGAGGAATGGTCTGAATTTTAGGATTGCCAGTTTTACTGCCAGCATTTCTTTTTGGTTTATGTGCAGGTGCAGTTGGTCCTGAGTCCACAGTCCTTGCACGCATTTGTCCAGCATGTGTGCCCCCCATCCTAGGTCTGAGGCATCTGTTGTGATGGTTTGGTTTGCTGGAAAGTTGTGGAAGGGTAAGCCTGGGTTTGACTGGCATGCCCGAGCCCACCATAGGAACTCCTGTTTTAAGCATGGGATTAGTGGTATTTCTGTTTCTAAGCTGTGTCTGTGTTGAGACCATAAATTCTTTAGGTACCACTGTAACTTTCTCATATGCAGTCTGGCATGTGGGACCAAGATTATGCATGATGCCATGAAGCCCAAGGCCTGCAGAACTTTTCTTGCTGTTAGTTTGTTCTGCTTTGTTAATGCCAAGAAGTAAAGAGGGAGTTCTTTTTGTTTTTCTGCAGTTAGGAATGCCATCTGTTTTACCGTGTCCAATTCCGCGCCCAAGAAAGTTCTTGTCTGGGATGGTATCAACCTTGACTTTTGTAAATTGACTGTGTATCCCAGGGCTTGTAGCAAGTAAATGACCCTTTGTAAATCTGTTGTCAGCTTGCTTTTGTTGTCCGCTTGCAACAGGCAGTCATCCAGGTATGGATAAATTTGGATTCCCTGTACTCTGCAGTGAGCGATTACTGATGCCAGGCATTTTGTGAATACTCTGGGCGCAGTAGATAAGCCAAAGGGCAATGCTGAGAATTGATAATGCTCTGATCCTGCAAGAAATCTGAGGTATCTTCTGCAATTTGGTCGAATGGGGACGTGCAGGTATGCCTCCTTGAGATCTAGAGTTACCAGCCAACACTCCTTGCCCAGCATGGGAAGAAGTTGCTGTAGGGTCAGCATTTTGAATTTTGGGACAATGATGTATGTGTTTAAGATGGACAGGTCGAGAATAGGTCTCCAGTTTTTCTCTTTTCTTGGTACTAGGAAGAGTCTGGAGTAGAATCCTTTGCCCTGTTCTATTATAGGCACCCTTTCCACAGCTCTCATCTTTATTTATTCCGCTATCTGGTGCAGGGCTTCTATTTTTTGATTTGGGGGCAGGTTTGGCATTCCTCTTTTTACTGGTAAAGTGTGGAAGTGGAACCGGTAGCCTTGGTCTATGGTTTGTAAAATCCACTTGTCTTTTGTAATATAGTGCCAATTTTTCGAGAATAAGGCTAACTTTCCGCCTAATGGTGCTGCTATTTGCTTCCTGGTAGGAGGGGTCAGAGCCAAGTCACTGTGATTGTCCTGTTGCAGTGGCAGTGGTTGTGTCTGTGCCTCGGTTATTGCCTTGCCACTGTCGTCCTCTGTAGGCACCTCCTCTGGATTGATTTCTGCCCCTAGAGCGTCTGTTCCTGCCCCTTTGTGATCTTGTAGAGACAGGAAAGGACCAATTTTTGGTAGGCCAGTTCCTGCTAAACCTTGGGGGCTGAACCTGTAGGAAATCTTTAACTGTTTGTACAGATTTTGCCTTCTCTTCCATTTTCTTCATTACCTGCTGAGCAGGTTCCCCAAATAGACTGGCCTTATCCATAGGAGCATCCAATAGCTTAGCTTTAACATGATCCGGTAAGACCTGTTCTTTCAACCATGCATGCCTTCTTATCACTGTGCCAGTCATGGCTGATCTAAATGAAGCCTCCAGTGCATCATAGCCACATTTTAAAGAATGGTTACTAACCTGTTGGATGTTATTCACCATTTCTAATACATATTTCTTATCTAAAGATTCACCAGAGGACAGCTTTTTAATTAACTGATCAAGCATAAACTCTTGGTATTGGATCATGTGAAACTGACAGTTTAAAGCTCTAGCTGAGAGAGTAGCAGAGGTGTAGACTTTTTCCCCATCTCTAAGGACCTGGATTCCCTTTCAGAGGGAATAGGTTTTTTGCTGTGGTCGAGGCAACTGCCTTAGGCCCCTGGGATATAGTTTCGGGGTCTGCAAGCGGGGCCTTGTATAGGTGGTGATGAGTGTCTGGCACCCTGTAAAATCTATCTGGTTTGGCAGGGGCTGGAGGTAAAGAATCAGGTGCAGTGCAGACATCATTAAATGCATCGTCCACAACAGATAGGACAGGAGGTATAGCTAAGGGCCTATGTTGTGGTAAGTGCAGAAAAGTCCTAAGCCTTTTTCTTGAATCTGAGAAATCTTGTCCCTGCCATTGGAATTGTTCTCTCATGGCATGTAAAGTTTCCCAAATGAGAATTCCTCTGGTGGAGAGGCAGCTGGGATGGATTCTTCAGCATCTGAATCTTCATAATTGGAAAAAGGAGCCTCTGGCTGGTCTGTAATGTCTGAGTCATCCGCAGAATCATCAGAGGACACAGGCTCGGGGGGCTCTGCTCTAGGTCTTTTTTCTGGGGGCTGAGAGGCCCTGTCTGGGTGAGATTGGGATCCCCTAATTAAGGATATTAAATCTTCTGCCAGAGTAAGCATTTGTGAACTAGAAGTGGGCCTGAGTGAGGGTGGCTTAACAGGCCCTGATTTAGCAGATTTGGCTGCTTTAGCCCTGGCAAAGGCCTTAATAGACATGGCTGCAGGAGGCCTAGCAGCACCACGTGCTGGGGTAGAGATATCCAAAGGGATGGTGTCTGAAAGATCAGTAGGAGCCGCAGTTGCAGGCAAAATTTCTGAGGCTGATTCAGATAAGGTAGCAGGAGCCTCAGTAGTAGTCATGGATTCGGCTGAAGATTGACCCGTTTTCTCGGTTTCGGCTGAAACCGAGACACTCGCGGCTTGCTTAACCGTGGTTTCGGCCGAAACCGCGGACCGCGAGTGTCAGTCCTTTTCTTTGCGTTTTTTAACAATTTGGGTAGTCGGAGGATCCGACGGCATAATGTACGCAAAATCTGAGCCGAAAAACTGTTCAGCAAACTCCGACCGACGCCTAAGCGTTCGTCGGTTGAAGGAAGCACAGGCCGAACAGGCTGCTACGTCGTGGTCTGGGCCTAAGCAAGGCAAACAGTAAGAGTGGAAATCTTTATGAGGTATTTGTTTCCCACAAATTAAACAGTTATTGACTTTTTCTGACATCGGCTGAGGCAAGAAAGAGTCCCCAACGGGGTACTTAGCTTTATAGAAGTCTTCGAAGTAGTATTCGGTAGTAGTAATCTCTGGATCTGACCGACCGGCACTTGCGAACAGCTTCTGCTTCGGCCACGCGCAAGAAAGACTGAGGAAAATGGCGTCGGCTGATGCCTTTATACCCGAAGACCAGCAGAGATGACGTCGGGTGAAGTGCGACATCAGCCGAAGCTGGACCCGGACTTTGGAATCCGGCCGACCGAAGGGCTGCCTGACGACAGGACAACCCATTTGTTATGACTGCAGATGCATCCATGAAGGACATCAGTAGGGATAGTACCAGAGCTTTAAGTATGAACCTGGTAGGAGGAAGGGTTTCTGTGGTCAAGGAGACCCCGTAGGATGGTCCTGGCAAATCCTGCTCTAGCACAGGATGGTATGTCCAGCTTGTAGTGTTTGGTGAAGGTGTGTACTGAGGTCCAAGTAGCTGCTTCTAAAATAGAGGAGTCTATGCCTTTGAAGAAGGCAGTAGAGGAAGCAGCTGCTCTGTTAGAATGGGGTTTAATATTGCCTTGTAAGAATTTCCTATGTTGGGAGAATCACAATGAAATGGACTTACAGAGATCCATGAGGCAATGGTTTGCTTAGCTACAGCTTTCACTAGGGCTCTAGGATGGAAGGAAATAAATAACTGATCTGATCTCCTGATACCTTTGGTTTTGTCTAAGCAGTATCGAAGTTGTCTGTGTACATCCAGGGAATGTAGAGTCCTTTCCGAAGCATTTTGCGGATGAGGGCAGAAAACAGGTAGTTAAATGGATTGATTCAACAAGAGTTCATTATCTACCTTGGGCATGAATGAAGGGTTATAGTCCTGAGGACAACTCTATCCTTGCGGAAGACAAGGTAGGGGATGTGGCCATCAGGGCTTGGATCTCTGAAACCCTCCTGGCGGAGGTGAGGGCAACTAGCAGGACTATTTTCAATGTGCAAAGTTTCAAGGGAACAGAATGTGCTGGCTCAAAGGAAGGCAAGGTTAGATTTTTTTAATACAAAGTTGAGGTCCCACTGTGGCGGGATGGGTTTCCGTGGGGGTTTGATGTGGAGGACTCCCTTTAGAAAGAGTCTGACTTCCAATCTGGATGCCAGGGGTGGTGAAATGGGCAGACAGGCAGAAATGGCAGACAAACTGACTTTCTGAGGAATATGTTAGTCCTGTTTGCAGTAGCTCACACAAGTAAGACAGGACCCTTGAAACGGAAATTGTGAGGGGTCCTGGTTGCTCCTATGGCACCAGTTAGAGAATCTGAGCCACTTAGCTGCATAATTTCTCCTAGTACTAGGTTTTCTGGCCTCCTGCAGAACATTGAGTATGTCCTCTGAATAAAGGTGTCTGTAAAGGATCAAAATTCTATCACCCATAGGGTAAATTTTAGGTTATCTGTGGGTGCAGTAAGGACCCTTTGTTCTGTGTGAGTAGGTCTAGACGGTGAGATAACCTTTGACTATTGCCCTTGGCTAGAGAAAATAGGAGTGGAAATCAATGCTGTCTTGGCCAAAAGGGGGTCACCAGTAGGATTTTTGGTTTGTTGCCCTGAATTTTTAGGAGGACTTTCTGGATTAGAGTGAAGGGGGGGAGGCGTACGGGTACATCCTACCCATGAAAAGAAGGCGCCCACTATCCAAACTTGTTGATGTGGGTTCCTTGTGCAGAAGTTGGGCATCTGCCTGTTGACTGGGGAGGCAAATATGTCTGCTTGTGGAATACACCACCTGTGTATCAAGTCTAGGAAAACATCCATTCGTGAGAGGGGGCTGAGGTTCTGCTGAGTGTATCTGCCATAACATTCTGTTCTGAGGGGATACACGTCTAATAAGTGGACCCTGAAGGAAGTGGCTGGATTCCAAATCTGGATGGCCAGGCTGCATGGTGGGTAGGACCTGGTCCTCCCCACACTTGTTTATGTACCACAAGACAGTCATATTGCCTGTGATAACCTTTAGTGTTCCTGGCAGGCTAAAGGGTTTGAATGTTAGAAGGGCTAACAACAGCGCTCTCATTTCCTTGATGTTGTGGTCTTTTACCCTTAAAGTAAACCATTTTCCTTGCACTGAGAGGTTTTGTTTTGTTTGTAACACTGCCCCCCCCCCCAGCCCAGATCTGAAGCATCTGTGGTTATCTGTTGTAAAGGTGCAGGGATCTGGAGGTGGGTCCCGGGTTGGTCTGCATTGCAGATATCAACTAGTGGATTCCCTTTTTTAGGCATAGGAGAAGTGGAAGTGGGGAGTCCAAGGGTTGTGAATGTTGGGCCCATAGGTTTTTTTAATACCCACTGAATTTTGCGCATGTGGAGTCTTGCCAAAGGCAGCATGGGTATAAGGGATGCCATGTGGCCTAAGTCGCAAGAATTCCCAAGCTGTCACAGTGGTTTTGGTAAGGATCTGGTTGAGGTACAGAGTTCCTAAATCCTTAGGTCTGGGATGAAGGCCTTTATGCAGTCTGTGCCGTGTCTGCACCCCAGGAAAATCATGTCCTGTGAGGGAATCAGGTGAGATTTTTCTACGTTTATCGTGAACACCAGAAGAGAGAGGGTGTTTGACACCAGTTGTAGATGGAGTAGGAGTTGGTGGTCTTGATACAGGATGAGCAGGTAGTCTAGGTATAGGTATATTTGAATACCCTGGATCCTGCAATGGGCAAATGAAGGGGGCTAGACACTTTGTAAACACTCTTGGGGCAGTGGATAGACCAAAAGGCAATGCAGAGAATTGAAATGATAGGAGCCTTGATTTAGAAGTTGAATGATGGGTGGGAACAGGTGGGTTTGGGTTTTTGGTGGTTGAGGAATCCCTTGGAAAGGTGGGAGCATCCACCAAGTCATGTAATATCCTCTCTGGAGAATGGAGAAGACTCATTGTTCTGTAGTTACACTCCGCCAGGATGAATGGGGATGTGGAGGTAGGCATCCTTAAGATCTAGAGCTACCATGAATGCCTGGGAGGGATTAGAGGCAAGAGAAGAGGTAAGGTGATCATTTTGAAGCTGGGTATGTTGGAGGAAGAAACTGAGAAAGGATAGATCGAGGATAGGTCTCCAAGGACCCTCTTTCCTTGTTAACAGGAACATTCTTGAATAAAAACATGTGTTCCTTTGAGGGATGGGCACCGGTTCTATGGTGCCTTGATTTAGAAGTTGAATGATGGGTGGGAACAGGTGGGTTTGGGTTTTTTGGTGGTTGAGGAATCCCTTGGAAAGGTGGGAGCATCCAGCAAGTCATGTAATATCCTCTCTGGAGAATGAAGAAGACTCATTGTTCTGTAGTTACACTCCGCCAGGAGGGAAGGGAGATGGTGAGTCCAAGAGATAAGAGTGTTTCTGGATGCAGAAGGGGTGAGTCACAGTGCAGGAGGCCTGGGTTGGTCAGGTTGGCTCCGAAAGGGCATGGATAGAGGATCTGGAGGGAAATCTGGGAGTAGAAAGTACAGTTGGCTACACTTACCATAAATGTAGATGTTAGAGTGTATTCACTGTTGCAGTCATTACATTTGGGTAATCTGCTGGCAGGTTGCCCTCAGTCGGCCTGAATAACAAAGTCTTGGGTCCTGCGTCAGTTGCTGTCTCTTCTTCCATGACATCAGGTCGTCAGGGGTATAAAAACATGCAGCTAACATTTTCTTCAGTTTCTTGCCCCAGATGTCAGGTACCCCCCCCATATAAACAGCAATATATGTAAATGCACTTTTAACAACATAAACTTTACCTTCATCTAAAAGCAAATGGACCACAAAGGCTTTAAAATACAGTGAAGGAAAGAGAAGTTATAGAAAAGGGGGGGTGGTGGGTAGGTAATCTGGACTGCAACAATGAATACACTCTAACATCTACATTTATGGTAAGTGTACCCAACTGTACTATGTTCTTCGTGTTTCACTGTTGCAGTCATTACATTTGGGTAGAATCCCAAAGCTATGGATGGGAGGATGGAACTAAATAGCATTAGGAGTGGCTATAAGGCCCTGCAGAACTGCAGTGGCAAAGCCTGCCCTGGATTTAGAAAAGAGGGGCAAATGATAATGCTTTGTGAAGGTATAAACAGAGCTCCAAGTAGCAGCTTCTAGAATGTCTTTGGTTGGAACTCCTCTGAGAAAGGCTGCTGAGGTAGAGGCAGCCCTGGTGGAATGTGATCTGATTCCCTTGGGCACAGGTTTACCATAGTGTAAGTAGCGGAAACGAATGCAGTGGCTTAATCACTTAGAAATAGTCTGCTTAGATATAGCCTTCCCCTCTGATCCTGAAGCAAATGCCACCAGTAGTTGCTCAGACTTTCTTAGAGATTTGGTTCTGTTTAAGTAGAATCTTAGTTGTCTGTGTATGTCCAATGAATACAGAATCCGCTCCCCCTTGTTCTGCGGATTTGGGTAAAATGTTGGCAGGTGAATGGGTCTGGTTAAGAGCCACACTGGATACCACCTTAGGCATAAAAGAAGGACTGGTCCTGAGGGACACCCTGTCTGGGTAAAATATAATAAAAGGCTCCACTGCCATGAGAGCCTGTAGTTCTGAAACCCTTCTTGCTGAAGTGACTGCCAAGAGGAAAGCTGTTTTCCAAGATAGATATTTTATATCCGCTGTAGCTGCTGGTTCAAAAGGAGTCAGGGTGAGTTTTTCCAGCACAAAATTGAGGTCCCATGCAAGAGTTAGTGATCTTCTGGGAGGCCTTAAATTTTTGGCCCCTCTGATACTGTTTAAGCAGAGGATGAGAAAAGAGGGGAGGCTCTGTGTTGTAATGAGCCGAGATGGCAGAGGCATGGATTTTTATTGAAGAGAAAGATAGACCCTTGCTCAAGCATTTCAGTCAAATATTGTAAAATCTGAGGAATATTGGGTTTTGCTGTGTCCGTTTCTTGTGCTTGGTTCCAAGCACAGAATCTCTTCCATTTGTAAGCATAAGACTTTCTAGTACTAGGCCTTCTGGCTTCCAAAATGACATCCATCACAGATTTACTGAGAGGTGGTGTTTGAATTAAATTATCAACCATGCTGCAAGGTTCAATGTTTGGAGCTGAGTGTGCAGAATTTGAATGTTCTGCTGAGACAGTAGAGGAGGTATTTAAGGCAAGTACCAAGGAGGGAGTGGAGACATATTCCTTAGAATTGGGTACCAGTGCTGGCGAGGCCAGTCCGGAGCAATCAGGATCATTTTTGTTTTTTCCTGTCTGACCTTTAATAATACCTTGGAGAGAAGAGGCAGAGGGGGAAAGGCATAGACTGATAGGCTTTTCCGACTGAAGGATAGGGCATCCACTTTCCATGCTTGTCTGTGACAAGCCCTTGTGCAGGATTTGTCCAGTTGATAATTTTGGGGAGAGGCAAATAGATCTATGTCTGGGCTCCTGCATTTCTGTGCTACCATGCTAAAGATTTGTGGATCCAGTTTCCACTCATGCGGGTCCACAAGACTTCTGCTTAGGTCTGCCAGAGTATTTTGTTTTCCTGGCAGGAATTGAGCTTGAAGATGTACTTGGTAAGTCAAAGCTGTGTTCCACAATGTTATGGCTAGTCTGCAAAGGGGGTAGGAATGTGTACCCTCCTGCTTGTTTGGTCAGAGCATTCTGAATAGCTAGCATCTCTTTCTGGTTGACATGCAAATGCATTTATTTTGGGATCCATATGCCCTGAATGATCTCCCCGCCAGGTGCCCCCCCCCCCAAGCATAGTCTGATGCGTCTGTAGTTATGGTTTGGGTGGCAGAGGGTAGAGTGAATGACAGTCCCTTGTTGTGGTGACATGTCTCTGCCCACCAAAGAAACTCCTGTTGTAGGCAGGGAATGAGAGGAATCATTGTTTCCAGACTGTGACAATGTTGACTCCATAAACTTTTTAGGTACCACTGAAGTTTCCTCTTATGCAGTCTTGCATATGGAATTAGTAGGATGCAGGATGCCATGAACCCCAAAGCCTGCAGAATTTGTCTTGCAGATAACTGGGTGGGGGGGTTTACATCTGTTTGAAGTATATTGTCAGTTGCCTTCATTTGTCTGGCGTTAAGGCAAGCCATCTGGGCAGTTGTATTCAAGCTTGCTCCCAGGAATGTAATTGTTTGAGAGGGTACCAGTTGGGATTTCTTTTCGTTTATTGTGTACCCTAGGCATGTTAGAAACCTTTTTACAAATGCCAAATGTTGAAGAATGTCCTTGTTCTCTGCTTGAATGAGACAGTCATCTAGGTAAGGATAAATTTGTATGTTTCTTTGACTGCAAAATGCAATTACTGGTACCAGGCACTTTGTAAAGGACCCTGGGTGCAGTAAATAAGCCGAAGGGCAGTGCAGAGAATTGGTAATGCAAAAAAACTGCCTTGAAGCCGAGGTAACTTCTGCACGATTCCCTGATTGGGATATGCAGGTATGCCTCTTTTAAGTCTAGAGTCACTAACCAAACGTTCCTGCCCAGCATAGGCAGTAGCTGTTGTAAAGTCTGCATTATGAATTTTGGAATGTCCAGGAACGTGTTCAAAACAAGTAAGTCCAATATTGGATGCCAGGCATTGTCTTTTCTGGGTACCAGGAAAAGTCTTGAATAGAAACCTTGTCCTTTTTCCTGCTCTGGTACTGGTTGAATAGCCCCCATATCCATGAGGGACGCAACTTGTTTCTGAACCTCTGCCCATTGATTTTGTGGCAGATCTGGCCAACCATTTGGAATTGGCAAAGTATGGAAATGAAATCTGTACCCCTGGGATACTATGTTTAACACCCACTTGTCCTGGGTAATTAACTGCCAATTTTGAGCATGAAGTGCTAATTTTCCCCCCAAGGGGGCTGCCAAAAGATATATGCTTGGTGAAGATAAGAGGGAAGTCATTGAGACTGCTTACTGCAGGGTTGTGCTTTGTTACCTCCAGATTTGGAGGTGGAGGCACCCCATTGCTTTGACCTGTAAGAACCCTGTGATTGGTATCTTGAGCCCTTTGAGCGCCTGGATTTGCCTTGACAGGCTCTGTTGGACACAGGAAAGACCAATTTTTTGTATGCCAGTGCCTACTGAACCTGGGTGGCTGCACTTGTAAGAAATCTTTTACAGTTTGCATAGATTTAGCTTTGTCTTCCATTTTATTTAAAACCTCTTCTGCCTTATTATCAAACAGAGTATCATGCTGTAAAGGGGCATCCAACAATTTAGCTTTAACATGATCAGGCAGATTTTGCTCTTTGAGCCAGGCATGCCTTCTAATCACAGATCCAGTAACTGTAGCCCTGCAAGAGGTCTCCAAGGAATCAAAAACCACATTGTAAAGTACGCTTTCCAACCTGTTCTGCTGCATGCAATAATTCCTGTAATTCTTTATTTTCCACACAATCAGAAATCAACATCATTTTCTGTTTCAATAAGCCCATATCATGCTGTTGATATTTAAGCATATGAAACTGGGGCTTTAAGGCCTTGATTGCCAAGGCTGCAGACATATAAACCTTCTTTCCCCATCTATCCAGCACCCTGGAATCTCTACCAGAGGGGGTAGGATTTTTGGCTGTACAGGCCTTTACACCTTTGGTACCCTGTGAGATAGTCTCTGGATCAGCAGCAGGATTTTTGAATAGAAATTTGTGGGAGACAGGAACCCTGTAATATTTGGCTTACTAGGAGCCAGAGGTAGTGAACCAGGAGCCATGCTTGATTCTGAAAACACATCAACAATGTCTAATACAGGAGGTATTCTAAAAGGCCTATGCTGAGGAAGAAGAAGGAAGTCCCTAAGCCTCTTTTTTGATTCAGAGAAATCCTGACTTTCCCAATGAAAATGCTCCCTTAAAGTATGCAAGGTTTCTCCAAAAGAATAATCCTCAGGAGGACAAGCAGATGGGATGGATTCTTCTGCATCTGAATCCTCTTAGGGTGGAACAGAAAATTCCTGATCAAAAGAGGAATCAGAAGAAATGTTAAGCTGCTCTGAAGATTCATAATCAGTGTCTTACCTAGGCCTCTTAGCAGGGGGGGGGCCCTGATCAAGGTAGTTAAGTCCTCAGCCATTCTGATCATCTGTTTTTACACATAGGGGCCTGAGCACGTGGCTCATACATCGTTTTTTTAGACTTCAAAGATTCTTTTAATCTTGTTTTTGAAGCTGGCGTCTGTTTTATATAAAAATGTTGAGGCCTGAAAACACCCTCAGAAGCTGGTGCCTGCTCAGCGGTTCCGGACCCATCCAAGGGAGAGACATCCGCAGGTTCAACACTGAGAATCTTGCGGCATACTGGACTCCGCATGGGTCTTGGTAGAGGCCTGTGACTCAAAAGTAGCGGGTATCAGGGGCTGCGAAAGCGTCTCACTAAGTACCGGCGACTGGCTTAGGAGAAGCTTCGTCATCGGTTTTGGACCTAGACAGTCTCTCTCTGTCTTTTGCTTTGCGTTTTTTGTGAACTCCGGTAGTCGGATTGCTAAACGACGACATTTCAGGGTAATTAAATCTGGATCCAAAATATTTTGAAGCAAAAATATACTGACGCTTAGTTGCGATGGTTGAATCTAGCACAAAACCAACAGCAAGGCATGTTATGATCTGGGCCTAGGCAAGGAATACAGTACGAATGAAAATCTTTATGAGGTACTTGCTTTCCACAAGTAATGCAATTATGCAATTATTAACTTTTACTGACATCGGTAAGGAGCAAGAAAAAGTTTCCCAACGGGGTACTTCGCTTTAGTTGAAGACTTTGGTTCTGAAACTCGGGCACCGCACGGCAAGAAAGACAGATGTAATGGCGTCGACTGCATGTTTTATACCCCCGATGACATGACGTCATGAAGGGACAATAACCGACGCAGGACCCAAGACTTTGTTAATCAGGCTGACTGAGGGCAACCTATAAGCAGATTACCCAAATGTAACGACTGCAACAGTGAAACACGATCATCTAGGAACCTATGGGTTCCCACATCCTCTCTATAGCTCTCAGCTGATATAGGTTGGGGGAAGGTGGGTGGGATACGACGCATAATGAAATTGGGCAACACAGATGCCAAATCATGGCAAGTACTTAACTTCTAATCTGATATTGTCCATTTCATTATGCTGCACTACTGAGTCAGAGTCCCCAATTACGTAAACCCTGGGTGGCCCACAAGGAAGGATATACCTGAGCACTGCAGAGCCAAAGGGTGTTTTCTTTCTAGAAATAATGTCCAACTTATAGTGAGACAAACGTGTGAGATTTGGACCAGGTTGCTGCTGCCAAATTTATTCAATAGGAGTTCTTGCAGAGAAAGCAGATGAAGTAGACATGGACCTGGCAGAATGAGCTCCAAATGGATGGGGAAGTTGCATGCCATGCAGAGAAAGCAGATGAAGTAGACATGGACCTGGCAGAATGAGCTCCAAATGGATGGGGAAGTTGCATGCCATGCTGGGAGTAGACAGTAGAAATAAATCAGTAATCCAACTTGGCAAAGTTAACTTTGGTTACAGCCTGACCTAATCTATTTGGTGAGAAAGACATGAACAATTGCTCAGATTTCCTGTGTGGTCTTGTTCTATGTAGACAGAAGCACAACTGTCTATGCACATCCAGCGAATGCAGCATACATTCACTCTTATTAAAATAATTTGGGAAGAATACAGGCAAGTGAATGGTCTGGCTAATATCAGTCTCTGTGGAAAACTTCAGTATGAAAAGGTTCATTCTGAGAGAGACTATCCTTGAAGAAGGTAACGCAAGGTCACTGGGAAGACAGAGCTTGTAATTCCAACACTCTTCTTGCTAAAGTAATAGCCACTAGAAAAGCAGTCTTCCAAGACATGTATTTTAAGTCACACAAGTTAGTAGGTTCAAAGGGTCTCTGAGTAAGCCCTTGTAGTGCAAGGATGAGAGCTCAAGGAGGGGACGTATCTTTTACTGGAAGCCTGAGATGAAAGACGACTCCTCAGGAAGGTCCTGCATAACCTTGAAGTGGAGAGGAAGGACGAAAGATGGTTACCTTTCCCTACATGAAAATTTGTAACAGCTGCTAGTTGTAACTTTATAGTGGAAATACAGGCTCTGTTGTGAAAAAGTTAACTGAGAAACATAAGAATATCCAAACAGAGTCAGAAAAAGGATCAATATTCCTTTTTAACACCCAGATAGAAAATCTCTTCCATTTACTATTATACATGTTCTTGGTGGAAGACTTCTGAGAAGCAAGTATAATCTCTCGAACGGAGAGGCCAGCCTGGACTTTTGTAGAATTACTAGAAGTGGAGAAACCAAGAGGTTAGTCTCAGGGATTGACTGGGAATCTGGCATTCCAACAGATGGGAAATTAGATTCTGCCAGGGATCCAGTATTCATGGGGGATACTTGCTGAGAGACTGCAGGAAGGGGAACCACACCTGAAGAGGCTAGAAGGGGGCAATGAGGATTAGCATGGTTTAAACCTTGTAGCTTTGTGAAAGACTTTGGGCATCAGGGGAATAGGAGCATAAGCATACAGGAGACCCGGGGGTCAATTGTGGACTAGAGTGCCCCTGAGCAACTCCCCTAAGGCAGGTGGATCAGAGCAAAGTACTTGCTGCACTTGTTCAGGGGAGAGGCAAACAGGTTGCAGCAAGGTTGGCCCAAATGGCTGAATATTTGATTCGCTACTGATTGCTTCAGGGACTACTCGTGTGAGCTTAAGATCGATCAGCTCGGTCTGTCCACCAGAACGTTGGGAGTTTCCACGAATGTACATTGCAATGAGAAAGAGGTTTGAAGAGATCGCCCATTCCCAAACCCTCATGGCCTCCCTGTACAACAGGTATGATCTGCCCCCCCGTTTGCTGATGTACTAAATAACCGACATACTGTATATGCAAGAAAGAATAGCTGGGCAAAATCTTTCCATAACCATAGTTGTCCTCCTCCATGTTGCAGGAGTCATAACATGAGGAATATTCTGCCTAGGCGACCAGAATGTCTGGCCAGTATACCAAAGACTTAAACTACTGCAAGGTACATGCAACACTGCACATAGTACAGTTGAGCGGCCATAAAAGTGATGTCTGCACATACCATCCTCAGAACTGAATGCCCCAGTCAGAACATTAGCCCTAGGATAAGAAGTAAAGAAAAATTCCAAAGAAAATTCCAAGTTAAAATCCAAGGAAGAGCATGAACCAAGGGAAGAGGGAGGGATAGAATACTGCAACCTAGAAGAGGTCAGTTATGGTAAGATTTTACACAACTATTTAATGTCCTACTCCTATGTTGTAGTATTCATAACATAAGGGAGAATACCAAAGCTCATGAGTGTGAAGTGGGGGGGTGTCACAAAAAGTCTCCACAAAGCCATGCAGAATTGCTCTAGCAAATCCTGCTCTGGATCTGGAAATGAAATCTAGTTTGTAGTGTTCTGTAAAAGGTATGGATGGAGAGCCAAGTAGCAGCGTCTAGTCCTTTAAAGAAGGCTTCAGATGAAACCACAGCTCTGGCTGAATGTGCTTTAACAGAGGAAGACATAACGGGGCAACAGCCTTAGAGATCCAAGTAGAAACAAAGAAGTTATGTCTTACCATAACGTTTCATCTGTGTTGTTGATCTTTCATCACTGATGGGTTCAGTTCCAAGCCCTCGGAACTGAGTCTGCCTATTACCAAGCTCGTGCCAGCCAAAAAACTCGAGCTAAGCTTCTACCCACAATACCCTTCTCCCTGTTACCTCAGATCGAGTTTGCCTGTGACAGAAAAGTAAAGCAGAGGCCCATCTGCGCAAATGCCCTAAGGCACCACTTGGACCCAAAGTATTCCCCAGGAGCCTTTGGTGGGGGAAGGAGGGTGGTGATGAATGAAAGAAGATCAACAACACAGATGGAACGTTATGGTACGACAACTTTATCCGATGTTGTTAATCTTCTTTCCGTTCATCACTGATGGGACAGAATCCCAAGCAACCTTGAGACGCATGGGTGGCCCTTATGGAAGAACATTCCTAAGTACCACTGAGCCGAAGGCAGCTCTCCATCTGGTGACCACATCCAATTTGTAATGATTGATGAAATCACCATCACCGTAATCCAGGTCTTCTATTAGAGACTCCTCAGGCGAGTCAACGTGCTTCCTCTTGCACACTCTCTCTTCCGTGGGGCCTCCTCAGTGGGGGCTTCAGAGGACAACTCTGAGGAGTGGGTACCCTGAACAGGGGGTTCCTGCGGCTTCCCTGCCTGGTGTCCCGGGGAGGTGGCCCATAGCAGCTGTAGCTCAGGGAGAGAAAACTGGGGTTCTGAGATTGAAGGAATATTTCCAGAAGAGAGTGCCCTCTCCATCACACAGAAAGCAGGCCCACCCGAAGAGAAATGGGAGCCCAGAACCAAGAAGGACAACCTCGGAACCAGGGTCACACCTCACTTCATCAAATCCGCTCCTGAGGATAGAGCCTCAAGCAGGATCGTTTCAGACTAAGCTACCGGCACCCAGGACAGAACCAAAGGAACACAAGGAACTGTGCCCCGGAACAGAGGAGCCTGCCGCTCAATCACGAGATTGAGGAAGGACCAGTTCAGCAGGATCAGAGGACCAAAGGGAGCCTCAGTGAAGTCCAATACAGACGCCGAAACTGGGGATTCCGAGAAGGACATCAGAGCAGAAGGCTTCGGAACCGGGATGGTCAAAGGAGGAGAATAGGATGGAGTCTGTGGAAAGGTCAACCCAACTCTTGCTGGAAGATGCGTCTTGGAAGGCATGGGTATCCCCCTGGCTGCCAACAGCTGATCCACAAGACGCACCACAACAAGTTCTGAAAGGCTCCTGGTGGATCTAGTGGATACTCCGGACGGGGAGTCAGGTCGATCTATGAACGGGCTATACACTTGATCTAGGAATGGGTCTATGAACGGAGAGTATTGGGTCCATGGTGTGTGATCTGCCAGCACCGGTGTCTCGGGTTTAGAGACAGTAAGTAGTGAGGTCAAATCCAGTCTTGTTGTAATAGAGCTCGGTGCCGACGGGGCACTCAGAGCTGAAATGGGAGGTTCAATCATTGCAGAGATGGGCATTGAAGGTGTGCACTGTGCCAAAGTGCCCACAGGTGCCGAAGTCGTAGCAGGCGAGGTGGTCTATAGTTGGTGCCAACGAAGCTGGCACCGATATAGCAACAGTCGAAGTACTCAAAGCAGACTAGGATGGTGCTGACGAGGAAGATTTATGCTCAGAGGGTAACTTTTGAACTTTAGGTTTCACAGACTTACCCTGGTCACCAAGGGTGAAGAGGGAACTGAATGGGGCCTTTTCTTATCTTTCGTAGGAGGGGTTGAGACCTCCATGTTAGAAAAAGCCTCTGAAAAGGGAGTTTTAAGTAGTCCCTTCAGAATTAGTTTATTCTTGCGCTCGTTCAGTGTGCACTGGCTGAAACTTTGGCAAATTCCACAGGGAGGTTGCACCGAAAGATCGGGCACCCCCAAGCAATAAACACAATAACTGTGAGAGTCACTATTTGGTAGTTTACCATTACACGAGGTACAGTGCTTGAAACCCGATGTACCCTTCTTACCAGACATCTTGAAAAGTAAACACAACAATCCAAATCTTCAGAGAAAGGCAAACTCTATTTTCCTAAGTCAGAAAAAGATTTAAATACATGCAGTATATATCAAAAAACCCAATATCAAACACCAACTAGACTAGAAAGAAATGGAGGAAGGAATACCAGTGATGGTATTCAAGGAATACCACAAGGGTAAAGAGAGAGGGCCATACCAGCAATGGTACTTAAAAAGGTTACCAGTGGATAGAAATAGAAGAGAAGAATATTCAGAACTAACTGTAATTCGACAGGAAAATGACTATAACTCACAAATATTAAAGTTTTTCACACAAAAATAAAAAAGTTTCCACTTAGTTGAGAGCTCGGCTGAAACATGGCTTTATGGCTATGCAGCAAATGAGATCTGAGGTAAAAGGGAGACGGGCACTGTGGGTAGAAGCTTAGCTTTAGAGTTTTTTGCCTGGTGCGAGCTTGGTAATAGGCCGACATGGTTCCAGGGGCTGGTAACCAAACTCATCAGTGATGAATGGAAGATTAATAACATCAGATAGTCTGTTTAGAAACAGTTTTCACAAAATAGTAGAAAACCACAGAAGAACCAACCAGCAGAATGTGAGCAATCCAAAGAACACCAAGTTTATTGAAGTTAAGCGCTTTCCTCTCTATTACAGACTTCCTCAGAACAATATTGCACAAAAACCCAGCCAAATATATACCCACCCCTCAATTAACCATTCAAAATTGAGCCAAAATTTTAAAGCAATATATACACATCAAATTACAGCAGTAAAAATATTGCATATAGCAAATAACAAAACTAAATAAATGTTACCATAAAATATTATAATATGTTAAATTATTAAATAAAATCAATGTTAACTTTACTAACCTAAAATTCTATCAAGTTTTAAAACACTAGCAATGCTTATAGTTTCATTGATACCTGGGTAACAAGAGGCATTTAAAAACAACTGCCATCTCAATGCCATCATATCCAAATGCACATCTGTAACGCACCCCTGTTCATCCAGCACTAACTGCTGTAAAACCAAAAATTTAAAATCATGTGTTGGATTTTCATTGATATGTCTATACAAAGCACTAGTAACCTTGTTCTTTAGAAACAGTTTTTTCCAGCACCCTAGAGTGAAAAGGAATGAATAATTCCTTAGATTTACTAATGGATTTTGTTTTGTTCAGGTAAAAATCAGAATTGTCTATGTACATCTAAAGTGTGCAGCACCCTCTCACTGGAGTTTTGAGGTGATTAAGAGGAAAGTCATTAACCACTTCAGGCATGAAGGAAGGATTAGTATGTAGAGATATCCTATTCTTGTGAAAAATCAGAAAAGGTTGAGAGGCCATTAAAGCTTGGGAGTTCTGAAACTCGCCTAACAGAAGTAATGGCAACCAGTAACAGTCTTCCAAGTACAAAACTGTAGGGAAGCAGCAGCAACAGGTTCAAAGGGTGCTTGGGTCAGTTTTCCCAAAACAAAATTTAAGTCCCAAGGAGGCAGAGCAGGTTTCCTTGGAGGCCTAATGTGAAGGACGACTTTTAAGAAAAGCTTGACCTCTACTCTAGAAGCTATGGTAGGACACAAAGGCAGACATGCAGAAATAGATGACAGCTGGGCTTTAACTGAGGAAAAGGGCAGTCCATCCTTACAATTTACACAAGAAAGACTTGAGAAATATCCACGGAAAAAGGATCTTTGCCTCTTATAAACTTATTCATTCCAATGGAGTTTAGGAAGTTTGCACTGTAACTTCCAATGGGCGGAGCCTAAGCCTTTTCACAGAATTAAATTATGTCCTCATATTTCAAACAAATGTTCATATCTCTGGAAACATAAGGATTAATAAAGTATAAATGGCAAACGCTGCAGCACAAACTAGAGTGGTAGCATTCTTTAGGTTGTAGGTCTTAAACTGACTTTTATAAATTACAGTAAAAACAGCAACTATTACATTTGTAATATTTTGTAAGCAACTTAGAATATCCCAGCAACCACCCAAGTCGCACACACATTGTCAGCAGCATTTTATTCACCTAGCTGACAGCTTTCATATGAGGCTAAGGAGTTCTGTCTGTGTTACTTGGTTAAGATAATAAGAAAAAATAATTTATATAGATATAATTTTCCCATATCTCAAAAAAAAAGTAGTTATGCTCTTACCATAACATTCCATCTGTATTGTTGATCTTCATTCATTCTTGACTGATGGGTTCGGTTCAGACCTCTCGGAACTGACTCAGCCATTATACATAGCTCACTCCAGCCAAAAAAACTCTTGAGCTAAGGCTATACCCACAATGCCTCTCTTCCCATTACCTCAGATAGAGTTTGCCTAGCATTTAAGAAAATACAGAAGCCCCGTCTAAGGTATAACCCAGTAACATCCCAGGACTAGGTCCAGACCTCCAGGAGTCTTTTGGAGGGGGTAGGAGGGTGGGATGTCAAAAATGAGTGAAGATCGACAACACAGATGGAACATTAAGGTAAGAACATAACTTCTTTATCTGATGTTGTCAATCTTCCTTCATTCTTAACTGATGGGAAAGAGTCCGTAGCTACTTTACATCTTGGGAGGCCCTAAGGAAGGATATTCCTGAGCTCCATAGAGCCACAGGATGTTCTCCTGGAGACCATGTCTAACTTGTAATGCGTGATAAAGGTATGTGGAGTAGCCCAAGTTGCAGCTGCACATATGTCTTCCATAGAAGGTCTGTAATGGAAGACAACTGAAGTGGAAACATATGTTGTAGAATGAGCTCTAACAGTAGATGACATCTGTATATAAAGGTAATACAGTTTCAACCATTTTGACAGGGCGACTTTTGATACAGACCTACCCAATCTGGGTCCTAAAAATGATAGAAACAGTTGGTCTGATTTTCTAGAACATTTCGTTCTATCCCAGCAAAAATGTAGTCTGTGGGCATCTAACAAGTGTAGACAGCACTCTCCTTTGTTCATAATCTTTAGGAAGAAAACTGGTAAGTCTATAGACTGGTTGATATTAGACTCTGATACCACTTTGGGAAAGAAGGTGGGACTAGTTCTGAGTGATACTTTCTTTGTGAAAAATGATGCATGGATATTTCATATGTAAAGCTTGTAATTCTGAAATTCTTCTAGCAGACGTGATACAGCTACTAGGAAGAGAGTCTTCCAAGATAGGGACTTGAGGTCGCAAGTGGCTGCTGGCTCAAAAGGCTGTTGAACTAAACATTTGCAAGACTAAGGTCAAATACCATGTTGCTACATGATCCTTGAAAGGGAGTTTTAAATGCAGAGTGCCTTTAAGAAAAATTCTGCATAAACAATGAGACATCAAGGAATGGTCATCAAAAACCGTTATGGAGGTTTGAAATGGCAGCCAAGTGGACCCTTATTGTTGACACAGAAGCCCCCATTTCAAACAGGGTAGCTAAATATTCAAGTACCTTGTCAAATGACACTGAGAAAGAGTCTGTGATCTGCAGTAGCCCAAACTGAAAATCTTTTCCATTTGCCAAGATAAAGCTTCCTGGTGGATGGCTTATGGGAGTCCAGAAGTATCCTTTGCACTGGAGAGAAAAAGAAGTTATGTACTCACCATAACATTCCATGTGAGTTCATCTCACCTTCATTCTTACAAATGGGTTCGGAGCCGATCCCTCAGCTCAGAGTTAGCCGCTTTCACAAGCTCGAGGTTTTCGAGTAGCTCGAGGCCAAGTCCCTATCCCATGATGCTCTCTGCCTCACCTCAGATCTAGTTTGCTGATCCCAAAATATACAACATAAGTAATGTGTGTAACTCCAGCTGGAGAAAGAAATCCCATACAAAAACCTACCAGACCTCAAATCTCTTACTTGTTTTTCCAGAAGCCTGGAGGGGGAAGGCGGGAGGGAATGTAAGAATGAAGGCGAGATGAACAACTCACATGGAACGTTATGTGAGTACATAACTTCTTTATGTGAAGTTGTTCAATTTTGCTGTTCATTCTTACAAATGGGTAGCGTCCCAAGCACCATTTATCCTGGGTGGCTCACGTGAGTATATTCCTGAGGACAGTGGAACCAAAGGAAGCCCTGTCCCTGGAGGCCTTATCTACTTTGTAATGAGTAATGAAGGTATGTGGTCTTGACCAAGTGGCAGCTGCACATATTGTATCTAATGGCAGTCTAGCCATGTAAGCTGAAGAGGTAGAAACAGACCTTGTGGAGTGCGCCTTCACTATGTTCTAGCTGTTGATTCACGGAAGAGTATGCAAATTTTATACAATTTGTTAACCATTTGGAAAGAGTGACTTGACACAGGCTGCCCTTTCTTGGTATCTGAATGAGACAAGAAGTTGTTCTGATTTTCTAAAATATTTGGTTCTATCCAAATAAAATCTGAGTTGTCTGTGTACATCAAGTTTGTGCAACATACACTCCAACTTGTTGGAGTGGTTACTGAAGAAGGTTGGAAGTTCAATTGTTTGATTTAAATTAGCCTCTGAACAAACCTTTGGAAGGAAGGATGGATTAGTCCAGAGCGACACCCTGTCAGGGTGAAAAAATCAAGTATGGAGGTTTAATAGTAGTTCAGACACCCTGCGTGCTGATGTAATTGCCACCAAGAAAATGGTTTTCTAAGACAGCAATTTTAGTTGGCAGGAAGAAGCAGGCTCAAATGGAGGAAGAATAATCCTAGACAGAACAAAGTTTAGGTTCCATGAAGTGAAAGGTTGTCTTAACTGGTGGTCTAAGATGTATGGTTCCTTTTAAGAAGGATCTACATAACCTGTGAGACATATTTGAGCCTTCTGATCCGAGGTGAAAATTTGAAATTGCAGCCAATTGAGCACATATGGTAGCTGCCGCAGCACCTTCATAAAAAAGTTTAGTCAATATGCTAGCAATTGGGGCGATGTACGGGTCAATATCATTTTGAGAAGCCCACAAAGCAAACTGCTTCCACTTGCTGATGTATAACTTTTTGGTTGAAGCCTTGTGTGAAGATACAAGGATATGCTGCACTTCCAAGGAAAGATTGTGGGACTTAGCTATGTTGAAAATTGGAGCAGCCAAGCTGTCAATTTGAGGGAGTGAAGTGAAGGATGAAGAGCTCCTGACGAAAGTGTCAGCAGATCTGGAAGTGGATCCAGAATCGAAGGTTCCTCTAGTTGGTAGAGTTTAAGGACAGGGAACCAAATCTGTCGAGGCCAATAAGGGGCTATCAGAATTACAGTCCTCTACAAGGCTTTGGCTTTCTGCAGAAATTTTGGAATCAGGGGAATTGGGTGGAAATGCATATAGAAGTCCCAGGGGCCAAACGTGGACGGGAGAAACCCTTGGGTTTTCCCCTGGTGGGGGATTCAGAGCAAAGTAGCTTCTGCATTTGGCATTCGTGGGAGATGCAAACAGGTCACAGCAAGGCTGACCCCATCTGTAGAAAATCCTTTCCACTACCTCGTTTTTGAGGGACCACTCGTGAGGCATCAGAATAGCTCTGCTTAGTTTGTCCGCGATCACGTTGGATTTCCCCAGGATGTGCATCGCTATCAGAAAGCACCCGGTGGATACAGCCCACTGCCAGACTCTTAGGGCCTCTCAGCATAGGGGATAAGACTTGGTTCCCCCTTGCTTGTTGATATACCAGACTACTGACATGTCGGTCTGAATCGCAATCATTCCCAGAGGAAGAGTCTTGGAAGAACTGCAACACCAAAAGTACTGCTCTCATCTCCAGGACATTGATGTGCAATTGTGACTCTGTCTCTGACCAGGTGCCTTGGGCTGTTCTTCCCTGAAAAAGCCCCCCCCCCACCCTATCAGAAAAGCGTCCGTGGTCACCGTGGCTGATGGGGGAAAAACAAATGGGTGACCTACTGTTACATAGTGGCTGGTCAACCACCATTGTAGATCCTTTTTGCATGAATCTGTAATGATTATCAAGAATGACATCTGAAGTTGTTAAGACCATTGGGTGAAGAGTAACCACTGAAGTATTCTCATGTGCATGTGCCCTAGAGGAACTGCTATGAAAGTTGCTGCCATAGTACATAGCAGTTTTAAAACTTGAGGGGCTGGTACTTTGTTTCGTGACAGAATGTCTGATGCCGGAAGTCGAAGTGTGACTATTCTTTCCAGGGGCAGTCTTATCATGGCAGTGGTGGTGTCTAAATCTGCTCTGATAAAGGAAATATTCTGCGATGGTGACAACGCAGACTTGTCGAAATTTATAGTAATTCCTAACTGGGAACACAGTTTTAAATGAGGTCACTGAACTGAACCAGTTGATGCCTGGTGAGTCGTAACCACTGCCATGCATTTGGAAAACACACTCAGGGCTGTCGTGAGACCAAAGGGCAGTGCCCGGAACTGAAAATGACTGGCTTCCAGCTAGAAACGTAGGTGATCTCTGGATGGTCTGGCCATTTTGATATGATAGTATGCATCCTTGAGATAGATAGAGCACATCCAATCGCCCGTTCCTAGAAATGGAAGAATCGACTGAAGCATGACCATCCAGAACTTCTCTTTCTTTACAAAAGTGTTGAGTTTTCTGAGGTCTAAGATGGGCCTCCGGTCCTTTTCCTTGCGTTTTTTGGATAAAACGGTAGTCGGAGTGTCCGATGACATTTTATAGTCAAAAGCTTTACCAAAATAGTGTTGGGCGAACTCCGCCCGACGCTTAACAGTGCGTTTATTGAAAGTAGCACAAAAGCGACAGCCCGAGACTTCGTGGTCTGGGCCCAAACAAGGTATGCAAAGGGAATGGAAATCCTCATGCGGTATTTGCTTCCCACAAGAAATACAATTAACTTTTTCCGACATCGGTCTGAGGCAAGAAAAGTTTCCCCAACGGGGTACTTAGCTTTAATGAAGACTTCGGTTCCAAATATTTTCGTAATTCAGGAGCTGGCCGACCGGCACTTGCGAACTGCTTCTGCTTCGGGCACCGCGCAGCAAAAAAGACTGAAGAACATGGCGTCAGCTGTGTCTTATATACTCTGGCCTTCCTGACGTCAGAAGAGTAAGCGACGACAACCGGCGCCGGACCAAGACTTTGGAATTCGGCCGACCGAGGGATCGCCTGACGGCTGAAAACCCATCTGTGATTACTGCAGCTGTATGCACGATGAACATCTTCTCTTTCTTTACAAAAGTGTTGAGTTTTCTGAGGTCTAAGATGGGCCTCCAGTCCCGTTTTCTTTGGAACTAAAAAGAATCTTGAGTAGGTTCTGGATCCTATCTGGTCTGCTGAGACTGGCTGGATGACTTTTTCTAGCAACCTTTGAATCTCTCTGGTTGCTTGATCCCCAAGACTGGGTGGAATGTCTGGGATTTTTTTTTCATATGGTGGGTGGTTCTGTGAAAGGAATGACATATCCTCTGGAAATAATGCTTTGTACCCAAGAGTCTTTTATAATTTTTAGCCAGGCATCTGGATATAAAGTGTGGTGCTGTTCAATGTTTAAATGATTCTGATGAAGTTTTTTCGAAAGCGTTTAATCCTTGGGAGCTGTGTGCTATTAAATTTTATTCAACCTTCCTCTTTCGTTGTTTGGTTGGATGAACTGCTGCCTGCATCTTGAGTCTGGATACAAAGAAAAGCGACCCCCGACTGCCTCCAGAGTAGGACAGTCGGGCCTCCTTTCAGGACCACTGGTAGGGCTTGCCAAAGAACTGATCCCTGTCGCCCTGGTTTTGCAGACCCCCTCTGCCACATGGGAGGTGTCTTCCATTATTGCCCCTCCTCTGCCCCTGGAGGGGGGTTCACTGCGTGTGTTCTGAAAGGCTCCTTGAGACTTGCGGAACCACATTTTTCATCCCTTTTGCCCTTTGGGGTAAGGTCTAGTATGGGTGGAAAAACAGACTCCTACGGCAGACAGAGTTTTTCCATCTTGTTCACACCTAGCGAGGGTCTCCTTGACTTTAGGCCCAAAAAGGGACGAGTCATCAAATGGGGTATTAACAAAGGAAGACTTGAAGGCTATGCATGGACGAGTTAACTATAGAATTAAGGATACTGAGCTGGCATGTCTTCTTATCAGGAACACCGTCAGCTGCAGTACCCTGCACAGCATCTCCAAGCTCTTTAAGGAGAACTCTCTGAAGTCTTTTAAAGTGTGTCAAATAGTTGAGCGATCACATAGCAAAAGTCGCTGAACTGAAAATGCATTTCCCATACCTTTCCATAATCCTGGAATCTCTATTAGGAGGATGGACAGTAGAAGAGATTTCAGACATCTCTTTCTTGGTGGTGGCCACCGCCACCACCATGGCATCAACCGTCACTCCTTTGGTAAGAAACATTTTGTCCTGTGGAGAGGTAATAAACTTGTTGGGCCTCCGAGGGACAGGTTCCACAGTATCAGGAGACTCCCACGCCCTTCGAGCAATTAAATCCATTAATTCATTGAAGGGTGGAGTCACCCAGGAGGTAGAGGGTTGAGACCCAAAGGCCTTCAGAGGCACCGACTCATCATTAATAGGGTTAACGGACTGCCAGCCACCCCTCTGTCTTAGGATCTCTAGGATATCTGCAAAAGAGATGTCCTCCGAGGAGACCGTGGGGATCCTTCTGACTCCTCTAAGTCAGTGTCTGATGTGACAGACTCCTGCGAGGAGTCTAAATTCCTCCTCTTGCAAAGCTTCTTCCTGAAAAACTCATCAGCGGGAGTTTCTGGGGAGGTCTCAGTAGAACATGGGTCACCCAATGGGGCTACCTGAGGCTCTGGGTCTTGACTCTTTAAGGGGACCTGTAATGCAGCGGTAGAACGTGGCACTTTCGGGTATGAGGAAGTAGGCCCTGATAAAGTGGGTGTCTTCGAAGACATAACTCTCCTCATGGCATCGAAAGCCCCACTGCTCCGATGCAAGGAAGCAGCCGGTTCCGAAGAAGATGGCAACTTGTCCGGCTCCGAACCAGGGGAAGGAGCCAAGCTCATCCGTGCCGAAGTTCCGAGAGGAAGGGTCGGAACCGACCCATCAGTTCGACTGTTCCCTCCCTGGAGCCGACCACAGAGTGTCAGTTCCCAGATTCCTCGGAATGCATCGAAATAGTCTTGAGTCGACGGAGCCGATGGCACTGGAACAGGCCTTGGCTCAGAGGGTTCCACGATCATCAGTTCTACCCCCGCCGGCTCTGAAGGCCCTGCTCAGCTCGGAGGAGGAGCAGACACAGTAGGCAAGGATGTCTTCAGCTCAGAGACCGGTTGGGCAGGAACCGACAACAATTTGGCTAATGCTGGGTTCTGGAGGAGCCTCTACACCATTTGGTCCACATCGGAGAGGCTCCTTGAAAAACGAATCAAAGGGATAGATGAAGCCACCAACTGTAAGAATGGCTATTTCAAAACTTCGGAGACCGGCTCCGAAAAACTTGCTCAGTTTCGAGGACTATGGAACCGGCGACTGCACCTTCCTCAGCCAATTTCAGAGCAAAAGACTTTGGCTCCGAAGAAGCTTTCGAAGTCATAGATCCCTTGGAAGATTTGGAAGTCTGATCAGCCTTATCAACAGATTCCTGAAATTCAGGTTTCAACAAACCTCTATCCACTAGTTTTCTCCTGCGTTCTAACAAGACCCTGCTGCTGAACGAATGACAAATGGAACAGTCCTCCTGAAGATGGACTGCACCCAGACAGTAGACAACTCGCATGTAAATCAGTAATGAACATTTTTTTGTCCGCACTTAGGGCATGTCTTAAACCCTGACTTCTGTTTCTTTCTCCTTTTGATCAACCATAATATAAAGGAAATAACTATATATATATATATATATATATATATATATAGTACAGTTCTGTACACTTACCATAAATGTAGATGTTAGAGTGTATTCACTGTTGCAGTCATTACATGTGGGTAATCTGCTGGCAGGTTGCCTTCAGTCGGCCTGATTAACAAAGTCTTGGGTCCTGCGTTGGTTGCTGTCCCTTCTTCCATGACGTCAGGTTGTCAGGGGGTATAAAACCTGCAGCCGACACCATTTTCATCAGTTTTTCTTGCCCCAGATGTCAGGTGCCCCTCAAATGGGGAGCAAAATATATAAAGAAGTTATGTACTCACCCTAACGTTCCATGTTGGTAAGTCCATCTCACCCTTCATTTTTACATATGGGTTCGGAGCCAATCCTCTGCTCCAATTCGGCCGATTTTCAAGCTCAAAGACTTCTGGTTGGCTCGTGGCTAAGCAGGTAGCCCATGGTGCACCAGTGCAATCCGAAGATCTTGTTTGCTGCTCACTAGCAATAGAAAGAGATAGAAAGAAACCCTTAACCAACAAACCAATACTAAAGGGTCGCCAACAAAGAAATTTATATTACCTCCAGATCTTCCAGGATGGGGGCAGGAGGGAGGGTTGGTAAAAATGTAGGGCGAGATGGACAACCAGCATGGAACATTATGGTGACTACATAACTTCTTTATGTTAGGTGGTCCAATCTCACCTTCATTTTTACATATGGGACAGTGTCCCTAGCGCCTAATTCTTGGGTGGCTCATTGGAAGATACTCCTGAGCACCGTGGAGCCAAAGGATGCTCTACCCCTAGAAGCCAAATCCAACTTATGAGTAATAAAGGTGTGAGGGGTAGCCCACGTAGCTGCTGCACAGATATGATCAACTGGTACCCTGGCTTGGAAGGCTGCAGAGGTAGACAGAGATCTGGTAGAGTGAGCCTTGATCCTGTGGGGTAAGGGTCTGCCCTCAGAGCTGTAGATGAAAGCTATGCAACTCGAAATCCAGTTAGACAATGTCACCTTAGAAACTGGCAAACCCAATCTGGAATCAGAAAAGGAAACAAACTGGTCTGACTTCCGAAATTCTTTGGTCCGTTGCAAATAGAAACGCAGCTGTCTGTGAACATCCAACTGGTGAAAATGGTATTCCGCTGCATTGCTATGATTGGGAAAGAAGACCAGGAGTTCAATGGATTGCTTCAATGTGGCAGAAGAACAAACTTTGGGGACAAACGATGGATTGGTACGTAAAGAAACCCTGTCTTTATGAAAAACGAAATAAGGTGGTTTAATAGACGTGGAATGTAGCTCAGAAACACGTTTGGCTGATGTAATAGCTACCAAAAACAGTTTTCCAAGACAAGTACTTTAAGGAAGCTGAATGAGACTGTTCAAAGGGAGGGGATGTAAACTTGGACAACACAAAATTTAAGTCCCAAGAAGCCGCAGGTTCCTGTAAAGGTGGTCTCAGCAAGGTGGCTCCTCTCAAGAAGGTTTTACATAACTTATGTGACATAAGGTTAACACTTGGAGATCCCAAATAAAAATGTGAAATAGCCGCCAATTGTACTTTGATGGTGGCTGCGGCAGATCCCTGTTGAAAAAGCTCTGAAAGGAATTCCAGAATTACGGGAATGGGAGCGATGTAAGGATCCACATTCATTTTCTGTGCCCAAATGGAAAACCTTTTCCACTTACTGTCATACAGCCTTCTGGTTGATGGTTTGTGTGAGGATAAAAGAATATGGGACACTGACTATGAAACATCATGAAGCCTGACTAGAGATGGAACTGGATCAGCCAAGCTGTCAATTTGCTGGTGTGGAGAGAGGGGTGTAGCGAACCCATGTGGGTCAGTAGATCTGGAACTGGGTCCAGGATCCAAGGATCGTCCAGGAGAAGAGGCTCGAGGAAGGGAAACCAGACCTGACGAGTCCAGTAAGGAGCAATGAGGATCAACCTGCTTCCCAGTCAGTTGGCTTTCTCTATCAATTTAGGGATTAAAGGAAAAGGAGGGAAGGCATAGAGAAGTCCCGTGGGCCAATCATGTACCAGAGCACATCTGGGAGCTTCCCCCAGAGAGGGTATTAGGGAAAAATAACTGCTGCACTTGGCATCGACTGGACTGGCAAAAAGTTTGCAGCAAGGTTGTCCCTATTTTAGGAAAATCTGTTCCACTATTTCCCATTTCAGAGACCACTTGTGGGGCCAGCAAGATCGCCAGGCTCAGCTTGTCGGCTATCACGTTGGTTGTCCCCGGAATGTGCGTTACCAGCAGAAAGCTCTGGGAAGAAATCACCCATTCCCAAACTCGCATGGCCTCTCGACAGAGTGGATAAGATCTGGTACCACCCTGTTTGATAATATACCACACAACCGACATGTCCGATTGTATCGCAATCGTCCCTGGAGGAAGAAAGTCCTGAAGTGCTTGCAATGCCAAAAGCACCGCTCTCATCTCCAGAACACTGATATGCAGATGAGCCTCGTGTTCTTGCCATGTGCCGTGGACCGTCCTGCCCAGATAATGCCCCCCCACCCGACCTGGGAGGCATCCGTGGTCACAGTGGCAACGGGTTGTGCAGGCACAAAGGGAGCTCCTGTGAACAAACTGTTGGGTGCTATCCACCAAAGAAGGTCCTTTTTGCATGATTCTGTCAGCAGAATAGAGTAATTCAGTGGTAGGTATTGGAACGACCACTGGGAGAACAGGAGCCATTGAAGGATTCTCATATGCAACCTGGCTAGAGGTATTAACAGAATGGTTGAGGCCATCATTCCAGGAAGTTGAAGAATCCACTTTGCTTTGACCTTCAAAAGTGGGAGAAGTCACTGAACTTGTGAGATGAGGTTTTGTGCTCTTTTGACGGGAAGACGAACTGTCATATCCACTGTATCTACCTCTGCGCCTATAAAAATCACAGATTGCGAAGGCAGTAATGCAGATTTTTCCCAATTTATGGAGATCTCTAGTTGAGCACAAAGCTGGATGGTGAAGTCCCTGTTTTGGAGAAGTAGATGCTTAGTGGGGGTGGTCAGGAGCCAGTCATCCAAATACAGAAACAACTGGAATCCTTGATGTCTCAGGTGAGCTGTCACTACTGCCATGCATTTGGTGAACACACTGGGGGCTGTGGTGAGACCAAAGGGCAGAGCAAGAAACTGATAACGGCTGGCTCCCAGCCAGAAGCGCAGATACCTCCTTGATATCTTGTCCATTTTTATATGGTAGTAGCAGTCTTGGAGATCTAGAGATCACATCCAATAGTCTTTCCCTAACAACAGGATTATCGACTGCAGTGTTACCATCCGAAATTTGTCCTTTTTCATGGATTCGTTTAATCTGCTTTGGTCCAACATTGGCCTCCAGTCTCTGGTTTGTTTTGGGACTAAGAACCTGGAGTAAGTTCCGGATCCTATCTGGTCTGCTGGCATGGGCTGGATGACTTTTTGAGAGCAACTTGTTAATCTTCACAGTTGCCTGATCCCTGTGATTAGGTGGAACATCTGAGATCTTCTTGGCAACAAACGGTGGAAGGGAAAAGGGTATGATATATCCTCTGGTAACAACTCTTTGTAGCCACTTGTCTTGGGTTAAATTTAGCCAGGCTTCTGGATTCAGAGAGATGCAACCCCCGACTGTCCCCAGAGAAATGCAGTCGGGCCCCACATCAGGAGCACTGATGAGGCCACCCTCGAAAAGAACCACGGCCTTGCTGATACTGCAGACCGCCCCTGTCTCTAGGATGACGTCTACCATTTCCTCCTCCTCCTCCGTCTCTGAAGGAGGATTCACTCTGTGCTTCTAGAAAGGCTCTCTGGGACTTTTAGAACCACATCTTACCTCCCCTTTGACCTTTGGGATATGGTCGAGAGGGGAAGGTAAAACGGACTCCCACGGCAGAGAGAGTCTTTTCCTTCCTGTTCACACCGAGTGAGTGTATCTTTCACCTTGGAACCATCAAAAGGGGCATTGATGAAGGTGGACTTAAACAGCTCCGCAAAATTACACAAGCGCATCCAGGAGTGGTGCCTAAGGGCAACTCCTGAACCCGCTGCTCTGCTCTCTCCATCAGCCACATGAGATATGAGCCGCATGGAGAAGTTAACTACGGAATTTAGGGTGGACAAAGTACAGTTTTGTACCTACCATAAATGTAGATGTTGGAGTGCTAATACAGCTGCAGTCAAAACAGGTGGGGTTCTCCTGCCGTCAGGCGGGTCCTCGGTCGGCCGAATTCCAAAGTCCAGGTCCGGCGTCGGCTGTCGTCGCTTCTTCCCTGACGTCAGTGCGTCAGGGGTATAAAAGAACCAGCCAACGCCATTTTCTTCAGTTTTTCTTGCCCCAGACAGGTGCCCCCAGAAGGAAGGCAATACATAAATTTGTGTAATAAAGCAATGCAATATAATCAAAATACAGTAGTTGCAAGCAAATACACCATAAAAGAATACCCCAATCAGGTTGTATGAGGAGGTGTTAGCCAATAGGCCTGTCCCAAGAGGGGAAGAAGGGAGGGAAACCTGGACTGCAGCTGTATCAGCACTCTTAACATCTACATTTATGGTAGGTGCAAAACTGTACTATGTTCATCGTGCATACAGCTGCAGTCATAACAGATGGGTAGAATCCCAAAGCTAAGAAAGGGGTGGTAGGCACTAGGTGGAACTAGGAGGAGCCAGAATGCCCTGCAAGACTGCAGTGGCAAAGCCTGCTCTAGTTTTGGAGTATAATGGTAGGTGGTAGTGCTTGGAGAAGGTATGCACAGAACTCAAGTGGCTGTTTCCAAAATATCTTTGGTAGGAACTCCTCTGAGGAAAGCTGCAGAGGTAGCTGTGGCCCTTGTGGAGTGAGATCTGATGGCTGCAGGTGCAGTTTTACCATGGAGAATGTAACAAAAGCGTATGCAGTGAGCTATCCATTTTGAGATGGTCTGTTTGGAAATTGGCTTCCCTTGAGTTCCTATAGCATAGGACACAAAGAGCTGTTCTGATTTTCTGAAAGGCTTTGTTCTGTCCAAATAATAACGCAGCTGTCTGTGGATGTCCAAGGAATGTAGTAGTCTCTCCCCTTTGTTTTGAGGATTAGGGTAGAAGGTAGGTAAGTGTATAGCCTGATTCAAAGCTACCCTGGATACCACTTTTGGCATAAAGGACGGGTTGGTTTGTAAGGAAACTCTGTCCTGATGGAAGATGATAAAAGGCTGCACAGCCATGAGGGCTTGTAGTTCCGATACCCTACAAGCTGAGGTGATAGCCAGAAGGAAAGCTGTTTTCCAGGACAAATATTGCAAATCTGTTGAGGCAGCTGGCTCAAAAGGAGGCAAGGTCAGCTTTTCTAGAATGAAATTGAGCTCCCAAGCAGGTATTGGTTGTTTCCTTGGGGGTTTTATAGTCTTAGCCCCTCTGAGGAACTGTCTTAAGAGGGGGTGAGAGAATAAAGGAGGATCAGTGTTGTATTCTGCAGAAATGGCTGAGGCATGGATTTTGATGGAGGAGAATGAAAGTCCACTGCTTAGCAGCTCAGCTAGATACTGTAATATTTGAGGTAAATTCAGTTTTCCAGGATTCTGGCCCTTTTTCTCATTCCAGGCACAAAACAGTTTCCATTTTGCGGAGTAAGCTTTTCTAGTAGACGGCCATCTGGCCTCCAAAATGACATCCTGCACCTCCTTGGAGAGTAGGGTCTGTTGTGATGTTAAGGAATCTTCCATGCCAGATTGAGTGTTTTCAGCTGACTGTGAAGAGTTTTGAAGCTGTGCTGAGTCAGAAGAAGAGGCATTAGAGGTAGGGTCCATGGAGGGGAATGCGTCAGGCTCCTCAGGAGTGGGTACCAGTGCTGTCTTGGCCAGTCTGGAGCAATGAGAATCATCTTTGGTCTGTCTGCTCTGGTTTTTAATAGAACTTTGGGCAGCAGAGGAAGAGGCGGAAAGGCATACACTGTCATTGTTGTCCAACTGAAAGAGAGCGTCCACTCTCCAGGCCTGTGGATGAAAAGTCCTTGAGCAGAATTTTGTCAATTGGTGATTTTTGTGGGAGGCAAAGAGATGTCTGGCCTTCCCCATGCATGAATTATCTCTGTAAAAACTTGAGGATGCAACTTCCATTCGTGTGGATCTGTCATATTTCTGCTTAGGTTGTCTGCCAGCATGTTTTCCTTGCCTGGCAAGTACTGTGCTTGAAGTTCGATTTGTAATTCCAGAGCCATGTTCCAAAGTGACATGGTCAGCCTGCATAGGGGGTATGAATGGGTTTCCTCCCTGTTTATGTACCACATTACTGTGGTGTTGTCTGTCCTTATCAATAGTTGACCTGGATGCAGAAGGTCTTTGAAAGCTATAATAGCATTTATTACTGCTAGCATTTCCTTTTGATTGATGTGAAGGTGCTTTTCTTTTTGGGACCATTTGCCCTGAATGCACCGATCTGTCATGTGCGCCCCCCAGGCGTAGTCTGAGGCGTCTGTTGTGATGACTTGATTTGCTTGAGGCTTGTAGAATGGGAGACTTGTGTTTGTTTGGCATGCTTGAGCCCACCACAGAAATTCCTTTTGAAGACATGGAATTAGTGGTATTATTGTTTCCAAACTGTGGCTGTGTTGAGACCATAGGTTTTTCAGGTACCATTGAAGTTTCCTCATATGCAGCTTTGCACATGGGATTAGTAGGATGCAAGATGCCATGAATCCCAGAGCCTGCAGGATTTTCCTTGCAGTCAGCCTGGTGAAATTTGCTAGTGTTCTGAAGTATTGAGTTAGTTGCCCCTGCTTCTCTGGCGTGAGGTAGGCCATCTGGGTGTTTGTGTCCAAGTTGGCACCCAGGAAAATTATTTTCTGAGAGGGTATTAGCCTTGATTTCTTTTTGTTGACTGTGTATCCCAGAGAATTCAACAACATTATTACAAAAGCCAGATGATTCAGAAGTATGTGCTTGCTGTCCGCTTGGATCAGGCAGTCGTCCAAATATGGGTATATTTGTATCCCTTGAAGTCTGCAGTAGGCAATTACAGATGCCAGGCATTTCGTGAATACTCTGGGCGCAGTAGATAAGCCAAAGGGCAATGCAGAGAATTGATAATGGGTTGAACCTGCAAGAAATCTGAGGTATCTTCTGCAATTTTGTCTGATTGGGACATGCAGGTATGCCTCCTTGAGGTCCAATGTTACCAGCCAAGACTCCTTGCTCAGCATGGGAAGAAGCTGCTGTAATGTGAGCATCTTGAATTTTGGTACGAGTAAAAATGTGTTTAGGATGGATAGGTCCAAAATAGGTCTCCAATCTTTTCCCTTCCTTGGTACCAGGAATAGTCTGGATTAAAAATCTTGACCTTGTTCGTGAGTAGGTACCTCTTGAATAGCTTTCATGTTTATGAGATCTGAAATTTGTCTTTGTGCCTCTGCCCTTTGATTGTGTGGCAGGTTTGGCATGCCTCTCATTTTTGGAAGGGTGTAAAAATGGAATCTGTAGCCTCTGTTTATAATGTCCAGGATCCATTTGTCTTTTGTGACAATATGCCAATTTTTTGAAAATAATGCCAGTTTTCCGCCTAAGGGTGCTGCCATTTGAGCCTTGCTTGGCATGCAAAGGGGAAAGTCATTCGGCCTGCTTTCTGAATGGCTGCAAACTATCCTCACCACCTCTTTGTGTAGGAGCTTGCCATTGTCTGCCTCTAAACGATCCTTGAGATTGCCCTCTGCCCCTCAGGCGCCTGTATCTACCTCTTTGGGGTCTGTCCATGGCTGGAAAGGACCAATTTTTGGAAGGCCAATTTCTACTGAAACGTGGAGGTTGTACCTGTAGAAAATCTTTCACTGTTTGCATTGATTTAGCCTTTTCCTCCATTTTCTTTAATACCTCCGCAGCTTTAACACCAAATAATACATCCTTTTGTAGAGGGGCATCTAGTAATTTAGCTTTGACATGATCTGGTAAGGTTTGCTCCTTGAGCCAGGCATGTCTACGTATGACTGATCCTGTAACAGCAGCTCTACATGAGGCCTCTAGAGCATCAAAACCACATTGCAAGATATGTTTACCCACTTGTTCTGCACTATGCATCAAATCCTGCAACTCCTTCAAGTCTGGTTGTTCAGGTTGTGACATTTTACTTCTCAACTTTGATAACAGAAACTGTTGGTACTTTAGCATATGGAACTTGCAGTTTAATGCCCTCATGGTTAAGGTGGCCGAGGTGTATACCTTTTTCCCCACCTTTCTAAGGATCTGGAATCTCTCTCGGAAGGTAATGGGTTTTTAGCAGTGGAGGCCTTAATTCCCTTGGGGCCCTGTGAGATAGTTTCTGGGTCAGCCGCATGGCTTTTGTATAAAAATTGGTGAGAGTCAGGAACCCGGTAGTACCTGTCAGGCTTGACTGGGGCTGGAGGTAAAGAATCCAGGTTAAGGCAGGCCTCCGAGTACACATCATCTAGTATGTCTAAGACAGGAGGTATAGCCAGAGGCCTGTGCTGGGGTAGCAAGAGAAAATCCCTAAGCCTTTTCTTGGAATCTAAGTACTCTTGGCCTTCCCAGTCTCTGAAATAATGGAGGCCTGGTCAGAGGAGGGGGATTCTTCCTCCACTCTGGGCCTTTTGTCCGGGTTGAGAACCCCTGATAAGAGTAATCAAATCCTCAGTCATTTTAAGCATCTGTTTTTTAGGCATGGGGCCTGGAGAAGGGCCCTGTGGAGCTTGTCTCTTAGAATGCATGGCTGCTTTAGACTTAGCGAAAGCCTTGATAGAAAAAGAAGAGGAAGGTCTGAAGACACCTTGAGAGGAGGCAGACCTGTCTACATTTTGAGATTCACCACCAAGAGTGGCTTCGGTATCTGTAGTCGGGGTGTGGGCCGAGGGGCCTGCGACTGGCACAGAAGACACCGCCAATGAAGTGTTGTCGGTAGGCAGGGGCTGCGTAGGCGCCTCGCTGATAACCGGACCACCTGTAGTCGGCTTTGGCGTGGTGTCGGTAGAGGCCGCGGACCTCGTGCGTCGGTCCTTATCTTTGCGTTTTTTAGACAAAACTGGAGTCGGAGTATCCGACGACATGATATAGTTAAATTTTTTGCCAAAATAGTACTGGGCGAACTCTGCCCGACGCTTAATGGTGCGCTTATTGAATGTAGCACAAAAACGACAGACCGAGACGTCGTGGTCTGGGCCTAAGCAAGGAATGCAGAGGGAATGAAAATCCTTATGCGGTATTTGCTTCCCACAAGAAATACAATTATTAACTTTGTCTGACATCGGTCTGAGGCAAGAAAAGTTTCCCCAACGGGGTACTTAGCTTTCAAGAAGACTTTGGTTGCAAAATTTTTGTAATTTCAGGAGCTGGCCGACCGGCACTTGTGAACTGCTTCTGCTTCGGGCACCGTGTAGCAAGAAAGACTGAAGAAAATGGCGTTGGCTGGTTCTTTTATACCCCTGGCGCACTGACGTCAGGGAAGAAGCGATGACAACCGACGCCGGACCTGGACTTTGGAATTCGGCCGACCGAGGACCCGCCTGACGGCAGAAGAACCCCATCTGTTATGACTGCAGCTGTATGCACGATGAACATCTGAGCAGAGATCCTATCCGGAACTCCCTCAGGACAAGCACCCTGTATGGAATCTCCTAACTCCTTGAGGAGATCCCTCTGCAACCTCGTGAAATGGGTAAGATAGTTCAGGAATCGAAGTGCAAGGGCCGCTGAACTAAATACGCGCTTCCCAAATCTGTCCATCTGTCGAGACTCCTTGTTTGGCGGATGTACTGAGGAAGAAGTCTCCACCAACTCCTTCTTCGTGGCTGCCACCACCACCATGGCATCTACGGGAACGCCCTTAGACAAGACTTCTTTTCCAGGAGGGGCAGTCAGGAACTTATTTGCTCTTCTAGGTACTGGCTCCATGGCATCGGGAGTATTCCACACCTTCCAACTAACCAGATCCATTAGCTCGTCGAAAGGTGGAGACACCCAAGAGGCAGAGGGTTGAGACACAAAAGCCTTCAGGTACACTGACTCCTCATCAGAAGGGTTGACAGTGGGCCAGTCGCCCCTCTGTTTAAGGATCTCTAGATCTCTAGAATGTCCACAAAGGAGACATCAGAGGATGACTTAAGGGATCCCTCCGACTCATCGAGGTCAGTGTCCGATGTCAGAGACTCATCCTGGGAGTCAATATGCTTCCTCTTGCAAACTCTCTTCCATGGGGGCTCCTCAAAAGGACCTTCTGGTTATGTCCCGGAAGAGTGGGGACCACCAGCCGGTGGATCCTGAGGCTGTGGGTCTCTGCTGTCTCCTGAGAGAGTAGGGACTGAGACCGAAGTGGGAGCCATGGGGGGAAGAATGCTTATACCACTGGCAAAGGCTGTAAATTGTGACACCATACTCATCTCAAATGCAGACCTCTCCAGCTCCGAAGACCATCCCCGCTCCGAAGAGACAAAGGACTGTGCCGAAGCCAGAGCCATCGGCTCAGAGATAGATGCAGGGTGGGAGCTCACCCTGGAAGACGCACAGAGAGAAAGGCTCGGAACCGACGAAGATAGATTCAAAACCTCCCTCTCTGCGCCGATAGAAGTGCTTCGGTCCCTGGACACAACGGATGGAGCCGAACATGTCGGAGCCGAACTATGCTCCAATGCAACAGCAAGGGGAGCCGGAACCAAGGGTTCCTCCGTTGGTAACAAGCACTCCAGCTCCGAAAAACCAACATGGCTTGGAGGAGGAATCACAGATGGAGAGAAGACTGGTTCAAGTGGCTCCTGGGCCAACTGGGTCGGAGCCAACAAAAATTTAGGCAGGGCAGACGACTTGAGGAGTCTCAGTACTACCCTCTCCACATCTTCTTCCGAAAGACTCCTGGAAGATAAGGTTGGGGATTTCAACCTAGCAGGCACTGGAGATATGACCATCAAAGAGACCGGTAGGGACTCTACAGACCGGCTCCGAGAAGCAGAGTCTATCATCTGCAAGGATTCAGCAGTCGGCACTGAAGGATCTGTGACCGACTCCGAAACCACAGTGCGCTCCTTCGGCTCCGAAAACTGAGTCGTCGAGGAGGCAGGTTTTATTAATTTGGCAGGTGGTTCCGAAACACTAGCCGGTGCCGGAAAAGGCCTTTTTGAACCTTTAGATTTTGAGTCAGATCTTGACTTAGACGAAGAGAACGAAAAACCAGACAAAGCTTCCTCGAAGGTTGGCTTCAAAAGACCCCTGAGTATCAGTTTGTTCTTTCTCTCTTGCAACACTCTAGGAGAGAAAGCATGACAGAACAAACATGATTCTTGCAAATGGATGGCTCCCAAACAGTAGACACAGCTACTGTGGCCATCGGTCAAAGACATTTTCTGGGAGCACTTCATACATTTTTTAAACCCAGAGGGTTTGTGCTCCTTGCTATCCTTAGACATTTCAACCCTCAAGCAATCAGAGGGAAAAAGAAAGAGAAAGAAAATGACTGAGGACTAGGTCCTCTAACTAAAACGGGCCTAGCCCTACCAATGAATTACACAAGGAATAGGTCCTCTAAGTTAAACGGGCCTAGCCTGGTGTAAGATAGAAGCCTAGACTCAGTCACACAGGAGAATATTAAAATAAAATACAGTGGAAGCAACATGAGGACTAGGTCCTCTAACTTAAACGGGTCTAGCCCTGTGAAGAACCGGGTCTTCTAATTCAAACAGACCAAGAAGACACACGCTCAAGGGTAGCAAATTTAACAACTGTAAGAAATTAATACTTTAGTGGGTCCCCGCTAAAGACCATAAAAGTCAACAATAATCGCTTGACAGGAAATAATCAACAGGAGCCCTATTGATTAAAAACGGCGAACTCGCCAAACTAATTCTCTAGACAAGATGAGTCTAACTACTGAATACAGGAGACTACAACACTAGTCACACAAAACCACAAGGCAATTTAGGTAAATCCTAACTGTAAATAACAAGGAAAAAAAGTCAAAACCGCCAAAACGAATGGTCTAGGTAAAGCACAATTGCGCCTAACTACTGGTACACAGGGTACCACTAATAAGGTCACACAACAAGCACAAGACAAAGATAAAGTCCTATAATGTATATATTCAATAATTATGCAAAAGATACTAGAATAATGAAAATTTGCAAAAACTTAGCTAGAGCCAAGAGAAGCACATCCAAACTCGTTGACGCGGCAAACGAGATCTGGGGATTGCACAGGTGCACCATGGGATACCTGTTTAGCCACAAGCCAACCAGAAGTCTTCGAGCTTGAAAATCGGCCGAGTCGGAGCAGAGGATTGGCTCCGAACCCATATGCAAAAATGAAGGTGAGATTGGACTACCTAACATATATGCATGTAATTTAGAACACAAAACATATACCTCCAAATAAAAGCAAATACAACAAAAAGGTTTTTGAGCAAAGCAACAGAAAGAAGAGGTATAAAAAGAGAGAAATAGGGGGCTGGTGGGTGGGTAACCAGGACTGCAACAGTGAACACACTCGAACATCTACATTTATGGCAAGTGTACACAACTGCACTATGTTCTTCGTGTTTCACTATTGCAGTCATTACATTTGGGTAGAATCCCTTAGCTATGGTTGGGAGGATGGAATTATACAGCATAAGGAGCAGCTATAAGGCCCTGCAGGACAGCAGTGGCAAAGCCTGCTCTGGATTTAGAGAAGAGAGATAAATGGTAATGCTTGGTGAACGTATGAACTGAGCTCTAGGTAGCAGCTTCTAGAATGTCTCGGGTAGGAACCCCTCTGAGAAAGGCTGCAGATGTAGATGCAGCCCTGGTGGAATGGGATCTGATCCCCTTGGGGACAGGTTTACCATGATGCATGTAGCAGAAACGAATACAATGACTTATCCATTTTGAAATAGTCTGCTTTGAAATAGCCTTGCCCTCTGCCCCTGCAGCAAATGCCACCAGTAGTTGCTCAGATTTTCTTAGAGATTTTGTCCTGTTCAAGTAGAATCTTAGTTGTCTGTGTACATCCAATGAATGCAGAATCCGCTTCCCCTTGTTCTGTGGACATTGGAAAAAAGCTGGTAGATGAATGGTCTGATTAAGAGCCACACTAGATGCCACTTTAGGCATAAAGGACGGATTGGTCCTGAGCGCTACCCTGTCCGGGTAGAAAATAATAAAAGGCTCCACTGCCATGAGAGCTTGTAGTTCTGAAATCCTTCTAGCTGAAGTGACTGCTAAAAGAAAAGCGGTCTTCCAAGACAGAAAGTTTATGTTCGCAGTAGCAGCTGGCTCAAAAGGAGGTAGGGTGAGCTTTTCCAACACAAAATTGAGGTCCGATGCAGGAGTTGGTGCTCTCCTGGGAGGTCTTAAATTTTTGGCCCCTCTGAGATACTGCTTTAGCAGGGGATGAGAAAAGAGGGGAGGGCTCTGTGTTGTAATGAGCTGAAATGGCAGAGGTATGGATTTTTATGGAAGATAGGCCCTTGTGAAGCACCTCTTAAATATTACAGAATCTGAGGAATACTGGGCATTGCTGTGCTTTATTCCTGGTTCCTGATTCCGGGCACAGAATCTTTTCCATTTATCATCATAAGATTTTCTAGCACTAGGCCTTCTAGCCTCCAAAATGACATCCATCACAGGTTTGCTGAAAGATGTAACTAGTGAAATTAGTTGGGCAAGATTCAGAGTTTGGAGCTCAGTGTGAAAGTTCTGCTGAGATAGTAGATAAGGTGTCTGTGGCAGGTACCATGGAGAAAGGTGTGACATATTGCGTAGGAGCGGGTACCAGTGTTGGCGAGGCCGGTCTGGAGCAATCAGCAATCAGAATCATTTTTGTTTTTTCCTGACTTTTACTAATACCTTGGAGTACAAAGACAGAGGAGGAAAGGCATAGACTGATAGATTTTTCCAGCTGAAGGATAGAGTATCCACATTCCAAGCTTTTTTGTGATGGATTCTTGTGAAGAATTTGTCCAACTGATAGTTTTAGGGTGAGGCAATAAGATCTATGTCTGGGCTCCCCCATTTGCGTGTCAACATGCTGAAGATTTGCGAATCCAGTTTCCATTCGTGTGGGTCCATAAGATTTCTGCTTAGTTCGTCTGCCAGAGTATTTTGCTTTCCTGGCAGGAATTGAGCTTGTAGATGTATATGGTAAGTCAAGGCTGTGTTCCACAAAGCCATGGCTAGTCTGCAAAGGGGGTAGGAATGGGTACCCCCCGCTTCTTTATGTACCACATTGACTGTGGTGTTGTCCGTCTTTATCAGTAGTTGTCCTGGATGAAGAAAGCCCTTGAAAGGTGTCAGAGCATTCTGTACAGCTAGCATCTCTTTCTGGTTGATATACAGGTGCATTTGATTTAGGCTCCATTTGCCCTGAATGCATCTCCCTGCCAGATGTGCCCCCCACCCCCAAGCATAGTCTGATGAGTCTGTAGTCAGGGTTTGGGTGGCAGGGGGTGGAATGAATGACAGTCCCTTGTTTTGGTGACAGGCCTCTGCCCACCATAGGAACTCTTGCTGCAGGCAAGGAGTGATAGGAATCATTGTTTCCAGGCTGTGACAATGTTGACTCCATAAGCTTTTTAGGTACTACTGAAGTTTCCTCATATGCAGTCTTGCATACGGAATTAGAAGAATGCAGGAAGCCATGAACCCCAAGCCTTGCATAATCTGTCTTGCAGATAACTGGGTTTTTATAGCCACTTGTATGAAGTAAGTCATCAAATGGATTTGTTTTTCTGGCATGAGGTAAGTCATCTGGGCAGTTGTATTCAAGCTTGCACCCAGGAATGTAATTTTTTCAGAGGGTACCAGTTGTGATTTCTTTTTGTTTATGGTGTACCCTAGGCAAGTTAAAAGCCTTTTTACAAACGCCAGATATTGTAGAAGAGTGTCCTTGTTTTCTGCCCGAATTAAACAACCGTCCAGATAAGAATAAATTTGAATGTTTCTTTGTCTGCAAAATGCAATTACTGGTGCCAGGCACTTTGTGAAGACCCTGGACTCTGTAGATAAGCCAAAGGACAGTGCAGAGAATTGGTAAGGCAAATAGCCTGCTTTGAAGCGGAGGTATCTTCTGCAAGATTCCCTGATTGAGATATGCAGGTAAGCCTCTTTTAAGTCTAGAGTTGCCAACCAGGCATCCTTGCCTAGCATAGGCAGTAACTGTTGTAGTGTCAGCATCTTGAATTTTGGAATATCCAGGAAAGTATTTAGAATGGATAAGTCCAGAATTGGACGCCATGATTTGTCTTTACTGGGTACCAAGAAAATTCTTGAATAAAAACCTTGTCCCTTTTTCATTTCTGGTACTGGTTGAATAGCCCCCATATTCATGAGGGACATAACTTGTTTCTGGGCCTCTGCCCACTGATTTGGAGGCAGATCTGGCCATCTGTTTGGAATTGGCAACGTGTGGAAATGAAATCTGTATCTCTGGGATACTACATTTAAAACCCACTTGTCCTGGATAATTAGATGCCAATTTTGTGCATGAAGTGCTAGTTTTCCCCCCAAAGGGGCTGCCAAAAGATAAGTGCTTAGAAATGGCAGAGGAAAGTCTTTGAGACTGTTTACCATAGGGAGGTGCCTTGCTACTTCCAGATTTGGAGGTGGAGGAACCCCATTGTTTTGGTCGGTAAGTTCCTTGTGACTGAAACCTGGAGCCTTTGGAGTGTCTGGGTTTGACCTGAGCAGCTCTGGTAGGTACTGGAAAGGACCAATTCTTAGTAGGCCAATGCCTACTGAACCTGGGTGGCTGCACTTGCAGGAAATCTTTTACAGTTTGCATAGATTTAGCTTTGTCTTCCATCTTTTTCAAAACTTCTTCTGCCTTATTACCAAATAGACTGCCCTGTTGTAAAGGAGCATCCAACAACTTTGCTTTAACATGATCAGGCAGAACTTGCTCCCTGAGCCAAGTATGCCTTCTTATCACAGATCCAGTTACAGCGGCCCTGCAAGAGGCCACCAAGGAATCAAAACCACATTGCAAAGTATGCTTTCCAGCTTGTTCAGCTGAATGCAATAAATCCTGTAAGTCTAATTTCCACACAGTCAGAAATCAACATCGTTTTCTGTTTAAGTAAGACCATGACATGCTGCTGATATTTAAGCATATGAAATTGACAGTTTAAAGCCCTGATTGCCAGGGTTGCAGTCGTGTACACCTTATTACCCCCATCTATCCAGCGCCCTGGAGTCTCCATCAGAAGAGGTAGGATTTTTAGCAGTAGAAGCCGTAACACCCTTGGGACCCTGAGAAATTGTTTCAGGGTCAGCAGTTTGATTTTTAAAAAGGAATTTATGGGAGTCAGGAACCCTGTAATATCTGTCTGGCTTACTAGGAGCCAGAGGCATGGAATCAGGAGCCATGATGGATTCTGAGAAAACATCAACAATGTCTAGAACAGGAGGTATAGCCAAAGGCCTATGCTGAGAAAGAAGGAAATCCCTAAGCCTCTTTTTGGATTCTGAAAAATCCTGACTCTTCCAATGAAAATGTTCCCTTAAGGTATGCAAAGTTTCTCCAAAAGAAAAATCCTCAAGAGGAGAAGCAGAAGAGATGGATTCTTCTGCATCAGAGTCCTCATAAGGTGGAGCAGATAATTCCTGATCAGAAGAGGAAACAGAAGAAATGGTAACCTGATCTGAAGATTCATAGACAGTGCCTTGCCTAGGCCTCTTAGCAGGAGGGGGTTGGGAACCCCTGATCAAGGTAATTAAATCCTCTGCCATTTTGATAATTTGTTTTTTAGGCATAGGGGCCTGTGCACGTGGCCCTAGCGTCGGTTTTTTAGACATAGAAGTTGGTTTTGGCCTTGGTTTTGAAGATGGCGTCGGTTTAATATACAAATCTTTAGGCCTGAAAACACCCTCAGAAGCCAGTGCCTGCTCAGCGGCTCCGGACCCATCTAAGGTAGAAACATCCGCAGGTTCAATACTTAAAGCGTCTCATGGCATACCGGACTCCGAATAGGTCTCAGTAGAGGCCTGTGAAACAAAAGTAGCAGGTATCAGGGGCTGTGAAAGCGCCTCACTGAGTACCGGCAAACCGGCGACTGGCTTAGGAGTGCTTTGTCGCCGGTTTTGGACCTTGACGGTCTGTCTTTTTCTTTGCATTTTTTGTGAATTCCGATAGTAATGAAAATTTCAGGAGTCGGCCGACCGGCACTTGCGAACTGCTTCTGCTTTGGGCACCGCGTGGCAAGAAAGACTGATGGAAATGGCGTTGGCTGCATGTTTTACACCCCTGACGACTTGACGTCATGAAAGAAGGGACAGCAACCGACCCAGGACCCAAGACTTTGTTAATCAGGCCAACTGAGGGTAACCTGCCAGCAGACTACCCAAATGTAATGACTGCAACAGTGAATCACGAAGAACATCGACCTACACAAACACACTGGCCAGGCTAACACCGCGTTCTAAGTTAAAGATTCAAACAACTATAACTACCTAGACAAACACACACTGGTTAGGCTAACACCATGCTCTAAGATAAACAGTTAAAGATTCAAACAGCTATAACAGTTATAAAGAACAATACTCTCACACTAAGAAGTTACAGTTATAAAGAGTTCTGAACACTCTAAAAGGGGTTAGGGACTAACGAAAACACGGCCAATGAAATGCCTAAGAGCAGCCACTCTATAAATTAAGATTTTCGTCAGAAAATAATTAACAAAAATGACTAAATACTACTCTATGGTTAACTAGGACAAAATACACACTTTCTGAAATATTCCTATAGAAATATATTGAATAAATTTAGAAATATGAAAATACTGGCCCGAGCTCCACTCTCTACCTCCGATCTGTTGCAGCAGCAAACTAGATCTGAGGTGAGGCAGAGAGAATCATGGGAAAGGGACTTGGCCTCCAGCTACTCGAAAACCTCGAGCTTGTGAAAGCGGCTGACTCAGAGCCGAGGGATCGGCTCCGAACCCATCTGTAAGAATGAACGGCGAGATTGAACAACTTCACATCAAGTTATTCTGCCTGGCAATTACTGGAATTGGAGAAACCCAGCCGTCAGCTTCAGATTTTGAAGACAGGGATGCACCAAACCCTTACGGTGAGACAGTAGATCCAGAGCTGGGTCTAGAGTCCACTGGTGATGATCCAGATGAGGCCAGACAGACAGAAACCAGACATGACGGGGCCAATACGGAGCAATGAGAATCACTGTGCTTCTCAACCGTTGGGCTTTCCTCAGAAACTGGGGAATAAGTAGAATTGGAGGAAAGGTATACAGAAGTCCCAGAGGCCAATCAAGAGGCGTCTCTCTCAGGGACTCCCCACGAGGGGGGAATTAGGGGCAAAGTAGCTGCTGCATTTGTGGTTTATGGGAGAAATTAACAGGCTGCAGCAAGGCCGACTCCACAAACGAAAGATCTTTGTTGCTACGTTGGGATTGAGAGGCTACTCATGAAGCAGGAGGATACATCTGCTCAGTTTGTCTGCAATAACAATGGAGTGCCCTGGGATATGCATTGCTATCAGAAAGTGGTTGGAAGTGATTGCCCATTGCCAAATCCTTAGAGCTTCCATACATAGAGGGTAAGACTTGGTTTCCCCTGTTTGTTGATGTACCAGACTACAAACATGTTGTCTAACTGGATTGCAATTGTCCCCGAAGGACGGACAGCTTGAAATGCTTGCAACGCTGAAAGCACTGCCCAAAACTCTAGGACGTTGATGTGCAAATTGGCCTCTTGCTGGGACCAAGTGCCTTGAACAGTCTACCCCAGAAAATGCCCCCCCCCCCCAGCCTATCTGGGAAGCGCCCGTGGTCACTACGGTGTTTGGCTGAAAGGGGAAAAAGAACAACTCCATACCTTGTCTTCTGGCTTCATCCACCAAGATAAATCCTTCTTGCAGTGATTTATGAAGACTGGATGGGACATGGGATGAGTTAGAACCGACCATTGTGATGCCAAGAGCCACTGAAGCAGCCTCATGTGACACCTCGCCAGGGGAACTAACGTTATTGCTGCTGCCACAGATCCTAGAGTTTGTAGCACCAGACGAGCAGGAACTCTCTTCTGAGAGATGATTACCTGAAGTTGCTTTTCGAGATTCAACAGTCTGTGAAGAAGGGAGGCTACACAGGACACTGTGCTTAATCTTACTCCGATGAACTTCAGATACTGTGCGGGAGTCGATTGTGACTTTTCTTTGTTGATTGAAATGCCTAGTGTGTCACCAAGATGTACAGCAAAGTCTAGAGAGTAAAGCAGTAGATACCTATATGCAGTGGTAAAGTAGCAAGTTGCCTAGATATGGAAACACACGGAATCCTTGTAGTCTCAGATGAGCTGCCACGACTGCCATACATAAACCCTGCGGGCTGTGGTGAGACTGAATGGCAGTGATCAAACTTGGTGCTGATTGGCTCCTAGCTGGAAGCAGAGAACTTCTGAAGCATTTGTCCATTTTTATGTGGTAATACGAGTCCTGAAGGCCAATACAGCACATCCAATCGTCCTTCTCTAGAAAGGGAAGGATTGACTGAACCGTGACCATCCGGAATTTTTTCTGTTGTGCAAATTCGTTCAATAGGCTGAGATCCAAGATTGGTTTCCAGTTCACAGTTTTCTTTGGCACTAAATAGAATCTTAAGTAGAATCCGGATCCTATTTGGTCTGGTGGAACTACTTGGATGAGTATTTTAAAGCAGCTTTTGAATCTCTAGTGCTGCTAGATCCCTGTGACTGGGTGGAACATTGGGAATTCACTTTTGGGACTTTGGGCAAAGACTGAAGGGAATATGGTAACCTCTGGTAATTAATTTCTGCACCCAGGTATCTGAGGGTATTGTAAGCCAGGCTGAATGGTGCAGAGAGAACCTTCCCCCCAGACTGCTTCCAGAAGTAAGCAATCGGGCCTCCATTCAGGAGAGCTGATAGGGTTGTCCAGGAAAAGAATCTCCCTGAGGGGTTGGTTTCCCATGATGCTTGTAGCAGAAATGGATGCAGTGTGCTATCCATTTGGAAATTGTTTGTTTAGAAATGGCCTTGCCCTCTGCCCCTGTTGCAAAACTGACTAGTAACTGGTCAGATTTCCTGAAGGGCTTTAGTCCTATCAAGGTAGAATATGAGCTGTCTGTGCACGTCCAAGAAGTGCAGGATCCTTTCCCCCTTACTTTGAGGATTAAGGAAGCAGGTTGGCAAATGGAAAGATTGGATGAGAGCCACAATGGATACCACTTTAGGCATAAAGGAAGGGTTAGTCTTGAGGGAAACCCAGTCAGCATGGAAAATAACAAAAGGCTCCACAGCCATGAGTGATTGTAGCTCAGACACCCTTCGAGCTGATGTGATGGCCAGAAGCAAGGCTGTTTTCCAAGAGAGGAATTTTAACTCTGCTGACACTGCAGGCTCAAAGTGTGTGTGTGTGTGTGGGGGGGGGGGGTGAGCTTTTCCAGTACAAAGTTAAGGTCCCAAGCAGGGATGGGTGCTCTCCTTGGCGGCCTTAAGTTGTTTGCCCCTCTCAGGAACTGTTTGATAAGAGGGTGAGAGAAGAGAGGTGGCTCAGCGTTGTAATGAGATGAAATGGCAGAAGCATGGATCTTAATGGAGGAGAAGGACAGGCCTCTGTGGAGTAGATCTGCTGAGTAATCCAGGATTAGAGACAGGGAAGGCAGATTTGTGTCCTCTCCTTTAGACTGAATCCAGGAGCAGTACCTTTTCCACTTATCAGCATAGGATTTCCCTGTACTGGGTCTTCTAGCTTCAAGAATGATGTCCAGCACTGCTTGCTTAGGCTGGTTACTGGGGGAGAATTCAAGGAATAAGCCAGGCTGCAAGATTTAGGGTTTGTAGTTGCGGATGCAAGATCTGTCCCCCCTGCTGAGAGGGCAGAGTTGGGTTCTGCTGTAGGTGCTGGGTGGCACCGGTGACAGGCTGTGCAGGAGTAGGTACCAGTGCTGGCATGGCCAGTCCAGGGCAATCAGAATTGTCCTTGGTCTGTCCTGTATTATCTTGAGCAATACTCTTGAGAGAAGGGGCAGAGGGGGAATAGCATAGATTGAGAGAGTTACCCACTGGAAGGAAAGGGCATCCACTTTCCAGGCCCTGCTATGAGTATTCCTGGTGCAGAATTTGCTGAGCTGGTAATTGCAGGGGGAGGCAAATAGACCCACCCCTGGGGTCCCCCATTTCTGAATCAGAAGGTTGAAGGTGCTGGGCTCTGCCACTCGTGTGGGTCTAGGAGATTTCTGCTCAAGTTGTCTGCCAGTGAGTTTTGTTTGCCTAGCAGGAATTGAGCTTGCAGATGGACCTGCATGTCCAAGGCAGTGTTCCACAGGGCCATGGATAGTCTGCATAGTGGGTAAGAGTGTGTTCCCCCCTGCTTGTTGATGTACCACATAACTGTGGTGTCTGCTTTTATTACCAGGTGTCCTGGTGAGAGTAGGGATCTGAAAGTTGTCAGTGTGTGCTGCACAGCTAGCATCTCTTTCTGATGTGCAGATGAATCTGACTTGGGCTCCAGTGGCCCTGAATGCCCTTGCTGTCCATGTGTGCCCCCAAGGCATAGTCTGATGCATCTGTGGTTAGGGTCTGGGCGGCGTGGGGTAGAGTAAAGGGCAGTCCTTTTTTGTGGTTGCATGCTGCTGCCCACTAAGGAAACTCTGTCCTTAGGGTATGATAGGAATGACGGTTTCCAGGTCCCGAGAATGTTGGCACCAAAGACTTTTTAAGTACCACTGAAGTTTCCTCATATGCAGTCTGGCATATGGAATTAGTAGGATGCATGAGGCCATGAACCCTAGGGTATGCAGGATTTTCATTGCAGATAGCTGGGTTCTGGTGGCCATTTGAGTAAAATAGTCTGTCAGATAGGCGTATTTTTCTGGAGTAAGGAATGCCATCTGGGATGCTGTGTCCAAGCTTAGTCCCAGGAATACAATCTTTTGACTGGGGACAAGTTTGGATTTCTTTTCATTGATGGTGTACCCCAGGGAGGTTAGAAGGTTTTTTACAAATGTCAAGTGCTGCAACAGCATTTCCTGACTGTCTGCCTGAATCAGGCAGTCGTCCAAGTATGGGTAAATTTGGATATTTCTCTGTCTGCAGTAAGCAATGGCTTGAACCAGGCATTTTGTGAACACTCTAGGAGCAGTAGACAACCCAAAGGAAAGTGCAGAGAATTGATAAAGCACAGATCCTGCCCTGAAGCGTAGATATTTCCTGCATGAGTCCCTTATATGGATGTGCAAATAGGCTTCTTTTAAGTCTAGGGTGACTAACCAGGCATCCTTGGCTAGCATAGGTAGAAGCTGCTGCAGGGTGAGCATTTTGAATTTTGGTACCACCAGGAAAGTGCTGAAAATTTAAAGATCGAGGATTGGGTGCCAAGTGCCCTCTTTTCTGAGTACCAGGAAGAGTCTGGAATAGAATCCTTGACCGGTCTGTCCCACAGGAACAGGTTGAATTGCCTTTATAGAGAGCAGGGATTGAACTTGATTTTGTGCCTCTGCCCACTGGTTTGGAGGAAGGTCTGTGAATCCTTTTGGGGTTGGCAGTGAGTGGAAGTAAAATTGGTACCCCTGGGATACAATGATGAGGACCCATCAGTCTTTGGTGATGGAAATCCAGTTTTTTTTGCATGAAGGGCAAGTTTTCCTCCTAGGGGCACAAGCAGTTGATCAGAGGTTGGGAGAGGAGTTGATAAGTCATTGGAAATTCTTTCCATAAGGGGGTGGCTTAGCACTCCCTGCTTTGGAGGTAGAGGCATTCCACTGCTTAGATCTCGGCATACCCTGAGACTGTAGAGTCTGGGTGTTCTGTTAACCCTGGGTCTGGTTTGAGATGGCTTTGAGGGGGTTGGAAAGGATCAATGGTTCGTGGGGCAATGCCTATTGAATCTAGGACGCTGTACTTGCAAGAACTCTTTAACTGTCTGCATAGATTTGGCTTTTTCTTCCATATTTTTAAGAACTCTTCTGCTTTTGTGCCAAACAGACTGTCCTTGTTCAAAGAAGCGTCTAATAACTTTGATTTGACATGGTCTGGCAAGGTCTGTTCCTTAAGCCAAGCATGCCTTCTCAGTACAGAACCAGTGACTGCTGCCCTGCAAGATGCTTCTAGGGCATCAAAACCACACTGCAATGTATGCCTGCTGACTTGGCTTGCAGAAAGTCCCATAATATGTTGTTGGTACTTCAGCATGTGAAACAGATCCATCTGTGCATATCGCTATGAGTAATCCCAGAGTTAAGAATACTAAGAATCAGGTAACTCAGACACTGAGCAGCGGAGAAATACCTCCACCAACGAACGGTCCTATAAGGGACATCGATATCTACAACGACCGAGCAAGAGTATGGTTTGGTGGGGAAGACAGAACTTTTATAACCGGGGAAGAGGCTATGGAAGGTACAGACGAGGAGGATATGCTTGGAGAAGATACTGACCGTACTACAGAAGATTTTACCCACGTAGAGGCAGGTTTGGTCAAAGTGTCAACAGTCTGCAAAGCGCATTCTGGCAATCAATACGATACCAATGCCCCCCAAAAATGGAGAGAATGCATTTCGCTGGCTGGTTTAGAATCACAGTTACAAGCCGAACAACAGAGTATGCTGGCTGGAACCAATCACTCAAAGATTTCACAAAACTACAGCAAGCATCAGCAACACTGGGAACGCAAATGCTCAAAAAACAACTGGCATACAGTGAACAAATCACCGGACTAAGCAAAGAACCTTTTCCTTTCGACTTCTGGAAATTAACCCACATCAAGCTTACTCTCATGCCGCACCAGAGCCATGACTACACGTTCGTCATACCTCAAGACTACCAAAGCACGGCGAGTGCTCTTCACGCAAGGCTTGGATCAGACACAATCCTCTCAATACCAGGCGGACGTCTGGTCTACAATCTTGACCACGCCAATGTTGGACAAGTCCAAAGAAGAGCTAACTACACAGTCGGAGTAGGACCACCAAAAACAAACCAGTGGTTCAGCATAAGTGACAAGATCGTGCTGGGAACACTCTTCACAGCAGTATGCAATCCCACTAAACAAACGCTCATCCCCGATGGTAAAGACAGAAATGCAGCAGAAGCAATGAACATCATCGGGAGAATACTCTATACAATACACTTTGCATCAAATCACTTCACACAGCCTCAGTTGAGGCAGTTTCAAAGCAGCACACTCCCCGCTTTAACTTACTAATAAAAGCCCATACAAAAAAAATAACCCCCCCCCAAAAAAAAAACTATCACTAAACTTAACCTTAACGCTTCGCAGAGCCTTAATGGTGAGAGTTGCAGAGGTATATACTTTCTTACCCAATCTGCCCAAAGCTGTGGAATCCCTGTCCGAAGGGGTGGGATTCTTAGCTGTAGTAGCTTTGATACCTTTAGGCCCCTGGGAAATTATCTCTGGATCAGCAGTAGGATTTTTGAAAAGGAATTTGTGAGTTTCCTAGGAGCAGGGGGTAAAGTATCAAGAGTAAGGCTGGATTCCATAAAGACATCTTAATCAACTTCCAGGACTGGGGGTATTGCTAAAGGCCTATGTTGTGGCAAATCTAGAAATTCTCTGAGTCTCTTTTTGGACTGAGGATAATCTTGGCATTCCCAATGGAAATGCTCTCAAAGTATGTAAGGTTTCACCAAAAGAAAAGTCCTCTGGAGAAGCAGAGGGAATGGATTCCTCTGCATCAGAATCCTCATAAGCAGATAAGGCCATGTCTTCATATGCAGATACCTCACAGCCATCGGACTCGGTCTGTTGAAGCTGCAGGGGATTGGTCTCATTTTCTCTTAGCAGGGGAAGGCTGGCTTCCCCTAATCAACATAACAAGGCCTTCTGCCATTTGTAAGCATTTGATGTTGTGGCAAGGAAGCAGGTGCATGCGCTTTGGTAGTCTGTTTTCTAGGCATAGAACGTATTTTTGGCCTTAGAAACTAGATAGTTTTAGACAGAACTGAAGACATGAAAGAGATCGTCAGTTTGTGTCCAACATCAGTAGTGTGAAGAACTTCCTCAGAAGCCGGTGCCTGCTCAGCGTCTCTGGACTCACTCAAGGCAGAGACATCCCGCATGTTTCACAGATGAAGAGTCTTGCGGCATAGCGGACTCCGAACGGGTCTTGGTAGAGGGCTGTGGATCCATAGAAGCAGGCATCAGGAGCTGCGAAACCGCCTGAGTACCAGCGAACTGGCGACTAGCTAAACAGAAGCGTCGGCAGTTTTGGACCTGTGCGGTCTGTCTCTGTCTTTTTCCTTGCATTTTTTCAGAATATTGGTAGTTGGATGGCTTACCGAAGCCATTTCAGAATACAGAGATCGAGAACGAAAGTATTTAGCCACAATAAGGACCAGACGAATGGTTCGGGCATTGAACAAGGCACAAAACCAACAGCGAGGTATGTCGTGGTCTGGGCCTAAACAGGTGACGCAGTAAGAATGAAAATCTCGGTGTGGTATTTGCTTTCCACAGGCAAGACAATTGTTAACCTCCTGACATCGGTTAGAGCAACAAAAAGGATCCCCTATGGGGTACTTAGCTTTAAAGACTTAAGGATGATTCAATTCTTAAATGAAAAACTCAGGTAGAGGCCGACCGGCACTCATGCGAACTGCTTCTGCTTTGGGCTCCTCAGCAAGAAAGACTGATGCAATGGCTTCGGTTGCCTGTTTTTATACCCCTGATGACCTGGCGTCAGTCCTGGAGCGACAGCAACCGACGCAAAAATATTAAGTCTCTGGTATTCGGGCTACCAGCAGGCAGATAACCCAAGTGTGATGACTACAACAGTGAAACACGAAGAACATCATGGCACTCCGAGGATGGAATCAGCTGGGAGTCTGTTGAGGCCAAAGCTCTATCCATAATCTGGAAGGCATGCCTGCTCAAACAGGGATGGGAGCCCAGAACAGAGAAAGGCAACCTTGAAACTGGGGTCACACCCCACACAGACAAGCCGCCACCCACAGTAGGACCCAAGAGAGGGCTTGAAAAGTACAGTTGTGGACACTTACCATAAATGTAGATGTTAGTCTATTCACTGTCGTAGTCATCACATTTGGGTTATCTACTTGCAGTAGCTCTCAGTCGGCCTGATTATCAAAGTCTTGGGTCCTGCATCGGTTGCTGTCTCATCTTCCATGACATCAGGTAGTCAGGGGTATAAAGCATGCAGCCAACGCCATTACATCAGTTTTATTTGCACCAGATGTCAGTTGCCCCCATAATGGGAAGCAATTATATACAAGGTTACACCTCCAACAAAAAAGCAAATATGCCAAAAAGCTTTAAGCATAGCAAACAAGAACAGAGGTATAGCCAACAGACGTCAGGGGCTGGAGGGAGGGTAACCAGGACTGCAACAGTGAATACACTCGAACATCTACATTTATGGTAAGTGTACACAACTGTACTATGTTCTTCGTGTTTCACTGTTGCAGTCATCACATTTGCTAGATTCCCAAAGCTAAGGATGGTAGGAGGAAATGAGATAGCATTAGGACCAGCTACAAGGCCCTGCAAGACTGCAGTGGCAAAGCTAGCTCGATTTAATAAAACATTGGTAAATGGTAATGCTTGGTGAAGGTATGCACAGAGTTCCAGGTAGCAGCTTCTAGGATGTCCCTGGTAGGAACACCTCTGAAAAAGGCTGTAGAGGTAGATGCAGCCCTGGTTGAATGTGGTCTTATCGCCTGTGGGGTAGGTTTTCCATGGTGCTTATACCAAAAATGAATGCAATGGCCTATCCACTTAGAAATGGTTTGTTTTGAATTGGCCTTCCTCTCTGCACCTGCAGCAAATGCAACCTGCAGCTGTTCAGATTTCCTGCTAGGTTTAGTCTTGTCCAAGTAAAATCTAAGTTGTCTGTGCACGTCCAAGGAGTGCAGTATTCGTTCCCCTTTGTTCTGTGGATTAGAAAAGAAGGTTGGCAAATGAATGGACTGATTAAGGGCCACACTGGATACCACCTTGGGCATGAAGGAGGGATTGGTCCTGAGGGACACCCTGTCCACATGAAAGGTGCTGAAAGGCTCCACTGCCATGAGGGCCTGTAATTCAGACACCCTTCTTGCTGAAGTGATGGCTAAAAGGAAGGCTGTTTTCCATGAAAGGAATTTCAACTCTTCAGGTGCAGCTGGCTCAAAAGGAGGTAGAGTGAGCTTTTCCAATACAAAGTTAAGGTCCCAGGCTGGAATAGGGGCTCTCCTGGGTGGTCAAGTTTGTGGCCCCTCTAAGGAACTGCTTCAGCAGTGGATGAGAGAAGACGGATGGTTCTGTATTGTAATGAGCTGAAATGTCTGAGGCATGAATTTTGATGGAGGAAAAGGAAAGGCCCTTGTGAAGCATCTCAGTTAAGTATTGAAGAATCAGAGGTAAACTGGGCGCTGCTGTGCCCAATCCCCTGAGTTTGGTTCAAAGAACAGAATCTTTTCCATTTTTCAGCATAGGATTTTCTAGTACTAGGCCTCCTTGCCTCCAGAATGACATCCATCACTTGCTGACTGCGGGATGGTAACAGAGAGATCAGGTAATTAGCCATGCTGCCAGGTTCAGGGTTTGAAACTGTGGGTGTAGAATCTGGCCCTCCTGCTGGGACAGCAGGGCAGGGGTCTGAGGCAGGTGCCATGGTGCCAGCAGTGACACACTGCGCCAGAGGGGGCACCAGTGTTGGCGTGGCCAGTCTGCCGCAAAAAGAAATGCCCTTGGTTTGTCCTGTTTGATCTTTAGTAGCACCTTGGAGAGGACAGGCAGAGGGGGGAAGGCATAAACTGATAGGTTTTTCCAGGTGAAGGACAGGGCATCCACTTTCCAAGTTTGTTTGTGGGGAGTCCTTGTGCAGAATTTGTCCAATTGGTAGTTCTGGGGGGAGGCAAACAAGTCTAGCTCTGTGCTTGCCCATTTGTTTCTCAACATGTTGATCATCTTTGGTTGCAGTTTCCACTCATGTGGGTCCATAAGATTTCTGCTTAGTTTGTCTGCCAGTGTATTTAGCTTTCTTGGCAGGAACTGAGCCTGTAGGTGCACTTGGTAGCTCAAGGCTGTGTTCCACAGAGCCATGGCTAGTCTGCAGAGAGGGTATGACTGGGTTCCCCCCTGCTTGTTTATGTACCACATAACAGTGGTGTTGTCCGTCTTTACCATTAATTGTCCTGGAAGAATGTGGTCCTTGAAGGCTGTCAGAGCATTCTGTACAGCTAACATTTCTTTTTGATTTATATGCAGGTGCATTTGACTTGGGTTCCATTTGCCCTGAATGCACTTCCCTGCCAGGTGAGCCCCTCCCCATGCATAGTCTGATGCGTCTGTTGTTAGGGTTTGGGCGGCAGGGGGGTAGAGTGAATGGTAGTCCCTTGTTGTCGTGGCAGGCTTCTACCCACCAAAGGAACTATCTTTAGACAAGGAATGGTAGGAATCATTGATTCTAGATCATGAGAATGTTGACACCATAGGCTTTTTAGATACCATTGCAGTTTCCTCTATGCAGTCTTGCATATGGAATTAAGAGACTGCAGGAGGCCATGAACCCCAGGGCTTGCTGTATTTTCCTTGCAGATAGCTGGGTCTTTGTGGCTAGTAGTTTGAAGTAGGCTGTGAAATGAACTTGTTTTTCTGGCGTGTTGTAGACCATCTGGGAAGTTGTATTCAAGCTTGCTCCCAGGAACACCATCTGTTGGCAGGGTACAAGATGTGATTTCGTTTAGTTTATGGTGTACCCCAGAGAAGTTAGCAATTTCTTTACAAACGCCAGATGATTTAATAGTACTGTCCTGGCTTTCTGCCTGAATTAGACAATTGTCCAGGTATGGGTACATTTGAATATTTCTTTGCCTACAAAATACAATGACTGGAACTAGGCACTTTGTGAATACCCTGGGCGCAGTAGATAAGCCAAAGGACAGTGCAGATAACTGATAGTGCTGTAGCCTGCTTTGAAGCATAGGTATCTTCTGCAAGATTCCCTTACTGGGATGTGCAGGTAGGCTTCCTTTAAATCCAGTGTTGCCAACCATGCAGCTCTGCCTAGCATAGGAAGCAGCTGATGAAGAGTTAGCATCTTGAATTTTGGGATCACCAAAAATGTGTTTAGGATAGACAGGTCCAGGACAGGACGCCAGGAATTGCTTTCCTGGGTACCAGGAAAAGTCTTGAGTAGAAACTATGTCCCCTTTCTTTTTCTGGGACAAGTTGAATAGTCATGATGCTTAAGAGAGAAAACTTGCTTTTGAGCCTCTGCCCACTGATTTGGGGGTAAATCTGTCAGTTTGGGGTTGGTAAGGAGTGGAAGTGGAATCCGTATCCTTGGGAAACTATATTTAAAACCCATTTGTCCTGGGTAATGAGTTCCTAATTTTTTGCCTGCAGGGCAATCTTTCCCCCTAAAGGAACAGTCAGTTGTGCAGGGCTTGGAAGTTTTAAAGTTAAGTCATTGAGACAGTTTACCATAGGGGGAGTCTTACTACTCCCTGCTTTGGAAGTGGGAGCCCCCCACTGCTTGGTCCTGTGAGTACCTTGGGACTGAAGCCTGGGTGTTCTGCTGGTTCTGGGTTTGGACTGAGAAGGCCTGGAAGAGGCAGGAAAGGACCAATTCTTAGAGGGCCAATGCCTACTAAACCTGGGAGGTTGTACTAGCAGGAAATCTTTAACATTTTGCATAGATTTAGCTTTTTCCTCCAACTTTTTAAGTACTACTTCTGCTCTGTTGCCAAACAGGCGGTCTTGGTTTAAGGGAGCATCCAGCAATTTAGCTTTAACATGATCTGGCAAAAATTGCTCCTTAAGCCAAGCATGCCTTCTAAGTACAGACCCAGTGACAGTAGCCATGCAAGATGCCTCTAATGAATCATAACCACACTGCAAAGTATGTTTTCCAACTTGTTCAGCAGAATGCATTAAATCCTGTAAATCTTTATTTTCAGCACAGTCAGGAATCAACATCATTTTCTGTATAAGCAATCCAATAATATGCTGCTGATACTTTAACATATGAAACTGGCAGTTTAAGGCCCTAATGGCCAAGGTTGCAGAAGTGTACACCTTCTTATCCCATCTATCCAGTGCCCTGGAATCTCTATCAGAGGGGGTATGATTTTTGGCAGTAGCCTTAATGCCCTTGGGTCCCTGTGAAATGGTTTCAGGATCTGCAGTAGGACTTTTAAAGAGAAATTTGTGAGAGTCAGGGACCCTGCAATACCTATCAGGTTTCCTGGGAGCAGGAGGTAAATAGTCAGGGGCCAGGCTAGATTCCGAGAAGGCATCATCAACAATGTCCAATACAGCAGGGATAGCTAAAGGCCTGTGTTGGGGCAGGAGTAAGAAATCTCTAAGCCTCTTTTTGGAGTCAGAATAATCCTGGCTTTCCCAGCGAAAATGCTCCCTAAGAGTATGCAATGTTTCATCAAAAGAGAAATCCTCTGGAGGGGAAGCAAGGGAATTGAGTCAGAATCCTCATAGGTAGATAAGGGTAAATCCTGGTCATCAGAGGAAACAGAAATTTCAGTGTCCCGATCAGAAGAATCAGAAGGAAAACCAGTCCTAGGTCTCTTAGAGGGGGAAGGGTGGCTTCTCCTGATTAAAGTAACAAGGTCTTCAGCCATTCTTATCATTTGTTTTTTAGGCATAGGGACCTGACCATGCGGTCTGCGCATTGGTTTTCTAGGCATGGATCAAGTTTTAGGAAGAAGATGGCGTTGGTTTAATATGCAAGTCAGTAGGCCTGAATACACCCTCAGAAGCCAGTGCCTGCACAGCGGCTCCGGACCCATCCAAGGTAGAGATATCCGCAGGTTCCACAGTTAAAGCATCTCATGGCATACCAGACTCCGAATGGTTCTCAGTAGAGGCCTGCGAATCTGAAGTAGTGGGCATCAGGGGCTGTGAAAGTGCCTCACTGAGTACCGGCGAACTGCTGACTAGCTTAGGAGAAGCGTCATCGGCAGCTTTGGACCTATGCGGCCTGTCTCTGTCTTTATCTTTGCGTTTTTTTTTTGGAATGTCAGTAGTCAGGTGGCTTACCAAAGCCATTTCTGGATAACTGAACAGAGTACCAGAATATTTAGAAGCGTAAATAAACAGACAATGAATAGTTTGAGGTTTGAATAAGGCACAAAACCGACAGCGAGGTACATCGTGGTCTGGGCCTAAGCAAGGAATGCAATACGAATGAAAATCTTTGAGGTATTTGCTTTCCACAAGAAATACAATTGTTTACTTTTACTGACATTGGTTTAGAGCATGAAAAAGATTCCCAAACGGGGTACTTAGCTTAGTTCAAGACTTCGGATCCGAAACTCGAAAACGAAAATTTCAGGAGTCGGCCAACCGGCACTTGCAAACTGCTTCGGGCACTGCATGGCAAGTAAGACTGGTGTAATGGCATCGACTGCATGCTTTATACCCCTGATTACATGACGTCATGGAATATAAGATGGCAACCGATGCAGGACCCAAGACTTTGATAATCAGGCCGATTGAAGGCTAATGCAAGCAGATAACCCAAATGTGACAGTGAAACATGAACATCTGCCATGGCACCGAGAGCCATAGACTGCACCAAGGAAATAACTGGCACTGGTCCAAGGATCTTGGAGCCAACAGCCAAACCACTGTCGCTGGTGTAGAATGGATCCAAAGGAGCCGAAGACCACAGAGTCTAATCTGGTACCAGGGTGAGAGCCATCATCGGCACAGAGGTAACTTGCACCAGGAGTGTCGAAGTAAAGGGGTCCAAACCCTGAAGAGGTTGAAGGAAGATAAACTGCTGGGGTCCTTGGAGAATAAGCCATAGCTCCAGGTGGGAGAAAGGTTTGTGATGGTGCATGGAGGCCTCTGGCTGCCAAAAGTTCATCCACTAATCTAGCTATGTCCAATTCAGATAGACTCCTGGAGGAACGGCTTGACATTCCTGAAGGGGACTTGGGCCTTTCTATAAAGGGGCTTGGTTGTTGTCCCAGAAAGAGGTCCACTGAGGGGAAATATCTAGTCCTGGGAATAACTAGCAAATAGACTTTCGGCACCACAGGTTGATGTATGGATGGGGTTTGTGGAACCAAATGAGATGATACTGGAGTATGAACAGAAACTATTGTCTGTGCCAAAGAAGTTTTTGTCTGAACTTGTTCGATGCCTGTCGGCACAGAAGAGGACTTGGTTGTTTTCGGTGCCATAAGTGAAGTTAAGTCAGTTTTGGTACCTTGGCTTTAGGTGTCGAAGAAACTATCCGAACCTCTGTTTTTTGTGACTTAGGAGATTCATGTGCTGTAGGGGAGGTCAGCAGGGAGTGACATCTTTTCTTTGCTTCAGGTTTAGGAGATTTTAAAGTCTCCACTTTAGGAAGGGCTTTAGAAAAGGGACATTTTTAATAAGTCTTTAAATACAAGTTTGTTGCATCTCTCAGCTAATGTACGTGCAAACTAAAGCCCTGACAAACAGTGCAAGTCAAGTCCTAAAGAGGGGCACCCAAACAATACATGCAGGAAAGATGCCCAGAGCTGAGTTGGGCATCTTTCTGCCACAGTCTTGACACTGTTTAAATCCAGATGACCCCTTTTGCTTTCATATTGAAAAAAGTTAGTGTCACGAATACATACACACACAGCAGACAGGAAGGAATAGATTTTTTTTTTTAATATACCAACAATGGTATAAAAAAACTACCCAAACGGGTAAAGGAAAAATGGGGAAAGAAGAAAGAGGATAACAATGGTATAAAAGACTACCTTAAAATAAAAGAAGGGAAGGGGCCTGATACCAGCAATGGTAAAAAAAAAGTGTTACCGAAAGGCAAGAAAAGGAGGGTGGGTAGAAAGTACAGTTTTGTACCTACCATAAATGTAGATGTTCGAAGATCCACATTGCTGCAGTCCTTACATATGGGTAGTCCGCTGTCCTCGGTCGGCCCGAATACCAAAGTATAAGGCTGACGTCGGTCAAGGCGCTTACAACTGACATCAGGACGTCAGGGTACAAAAGCGCATGACCGTCATTTCCTCAGTCTTTTCTTGCCCCAGATGTCAGAAGGCCCTAACAAGAAAGGCCAAAGCCAAAAACCAGCAAAAACTAACCAACCACCTGTGCACTAACCATATTTACAATATGTACAACACAAACTACACCACCACCTTCAACAACAGAGGGGAAGGAGGGAGGGTAAATTGGACTGCAGCAATGTGGATCTTCGAACATCTACATTTATGGTAGGTACAAAACTGTACTATGTTCTTCATCTCACATTGCTGCAGTCCTTACATATGGGTAGAATCCCAAAGCAGAGGAAAGGGAGGATGGCAAAACTATAAAGCATTAGGCGCTGCCAAAATGCCCTGTAAAATAACAGTGGCAAATCCAGCCCTAGATTTAGAGTAAAGAGGAAGGTGGTAATGCTTAGAGAAAGTATGCACTGAACTCCAAGTAGCTGCTTCCAAAATATCTTTAGTAGCCACCCCCCTTAAAAAAGCTGTAGAAGTGGCAGTAGCCCTAGTGGAATGAGGCCTAATCCCAGCTGGAATCTCCTTACCATGATGGGAATAACAGAAAGCAATACAAAACCCAATCCACTTAGAAATAGTTTGTTTTGAAACAGGTTTGCCCTGAGAACCCAAAGCAAAAGAAACAAACAACTGCTGAGACTGCCTGAACCCTCTAGTTCTGCTCAAATAATATCGCAACTGTCTGTGTATATCCAAAGTGTGCAAAATCCTTTCCCTTTTATTTTGGGGGTTTGCATAAAAAGTAGGCAAATGAATAGTTTGGTTTAAAGCCACACTAGAAACCACTTTAGGCATAAAAGAAGGGTTAGTACGCAAAGACACCCTATCCTTGTGGAAAATTAAGAAAGGCTCAACTGCCATTAGGGCCTGTAATTCAGAAACCCTTCTCGCAGAGGTAATGGCCAACAAAAAAGCAGTCTTCCATGATAAATATTTCAACTCTGCTGATGCTGCAGGCTCAAAAGGTTGTAGAGTGAGTTTCTCCAACACAAAATTGAGATCCCAAGCAGGAGTAGGAGCTCTACGTGGGGGTCTTATATTCTTTGCCCCTCTAAAGAATTGTTTAAACAAAGGCTGAGAAAATAATGGTGGGACACAGTTATAGTGAGCAGAAATTGCTGCAGCATGAACCTTTATAGAGGAGAAGGACAAACCTTTGTCCAATAACTCAGTAAGGTATTGAAGAGCAACACTTAAATTAGGTTTAGAAAAATCAAAGTCCTTTGCTGTACTCCAAAATAAAAATCTCCTCCATTTATCTGCGTAAACTTTCCTTGTACTAGGCCTTCTGGCCTCCAAAATAACATTCAAAACTTGTTGTGGAAGCTGAGACCCTCCAGGGTTTAAAACAGAATATGCCAGGCTGTCAGATGTAGAGAATGAAGTTTGACATTGAGTAAATGACTGTTCTCCTGAGACAGCAGGTGAGGAATCGAAGGCAAAGGCCATGGAGGCTCCCGTACCAGACTTCTCAGTAATGGGTACCAGTGCTGTCGAGGCCAATCTGGAGCTATTAAAATCATGTTTGGCTTGTCCTGTCTGACCTTCAGGAGTACCTTTGGGAGGAGAGGCAGAGGTGGAAAGGCATACACGTGAAGATTGCTCCAATTGAATGAGAGAGCATCCACTTTCCAAGCTGTGGGATGAAACCTTTTGTGCAAAACTTTGGCAGCTGGTAATTTAGTGGAGAAGCGAACAGATCTATGTCTGGAGTTCCCCATAACACTGTCAATTTCTGAAATACATGAGGATCCAATTTCCACTCGTGGGGATCCATAATTTGTCTGCTCAACACATCTGCTAAGGAGTTCTGTGCTCCTGGCAGAAACCTTGCCTGAAGATTTAGCTGTAAACTGAGAGCAGTCTCCCACAAAATCATTGCTTGTCTGCACAGAGGATAAGAATGTTCCCCTTGCTTGTTGATGTACCACATGACAGTTGTGTTGTCTGTTTGAATCAACACCTGCCCTGGAAGAAGTAAATCCTTGAAAGCTATCAATGCAAATTGGACTGCTAACATCTCCTTCAAGTTGATATGTAGATGTTGAAGTCTGGCAGGCCACGTGTCTTGTACCCATTTTCCGCTTAGATGAGCTCCCCAAGCTTTGTCTGAGGCATCTGTCGTTAAAATCTGACTCGCCTCTGGCCGGGTCACAGAGAGTCCCTTGTTTAGGTGACATTCCTGAGCCCACCACAAAAACTCCTTTTGAATGCAAGGTATTATCTGAATGACAGTGTCCAAATCTTGGCAGTGCTGTGTCCATACATTCTTGAGATACCATTGTAGCTTCCTCATATGCAGTTTGGCATTGGGAAGTACCAGAATACAAGATGCCATGAACCCCAAGGCTTGAAGGACTGTCCTTGCAGTCAGCCTGGACTGACGAGACAATTGGTGGAAGTAAAGAGAAAGATTCTTTTGTTTGTCCGGGGTCAAAAGGCCATCTGGGATGCTGTATTCAGTCTCACACCCAGAAAGCACATGTCCTGAGAGGGTACTAGACTGGACTTTATTTCGCTCACAGAATACCCCAGGCATCTTAACACTGCCATCACATACTGTAGATGATGAAGAAGTTCGTCCTTTTCTTGGGCCAGAATCAGGCAATCGTCCAAATAAGGATAGATTTGTATTCCTCTTAGCCTGAAGAAAGCTACCACTGGAGCCAGAACCTTCGTGAATACTCTGGGCAGTAGATAAGCCAAAGGGCAATGCAGAGAACTGATAATGTGAAGTCCCAGCCCGAAAACGCAGATACTTCCTGCAACTGGGCCTGATAGGAACATGAAGGTAAGCCTCCTTGAGATCCAGAGTCACCATCCAGTGATCTTTGCCCAGCAGAGGTAAAAGCTGTTGTAACGTCAACATTTTGAACTTGGGAATGTCCAGATATGTGTTGAGGATAGATAAATCCAAAATTGGTCTCCACGTGTTTCCTTTCTTTGGTACTAGAAACAGGCGAGAATAAAATCCTAGGCCCACTTCTGGCAGAGGGACCGGTTGTATGGCCCCTATTTGAAGTAGCAGAGAAATTTGTTTGTGAGCCTCTAGTCTTTGCTGAGGAGGAATGTCCGGTATGCCTTTGAACGGAGGCAAGGTATGGAAATAAAACTGGTAACCCTTGTGTATGATATCCAATACCCATTTGTCCTGGGTAATCAACATCCAATTTTCCTTGAAGACTGCTAACCTTCCTCCCAAAGGTGCTGCCAGGCAAGAAGGATCTGGCAGCTGAAAAGGTAGGTCATTGGGCCTGTTTATGAAAGGACTGGCCCCTGCCCTCACCCGAAGATTGTGCAGGTGAACTCCCCGTTCTAGGCCTGAAAGAACTCTGAGCTCTCCCCCTACCACGTCTAGATCTACCCCTAGACTGAGAATCATAAGAAGGATACGTCCACCCCTTAGCAGGCCAATTCCTACTAAACTTCGGAGGCTGAACTTGCAAAAAATCTTTAACAGCCTGCATAGACTTAGCCTTGTCTTCCATTTTCTTCAAGACTGACTCCACAGGTGAACCTAACAACACATCAGACTGCAAAGGAGCATCCAAAATCCTTGTCTTAACATGGTCAGATAAATTCTGATCCTTCAGCCAGGCGTGCCTGCGAAGAACTGAGCCAGTGGCAGCCACCCTAGACGAGGCCTGCACAGCATCAAAACCACACTAATGAATGCTTACCCACCTGTTCAGAGACATGCACCAAATCTTGTAATTCTTTACACTCAATGCCTTCCGCCAGAGCATCCACCTTAGACTTCAATTGAGAAAGAAGAAAGTTTTGATATTTCAACATATGAAACTGGCAATTCAAGGCCCTCATAGCTAAGGTAGAAGATGTATAGACCTTTTTTCCCCATCTATCCAAAGCTCTGGCTTCTTTATCTAGAGGAACCGGATTTTTAACAACAGAGGCCTTGACACCCTTAGGTCCCTGACTAATAGTTTCTGGGTCCGCCCTAGGACTCTTATAAAGATATTTATGAGCCTCAGGCACCCTGTAATACCTATCCGGTTTAACAGGAGCAGGAGGCAAAGAATCAGGATTAAGAGAAGCCTCTGCAAACACATCCTCCACAACATCCAGAACAGGGGGTATAGCCAAGGGCCTATGCTGGGGTAACAGCAAAAATTCCCTAAGCCTTTTCCGAGAATCCAAGAAGTCCTGACCTTCCCACTTAAAATGTTCTCTCATAGAATGAAGTGTCTCTGAAAAAGAAAAATCCTCTGGAGGAGAAGCAGAAGGAGTGGAATCATCTGCATCAGAATCAGAATAAGGAGAGTACTCCTGCAGGTCTTCAGCTGAAGACTCTGAAACATCCGAAGCCTGCTCAAAACTTCCCAACTCTGGCTCCACCCTAGGCCTCTTATCAGGAGGGGGCAAAGAACCCCTAATCAGAGTAATCAAATCTTCTGCCATTTTAAGCATGTGCTTCTTAGGCACAGACCCTGCTGAACTAGGAGTGACACCAACAGAAGCTAAAACTGGCCTGCCTCTGGGAGAAGCCTTGGAAACAGAAGGAGAAGGCCTAACCACCCTAGGAAGGGAGAGGAGTACAGTAACTTGAGAAGCCCCTTCAGCCTGACCTGCCTCCTGAGAGACCACCTCCTGCAAAATCAAAGTCTCCCCCTGAGACTCCAGAGAGGTCTCCGTCGGAACCACCGGTTCCATTGAAGCCTCTAAAGAACCGGCGTCCAGAACGGACGACTCATCTTGCCTGAGTTTAACTGCTTTGTCTTTGCGCTTCAAGAGAAGCGGGCCGGAGAATCCGACGGCATATTATAATTGCACCGCTTCCCAAAGACCAGCCTAGCACAATCTAACCTCCGCTTAATAGTGCGTTATTGAACCTAGCACAAAAGCGACACCCAACAACGCCGTGCTCAGGCCCCAGACAAGGAATACACAAAGAATGATAATCTCTATGCGTATCTGTTTCCCACAAGAAATACAGTTATTCACTTTTTCTGACATCCGGTAAAACACTGAGGCAAGAAAAAACCAAAATATTCCCCAACGGGGTACTTAGCCAACTTGGATTCGGTCTGAAACTCCGTATTCGAAAAATTTCAGAACGCCGAACGGCACTTGCAACGCTGCTTCTGCATCGGACCATGCGGCAAAAAAGACTGAGGAAATGACGTCGGTCATGCGCTTTTGTACCCTGACGTCCTGATGTCAGTTTTAAGCGCCTTGACCGACGTCAGCCTTATACTTTGGTATTCGGGCCGACCGAGGACAGTGGACTACCCATATGTAAGGACTGCAGCAATGTGAGATTAAGAACATCCAGAAACACACTCACTAAATAATTTCACGAACCTTTCTAGCAACGATTTTTAAGCAGAGTTTAGAAAAGGAAATTTAAAGCACTTAGAGAGCATTGGCTGATGCATCCAATTTTCTAAGCAGCAAATGAGATCTAAGGTAATGAGAAGAGAGGCACTGTGGGTAGAGCCTTAGCTCAAGAGCTTTTAACTGGCGTGAGCTATGTATAACAGCCAAGTTGATTCCGAGAGGTCTGAACCGAACCTATCAGTCAAGAATGAATGAAGATTGATATCAGATCAACAGCTGATATCTATTTACCTGCACCAGACAGAGGTCACATACTAATGTAGTTGAGTTTGCTATTGTGTAAGCTTTAAGGTGAAATCTTTTAAAACCTTGTAGATAGCATGGTTTTGGAATTACTGATGCAAATATGAATAAGCAATATTAAACGCCTAGAAGTGTCAGTAGGAGTTAACTGCAGATGCACCTGGAGGCATCACTCGGATGTAATGAGTTAAGACACTAGATGGAGAATATACTTCATTTGGATAAGGAGGATCTCCTTGTGGTAGGTTTCCTGGCCTCCTGCAAGACAAGAAGCATGTCCTCAGAGAAAAGGTTTCTGAAAGGGATCAGAAAAATATCACCCACAGGGTCAGATTCAGTATTGATAAATGCAGAAGAATGAGAGATCCCTTTGTCTTGTGTGAGTAGATCCACCCTGTGAGGTAACTTGTGATGATTGCCCTTGGCTAATTGCAGAAGAGGGAAAATACAGTTGTGTACACTTACCATAAATGCAGAATGTTACAGTGTATTCACTGTTGCAGTCCTAACCTATGGGTTATCTTGCTCTTAGATCCCTCGATCGGCCAGAATACCAAAGGTAAGTAAAAATGTCGTCGGCTGTACAGGACGTCAGGGCGTCCGATACAAAAGGAGGCAGCCGTTACTTCCTCAGTCTTTCTTGCCAAAACAGTCAGAAGCCCCCAGAAAACAAGGCTTAAACTAAATTTAGCCTGTACCTTAGGAAAAGAGAAAAAAGGGGGAAGGAGGGAGGGAAAGCAGGACTGCAACAGTGAATACACTTGAACACCTACACTTATGGCAAGTGTACACAACTGTACTATATTCATCGTGTTTCACTGTTGCAGTCCTAACCAATGGACTGATTACCAAAGCCCAGAGAAAAGGAGGAGGAACCAACAGAATCAAGGATTGGAGATAATGCCCTGCAGAACAGCAGTGGCAAACCCTGCCCTGGCTTTTGAAAACAAAGGCAAATTATAATGCTTTGTGAAAGTGTGAACAGAAGACCATGTGGCAGCTTCCAAAATGTCTTTAGTAGGGACACCCCTTAAAAAGGCTGCTCTAGTTGAGTGGGTCCTAACCCCTAGAAGAGGAACCTTGCCATGAAAGGAACAACAAAAAATAATACAATGAGCAATCCATTTAGAAATGGTTTGCTTAGAAACAGCCTTGCCCTGGGCTCCAAAGGGCAAAGCTGACCAATAGCTGAGCTGCTTTCCGAAGGTCTTTAGTCCTGTCCAGGTAAAACCGGAGCTGTCTATGCACATCAAGAGAATGTAGTATCCTCTCACCTCTATTTCGAGGATTAGGAAAAAAGGTAGGAAGGTGTATGGACTGATTAAGAGTCAGGCTAGAAACCACCTTAGGTATAAAGGAGGGGTTGGTTCTCAGAGAGACCCTATCTGCATGGAAAATAAGAAAAGGCTCCACAGCCAAAGCCTGCAGCTCCAAAACCCCCCTTGCTGAAGTTATAGCCAAGAGGAAGGCAGTCTTCCACGAGAGAAACTTTAAATCTGCAGTGGCAGCTGGCTAAAAAAGGAGGAAGAGTGAGTTTCTCTAGAACAAAATTAAGATCCAAGGCCGGAGTAGGCGACCTTCTGGGAGGTTTTAAGTTGCAAGCACCTCTGAGAAACATTTTCATCAGAGGATGAGAAAATGGGTTGTTCAAAAGAACAATGAGCAGAAATGGCTGAAGCATGGATCTTGATAGAGGAAAAAGAAAGACCACCCTGAAGCAAATCAGCCAGGTATTTGGGGATCAGAGAGAAGGGTAGGCTGAGAAGAAGATTCCCCTCTAGCCTGCATCCAAAGAGAGAATCTTTCCCATTTGCCAACATAAGACTTCCTAGTGCTAGGCCTCCTGGCCTCCTTCAGCATGTCAACCACCTGCTGGGACATAGAAAAAGAATAAAATGGATTCATACAATGAGTCAAGCTGCCAAATGGAGAGACTGAAGATGAGGATGTAGAACATTTCCCCCTTCCTGAACCAAAAGATCTGGCCTCAGAGGAAGATGCCAAGGAGGTAACTGGGAGATACTGCAAAACAGTGGATACCAATGCTGCCTGGGCCAGTCCGGAGCTATGAGAATAGTCCATGGTCATTCGTTCCTGATCTTCAATAATAGGCAGGGAAGAGGAGGGAAGGCATAAACTGACAGCAGCGTCCAAGGGAAGAACAGAGCATCCACTCTCCAGGCTCTTCTGTGATGCTGCCTTGTGCAAAAAAAAAAAAAAAGGTAGAAGATGGTTGTCTGCAGAGGAGAAGAGATCCACTCGAGGAGTGCCCCAACGATGAATGATGCTGTAAAAAAAACTGCTCCATTCAGCTGCCACTTGTGAGGATCCAGGGTCCGTCTGCGCAACTGGTCTGCCAAAACATCGAACTTTCCTGGAAGAAACTGAGCTAGGAGATGCAGGCCCAGGTATGCTGCTATGGACCAAACACTCATGCTCTGTCTGCACAGGAGGTAAGAATGAGTCCCTCCCTGCTTGTTGATGTACCACATAACTGTGGTGTTGTCTGTCCTGACAAGAAGGATCCCTGGAGAAAGAAGATGCTTGAAAGCTAGTAAAGCCTGCTGGACTGCCATCAACTCCTTCAAATTTATGTGCAGGTGCATCTGATGAGCATTCCAACTTCCCTGTATGCATCTGCCCTCCAGGTGAGTTCCCCAGGCGTAGTCCGATGCGTCTGTGGTAAGAACTTGAGCGCTGGGGGTGGGCGAAAAAGCATGCCTTTTGTTTTGTAGGCAGGCTGTTGCCCACCAAAGAAACTCTGTCCACAGACATGGAAGCAGAGGAATTATCACATCCAGGACCTGTGTGTGTTGACACCAAGTGTTCTTGAATCACCAATGCAATTTCCTCATATGCAGTTTTACACATGGAATCATGAGAATGCAAAAGGCCATGCATCCCAGAGCTTGCAGGTATTTCCTTGCAGGGGAGCTGGGACAGGCTTGCCAAATCCTTGAAGTAAATTGAAAGAGTTGTCTGCTCCTCCTGGGTGAGATAAATCATCTGGGTGGCTGTGTTTAGACTCGCTCCCAGGAATGTAATCTCTTTGGATGGCACCATTTTATATTTTTCCATGATGAGTGTGTAACCCAGGGAAGAGAGAAGAGTCTTTACAAATTCTAGACCCTTTAGCAGCTGTTCCTGAGAATTTGCTTGAATTAGACAATTTTCCAAGTATGGATAATTCTGAATTTTCTTTTGCCTGCAAAAAGCAATGAGTGGAGCAGTAGATAAGCCAAAGGGCAGCACAGAGAAATGATAATGTTGCTTGCCCACCCTGAAACGAAGGTATTGCCTACAACATTCCCTGATGGGGAATGTGCAGATAAGCTTCTTTGAGATCCAATGTTACCAGTCAGGAATTATTTTCTAACATTGGCAGTAACTGATGCAGAGTGAGCATTTTGAACTTTGGAATTATCAAGAAAGTGTTCAGAATGGATAGATCCAGGCCAGGTGCCTTCTTTTTTGGAACTAGGAAAAGTCTGGAATAGAATCCCTGGCCTACCTGCTGAGCAGGAACTGATTCTATTGCTCCCAGGTGTGACAGACAAAATTTGCTTTTCTACTTCTGCCCTTTGGTTTGGAGGAGCATCCGGGAATCCTTTGGGTACTCAAAAGGTGTGGAAAGAAAACTTGAGCCCTAGGGATACAGTTCTGAGTACCCATTTGTCGTCCGGGATGCTGGCCCAAACATTTGCAAACAGGGCTAACCTTCCCCCTAAAGGACTCTCTGGGCAGGCAAGAACAGGCAGAAGTTGGCTAGAGTAATTGATAATATTTAGATTGAGATGCAGGTTTACAACTTCCCGCCTTGGAAGAGGAAGCCTGCCAACGCTTAAGACCTTTGAGGGGTAGCCCCCTGCCCCCTAGACTTGTAACCTCTAGTCCTAGAACGGCACTGTCTGCTAGTATCAAGGAACGTCCAGTGCTTAGAAGGGTAATTCCTGCTAAAGCGAGGAGGCTGAACTTGCAGAAAGTCTGTCTGCATAGACTTGGCCTTGTCTTCCATCTTCTTGAGCACTTCCTCTGCTTTGCTGCCAAAAAGACCGTCCTTATGCAAAGGTACATCTAAAAGCTTAGCCTTAACAGGCTCTGGTAGAGGCTTCTCCCTGAGCCAAGCGTGCCTTCTAACAGAGCCAATAGCTGTAGCCCTACAGGAGGCTTCTAGAATGTCAAAGCCACAATGTAAAAAATGCCTGACTAGACTGGCAGAATTCAGCAAATTCTGCATATCCTTACTCTACGCCAAATGAGGCACACTTGCTAGCCTAGATTTAATAGCTTTCCAAGGTGTGCTGCTGGTACTTCAGCATATGAAAAAGACAATTAGTAGACCTAATAGCAAGAGTGCCAGAGGTATAAACCTTTTTACCCCACCTATCTAGGTTCCTGGATTCCCTGTCAGAAGGAACAGGATTTTTAGTAACAGTGGCTTTAACTCCATTAGGGTCTTGAGAAACAACCTCTGGATCAGCCAACGGATTCCTGAAAAGAAACAAATAAGAATCAGGAACTCTATAGTACCTGTCAGGTTTCCTGGGAGCAGGAGGAACCGAATTTGGAGTCTAGGAATTTTCCAGAAAAACATCAACCACTTCCAACACAGGAGGAATAGCCAAAGGCTTATGCTGAGGCAAACCAAAAAACTCCTTAATCCTTTTCTTAGAAAGGGGGTAATCCTGACTTTCCCATTTAAAAATGTTCCCTGAGAGTATTTAAAGTATCACCAAAAGAGAAATCTTCTGGAGGAGAAGCAGAAGGGATGGACTCCTCTGCATCTGAATCCTCAAAAGGAGAGAAAGCATGAGAAACTTCTTCTTCATCCACAGAAATACTAGAAATATCTGAACCTGAAAAGGACAAAGCCTCAGGAGAGACATCCCTACCTCTTTTTGAAGGAGGAGGCTGTAAACCCCTAATAAGAGTCAAAAGGTCATCAGCCATTTTAAATATTTGAGAATGAGTGGAACGAGAGGAAACTGGAGCCTACTTCTTCACAGGCTTACGACTGGAAGATTTACCTGCAAGTCTAAAGGACTCAGGAGGCCTGGCAACCGCCGAAGTTGCAGCCGAAGTCGTCGGTATGAGCTTGCTGTCTAAATGAAGAACTGAGGTCTCGGACACCGGAGTGAGCTTCGCGGCTCAGCTGAAGAGGCAACAGGTGGAAGGTCAGAAGGCAAAATGGACACCAAAGGCCTTGGGACCTCAGAAATGGTCTCAACTGAGGCCTGCGGTTGAAAATCTGCGGACTGCAGGGGCTGCAAAGGCGCCTCAGTGGCTACCGCATGACTGACGACTAACCTATCATCAGAGGACTTTATCTTTGGAAGCCTGTCGCGGTCCTTACCTTATGCTTCTTCGGGGATATCCAAAGCCTGAAGACCAGCAGACACCATACCGACAAACAGACCAAACTCCAAAATGCTTCGCTATCACAATTAGGAACGTCGTGGTCAAGGCCTAAACAAATAATACAATAGGAATGAAAATCTCTATGGGGAATCTGCTTTCCACAGGTAAGACAATTATTAACCTTTTCTGACATTCGTTAAGGCAAGAAAAGAGGATCCCCAATGGGGTACTTGGCTGTAGCTGACTTCAACTTTGTAGTCGGAAACACAAAAGGTAAACTGCTGCCCGGCACTCGTGCATGAAATACTTCTGCTTCGGGCTCCGGCAAGGAAGACTGAGGAAGTGACGTTGGCAAACTCCTTTTGTATCGGACGCCCTGACGTCCTTTACAACCGATGACAGCTGACATCATTGTTACTTACCTTTGGTATTCTGGCCTATCGAGGGCTACTGGGAGCCGGATAACCCATTGCTTAGGACTGCAACAGTGAAACGCAATGATCATCAAATGCTGTCTTGGCCAAAAGGGGGTCACTGACAATATTTTTTATTTGTGCTTCTGAATCTTCAGGAGGACCTTCTGAATTAGACCGGGGGTATGCATAAAGAAACATTCCCTTCCATGAGAAAGAAAGGGCGTCTACCTTCCAGACCAGAGGGTGAGGGACCATGGCACAGAGCTCTGGAAGTTGCCTGTTCATAGGGGAGGCAGAGGTCTAATTTGAGACATACCCCACTGGTGGATAATGTCCAGAACCGCATCCCCGTGGATCAATCATTCGTGGGCCTGTATCATGAATATGCTCAGTGTCTCTGCCTGAATATTTTGAGCCGATGGAATGTAAACAGCTGTCAAAGTTACCTTTGCTTGCAGAACAATCTCCCAGGCTTTGATTGGTAACCTGCAAAGTAGGTAAGATTTTGACCCCCCCCCCCCCCCCCACTTGCTCACATACCAGAGAACAGTGGTGTTGTCTGTGAATAGTCTCAAAGGACCTGGAAGAGATGTTCTGAAGGCTTGAAGGGCCAGAATCAAAGCCCTCAACTCTTTGATGTTGATGTGTTGCTTCCTTATGCACGGAGACCAAATACCTTGTATTTTTAGGTTTCTTAGAGTTGCCACCCACCACAGACCTGAAGCATCTGTGAACAGTTCCTGAACTGGAGGTAGTGGCTGCAAGGGGAGTTCTGGACTGTGGGAGATTTGCTGACTCCACCAAAACAATTCTTTCTTCATGCAGGGAAGAAGTGAAAGTACAAATTCTAGAGGATGAGCATGCTGTGACCAGAGTGTTTTCAAATACCACTGGATTTTCCACATATGAAGCCTGGCTAAGGGTAGCATTGGTATAATTGAAACCATAAACCCTAGCATCCTGAGGAATTCCCTGGCAGTCGGAGAGGACAGTGGAAGCGACTGTAGAAAGCAAGACTGCACAGACTGCATCTTTTGTGGGGGTAGAAAGGCCATCATAAGGTCTGTCCTTATCCTGCAACCTAAGGAAACCCAATCCTGAGATGGTGTCAAAAAGACTTGCTGTAGTTGAAGGTGAACCCCAAGCTGGGAGTATGGAAATGGTGGCTTGAAGATTCTGTTGCAAGATGACTGGGTGTTCTGCTTGAATTAGCAGGTCATCCAGTTAAGGGTACAAGGGAATACCCTGGAGTTTGCAAAAGGCAATGACAGGAGCCAAGCACTTAGTGAATACCCTTGGAGCCATAGAGACTCTAAAGGACAAAGCAAAGAACTAAAAATGAGAGGAAGCAACAGAAAAACATAAGAATTTCCTGGAGAGAGTGGATGGGAATGTGGAGGTAAATATCCTTTATGTCTAAGACCACCAGGTAAGCTTGACGACGTAGCAGTAGTGGGAACAGAGTTTGCAGGGTGAGCATCCTAAAGGTGGGTACATGAAGGAATAGATTGAGTTGGGCCAAGCCTAAAATTGGTCTCCAAGGGCCATCTTTCCTGGGAACTAGAAACATTCTGGAAAGGAACTCTTTTCCTCTTTCTGAAGCAGGAACCTCCTGAATGTTTCTTTGTGCTTTGAAGTTTTGAATGACTTGAGGGAAAAGGTGGATCCGATTCCTTTGGGGGTTGCGGAATTCACATGAAAGGTGGAATGGTTATCCAAGTCATATAATAACCTTTCTGAACAGACAGGACCCATTTGTCTGAGATAATGCTTTCTCAATCTGAGAGGAAATGAGAAAGAAGCTGGGAAAGGGGGATTTCTGAGAGTGTTACCAGATATTCCCCTTTCCCAGCTAGTCTGTGACTATCTAGCTGGGAAAGGGGAATTTCTGAGAGTGCTGCCAGATAGTCACAGACTACCTGGCTTGTATGGAAAGGAGGGTCCTCTGAGTAGACAGACTGGGACCTAGGAGGCATCTGCATGCTTGTACTCTTGTGTTGTTGGGAAGGAGTATGAGTTTTCCTTCTAGCAAAATTTGCTCTAGAAGGGTCGTTCCTATGAAATTTTGGAACAAGAGAGGAGAGACAAAGATATGTTTAAGCTCCTGAAGTTTTCCCTTTCTCTTGAAGTGTTTTGAAAAGGGCTGCAGCATTAGAACAAAACAAGGCAGCATTGTCCAAAGGTACATCCATGACCTTTGCCTTGGAGTCCTCAGGCAAAGTCTGTAATCTCAGCCAGGAAAATCTCCAGAGGTCAGAACCAGAAGCAGTCGATCTTGCAGACACCTCTGCTGCATCATAGCTGCATTTAATGGAATGTCTAGTTATCTGGGATGAAATCTCCAAAAGGGAAGAGAGTTGGGTTTTTGCTGCAGAGTCTGGGAGATCTGTCAGCAGTTTGGAGGCTTACTAAAGAAGAGCCAAAATATACTTGGACACGTGTGTCTGACAGTTAATGGTCCCTAAAGGCCAGAATGGAAGAGCTGTATACCTTTTTCCCCAATTCTCTCCATCATCGTGCTGTCTTTATCAGAGGGAAGAATGGTGGAGGGCAGTAAGTCTGAAGTTTTATCAGCAGACAAGGAGATCACAGTTGGGTCTGCAAGAGGGCATTTACATAAGTACCTCCTGTCCTCAGGAACCTTCTGGAACCTGTCTGGACTCTTGGGTGCAGGGGGATGAGAACAGTACAGTTGTGTACACTTACCATAAATGTAGATGTTCGAGTGTATTCACTGTTGCAGTCATTACATTTGGGTAATCTGCTGGCAGGATGCCCTCAGTTGACCTGATTAACAAAGTCTTGGGTCCTGCGTCGGTTGCTGTCCCTTCTTCCATGACGTCAGGTCGTCAGGGGTATAAAACATGCAGCAGATGCCATTAAACAAAAGCAAATACACCAAAAAGGCTTTTAAGCATAGCAAAAGAAAGAAGAGGTATAGTAAAAGAAAAACAGGGGGCTGAAGGGAGGGTAACCAGGACTGCAACAGTGAATACATAAATGTAGATGTTAGTGTAAGTGTACACAACTGTACTATGCTCATCATGTTTCACTGATGCAGTCATTACATTTGGGTAGATTCCCAAAGCTAAGATTGGGAGGATGGGTTTATACAGCATTAGGACCAGCTATAAGGCCCTGCAAAACAGCAGTGGCAAAGCCAGCTCTGGATTTAGAGGAAATTGGTAAGTGGTAATGCTTGGTGAAAGTATGAACTGAACTTCTAGAATATCCCTGGTAGGAACACCTCTGAGAAAAGCTGCTGAAGTAGATGCAGCCCTGGTGGAATGAGATCTGATCCCCTGTGGGAGAGGTTTTCCATGGTGCTTATAACAGAAATGAATACAATGGCTTAACCATTTAGAAATGGTTTGCTTTGAAATAGGCTTCCCTTCTGCCTCTGCAGCAAATGCTACCAGCAGTTCAGATTTTCTTCAAGATTTAGTCCTGTCCAAGTAGAATCTGAGTTGTCTGTGTACATCCAATGAATGCGGAATCCGCTCTTCCTTGTTCTGTGGATTGGGGAAGAAAGTTGGAAAATGAATGGACTGATTAAGAGCCACACTGGATACCACCTTGGGCATGAATGACGGATTGGTCCTGAGTGACACCCAGTCCGCATGAAAGATGATGAAAGGCTCCACTGCCATAAGGGCCTGTAATTCAGAAATCCTTCTAGCTGAAGTGATTGCTAAAAGGAAGGCTGTTTTCCATGAAAGAAATTTTTAAGTCTGCAGTTGTAGCTGGCTCGAAAGGAGGTAGAATGAGTTTCTCCAATACAAAGTTAAGGTCCCAGGCAGGGGTTGGAGCTCTCCTGGGTGGTCTCAAGTTTTTGGCCCCTCTGAGATACTGCTTTAGAAGAGGATGAGAGAAGAGGGGGGGGGGTCTATGTTGTAATGAGCTGAAATGGCTGAGGCATGGATTTTTATGGAAGAAAAAGACAGGCCTTTGTGAAGCATCTCAGTTAAGTATTGCAAAATCTGAGGTAAATTGGGGACTGCTGTGCTCATCCCTTGAGATTGATTCCAGGCACAGAATCTTTTCCATTTGTCAGCGTAAGATTTTCTAGTACTAGGTTTTCTAGTCTCCAAAATGACATCCATCACAGGTTTGCTGAGGGATGCTAAGGGTGAATTTAAGTGATCAGCCAAGCTGCAAGATTCAATGTTTGGTGCTGAGGGTGCAGAAATTGGTTCTCCTGCTGAGACAGTAAGGAAGGTGCCTGAGGCAGGTGCCACGGAGAAGTGTGTGACACACTGCGCAGGAGTGGGTATCAGTGTTGGCGAGGCCAGTCTGGAGCAATCAAAATCATTTTTGGTTTGTCCTGTTTGACTTTTAGTAGAACTTTGGAGAGCAAAGACAGAGGGGGAAAGGTATAGACTGATAGGTTTTTCCAGCTGAAGGACAGAGCATCCACTTTTCAGGCTTTTTTGTGATGAGTTCTTGTGCAAAATTTGTCCAACTGGTAGTTCTGGGGTGAGGCAAAAAGATCTATGTCTGGGCTCCCCCCATTTGTGTGTCAACATGTTGAAAATCCGTGGTTCCAGTTTCCATTTGTGTGGGTCCATGAGATATCTGCTTAGTTCGTCTGCCAGAACATTCTGCTTTCCTGGCAGGAATTCAGCTTGTAGTTGTAACTTGGTAGCTCAAGGCCGTGTTCCACAATGCCATGGCTAGTCTGCAGAGGGGGTAGGAATGTGTACCCCCCTGCTTGTTTATGTACCATGTAACCGTGGTGTTGTCCGTATTTATCAGTAATTGTCCTGGATGAAGGTAGTCCTTGAAGGCTGTCAGTCCATTCTGTACAGCTAGCATTTCTTTTTGATTGATATGAAGATGCATTTGATTTGGGCTCCATTTACCCTGAATGCACTTCCCTACCAGATAAGCCCCCATGCATAGTCTGATACGTCTGTAGTTAGGGTTTGGGTGGCAGGGTGTGGTGTGAATGGCAGTCCCTTGTTTTGGTGGCAGGCCTCTGCCTACCATAGGAACTCTAGGCGCAGGAAAGGTACGATAGGAATCATTGTTTCCAGGCTGTGACAATGTTGACTCCATAAACTTTTTAAGTACCACTGAAGTTTCCTCACATGCAGTCTTGCATATGGAATTAGAAGAATGCATGAGGCCATGAACCCCAAGGCTTGCAGTATTTGCCTTGCAGATGGCAGGGTTTGAAGTAAGTCACCAAATGAATTTGTTTTTCTGGTGTAAGGAAAGCCATCTGGGCAGTTGTATTCAAGCTTGCACCCAGGAATGTAATTTTTTGAGAAGGTACCAGTTGAGATTGCTTTTCGTTTACGGTGTACCCTAGACAGGTTAGAAGTCTTTTTACAAACGTCAGATGTTTTAAAAGAATGGCCTGGTTTTCTGCCCGAATTAGACAATCGTTCAGGTATGGATATATCTGAATATTTCTTTGCTTGCAAAATGCAATTACTGGAGCCAGGCATTTTGTGAATACCCTGGGCGCAGTAGACAAGCCAAAGGGCAATGCAGAGAAAGTACAGTTGTGTACACTTACCATAAATGGAGATGCTGGAGTGTATTCACTGTTGCAGTCATTACATTTGGGTAATCTGCTGGCAGGTTGCCCTCAGTCGGCCTGAATTCCAAAGTCTTGGGTCCTGCGTCAGTTGCTGTCTCCTCTTCCATGACGTCAGGTCATCAGGGGTATAAAACATGCAGCCAACGCCATTTTCTTTAGTTTTTCTTGCCCCCGAGGTCAGCTGCCCCCAGAAAAGGTAGCAAAATATAATTACACGTATATATATACATATATATATATATATATATATATACATATATACACACACATGCATCAATATAAACTTTACCTTCATCTACAAGCAAATACATCACATACGTTGTAGAAGACAGAGAAGGAAAGATGAACTGCAGAATGACAGGGTGATGGTGGGAGGGTAACCTGGACTGCAACAGTGAATCCACTCGAACATCTACATTTTAAGTGTACACAACTGTACAATGTGCTTCGTGTTTCACTGCTGCAGTCATTACATTTGGGTAGAATCCCAAAGCTATGGTTGGGAGGCTGGAGCTAAACAACATTAAGTGAGACTATAAGGCCATGCAGGCCTACAGTGGCAAAGCCTGCCCTGGACTTACAGTAGACAGGAAATGGCAATGCTTTGTAAAGGTGTGAACAAACTCCAAGTAGCAGCCTCTAGAATGTCCTTGGTTGGTACTCCTCTGAGAAAGGCTGGTGAAGTAGCTGCCGCTCTGGTGGAGTGAGAACTAATGCCCTTGGGCACACATTTGCCATGGTGTAAGTAGAAGAAACGGATGCAATGGCTTATCCACTTTGAAATTGTCTGCTTTGAAATAGCCTTTCCTTCTGATCCTGCAGAATATGACACTAGTAACTGCTCAATTTTTCTTAGAGCTGTAGTCCTGCTCAAGCAGAACCTTAGCTGTCTGTGTATGTCCAAATTCTCTCCCCTTTGTTCTGCGGATTTGGATAAAAAAGTTGACAGATTAATTGTTTGGTTAAGAGCCACACTGGAAACGACCTTAGGCATAAAAGTAGGATTTGTCCTTGGAGACACCCTGTCTGAGTACAACATGATAAAAGGCTCCACAGCCATGAGGGCCTGTAGCTCAAACTCTTCTTGCTGAAGTAATTGCTAGTAGCAGAGCTGTCTTCCATGATGAGAACTTTATATCAGCAGTAGCAGCTGGTTCAAATGGAGGCAGGGTGAGCTTTTCCAGCACATAGAAAAATCCAAAAATAGCTGAAAAAGGCAACACCAAAGCAGATAATCCTATAAAACGAACTTTTAATCCAACTGATTAGAAAAACAGTGAGTGCTTTCACGTTATCACAACTTTTCATCAGACATTAAATAAAAACCATTAACTGCCAACCATAAATAGTAAATTCAAATCCTTCTGGCCTATGGTTCAACAGAAACAATTATGACATCATGTTAAAATTTAAAAAGACATGCTTTAAAAACAACATTCTTCGAAGTATATACATATGTAAGGCATTCATCATAAGGAACACTTGTAAGACACCTGTGCATTCAATATATAGATATTAATGTTGTTGTTGTGTCTTTCGGCTTTTCCCGGTTAGGGGTCGCCACAGCGGGACTCTGGTCCGCTAATGATTGGCAGTTGATTTTTACGTGCTGAGTTGCCAGCCCTAACGCACAACCTTCCACGAAGGTACACCCATTCACGCATGTCTCCACGCAGAAGACGCTCTAGCTGAGAGTCTAACTGGTCAGCGTCTTACTGTGAGGCGACAACGCTACCGCAGCACCACCACCGCAGATACAATATATAGATATTAATGCAATACATATATTTATAAATGTCACAAAAAATACACACATTGTTATATAAAATTAAATATATAATGTAGTTCATTCTAACAACTAACTAAAAATAGTGTATATGTATGCATACGTCTAAAAATCATTCACATAAAGCTGTGTAAACTAAATTTCTGTTTAAAGTAACTAATGTGCAATGTGGTTTGGCTGATAAAAAAGGTTTTAATGTCATCCTGTCATTCAGTCCACTCATTTTATGTGCTTGCAAGCGTATTATCCCTCTACTTTCTCTACCCTCCGTGTAAGTCTTAACATTCCCTAACCTGCCTGATTTCTTAATCAATTCTAATGCTCTAAATTTAAATGCGTGTCATACCACAGGTTAACACATGTTTAGCTAATGCGTTATCATCTTCTTTGTTTATAGCATAAATATGCTCTCTTACTCTTTCTCTGAGGGTCCTATTGGTTTTACCTACATAGAAGGACTTGCATACCTGGCACTGGGCCAGATACACCAAGTCCCTTGTCTTACAATCCGCATATTGTTTAAACATATAATCTTGTCTTATATCAGGGTGAACAAATGTATTATCACCTACCATGTATGGGCATTGGTTGCAGCCCCTACAAGCAAATGTCCCGTCTGTCTGAATGTCTTACAGTATGAATCTTTTCTTACTCAAAGTAATCTCTTAAGTGATTTTGTATTTCTATATGTGTATCTTGGCCTGTTTCCTGCTATCGTGGTGATATCATTATCTACATTCAATAATCTCCAATTTCTCTCTAGTACTTCTCTCACCTTATTATTCCTATTAGTGAACAGAATAAACACTAAGCCTCTCATTTCCTCTTACATTCAAACCTCTTTCATCAACCCTATCAATGTTTGTATTCCTTGCCTTTTTCAGCTATTTTTGAATTTTTCTATGTTCATTCTGAAAGGCACTTTATCCAGGACTGATTAAGTGTTTTTCTGCTTTCCAGCACATAATTGAGGTCCCATGCAGGTAATGGTCATCTTCTAGGAGGCCTTAAATTTTTGGCTCCTCTAAGATACTGCTTTAGTAAAGGATGAGAAAAGATTGGCGGCTCTGCATTGTAATGAGCCAAAATGGCAGAGGCATGTATTTTGATTAATGAGAAATATAGGTCTTTGTCAAGCATCTCAGTTAAGTATTGTAATATCTGAGGAATATGTGGTTCTGCTGTATCAGTTCCTTGCACTTGATTCCAAGCACAGAATCTCTTCCATTTGTCAGCATAAGATTTTCTAGTACTAGGCCTTCTGGCTTCCAAAATGACATCCATCACAGCTTTACTGAGAGGTGTCGCTTGTATGATTACAGGATTAGCCATGCTGCCAGGTTCAGAGTCTGTAGTTGATTGCGCAGGATCTGATTGTTTTGCTGGGACAGTAGTTGTGGTTTCTGAGGCAAGGTCCAAGCTGGGTATTGAGACAATTCCTTAGGATTGGGTACCAGTATTGGCGGGGCCAGTCTGGGGCAATTAATATCATCTATGGCTTCTCTTGTCTGACTTTTAGGAGGACCTTGGGTAGAAGAGGCAGAGGAGGTAAACTGATTGTTTTTTCCAACTGAAGGATAGGTCGTCCACCTTCCATGCTTGTCTGTGATAAGTCCTTGTGCAGAATCCTTTCAGTTGATAATTTTGAGGAGAGGCAAATAGATCTATGTCTGGGCACCCCCATTTCTCTGTTATCATGCTGAAGACTTGTGGGTTTAGTTTCCACTCGTGAGGATCCATAAGGTTTCTGCTTAAATCATCTGCCAGAGTGTTTTGTTTTCCTGGCAGGAATTGAGCCTGAAGATGTATTTGGTAGGTCAAAGCTGTGTCCCACAGTGCCATGGCTAATCTGCAAAGGGGGTATGAATGTGTGCCCCCTTGCTTGTTTATATACCACATGACTGTGGTGTTGTCCATCTTTATCAGTAGTTGTCCTGGATGAAGTAAGTCCTTGAAGGCTGTTAGGGCATTTTGAACAGCTAGCATCTCTTTCTGGTTGATATGTAGATGCATTTGATTTGGTGCCCATCTGCCCTGAATGCATCTTCCTGCCATGTGGGCCCCCTAGGCATAATCTGATGCATCTGTTGTTAAGGTTTGGCTGGCAGGGGGTAGAGTGAAGGGCTGTCCCATGTTTTGGTGACAGGCCTTTGCCCACCATAGACACTCCTGTTGCAGGCAGGAAATGAGAGGAATCATTGTTTCCAGACTGTGTGAATGTGGACTCCATAAACTTTTTAGGTACCATTGAAGTTTCCTCATATGCAGTCTTGCATATGGAATTAGTAGGATGCCATGAAGCCCAGAGCCTGCAGAATTTGTCTTGCAGAAGACTGGGTTTTTGTTGCCATCAGTTTGAAGTAAGCAGTCAGTTGCCTTTGTTTGTCTGGAGTGAGGTAAGCCATCTGGGCAGTTGTATTCAAGCTTGTACCCAGAAATGTTATCTTTTGAGAGGGTACCAGTTGTGATTTCTTTTCATTTATTGTGTACCCTAGGCATGTTAGAAGCCTTTTCACAAATGCCAGGTATCGTAGAAGTGTCCCTGTTCTCTGCTTGAATGAGACAGTCGTCCAAGTAAGGATATATTTGAATACTTCTTTGTCTGCAAAATGCAATTACTGGTGCCAGGCACTTTGTAAAGACCCTGGGCACAGTAGATAAGCCAAAGGGCAGTACAGAGAATTGGTAATGCATTAATCCAGCCTTGAATCTGAGGTATCTTCTGCACGACTGTCTTATTGGAACATGCAGGTTATGCCTCTTTTAGGTCTAAAGTCACCAGCCAAGCATTCTTGCCCAGCATGGGCAGAAGCTGCTGCAAAGTGAGCATTTTGAATTTTGGAATGTCCAGGTATGTGTTCAAAATCGATAAATCCAGTATTGGCCGCCAGGCCTTGTCCTTTCTGGGTACCAAGAACAGCAGAGTAAAAACCTTGTCCTTTTTCCTGTTCTGGTACTGTCTGAATGGCCCCCCATATCCATGAGGGACGTAACCTGTTTCTGTGCCTCTGCCCACTGATTTTTTGGCAGATCTGGCCAACCGTTTGTCATTGGCAGAGTGTGGAAATGGAATCTGTATCCCTGTGATACGATGATTAGTACCCACCTGCCCTGGGTTATTAACTAACAATTTTGAGCAAAAAGTGCTAATTTTCCTCCTATGGGTGCTGCCAAAATTAAGTGCTTGCTGTAGGCAGAGGGAAGTCATTGGGATTGCTTTCTGTAGGTATGCGCTTCATCTCCTCCAGATTTGGAGGTGGATGCGCCCCACTGCTTTGACCTGTATGAGTCTTGAGCCTGTTTGCCCCTTTGAGCTCTGGTTGACACAGGAAAGGACCAAATTTTTGTAGGCCAGCATCTACTGAATCTTGGTGGCTGCACTTGTAAGAAATCTTTAACAGCTTGCATAGACTTAGCTTTGTCTTTCATTTTCTTTAAAACCTCTTCTGCCTTAATACCAAACAGAGAATCATGCTGTAAAGGTGCATCTAGCAATTTAGCTTTAACATGATCAGGCAAATTGTGTTCCTTTAACCAGGCATGCCTCCTAATCACAGATCCAGTAACTGCGGCCCTGCAGGAGGCCTCTAAAGAATCAAAACCACATTGCAAAGTATGCTTTCCAACTTGTTCAGCTGCATGCAATAATTCCTGCAATTCTTTATTTTCTGCACATTCTGAAACCAACATCATTTTCTGTTTCAGCAATCCCATAACATGTTGTTGGTACTTAAGCATATGAAATTGACAATTTAAGGCCCTGATTGCCAAGGTTGCAGATGTAATAACCTTTTTTCCCCATCTGTCCAGTGCCCTAGAATCTCTGTCAGAGGGGGTAGGATTCTTAGCTGTTGAGGCCTTAACTCCCTTTGGACCCTGTGAAATAATTTCAGGATCAGCAGCAGGGTTTCTAAATAAAAATTTATGTGAGTCGGGGACTCTACTATCCATCAGGCTTACTGGGAGCCGGACGCAAGGAGTCAGGGGTCAAGCTTAACTCCGAAAACACATCATCCACAATGTCTAAAACAGGGGAAATGGCTAAAGGCTTGTGCTGAGGGAGAAGGAAATTCCTGAGCCTCTTTTTTGATTCTGAGAAGTCTTGACACTCCCAGTGAAAATGCTCCCTCAGAGTATGTAAGGTTTCTCCAAATGAATAATCCTCAGGAGGAGAGACAGATGGAATAGACTCCTCAGCATCAGAATCCTCATAGGGAGGTATAGATAATTCCTGATCAGAAGAAGAATCAGAAGAAATAGAAACCTGATCTGAAGATTCATAATCTGTGTCTTGCCTAGGCCTCTTATCTGGAGGGGGATGGGTAACCCTGATCAAGGTAACAAGGTCTTCAGCCAGTTTGATCATCTGTTTTTTAGGCATAGAGGCCTGTGCACGTGGCTCATGCGTCGGCTTTTTAGGTTTAGAAGTTGCTTTTGTCTTTGGTTTTGCAGCTGTCGGTTTAATGTACAAATGTTGAGGTCTGAATATACCCTCAGTAGCCAGTGCCTGCTCAGCGGCTCCGGACCCATCCGAGGGAGATACATCTGTCGGTCCAATACCTTCAGTATCTTGCGGCATGCCGGACTCCACATGGGTGTCGGTAGAGGCCTGCAACTCGAAGGTAGCGGGTATCAGGGGCTGCAAAGGCGCCTCACTGAGTGCTGGCGAACCGGCGACTGGCTTAGGAGAAGCTTATTCGTCTGTTTTAGATCTCGACTGCCTTTCTCTGTCCTTTTCTTTGCGTTTTTTTATGTACTCCCGGTAGTCGGATTGCTATCAGACGACATTTCTGGGTAGTTAAATCTGTTTCCAAAATACTTTGATGCAAAAATATACTGATGCTTAATAGTGCGTTGGTTAAATCTAGCACAAAATGACAGCCAGGCAACGTTGTGATCAGGGCCTAGGCAAGAAATACAGTATAAATGGAAATCCTTATGGGGTATTTGCTTCTCACAAGTAATACAATTATTAACTTTTTCTGACATCGGTAAAAAGCAAGAAAAAAGTTTCCCCAACAGGGTACTTAGCTTTAGTGAAGACTTCGGTTCTGAAACTCAAACTTGAGTATTTCAGTAGTCGGCCGACCGGCACTTGCGAAATGCTTCTGCTTCGGGCACCGCGCGGCAAGAAAGACTAAAGAAAATGGCGTTGGCTGCAGGTTTTATACCCCTGACGACCTAACGTCATGGAAGAGGAGAAAGCAACCGACGCAGGACCTAAGACTTTGGAATTCAGGCCAGCTGAGGGCAACCTGCCAGCAGATTACCCAAATGTAATGACTGCAACAGTGAAACACGAAGAACATCTGATAATGCATACAGCCTGCTTTGAAGCGTAGGAATCTTCTGCAAGAGTCTCCGATTGGAATATGCACGTAAGCCTCTTTTAAATAGAGAGTTGTCAACCCAGCATCCTTGCCTAGCATAGGAAGTAACTGGTGAAGAGTCAGCATCTTGAATTTTGGAATGTCCAGAAAGGTTTAGAGTAGACAGGTCCAGAATTGGACACCATGATTAATCTTTTCTGGGTACCAGGAAAAGTCTGGAATAGAAACCTTGTCCCCTTTCCTCTTCTGGTACTAGTTGAATAACCCCCATGTTTAGGAGGGAAAGTACTTGTCTCTGAGCCTCTGCCCACTGATTTGGGGGCAAGTGTGGCCACACATTTGGAGTTGGCAGCGTGTAGAAATGAAATCTGTATCCTTGGGACACTATATTTAAAACCCATTTGCCCTGGGTTATAAGTTGCCAGTTTCTTGAATGAAGAGCCAGTTTTCCCCCCAAAGGGGTGGCTAAGAGGTTAAGTGCTTGGTAATTTCAAAGGGAAGTCATTCAGACTATTTACCATAGGGTGGTGCCTTGTTGTTGCCAGATTTGGAAGTGGAAGCACCCCATTGCTTAGTTCTGTAAGTCCCTTGGGACTGAAACCTGGTGGTTTTGGAATGTCTGGGTTTGGCCGTAGTGGCTCTGGAAGGAGCTGGACAGGACCAGTTCTTAGTAGGCCAATACCTACTAAATCTAGGAGGTTGCACTTGTAAGTAATCTTTCACAGTTTGCATAGATTTAGCTTTATCTTCCATCTTTTTTAGAACTTCTTCAGCCTTACTGCCAAATAAGTGGTCCTGCTGTAAAGGAGCATCCAAAAGTTTTGCTTTAACATGATCAGGCAGAGACTGCTCTTTAAGCCAAGCATGCCTTCTAAGCACATACCCAGTAACAGCAGCCCTACAAGAGGCCTCTAAAGAATCAAAACCACATTGCAAAGTATGTTTGCCAACTTGTTCAGCTGAATGCAATAAATCCTGCAAATCTTTATTCTCCACACAGTCCGAAATCAACATAATTTTCTGTTTAAGCAGTCCCATGATATGCTGTTGATATTTTAGCATACGGAATTGACAGTTTAAAGCCCTGATTGCTAAGGTTGCAGAAGTATGAACCTTTTTACCCCATCTATCCAGTGCCCTGGAGTCTCTATCAGAAGGGGTAGGATTTTTAGCAGTAGAAGCCTTAATGCCCTTGGGCCCCTGAGAAATGGTTTCAAGGTCAGAACAGGGTTTTTGAAAAATAATTTGTGGGACTCAGGAACCCCGTAGTACCGGTCTGGTTTACTAGGGCTGGAGGCAAGGAATCAGGTGCCATACTTGATTCTGAAAACACATCACCAATATCTAGTACAGGAGGTATAGCTAAATGCCTATGCTGAGGAAGAAGGAAATCGCTAAGCCTCTTTTTGGATTCAGAGAAATCTTGACTTTCCTAGTGGAAATGCTCCCTTAAGGTATGTAAAAGTTCCCCCAAAAGAGAAATCCTCAGGCGGAGAAGCAGAGGGAATGGAATCCTCTGCATCAGAGTCCTCATAAGTAGGTATGGACAAATACAGATCATTAGAAGAGTCAGAAGAAACAGAGTCCTGTTCAGAAGATTCATACTCAAATTCAATCCTAGGCCTCTTGGATGGGGGGGGTTGACTACCCCTGATTAGAGTAATTAAATCTTCAGCCATTTTGATCATTTGTTTTTTTAGGCATAGGGGCCTGAACATGTGGCCTGGGCGTCGGTTTTTTTAGACATAGATCGAAATTTAAAATGAAACGCTGTACAACAATGGCCAATGAAGTAAAGTTCTCTTGGAGAATAGGTAGTGTGGTTAAATGATATAAAACTTAAAAGTGCAACATATATAGCAAAAAACTTGCATACATTTCCAGTACTTAAATTAAATGCACTTACAAGATTTTTGGTCTGATATACAAAGTATCCACACTGAAGATGTAAGTAGCTGCTATGTGACCTATGACCAACTATCAGCTAACATGGAGGTGTGTATGGATTAATAATTCATGACTGGTCACACCCCTCAAAAGCAAAAGGCATAGGAAATGGAACACCCCCAGCTGAGAGGAAAGGGGATTGGTGCGTTTAAACAGCTGATTGACAGTGTGATGATTGAATGATTGTCTCAACAGTAAAGGAAGCAAGCACTATAAAAAGGAACTTCCAGTCCCAATCTCTACGATCTGAAGAAGATACGAAAGCTTATCGTTTGGAATACATAGGGACTGTTTTATTCTACATCAAGATTTTAACTTGACATGAAGATTTTAACTTTTCCTACAATAAAAGGATTTTAACTGCCATTAAAGCTAGAAGCTTTTATTTGATCTGTTAGACTGGTTAAGCTGTTATCACAGTTCATCACAGTCGCATTGCAGCTACTACATCTTCAGTGTGGATACTTTGTATATCAGACCAAAAAGATTGGATACTTTGAAGCCATCATAGGACTGGATACTTTGGAGCCATCATTTCGCTATGGTATAACTGCATTCACAGCGTGAATATCTTGTAAGTGCATTTAATTTAAGTACTGGAAATGTATGCAAGTTTTTTGCTATATATGTTGCACTTTTAAGTTTTATATCATTTAACCACACTACCTATTCTCCAAGAGAACTTTACTTCATTGGCCATTGTTGTACAGCGTTTCATTCTGAATACTGTTTTTACTTGTTACTGATAGCTGTACTTTAGCATTAGGAGGTACCCTTTCTTTATAGATCGAGATTTAGGCCTTAGCACTGAAGTTGGAGTCGGTTTAATATACAAGTCTGTAGGCCTGAACACACCCTCATATGCCAGTGCCTACTCTGCGGCTCCGGACCCATCCAAGGTAGAGACAACCGTGGGTGCCATATGTGAAGCATCTCATGGCATACCGGACTCCGAATGGGTCTCAGTAGAGGCCTGTGAATCAGAAGTAGTGGGTATCAGGGGCTGTGAAAGTGCCTCACTGAGTACCGGCAAACTGGCAACTGGCTTAGGAGAAGCATAGTCAGCAATTTTGGACCTCAACAGCCTGTCTCTGTCCATTTATTTGCGTTTTTTCGGTATTCCGGTACTCGGATGGATAACAGACATCATTTCTGGATAATTAAACCGAGAACTGAAATATTTTGAAGCAAAAATGTACAGACGACGGATAGTGCGCTGATTAAATAAAGCAAAAAACCGACAGCAAGATACGTCGTGGTCAGGGCCTAGGCAAGGAATACAGTACAAATGAAAATCCTTATGAGGTATTTGCTTCCCACAAGTAATACAATTATTAACTTTTACTGACATCGGTAAGGAGCAAGAAAAAGTTTCCCCATTGGGGTACTTAGCTTTAAGTTGAAGACTTCGGTTCTGAAACCAGCACTTGCGAACTACTTCTGCTTTGGGCACCGCGTGGCAAGAAAGACTGATGTAATGGCATTGGCTGCATGTTTTATACCCCTGACTACCAGACGTCATGGAAGAAGGGACAGCAACCGACGCAGGACCCAAGACTTTGTTAATCAGGCAGACTGAGGGCAACCTGCCAGCAGATTACCCAAATGTAATGACTGCAACAGTGAAACATAATGAACATCAGGGTGCTTAGATGCAACAAGGACGGCATCTTGGAAGAATGGCAAGACAAGCAGACTGGCTAAAGGAGCAGGAGTCAGTTTGCAAGAGGTCATAATACCTCTTCTGTATCGCTGAGACTTGAGAGCTTTCCTAATTGAAAAACTCTCATTTTGTAGAGCTTCTCCAAAGGAAATATCCTCTGCTAGAGGATCCCCACTGTTGGAATCCACAGAGAAAGTATACTCCAAGGGAGAGTCTATTTGAGTGGAATAAGCTAGGGATTCATTTTTCTCAAGTGTCCTTAATTCAGTAGATGGAGGGGGAGGTAGGGCTTACAGGTGTAGGGAGTGGCAAGGAAGGAGGCCTAAGTGCCAGGAAGGCATTCAAAATCCCTTGAGAGAAGGCCTGCCAGTCAGGGGAAGGCTCCTGACTGGAGGAAAATTTTTTTTTTCTCTTAAAAGACTGGGAAGGAAGGACCAACCCAGGCCTGGTCTCCAGACTGGACATCAGCACAACCTCGATGGAAGAGGCAGGAGAGGTACTGCGTGGAAAATTGAAAGGAGAGAGACGTGGTTCCCCCATATCGTCCAAACTGGACATCTGCAAGATCTCTGCAGACATGCTGTGGGAACCCTCCCTAGCAGCTCCTAGAATAGTACCCGAAGAAGGAAAACCCAAAACAGTACAAGCCTCCGGGCCTTCACTGGCCTTGAAAAGGATGTCCAAGACCAGAGGTACAGCCAAAGATTCAGGCTTTACCTTCTTAACCTTCTTCAGATGCTCACCCGAAGGACCAGCAGTACCTTCCATACCCAACACTAACCTCTTAAGTCTCTGGTTTTCTAATTAAATGTTAAGGGCAGACAGACGACTGTGGAGAGTTTTAGGAATGAATGCCTGACAAATGGCACAGGCCTTGTAGTCGTGGATCAGACCCCAAACAAAAAAAGATACTGGTCGTGGTTGTCTTTGCGTGGAATCTGTCTTCCCCAATGTCACTTGCCCTTCTTCAATGACATTAACCTCCAAGCAGCTTGAGTAGCAAAAGCATAAAAGATTTTCCCTAACGGGGCACTTATCTGAATAGAAGAATAACGTTTGGCGATCAGACAGACAGCTGGAAGCTGTCATTCAAACTAGTGACAGATGTTCCGACGATGGTACGTGCAAACATCACTTTTATGGCCAACGGTTGGCTGTACTATGTGCAATGTCACATGTACCTTGCAGTAGCTGAAGTCTTTGGTATACTGGCTGGACGTTCGGGTCACCTAGGCAGACTCTCCCTCATGTTATGAATACTGCAACATAAGAATAGAAGAACATTTGCAATCGTTCACACAGGGAGGCAGTCCTAAAAGGCTAGCTGCCCTCATTCTCCAGGACATTTAGGTGCAATTTGGTCTCTGTCAGACCACATGCCTTGGACCATTCTTCCCTAAAATTACCCCCCACCCCAACAGGAGTGTCCGTGGTCACTGTGGCTATAGGTGAAGGAGAGTGAAGGGTCTGCCAAGATGGAGGTCATCTGCAAGCATCCACCACTGCAAATGGTGCTTGCAAATTGGAGTTAGCCTGACAGGACATAACAGATGATACAGAATAGACCATTGGTCCACTGGAAAACTTACATGAAGAATCTTGCTAGAGGAACTAGAAGGATGGCAGCTGACAGACCCTAAGGCCATGAGGACTAAGCGAACTGGCAGTCTCGGAATATCTAGTAACAGTTGTACCTGCTGTCTCAATGATCTTATTCTTTGTGGAGGTTGGGCAGCTGTGTGGTTGTTTTCAACTGCATCCCTATAAACTATGTCCTTACAGGAGACTTCTTTAACTTTGCCAAATTCACTGCAATTCCCAGGCAATTGAAGAGTTGCAGCATGACCTGAACGGTTCAAAGTAGTTGATACCTTGTAGGTGCCGTCAATCCAATCATCTAGGTATGGAAACACCTAGAATCCTTGCAGAAGGAGGTGGTCTGCAACCACTGCCATGGATTTGTTGAATACTGGAGGGGGGGGGGGCATGTGGTGAGACCAATGGACAGTACTATGAATTGTTAACAATTGGCTCCCAACTGGTAGTGCAAATGTCTCCTGGAGCGCCTGTCTACTTTGATATAATCGTACACGTCCTGGAGATATAAACAGCACATCCATTTGTACTTGCGGAGAAGTGGCAGAATGGACTGCACATTAGCATGCAGAACTTCGACTTCTTTACAAACAACTTCAGACTGCTCAAATCTAAGATCAGTCGAAGGTTCCCAGCTCTCTCTGGCACCAAAAAGAAACACGAGTAAGTCCCACATCCTTGATGTTCGGTTGGGACCTCGTGGATGACAGCTTTTCTAGAAGTTTCTGAACCTCTAGGATGGCATTCTCCCTCTGATTGGGTGATGCATCAGGGAGATCTCTCCCAGAACTGGGAGGAGGAAGGGAAAATGGAATATATTTAATATCTCGAAATTATATTTAATGCCCAGTTGTCATTTACGTTTGCCCAGGTGTCTGGGTGTTATGATAGTCTGCCCCCCCGATTGCCTGCAGAGTAAGACAGTTGGGCAGCGCATCAGTAGCGCTGATGGGGGTCTGCCAGAGAAAAGTTCTCTACTGCTCTGTTTTTGTGGATCCCCTTTAACTCTGAGATGGTGGTGACCATTAAATCCTCTCCCTCTGCCTTTAGAAGAGGATTCATCCTGCAAGGACGGGAAAGACCCTTGAGACTTACAGAACCACATCTTCCCACTCCACTGGTTCCTGGAGAAGGTCCACTGGGGGAAAGAAAACTTGATTCCTATGGCAGATAAGGTCTTGCCTTCATGCTCGCTGCAGGTAAGAGTTTTTTTTTTTTAACTGACGGTCCAAACAGGGGGAACCAAAGGGTGCATTTATGAAGGACACATTAAAGGGGTCCACAAAGCCGCATCCAGGCATGTATCCTAAGGGCTATGCCTGAACTGGCTGCCTAAGAGGTTCCTTCCACAGTATGGGAAATCAGTCTCAAGGAATTAGCGAAGGACAGTGGTCAGTTGGGGAGATATTTTCTTGAGGTCCTCCTCCAACAAAGACTGCGCCAGAGAGTTGGTGAGTTCCTTAACCAGGTCCCTCTGGAGGTGTATAAAGTGTGCAAAGTAAATGTATGTTTTGGTCACCTTTACATTGAGAACATTAATGCGCTTCACATGCCTGACCAAAGCCAGAGACTCTACTCTGGGGATGAAAAGAGGAGCTCTGCTCGGCTAGCTCCTTCATAGTGGCTGCAGACACCACAATGGCATCAACTGGGACACCTTTACTCCATAACAGATGGTCACTGGGTGGACTAAGGTATTTATCTGTGCATTTAAGGATGGGTTCCACTCAGTCTGGCTCCTTCCACGCCTGGTGGGCGATCAGGTGAATGAGTTAGTCTACCAGTGGAGTCACCCAAAACGTACATGGGGCTGTCCCGAAGGCCTCCATGAACACTGACTCCTCAGAGAAGAGGGATTGGGATGACCAACCACCCTTCATGTATTTCCAAAATATCCCTAAAGGAGATGCCATCGGGTGGAGATCAGTGGGACCCTTCCCCCTCATAGACGTCAGTGTCCTCTGTCAATACCTCCAGAGGGAAGTCCAGGTGCTTCCTCTCTTGCACCATCTCTTCCGCTGAACTTCCCCCATGGGGTACTCGGGAGAGGACTCTGAAGACAGGGGGACCTCTTGTTGTGGGTAGGTCTGAAGGCTGACTGTCAACAGGATAGATAGGAGCAAAGCTCTGATCAGATCATCAGGTAGGACGAGGGGGAAGAGGGCCACATCTCAGTTTGGAGAAAGCCCTCTCTGCCACCTGGAAAACAGACGAAGCCAGGGAAGTTAGTCTCTCCTCCGCCACAGCTACGGGGGGGAGGGGGGGGCAAAGATATCCTGGATCAGACACCTCCAGAAGGCACCAAGCCCGAACTGTCAAGGGCAGAGGCCCTCATGGGCAATAACGGCTACAAAAAGGTCAATACTGAGACCAACCCCGAGGAGTCTGTGCTAACATCGCGGGTCTAGGTCCCTCTCCAAGGACATCAAAACCTAGCTAGTCTAGGACACTGCCAGAGTCAAAGAAAGGCAAATTACATATTCTGATGACGGCTCACTCAGGAAAACCAGATCCTGAAATTCCGAAACTGGAGGTTGGATCAGAAGAGGGAGGATGAGGTATTGGGGTAGGAGCTCTCACGAATCCTGCATAGGTTGGAGGCGGATCCCCAGCTGGATCTAGGCTCTGAGAAACCACCACATCATCCTGCCCATGTCTGCAAGTGTGACAGCCGAGAGGACCTCTAGGAGGTCGAAGAATGGGTGGACCTGATTGGGGACAGGCTGGTCCAAAATAGCCAGTGCTGGAGAAGATTTGCTCCAATGAGGAGTGCGATTCCGGGATCTCCTATCTGGGAGTTTCTGACGGGAGGAGTTTTTTTTCTAGAGATGGAAAGCTTTGGATCCATGAAACATCTGTAGGATCAAAAAGGTTACTCAGACCCAAAGGCTGTGGATCTGACAGCAAAAGAGTCTTGTCGGGCATAGGCTATCAAATTCAAAGAGCTTCTCAGATCTGAAGAAAAGCAAGAACAGGTAGGATCTGACATAGAAGGATCCGGCATCTTTTGGCCCTTCTCTGGTAAAGAAGACATGGACCCCGGGACAGCTGAGGGGGCATGCTTCTTAGTGTTGGGAGTTTGAGCTCCAGAGGTCGGCAAGAGACCGATCAAAATAAACATATTGCGCTAATCAGCAAGGGCTCAAGGACTGAAGGCCACACAGATGTTGCACTAGACCTCCAAGTGCCCTGGCACCTCATGTGGGCATACAAATGGGGAATCTTATGTTCACAAGATGCGCATCTTTTGAAATCCATGGGTTTGTTAGAACCCGTAGGTTTGTCAGACATAAAGGAAGGTTAGTGTACACACACACACGCACACACAAGCACTGCAAAGGAGACTTAACACTAAAGATAAATCAAAAATACCAGGAAAGTTTTTTTTTTTTGAAAAAAAAAAAGGGGTGGGGGAGAGAGAATGGGGAAATAACTTTTGAGGAAAAACGCAGAGGGCGGGAAAAAACCCCAACACCAGTGAGAAGCTCTGATAAGACCTAGCTAAAAAGGGAGGGGAGGTACAAAGAACTAACGTGACAAATAAATGTATCTGAAGGAACGAAAGTCTGGAGAAATAGCTAAGTCAGATCCAAGGTCAGATCTGTAAACCCAGTAGTGATGCATAATGAAATGGACAACAGATCACAGGGCATGTCACAGCTGAAAGTATCCTTGTTGCAGCAAGGAAAAAAGGATAGGTGTTGAGACTTTACTGCTATTTTGGTGGTTTTAGTATGCCTACAAAGGGGAAACTTCTCTGAACTGAATGGAGTAGCTCCTTTCTATGATTTGAAGGACCCATGTAGCCCTGGTAATAGTTTTCTATTCTTGTAGGAAGGAGGAGAGTCTTTTTGCCAAAAGGTAGGAGGAGGATGGGTAGGGGTCAAGGGATCAGGTGCTAAGGATAGTTGTACACAGCCTCTGTGCTGGGTGGGCTCGAGCTCCCTGATCTCTGTTCAGGTTGCCACCTTCTGGACTGTCTGGTTTTCTCAGTACAAGGAGGCTACCCCCTTTTCCTGTCTTTGGGAAGGGAGAGGGGCACATCTTGATAAGGTAGTTTCTGTTATACCTAGGTGTTGGTGTCAGGCAAAATTCTTTCACTGTTTTAATTTCCTTTTTTGCTCAGCTTTTCGAACACCTTTTCAGCTGTGGGTTTGAACAGAAATGCCCTGTCCAGAGAACCATCCAGCAGCTCTGCCTTGACTTGGAGTCTGACTGTGGCCGAGTCCTGAGATGTGCACGTCCACAAATGACTGATCTACCAGAAACTGCTCTGCATAATACAAATAGTGCATTATACAAACATCTTGAGGATTGTCGGTAACCTTTAAGGTTGCTCTAGCTATCCCTTGAATTCCCTTAGATAGGCTTTGTCAGTAATGGTCTCTGCCTTAGTAACACTTGGGTCCTGAAGAGGTTTTAAGTACTGCAGCATATGGAACTAGTAATTAAGTGCCCTCACAGAAAGGGTAGCTGAGGTGTATGCCTTCTTGCCAAGCCTAGAAGTGAACAAGCCCGACACCACAGGACCCGGAAAATCAGTAACCAATGTAGCTGGAACACACTGCGTGCTAAATACCAGAACGATTAAAGCTTTTAAACAGAACTTTTATTAGAAACCAAGCCTAAGTTTTTCCTTGTCATTAGGCAGTGTCTAGTTGCACCCTTTGACATCCCTTTAGTTGATTCAGTAGAAACTACTGATGGATCTGCTTTAGGATTTTTGTAAAAGTGTTTGTGAGAGTCAAATAATCTAAACACCAGTCAGACTTTCTGGAAACAGGTGGTAAGGAATTTGTGTAAAAAAGTCATCAAAAACGTCAAGCACCACATGCACTGTAGGGATAGGTAGCGGTCTAGGTGAAGGTAAACTCAGTAGTTCTCTGTAGTGAGCCTGAGTTTGTAAGAACTGTTTGCTTTCCCAACTGAAAGCCTCCATTTTATGAAGGGTATCTCTGAAGAGAGGTCCTCTGGGGGAAAGGCAGATTAGAGGGTATCATCGGAGTCAGAGTCTGGACAAAGTTAGGATGGTAAATGCTCAGAGTAGGATAAGTTGTCTTGATCCTCAGAGTCTGAGGATTGTGACACCTCCTGAAAGGCCATTTTCCTAGGCCTCCTGGATGGAGAGGCTTCACTGAAAGTGATCCGAGTGTGGCTGGGTTCCCTAGATTTCATGAAAGCCATGAATTCCTGGATGATTTTCAAGAGGTCTTAGCATTCAGTCTGAGCTGGAGATGGAGGAAGGCTTACACAGTTCTTTACAGTTTAGGCTACCATTTTTTCAAAGCAACCGGAGGACATGGTTAGTCAAGAGATATCTGTGCGAGTTTCCAAGGCTGAGAAAGGTAAGCTGTGTTCCATGGTACCCACAACATGAGTGTCAGACAGTGAGGCCTGCAGAATGACCGCAGACCTGATAGACAATGCTGTGGAAGAGAACGGTTGGCCTGGAACCATGGTAGCCACCCAAGAGATCGCACCAGAAGGTTTGGACCTTGAAGTCCAGGGGGCTGTGAAGGTTCCTCACTTGAAGACTTGGTAGTGTGGGCTGAGACATCAGCCATATCTTCAATGTCGTCTTCCTTGTATTTCCTCTTTGCACTTTTTTTTTCAGAATGCCACTGGTGAAAGCTGGGGATTGCCAAGACGTGGCAGGAACTAAAACTAAGGACTCCATATGAGCAGCTAGGACTTCGGCCTTATGTTTAAGGGCATTTGCTCGGAATTTATCACAATCAGGATGATTAAAAATGTACTGAGGCCTTAAACAGAATAGACAGAATGAGTAAACTTTTTTTATGCTGGATTTGCTTCCCACACTTCAATTCCCAACCTTTTTAAACATTAAATTAGAAGAGGAAAATTCCCAACGAGGTACTTATGATTGAGAGAGAGAAGAAACTCTGGAGAAATGAGCAGACTGACTACAAGCATAATGCACACACGGTGAAGTAACATCAGAGTTCATGGCTAGAAAGAACTGAAGATGGTGCTGATGAATGACATTTTTATACCCAGACTTTGGTCTTCAAGTCCACTGGATGTGCACACACAAATCAGTCCAGCTGTAGGCTTGTGCATGGCAGGAAGACCCAAGAGTTACTGCAACACTGACTACAATCATCCATGGATAACTTCAGGGCTTTCATGTCAGAGGCTGGTTGGACAGGTGAGATAGGTCCGCAAAAGGATCCAGCACTTGTAAAGAGCATTTCTGATGAGGCCAAAGTAAGGAAAACAAACCTTCCAGAGCCAGAAGAGGGCAATGAGAACTACTGGCGCCTTGCACACGATGACTTTCTGTAAAAACTTAGATATAAAGGGAAAGGATGGAAGAGCATACAAAAGGCACAATGGCCAATTGTGGATCAGACCATCTATCGGTGACGGACCCTCTGGGGAAATCAGGGTAAAGAAGCTACTGCACTTGGTGTTCGGATGGGAATGGAAAAGGCTGCAGCACTCATTGCTTGGTTGAGATAACCAGACATGATACACAAGAACAGACCTGCTCAGTTTGTCTGCCAAGAGAATCAAATTGCCTGGGATGTGTGTTACCACTAGAAAGCATTAAGCCACTGCCACAGCCTCATGACTTTCTGGCATGATGGATATGAATGGGTTTCCCTGTTTGCTGATGTACCAAACTACTGCCATGTTGTCTGTCTGGGTGCAGGTCACACCTCTTGGGAAAGAGTCTTGAAAGGCCGGCAAAGCAAGGAGGGCCATTCTCATCTCCAAAATAATAATATGGAGACTTGTCCTCCTTCATAGATCATGTGCCTTGGGCCTTCTTCCCTTTGTAATGCCCCCCACCTAAAGGTGGCATCTGTAGTCACAGTGGCCATTGGGGGTAGATAGGTGAACAGCAAACCCAGAGAGAAGTGGAGAGGTCAGCCACCACAGAATGTGACACCTGCATACTGGTGTGAGTCACACTGGAAAGTAAAGAGGGTGATATAACACTTACCAATGAACCATAACGTTTCACTACAGTACTTTCATAGAATAACTTGCTTGTGGAAAACAGTAACAGATGGAGCTAATGACCCAAACAGTTGGAGAATTAGTCTTGCTGGGGGACTGCAGGAAGGGAGAGAAAACTTCAGAAGCTTGGAAGACTGACAAGATAGGACTTTTGATTATGGGGTAGTTGCTGAGATGCTGTATCCAGGTAGCATCCTATGAATTATATTGCTTGCGTCAGTGATAGCTGGCTTTTCGTCACATTTACTTTAATCAAAAAGTGGTGAGAGAACTGGAGCAAGAAATCCCTACACTGAATCAACAGATCTCTGGTGGAAGCAGTAAGGCGAGGGTCATCCAAATAGGGGAACAACTGGAACCCATGCCGTATTAGGTAAGCCGCCACCACTGCCATGCACCTGAATATACCCTGGGGGGGGGCGTGAAACCAAAGGGCAGTGCTCTGAATTGGAAGTGACTGGCCCCCAGCCAAAAGTGGAGAAACATTTTGGATTGCTTCTCTATCTTCATATGGTTGTACACATCTAAAGGTCTATTGAGGACATACAGTCATCCTTCTCCAGAAAAGGTAAAATGGACCTGTGATCATTCACAATTCTGTTTCGCAAACAGACATAGGTGGCTAATGTCCAGAATAGACCTGAGGCCCCCAGTATTTTCCAGAATCAAAAGAATCTTGGATAAACTTAGGATCCTCACTGGTCTGGTATTCATAACATGAGAGATTCCCTGGTAAGGGCAACCCGACGTCCATCTAGTATACCAAAGTCTTTTACTGCTTCCAAGTACATGGGATGTCGCACACATGGCATAAATGCAACGTCCACACGTACTATCCTCATCTGAATGCCCTGGGAGGAACACCAGTCTAAGGAAACAAGGATGTGAATCATACATCCATAAGACAAAGCAATACCCAGGGGGTTAGAAGGGAGGGATAGAATACTTCAACATTGAAGAGAAGGACATTTCTTGTTATGGTAGCAATTTATACAACTACACTATGTCCTTGTATTCTACTGTTGCAGTATTTATAACATAGAGAGTACCAAAGCTCAAGATGAAACTTGGCAGGAGGAGGAAGGGGCAAGCAGAGCTCTCTAAAAAGCCATGAAGAATGGCCCTAGCAAGACTAGCTCTAGAGTTTCCATCTAACTTGTAATGTTTGGTGAAGGTATGTACAGAAGTCCAGGTAGCTGCTTCAAGAATGGATTTAGTGTCCAAACCCTTGAACAAAGAACCAGAAGCCGCCATAGCCCTAATAGAATGAGCCTCAACAGAAAAAGGAAGACTCTTACCATAAGAAACGCAACAAAGAAATAGCCTTAGAAATCAAGGAGGAAATATAGTTTGCTTGGAAACAGGCAATCCCAAGGACCTAGGATGAAAAGAAAAAAAGCTAATCAAATTTCCTGATAGCCTTGGTTTTATCCAAATAAAATCTGAGTTGTCGACGCACATCCAAACTGTGTAGTACCTTCTTCACAAGGAGATTGTGGAGAAAGGAAAAAGATGGGCAAATGAACGGATTAAGTAACAACTCATTCACAACCCTGGGCATAAATGAAGGATTAGTACGCAAGGACACCCTGTCCTTATGGAAAATCAAAAAAGGAGGAGAAGCCATAAGGGCTTGAAGCTCAGATACCAGTCTAGTGTAAGTCAAAGCTAACAAAACAGTCTTCCAAAAAAAATACCGCAAGAAAGCGGTACACCGTAATCTCAAAAAGGAGCCAAAGTCAATTTCTCCAAAACAAAATTAAGATCCAGAGGAGGAGGAGGAATGGGCTTCCTGGGAGGTCTAATATGTAGGACTCCTTTGAGGAATTGTTTAGCCACAAACCTAGAAGCTAAAGGAGGAGATAAAAGCAGACAAGCAGAAATAGCTGACAAGTGGGCCTTGACAGAGGAATAGGCCAATCCAGCATTGAGCAATTCACACAAACAGAACCAAATATACATCCACAGTCAATGGATCCAAGTTACGTGAAAGAAACAGAAAACCTCTTCCATTTAGATAAGTAGGATTTCCTAGTATAGGGTTTTTTTGGCATCCTGCATATCCCCAAGCACAACCTCAGGAAAAAGGTGTCTGAAAGGAATCAAAATCCTATCACCCACAGAATCAGTTGCAGAGTCGACAGGTGGGAACAGATAAGAGATTCTTTGTCTTATGTGAGAAGGTCCATCCTGTGAGGTAACTTGTAATGACTGCCCTTGACTAAACGCAGAAGAGGAGGGAACCAAAGCTGTCTTGGCCAAAAGGGAGTCACCAGCAAGATTTTGGGTTTGTCCTGTTGAATCATGAACAGGACTTTTGGAATGAGAGGAAAAGGGGTATGCATAAAGAAACATCCCCTTCCAAGAAGGTGATAGGGTGTCCACCTTCCAAACCACAGGACCTGGGACTCTGGCACAAAATAGAGAATGTTGTCTGTTCAGAGGGAAGGGAAATAGATCTACTTGAGCACTCCACTGGTGCAAAAGGTCCAGAAACGCATTCCTGTGAAGCATCCATTTGTGGGATTGAGTCAAGGACTTGCTCAGAGTATCTGCCACATAATTCTGACTGGAGGAGAGGCACACTGCCTGAAGAGTGACAACACTGAACTGCAAGCTCACAAGCCATGATAGCTTGCATGCAAAGATTCTGCCCCCCCCCCCCCATTTTACATACCAGAGGAAGGTGGTTCATAGGTGTTTACTAGGCTAATGACCACAAGGGCCTTTTTTAGCCTAGCCACGCATCCCAAATATCTGACAAATTCTGATACCCTTAAGTGTAAGCACGGACCTGGGCAATTACAGGTTACCTCTGTCCATTAGAGATATAGGTGCCAAACCAGGGATGAATTTACGGTTTCCCATCCAATTGTCCAAGTTGCACTTGAATTGGGTTAGGGAGGAACTCTGCTTCACATGGATGGGGAGCCGGTTCCATAGACAGGGCAGTCTCTGGGATACATACCTATCTCTCCAGTAGGACCTATTTATATCACAAGCAAGGTTTAAGTATTTACAATGGGTAATTCTGGTGCTGTTTGTTTTGTGGATATGTAGGAGGTCCATGAGCGTGGGGTCTGACAATGGCCTGTACATCAGGCATAGATCTCCTCTCAAAAGCCTGTAGGAGACAGAATACAGGGACAGGGCCTTGAGGCAGTTTGCTTAGGACATATTACTTACACCCTATATTCTTTTAGTGAGGAACCTCTGTGGATGCTCCAGTTGTTGGATATGCCTGGTTAAGTTACATACCAAAGGGGACATTGTACTCAATGATAGGTCTGATGAATGCCGAATACAATGGTACAACAAATTCCTTGGACTTAGATGCCATGCCTTTGTTTATAAGATGCGCAACATAGGATTTCCTCACTATTGTAGACACGCGATGATCAAAGGCTAGATTACTATCGATGTATGTCCCCAAGTCCCTGACTACTGGATTATCTCTAAGGGGTGTGCTGTCAATATAACAGTTACCAAGGATGACTTCCCAAAGGATACTATTATGGATTTCTTGGCACTTAGTTTTAGTCCATGGCTCTGACACCCTGCTGGAGAACATTTGTCTGTGTGAGATTCAATGACAGCTCCTAATTTGCAATCATCTGCAAACTTAGTCAGTCAGAAACCACTGGCATTGGCCTTGTTAGTGCTGTCTGTAAACAGCTTGAGAGGACCTGGAAAGAAGAGGATGAAAAGCCTGAAGGACTAGCAGAAGCTCTCATCTTTCTGATGCTGATGTGCTCCTTTCTTTGGGAAGGTGACCAGACTCCCTGTACCTTCATGGAGCTGAATGCTACTCCCCAACCTACACCTGAAAACAGTTCAAAAGGGAAGAGGGAGACATGGGTTCAGGGATCACCTGCTGAAACTATCACTGGAGTTCCTTCAGACAAGTAAGAGGAGGAACCAAAGCCTCTAGGGATGTGCATGCTGCATCCAAACTGTCCATTAGAGACAAACTTCCTCATGTGAAGTCTGGCCAGAGGAGACACTGGAATGGTGGATGCCATGAATCGCAGAAGTCTGTGAAACTCCCTGGCTGTGACAGAGCAGAGGGAGAAGAGATTGGAAGAAATGAGGGACAGAGTCTTTGGAGACGGGAGAGAGGCAGCATAAGGTCTGTCTGTATCCTGCACCCCAGGAAAACATGATCCTGAAAAGGGGTTTGGGATGATTTTTTGAAATTTATGGTTAACCCCAGGCTTTGCAGAAGGGAAATGGTGAAGTATAGGTTCTGCAGAAAAATCTCTGGGGAAGATGCCCGAATCAGAAAGCTGTCCAAGTAAGGGAAAACTTTAATGCCTTGAAGCCTGCAGAGAGCAAGTACAGGTGCTAGGCATTTGGTGAATACACTTGAGAAAGTAGAAAGGGTGAATACACTTGAGAAAGTAGAAAGGGTGAATACACTTGAGAAAGTAGAAAGGGCAAACTGCAAGCAAAGAACTGAAAATGCAAGGAAGCAACAATGAAACGTAAAACTTCTTGTTAAGGGTTGAATTGGAATATGAAGTTAGGCATCCTTGATATCCAGCGATGCCATAAAAGCCTGAGGAAGAATGAGAAAAAATAAAGCCTGAAGGTGTTGAGCTGAGAGAGGTCCAGAATTGGTCTACAGGGACCATCCTTTTTGTGCACTAGAAACACTCGAATAAAACCCTCTTCCTCTGTGAGTGGGTGAAACCACCTGAATGGTTCCCTGACTCAAGTCCTGAAAAACCTCTGGAAATAAATACAGCTGTTCCAGAGGAGGCTGAGGAATGCCCATGAAGGGAGGAAGAGATTTCCAGACCACAATATAACAGTTTTGAATAATGGAAAGAACCCATGTATCCTGAGTAATGTTTCCACAACCTGGGAGAGAGAAAGATGAAGGGAAAAAGGAATAAGGCTATGGCAGGAGTGGTAGTCACAGACTACCTGGCTTGTCAGGAAAGGGCTGCTTCTGGACAGGAGCAGACTGAGAAGCCTTTGGTGGAGGAAGCCAGCTATCAACCTTTTTAGTTTTAGATGGAGAAGTGTGAACCTATTTTCGCACAAAAGCAGTCTTGGAGGAATCATTTCTGTGAAACTTGGGTACAGGTGAGACAAACGTGTTTCAAATCCTGTAGATCCTTACTTTTCTCCTGCAAAGACTTAAGCAGCAGAACCAAACAAAGCTTTATTACCAAGAGGAGCATCCAGTAACTTAGCATTAATATCATCTGGCAATGGTTGAAGTCTTAACCAGAAATACCTTCTCAGAACAGAGCCTGATGCAGCTGCACTAGATGATACTTAAGTGCAGTTATGATGCAGCAAAACTGAATGTCTTGCTACCTGAGAAGCTTCTAATAAGGACAAGACACTAGTTTTTCCTTCTCAACCAGAAATATCAGAAATAACTTGAGTGGCCTGTGAAAGAAGAGCCAAAGCATATCTTGGTCATGTGAGTTGATAATTAATAGCACAGAAAGCTAGGGTAGCAGAAGTATGGATCTTCCCCAGCCTTTCCATAGTCCTGCTTTCCTTACCAGAAGGGAGAAGCGAAGTAGATGGCAGTAATCTGGAAGGTTTATTCAAAGCCACAGAGCCCACAGCACGAACAGATGGACACCTAAAAATAAATTTATTATTCTCTGGCACTTTGTAAAAGTGGTCTGGCTTATCCAGGGCTGGGGGATGAGAATCTGGAGTTTGGGATGCTGAAAGGAAAGCACCCAGTAAAGCAGGCAAAACTAGAGGAACAGCAGAAAAAAGGGACTCCATTTGCAATAGGGCATAGTATTTATTTTGCACATCACTAACCTAGGAACTGTCCCATTTGAAAAACTCCCTCATTTTGGAAATAGTTTCCCCAAAAGTAATCTCTCTTATGGGAGCATCAGTACCATTAGACTCCTTCTGTAGGAAGCATACTCCAGAAGTGAAGGAATCTGGGTAGAGTAGGCTAATGATTCATCTGAAGAAATTTCTTCCTCAGAATAACCCTGCTCCCTTCCTTTTTTGTGGTGAAGATGTCCACTGTGGAGGAGAAGCAGAGACACAGAAGGAGGTACAAGGGCCGTACGGGAATTAAATAGGCCTTGGGTAAAACTCTGCTATTCACTTTGTGGATCTCTGGGGTAAGTGGAATGCTTGGTCTTTTGTTTCTTTTTAATTTAATGTGCACATCCACCTTATGAAAAGTGGAAGGGACCGATGTAGGCCTACATACACAATTTTTGGGACTTCCTAACTAGTATTTGAGGGACTCCCCTGCAGCTTTCTGAAATCCAAAGTCTCCGTTCCCCCTCAACATCTGAAGCAGATGTCTGCAGAGCCTCCGAGGATGAGGATGTGGCTGTCATCGGATCAATGGTGACCTCTGAACCAGTTTCAACTGAAGAATCCGAAGGAAGGACCAGATGGATCTGCAGGCCTTCATGGCCTTGAGAGAAACGCCCGATGTACGAGGCGCAGCCAAAGAGCCAGACCTAGGGTGTTTGGCCTTTCTCAATTAACTCGGCAGAAAACCCAAATGTACCCTCCACAGTGTCTTTCACTAAGTGTTTCATACATTGGTTTTCTAGACAAATAGCTAACAAGGACAGCCAGCTATGCAAAGTCTAAGGCACAAAGGCCTGGCAAATGGAACAAATTTTATGGTCGTGAGTAGGCCCCAAGCAAAATAAGCACTGGTTGTGACTATCCTTATGTGAATCTGTCTCCCACACTGGCATTTGCCTTTCTTGGATGACATGAGCAAACCTCAAACACAGTAGCAAAAAAGGAGAAGAAAAAACAATGGGGCACTTATATGAAATGGCCTGATACAGCAGTAAACAACTCAGGCAAGCAGACCAATGATCGAAGATGGCATCCAGACTAGCGGCAGAGAAGTTCTGAGACTAGTATGTGCACACATCACATTTATGCCCTACATACGTGGGGAGCATATATGCATCATCCCACATACTTGCAAGTAGTAAAAGGCTTTGGTATACTGGCCGAACGTCTGATTGCCCTTGGTAGGGAACCCCTCACATTCTGAATACTGCAACACTAGAATAGGAGGACATCTTCAGCTAAAAACTACACAACAATGCTAATATACCCTTATGGATTTCAGTTAATTTCTATTTAATTCCTCTTAAATATCTGCTTCAAAATGTGGCAATTCAGCCATGCCTTGCTGCATATTAAAAAAATATTTTTTCTTTCTCAAAATGTGTGACTCTTGCATCTCAGCCAATGAACTCACATGTATGGTCAACAGTTAAAACTTGCCCTTGCAGTAAAGGTCATGCAGACCTCCAAATGAAGACAGAGCAATGCTACTGTCTTAAATAAAAACTCTCAAACACTGGATTTGGTAGTGTTACACAAGAAGTGATATGTAAGGCAACTCTACAATTTAAGAAAAACTCAAGTATGACACCAAGTAATACCCATGAATGAAGTTAAATATGTGGGGCTGCACTACAATTGTTATTAAATTAAGTGCCTGGGATATGTATGTATGCATGGCTTATGTGCAATATTGCTTCCACATTTCCCTCTCCACCACCTTGAACACAGAGAGAGATCAGGACACCATAGGCACCCCTGCCGAAGCTGTCGACGGGGAAGCTCCATGAATCCCAACCATCCCTGGATAAGAGTGAGGAGTCGGAGCTGACCTGTGAAACACCAAAGCTCTGAGAGGAAGAAACAGTTCCGAAAATTTTGTAGCAGATGTCAACCCCTCAGAGGAGACGCCAAAGCTACAGCTACATGAATCACTCTGCTCCGAAACAGTCTGAGTCGAGGCAACCGTACCTGTTGGCTCAGACATCTCAACTCCAGGAAGTCTCACCCCCGATAACGTCGAATCCTGGGGTTGGATCGGAAGAGCAGAGATAGGCATAAATGCAGGAATATTGCTCGTGGATCCAGGAGGGGATGGAGCAGGCAAACTCCCCAGTTGGATGTGTGCCTTGAGAAATTAAACCATAGTGCTGTCCATCTCGGTTTCGGCAAGACCTAATGGAAGAAGCAACCGAGGTGGGCCTGGGTTGCTGCAGGAGGGGAATTGGGTCTGGTTGTCATCAGCTCCGTGGAGAAGCTTCGGCTCCAACTCGGTGAAGAGGCCTGGATGACTATAGGAGCCAACGTGGCTGGTTCCAAAGGTCTGGAAGTTTTGGCGGGAGGTTCCCCTGAATGACAGGATCTAACAGGGGGATCTCTTCCACAAATGTTTTTTTAGTGGGGGCTTGAGCCCCTGAAGTGGATGCAGTGACTAAGGAAGAACTACGAAGAAGGCCTTTTAGTATGACCTTGTTGCACCTCTCGATGAGAGGCTGCTGATTAAAGCTGGCACAAATGGAACAAGCTGCACCAAGGCACACCATACACTCAGAGTGCGCACCAGAGTGTGGGATTGTGCCCACAAGAGCTGCACTTCTTAAACCCCGCTGGTTTAGAATCAGCCATGCTGAAAAAAAACAAAATCCCATGGCATATACACACACAAAAAAAGCTGAAGCTAAAGTTAGCTAAATTTAAACCCCAAACAGGAAAACTTGCATAATACAAAGATTCTACAGAAGTAAGAAAAACTTTTTTTTTTTAATATAGCTATGAGTAGGCTGGAAAAAGGGAAGGAAGGAAAGAATCTCTATCCTGGAAAACAACCCTGAGGAGCTCAGAGTGCAAGATACTCGTTGCTAAGCGAAGCATGCCAAATGAGATCTGAGGGAGATTTGGATAGGGGAAGCTCAGATATTGAAGCCTGGAGCTTTCGTATGTGGCCAATATAATACTCAGATCGGAAACCAAAAGGTTGAAGAGCAAATGAATGCATCATCATCAGATCACTAGATTTGCTAGTGTTACATAAGAGGCGATACACAAGGCAATTCTAAAATTTGAAAAGGAAAACTCAAGCATACCACTCCTCCAGAGTCATGTATGACACCAACTAATACCCTTGAATGAAAAATATGTGGGACTGCACTACAAACAATTAGTTTTATTAAATTTTAAGTGCCTGGCATATGTATTTATCCATGGCTTATGTCATATGTATGTATGCATGCATGGCTTATGTGCAATACTGCTTCCACATTTCCATCCACCTGCAGTCTCAAACACATGGTTAAACTCAAAACCCACTTCATTCACGCCATTCTAGCAGTGAACAAAAATCATCTATATGTGCCAAAGGAAAACAGTTCTACTTTTCCCAGTAACACATAGCTGTCTATAAGCATGGTCTATGCACATTACATCACTGCCACAATGACTCCCCACAACACATTCACAATAGAAAGTAATGTACAAATTGCACACTGCTCCCCATTTTCATACGTAAATGACACTGGCACTGTACATGAGCCACCTATTCATCCCATACAACTGCAACCCTTCCAGCAAGTACCTGGTGCAGGTGGTCTGTGCTTCTGATTATGTACAATGTCAATTCTAAATCCCTCCCCAGGAGGCATGTTCATACAGGGCAAAAACATCTTTAGTCAATGGGAATGCTATACATTTTCCGATTCTAGTGCAGATGCTTGATCACATAACCCTGCATATACTATTGTCAGTGCAACAAACCTCCCCTCACGCAGCAAAATGTGTGCATCTTAAAGAAGCACTTTTCTGTGGTCATAGTATGATGGGCAAAAATCAACCGTGCATTTTATGTGAATGATGATTTTATGTCTGTGCGTCTGCACACTACAGATGTTTGACATGCATTCTTAGCAAGAATGAGGAAGGTATATATGCAGCAGGAGAAAAATCTATGTTCACAACCCTATCTGGTGTGGATAAGTGCCAAGACACTTGCACAACTGATGGGGATACTGACTTGCATTTAACAACTGGTATAAATGTTTATGTACATAGCTTATGCAAAATGTCAGTGCCACAACCCCCCCTTCCCCATTTCCTTTTTCATATGCTAATGTAGAACCCACATGCTTAAGTCATATATATATATTTTTCAATGAGTGGCACAGGGTACCTGGTCACATTACTTGGGCACACTATCCCTATCACACTGGCCCCACATCTAATCTTCAAAAAGGTCCAGGAAGACAAGTTTATACTTCAGAAGAAACATTTTCTGTGTTCACAAGCTTCTGTGGTACTGACAGCTGCAAAATCATCTGTGCTGTTGATAGGACTATTTGTTTTAAAATGACTGGTTGAGCTGTCTGTGCTCATGGCTTATCCATACTCAGTGCCCCCTTCTCCAAAGTACAGGAAGATTTGGTTGTACAGCAAAGGCAAAGTTTTCCCTTGTGTGGTACTAGTAGGTGCAACTTGTGCACAAGCAGTGCAAGTTTCCTATTAAATAATCTTTTCAATTTACAGTAAAGGTGTGTGGGCTTTTCTAAAGCACATGGTCAAGCCTCAGTGCCTCCCTTACCACAGTACCATGAACATATTTACACACGAGAACACACTTCTGTTTCTTAACCCACTTGCATGCTAGTGACACTGTGCATAAGCCATTTGTACATGCTCTAGAAATGCTACCTATTTTGAGTCCTGGCACTAACGTCAGCATTCATGGTTTATGAATTCATGGTTTATGAATACTATTACAGGCAAAACCTCCATCAAACCAAAGAATACACATTTATGCAATAGCATAACATTTTCCCAGTTTGTACATTTAATGGCACAGTAGTGCAGTGGTAGCATTGTTGCCTCACAGCAAGAGGTTCTCCTGTTCGATTCTCTTCTGGAATGCATTCTGTGCAGAGTTTGCATGTCCTCCATGTGTCTGTGGGGGTTTCCTCCCACATTACAAAGACATGTGTCTGGAGCGTTTCTATCTGGGCCTCTGCTGAAAATTGGCTTCATTCCAAGTCGGACTTTTCTGGTAAACAAATGTACAATAAATAAATAATTAATAAAATATGGTAAACCAGTTGAAAATTAGTCATACATTCATTAGGAATGCAACATTAGTTTTGAAACGGTCTTTTCAGGGACTGGGGTGAGTGCCTGTAACTGCAGGATTACTTAATTGCCTTTACCATGTCCCCTCACCCCAACACATAAGAAAGTAGAGAAAAAAAAAAAAGTTATGTATTCACCAAAATGTTCCATCTATATTGTCGATTTTTCATCTCTCCTGACATATGGGGTCCGGATCCATCTCAGCAGTTACTAAGCTCAAGGCAACCAAAAAGCTCTTGGAAACCTCCCCCTACCAACAATGCATCTCTCAGTTACCTCAGATCTTCTTTACTAAAATTATTACCACAGAAGAATGAATTTAGTTTTAATGTTAAAAAGATTTAGGAGACCACATCTGGAGTACTGGAAATAAGCAAAGACAGAGTAGTTGTGTAAAATCTTACCATAACCATAGATGTCCTTCTCTTCCATGTTGCAATATTCTTACTGTGGGATCCTCCGCCTCAGGTGACCTGAACATCAGCTCTTATGCTCAAGCCTGGTTGCAGCTAGTGCGGGGGACGTCACAAGCAGGGCCCTAAACCAGGGACTTTAAATATAACGTCTGCACGCACACAACTCAGAACTGACTGCCCAGTTGGACGGTAGTCTAGGTAGTGCCAATGATGTCCTTTAGACAGGTGAATTATACCTAATAGCCCAGTATGACCATAGTCTAGGTAGTGCCCAATGATATCTAGACAGGTGAATGTAATGAGGGGGGATAGGTGGGAGGGAAGGAATACTGCAACATGAAGAGAAGGACATCTATGGTTATGGTAAGATTTTACACAACTATTATATGTCCTCCTATTTTCATGTTGCAGTATTCTTACTGTGGGAGTGTACCACAGCATAGGGAAAATGAAGAGGTAGCAGATTCTAGGAATCCTTGCAGGATTGCCCTCGCAAATCCTGCTCTGGAAATATGGTCCACTTTGTAATGTTTGGTTAAGTTATGAACAGAGGACCAGGTGGGTGCCTCAAGGATGGAAGTTGTGTCCAAGCCTTTGAGGAAAGCCCCAGAAGAAGCTACAGCTCTTGTAGTGTGTGCCCTGACCCCACGAGGTAATTGTTTCCCATGGTAGAAATAGCAGAAACAGATAGTTTTCCTTATCCAGCAAGAGATAGTTTGCTTGGATACATGGGCCCCCGGATGGAAGGACACAGAGCTGATTAGACTTTCTGATGGTATAAGTTTTGTCCAAATAAAACCAAAGTTGTCTGTGGACATCAAGCAAGTGTAGTGTTTTCTCACTGTCATTTTTAGGAGCTAGAAAGAGGGTGGGTAAAGGAATGGACTGATTTAGTGATAGTTCATTGACCACTATGGGCATGAAGAAGGGGGTGGGGCACAGGATCACTCTATCCTTGTGGAAGATAGTGTAGGGTGGAGATGCCATAAGCACCTGTAATTCTGAAACCCTTCTGGCTGAGGTAAGGGCTAGCAGTAGGACTGTTTTCCATGTGCACATCTATAGTTAGACACAGCTGGCTGGCTCAAATGGGGCAAGTGTAAGCTTTTCCAGGACATAATTTAGGTTCCCAAGGTGGCGGAATAGGCTTCTTTGTTGGCCTAATGTGCAGGACCTCTTTTTGGAATAGTTTAACATCCAATCTGTAGAGAAAAGGGGGTTCCAGAGGTAAGCAGGCATGACAGGTCTGATTTTATGAGCTCACACACACATTAAGACTAGGCAAACATCCGCTTGAAAGGGGTCCCTATGCCTTTGGAGACACCATATGGAGAACCATTTGGAAATGTAAGATCTCCTGGTATTGGGTTTCCTGGTCTCCTGCAGGATAAATAGCACATCCTCAGTGCATCAGCGTCTGAAGGGAATTAAAAGTCTATCACCCAGAGGGTTAAGCAAAGCATCTCCAGGTGTGGGTGATCCCTTCTGTTGTGTGAGCAGGTCCACCTTGTGAGGCAACTTGTGATTGCCCTTGGAAAGAGATTGAAGTAGGGGAACCAATGCTGCCTTGGCCAATAGGGGGTCACCAGCAAGATTTCTGGCATGTCTTTCCTGATTTTTAGGAGGACTTTCTGAATAGGAGGGAAGGGAAAGCATACAGAAGCAGTCCCTTCCATGAGATGAAGGTGTCCACTCTCCAAGCTACTGGACAGGGATCCTTGGCACAGAAAGTTTTCAGTTGTCTGTTCTGGGGGGATGCAAATAAATCTACTTGGTGTGCCCCACTGGTGGTCAATGTCTAGGAATACGTCTCCATGCAACATCCACTCGTGATGCAGACAGAATGAACTGCTGAGAGCATCCACCAGATGGTTGTCCTAGGATGGGATTTAGACTGCCTGCAGTGAAAGGTTAACTCACAAGCTTGCAATGCTAGCCTGCAGAGCAGGCAAGACCTCGTCCCCCTGTTTGTTGATGTGCCACATTACAGTGGTATTGTCTGTGAAGACTTGCAAAGGGGCATGGCTGCATGAGAGGGAGAAAAGTCCGCAGGGCAAGGTTGACCGCAGTCATCTCCCTTACAGTGATGTGCTTTTTCTGGCAGGATGGCTCCCATAGGGCCTGTACTTTGAGGCCATTCATGGTTGCACCCCAGCCTAGATCAGAGGCATGTGTGTGCATTAGTTTGGCTGGTGTGGTGGGCTGCAGGGGTAGGCCTGGATTTCGTTGTACCTGCAGAATCCACCACTTCAATTCTGTCTTTAGGCATGGAAGGAAAGGTAACTGAAAATCCAGTGGGCGGCTGTGCTGAGACTACACATTCTTCAGGTACCACTGTAACTTCCTCATGTGTAACCTGGCTAGTGGCAGCATGGGGGCTGGCAGCTGCCATTAGGCCTAGGAGGTGCATGAATTGCCTGGTTGACAGATGGTTGATTAGGAGAAGGTCCTGGAAGTGTCTGACCAGGGAGGTTACCTTGTCCTGAGGGAGAAAGGCCTTCATCAGGTCAGTCCTTATCCTGCAACCCAGGAAGGTTTTGTCCTGTGTTGGGGACAGGGATGATTTTATGAGGTCATGTGTGAATACTAACCTCTGGAGTAGTGACATGGAGAAGAACAGATGATTTCTGAGTGTCTTCCCCCCTGCAAAGATGTGATGTAATCTAGGTAGGGGTAGATTTGAATGCCCTTGGTCCTGCAATAGGCTATGGCTTGAGCTTGGCACTTTGGAAAGATACTCGGCGCAGTGGATAAACCAAAATGCAAGGCAGTACACACTGAAGGTGTGAACAGGGTCCAGCAAAGCGTAGGTACTTCCTGTGAAGTGGGTGGATAGGGATGTGGAGGTAGGCCTCCAGGTTCAAAGTGGCCATGAAAGCTTTGGGTGGCAATAGTGGAGGCAGGTTTTGAAGGGATATCATTTTGAAGAGACCCTCAGAAAGAGGATTTAGGAAGGATAAGTCCAGGCTGGGCCTCCAAGGACCATCCTTTTTTAGTACCAGTAATAACCTGGAATAGAATCCTTTTCCTTCTTGGCCTGGTAGAACAGGTTCTATGGTTCCCTGAGCAAGAAGGTCCTGCATAATCTGTGTGATTAGGTGTAGTTGGTTCTTGTATGTGTGTGTGTGTGGGGGGGGGGTGATGCATAGTGGAATGGGTTTTTCCTGCCAACACAGGAAGTATCCTTTTTCCACTACTGCCAGGACCCAGCAGTCTGAAGTGACTTCTTTTCAGAGAGGAAGACAGTGAGAGACATGATGAGAGGGGAAGGTGGTTGAAGCAGTCACATATTATTATTCCTGACCTGAAAGGGCTGCCTGTTGGGGGGCTGAGAGGTGGGTGCCCTAGAGGAAGTTGGTTTCCTGGACCCTTTTCTATGTCTGAAGGTTGAAGAGGTGGCTGGGTTGGGGGCTCTCCTGACAAAGGAGGTCTTTGCAGGGTAACTCCTATAAAAAAGTTTGGTACTGGTGAGACCAGTAAGTTTTTTCAGGTGCTGGAGTTCCTTATTCTTCTCCTGGATGCTTTTAAACAGGTCAGCAGACTGTTGGCCAAACACAAATTTATTATCCAGGGTTGCGTTCAAAATTTTTGTTTTAAAGTCTTCAGGCAGGGGCTGCAGTCTAAGCCATGAATATCTGTGTAAGACAGAAGCTGATGCTGCAGATCTTTCAGAGGCCTCAGCTGCATCACAGATGCGCTTTATTGAATGTCTGGCTACCTGAGAAGCCAGGGACAGCTTAGATGCTATTTGTGTCTTGTTTGGGGAGTCGGGTAATGAGGACAGTAGGGATGAACCTGTGATACCAAATCTAGGGCATATTTGACCATGTGGGTCTGGTAAATAATTGCTCTAAATGCTAGCGTGGAAGAGGTATAGATCTTCTTTCCCAGCCTGTCCATTATCTTGCTACCTTTGTCTAAAGGCAAGAGTGAAGAGGAAGGGATAAGTCTGGACTGCTCGTCAGGGGCCACTGCTACAACTGCAGGGTCCACCAAAGGAGGCTTAACAAGAAATTTGTGCTTGTCAGGGACCTTACAAAAACGGTTAGGTCTCTTGGCAGCAAGAGGTTGTGAATCAGGATTCTTTGAGGCTGAAGCAAATGCATCTAGGTATACTGGAATCACTGGGGAATGGCTGATGGGGAGGGTGATTCTACCTGGAGCAGCTCAAAATACCTTTTTTGAATTTCAGTCATTTGAGCTGTATCCCATTTAAAGTGCTCCTTCATTTTAGTAATAGCTTCTCTAAATGTAATAGCCTCAGGGGGCAGAGTCTCCCTCAATGGAATCCTCATCTGAAAAGTAGTAGTCCAAGAAAGAAGCTATTTGGGATGCGTGACTCAGAGCAGGAGACAGCCTCCTCCTGGGAGAGGGTAAGAGGGATAGAGGTAGCTGAGGCAGGCCTGGGGCTTAAGCACAGCCAATGTGGATGCTGTGGAAGCTGAAGGCCTGCAGCAAGGACTGAGAGAAAAGGACTGCTTGTCCGGTTGTTTTTCAGAAAGAGCAACCGGACTGGCAGTCCTTTTCACAGTCCTTGCTGCAGGCAAGGGCTGTGAAAAGGACTGTGAAAAGGACTGCCAGTCCAGTTGTTCCTCAAAGGAGCAGACATATGCTTAGCCTTTTGTTTCTTTAAATTTGTTTATTTAGTAGAAGCTGACGGCCTAGTTTCAGGGAACTATCCTATGGGTGGGGATTCGGAATCCTGGATCACGTTTGGTTGTCTGGTACAGCCTGGCTTCCCCCTCAATCTCGGCAGTAGCAGACATCGGAATAACTTCAGAGGACGTGCCTACCGGTACTTCAGACGCAACTTCCTCAATGGTAGTCACTGAAGGTTCCGGTTCTAGCGGATATCCCCTCAACCCCTGTATCAGCGGTTGGCTGGGCATCCAATGATGGAGGGACAGAAGTGGTAGGCTTAGAAACTTTGACCGCTTTTTATTTGCGGTTCCATCTGGGCAGCTGACTCCAGATCTATTCGTAAAGCGGGTCTTTTTAACCTCTGGTTCTCTAGGTACAAAATTAAGGGCAGCCAGATGACTTCTGAGAGTTTTGGAAAAAAATGGCTGGCAAATGGTACAGGAGGTATGGTCATGCTCCCGGCCTAAGCAGAACAAGCAAAGATCATGGGGGTTTGTGTGGAATTTGACATTGACATCTACATTTCCCCTTCCTAGAGGACATCGGCTAAGGAAGCCTGCAATGACCTAAGCTCAAGCAAAGACAATAATAACATTTCCCCAGCGGGGTACTTAACTTTAGACATCTTGAAGAAGTGGAGCAAAGTGATCGGATCTAACATTCGACTGCAGCAGAAAAGTTCTGAAGTCTGTGGGTGCAGACATCACATTTAGGACCCCTGGTTTATGGCCCTGCAAGTGATGTCCCCCACACAACAGCAGCAACCAGGCATAGGAGCCGACATTCGGGTCACCTGAGGCAGAGGATCCTAGAGTAAGAATACTGCCACATGAGAATAGAAGGACATCAGAAATACTCTCTCCATTTAACCAGATAACCCAGGGAAGGTGGTTGGAGGGAGGGGATGTGAGGAGAGATGAAAAATCAACAATACAGATGGAAGGTTACGGTGAGTACATAACTTCTTTATCTGACATTGTCAATTTTTCATATCCTCACATATGGGACCGTGTCCCCCACCTACCTTTACTCCGGGTGTACTCACAGAAGAATGTTCCTCAGAACCACTGATCCAATGGAGGCTCTTCCCACTGGAGACCAACTCTAACTTACAGTGAGTGATAAAGGGGTGATGATTTACCCATGTGGCTGCTGCACAAATATCATCAATGGAAGCATCTGTCTGGAAGACTACAGATGTGGCCATAGCCCTGGTAGAGTGAGCTTGAATGGAATTGGAAGGTTTCATGCCTTTTGAGGTATACAAGAAAGAAATGCAATGAGAAAGCCATTTTGACAAGGTAACTTTGGAAACTGGTAAGCCTTTCCTAGGGTCTGGAAAGGCAACAATTGGCATGCTTTCCGAAACTTAGATCTACGTAAATAGAAAAGTAACTGGCTATGAACATCTAATAAATGCTGGACATTCACCTTTATTACTGAAATTAGGGAAGAAAACAGGCAAATGTATGGTCTGATTAATACTGCTTTGTGAAACAACTTTCGGCAGAAAAGAGGGGCTGGAACACAAAGAAACTGTCTATAAAAAACACATACAGAGGCTGGGGAAGACAGTGACTAAATTTCTGATATCCTTCTCGCAGAAGTGATGGCCACCAAAAAGATAGTTTCCCAAGACAGGAACTTAATATCACAAGTGGCTGCAGGTTGGTGGTAGAACAATCAGACATAGTACCAAACTAAGGTCCCAAAAGGGAGAAGGATTCTTGTGGTGAGGAGGCCTTAACAACACGGTCCCTTTTAAGAAGGCTTTGCAAAGTTCGTGGGAAATTAGATAAGTTGTCTATCCTAATGTGAAAATTTCAGATGGCTGCAACTGCACCTTAATAGTAAAAGCAGCAGTTCCAAGCAGCAGTTCCATTATTGAGAAGATGGTCTAAAAATTCTAGAATAGAATGAACAGGGGCCATGAGAAGATCCACATTGTGTTGAGCCCAAATTACAAACCTCTTCCATTTACTCCAATAGAGTTTTTGAGTGGATGATTTATGGGAGGACAGCAAAACAGAACGGACTGGGAAGGACAGCACAGGTTGTCTGGCAATCAATTGAACCGGAGGAACCAAGCAGTCAGCTTGAGGTTGTGAAGGCTTGGATGAAGCATTCCTGTTGGGTTGGACAATAGGTCCGGAAAGGGTTCTAGAATCCAGGGCTCCTTCTGTAGATGAGGCCAAATGAAAGGAAACCAGATTTGTCTAGCCCAATACAGGGCAATGAGAATTACTGTTCTCTTCAACCCTTTGGCTTTCTAAAGGAATTTGGGAATCAAGGGAATGGGGGGAAGCATACAACTGACCAGGAGACCAATAGTGTACTATAGAATCCCTCGGGGACTGCCCCACTGGGGGGGATTAGGGTGACGTAGCTGCCGCATCTGTTGTTTAGGGGAGAGGCAGAGAGATTGCAGCAAGGCTGGCATCATATGCAGAAAATGTTCTCCACTACCTTCTGGTTAAGGGACTTGAGGCATGAGAATGGTTCTTCTCAACTTGCCCACTATGACGTTCGACCTTCCTGGAATGCTAGTTGCTATAAGAAAGCAGTTGAATGAGATCACCATTGCTATATTGAGTGCATCTCGACACAGAGGGTATGATCTGGTTCCTCCTTGCTTGTTTATGTACCAGACCACAGACATGCTGACTGACTGGATCACTACTGTTCCCAGAGGAAGAGGAGTTTAAAATGCCTGCAATGCTAGAAGCACTGCATTCATCTCCAGGATGTTTATGTGAAGTTTGGCCTCATCTGTGGACATGTTCCTTGGACCGTCTTCCCCAGATAATGCCCCCCCACCCTATCTGGGAAGCATCCGTGGTCACTGTAGCCTGTGGTTGACGGGGAATAAAAGGCTGACCTTGTGTCAACTGTTCTGAATGAATCCATCATGAAAGATTCCTTTTGCATGTGTCAGTTATAAGAATTTGTTGACACATAGGTTGATGGATTATTGACCACTGAGCAGCCAGAAGCCATTGCGCACTATCTGCATATGAAACCTGGCTAACGGAACTAATATTACCATTGCGGCCATAGATCCTAACACCTGTAGAGCATGGCAGGCAGCTACCTTCTAGTTCCTGATTTATCTAAGTTTGCCACCTGATTGTTAATACTCTGGAGAAAGTTTTGCAATCATATGAGTGGTGTCTAGTAGTGCTCCTATAAACTCTAAAGTTTGAGTAGGTTCCAGATCAGATTTTTCATAATTTATGCGTTATGCTTAGCTTGGAACAGACTTGAACAGAGTCTCTTGTGCAGATAAGTAGATGCCTGGTCGGGGCAGGTATGAGCCACTCGTCTAAGGAAACACCCAGAATCCTGGTCGTCTCAGGGGCACAACCACTGCCATGCATTTGAACACACTGGGGGGGGGTGAGACTCAAAGGGTAGTGTTCTAAACTGGTAATAAGGCTGGGCTAGTTTTCAGAGGAAGATGTGAGTAAAACATTTAATGTAGAAGAATGTGAAATGGCCACCTTTTATGGTCTCCCCAAGGTACATAAAAATATTAATAATCTCCCAGCCAGATCGATAGTATCAGTTTGTAATTATTTTTTGAATAAAGTAGTTTTTCTTTTTGCATAAAAAGAAGTTATGTTCTTACCATAACATTCCATCTGTGCTGTTAAGCTTCATTTATGACTGATGGGGTCTTGGTTCCGTCCTCATTACCAGCTCAGCCTATATAATAAACTTGCACCAGCCAAAAACTCTCGAGCTAAGGTTACCCATAGTGTCACTCTCCCCAGATCGAGTCTGCCTGCAAGGAAAAGAAAGCAGAGGCTTTGTGTGAGCAAATGACCTATCATGTAACTAGGACCAAATCTGAACCTTCAGGAGTCTTTGGGGGGGGGGGGTAAGAGGGTGGGATGTCAATTTTTTGCCTGACTGAATTATTTTATATATTTGCTGGCATTTTTTGTTTCTGAGCTGTTCTGAAACTGGTTTTCTCCCTCCAACCCACCCTATTCTTGTGGTTTTTGTTATAGTTGGTGGCTCTGCAGTTGCCCGCCCCTACTGTAAATTTGATCAGGGACACTCCTCCCAGTGTAATGTTCATTCTGATACAGGGAACATTTGAGAAGGTCAACCCACTTAGGTTCTTAACCTTGAATTATCTTCTGCTTCTTCTTCCTCCTTTTGCATTTTACTAACACAAAATAAAACAAAAAAAAACCTCTCTCCTTGCGTTCTGAGTGTGCTTCTCAGTTAAGTATATTTTTTGGCACTTTTTGGCTGTTCACAGTTGAATTTAGTTCAGAATACCTTTTGGATAACTTGCATTTATTTAAACTATATTTGCTTTAATACTGCTACACACTCGTTCATAGGTTCATACTAGGCTATCTGCCCAAGGGCATTTATAAGCCTAGCCCATAGTTATGTGGCTTTCGCCACCCCTTTAGTTTGAATAAAAACTATGCCTATCATTTTGCTGTGCCTCTGTCAAGCAGTGACACTGAAGTAATCCCTGGGGTATATCTGCAATCTCCCATCCATTGGTCAAGATTCCTCTTGAACAAGGCCAGAGAGGTGCTCTGCCTCACATGTACCGGGATTTTGTTCCACAGCATAGGGAGTCTCTGGGTGATGAATCTGTCCCTCCAGCACGTTCTATTTATAACCGTGTCAAGGTTTAAGTCTCCCGCCCTTGTGGTTCTGAGGGATCTAGATTTTTGAGGTGAAGCATATTCATCAAATCTGGGTTTGACATGGCCTTATATGTCAGGCACAGGTCACCTCTGAGCAAGCGGTATGAGACTGAATAGAGCTGGAGTTCTTTCAGTCGGGCAGCATAAGAAATATTTTTGAGACCCTTTATCCTTTTGGTGAGGAACTTTTGGGGCCTTTCAAGCTGCAGCAGGTGTCTGGTCAGATACATTCGAACGGGCATTGTACTCAATCATAGGTCTAATGAGTGATGAGTACAGGGGACGATGACCTCCCTTGATCTAGATGTGAATCCCTTCATGATCAGGTGGGTGATATAGAAGGTTTTCCTAACTACTTTAGCAACATGAGTGTCAAGCGAAGGCTACTGTCAACCTGGGTCCCCAGATCTCTGATGACTTTTTCTGTGCTCAGTGGATTGCCACCTATATGGTAGCTAGGGGTAACCTTGTTTTTCCCGAAGGGTATGACTATGCATTTTTGGCGTTTAACTTCAGGCCATGGCTCTGGCACCAGTTATCCATTTCTGTGAGGCCCTTCTGGAGGATATCTGTGTCAGATGTGTTTTCGACTATGGCCCAGTTTGCAGTCATCTGCAAACTTTGTCAGCCATAACCCTCCTGTGTTTGCTTGTACTTCAGAAAAGTAGATGCCGAACAAGAGTGGACCCAGGACTGAGCCTGTGGGACACCACTTGTGACAGGCTTTGAGTCTGACATGGCTCCAGCAACTCTGACCCTGTGGGTTCTGTCACTTAGCCAGTTTGCAACCCATCTTGTGATGTATGGGTTTACATTCAAGCTAATGAGTTTTTCGATGATACCTGAGTGGGGTATTGTGTCGAAGGCCTTTGCCAGGTCGAGGTAGGCTGTATGGACTGCCTTTCCTCATCAATGGCCTTGGTGACTGTCTCGAAAAAGTCAACCAAGTTTAAGAGGCAGGATCTGCCTTTGACAAAGCCAAACTGGGTTGGATCCAAAGTCTGCAAGTTCCCTATGTCTTTATTTATGAGTTCCATTATGATCCTCTCCATGGCTTTGCAGATAAGGCTTGTCAAGCTAATGGGGTGGTAATTTCCAGGGTCTGTGGAGGCACCGCCCTTATGAAGTGGGACCACAGTCGCGGCGCCACTCCTTGAGTGCGTATCCTGAGGTGAGGCTAAGATTAAACAGCTGTCCTAACTGTGGGTTTAATTCCTCGTTGAGTTCATGAAGCACACAGCTGGGGACACCATCCGGTCCCATGGATGTTGTGTTTTTTGCCTTAGTGAGGGCAGTTCTCATCTGGGCGTTGGAGATGTTTGGGGGGCTACAATCCTCTGGAATAGATATCTCTCCTTTTGGGGGGGAGCGGGGGGAGAAGTTTGCACTGAACCTGTCAGCCAGTATGTTGGCAATGTGTGTAGGTTCAGTAATTTTCACATCATTTTGAACTAATTCTGAGCATATCTGGGAGTTTCCTCCTAGGTTTCTAACATAGCTAAAGAAGGCCTTATGATTCTCTTTAGAGTCCTTGGCGATTTTTCTCTCAAAATTTGCCTTGGATGATTTTATGAGAGCTCTTAGTTGTTTACTTATAATGATCAAAGGTGTCTTACCTTTCAAGGATTTTGCTCTATCTTGTAGTAGCTTCCTCCTTTTGTTGTAGAGCTTGTTTATGGCTGGGGTCCACCAGACTGGACGCTTGCCTTTGGTACAGAGAGTCTTAGTTTTGTTTGGGATTGCCTGATCCATGCAGTCCTGTAGGTGTTGGTAGAAGGCATTTGTAAGTGATTCAGCGGTTTGAGTAATGTTTACCACTGGCTCAGGGGCCTTAAAGGAGACCACACTAGTTTTTAGAAGTGTGAAATCGGCTTTTGAGAAGTTTTTCACTGTGGTCTTTTTTGTTTCAGTTGGGGGCGGGATGAGGACCTCCAGCGAGATTAGTTTATGATCTGATCTCACCAGTGAGGGGTATACTTCCGGTGTTGAACATTTTGATCCCATGTTCGTGATGATGAGATCAAGTATGTTTTCTCCGTGTGTGCTAACTTGCACTGCACTTGAATTTTTAGTGCCATTTTAAGCTGTTTCCGGAAAAAAAATTCTAAGCTTGTTTCCGGCCTTTCCTGTAACTAGTCTAGTCCAGATACAGATTTGCTGTATCCAGGACTGTTGGTAAGCTTCTGAGCCAACCAAGCCTTTCTGTGCTGGAGGAAAGCCTTCTAGCTTATCAGTGGAAGTGGTAAGCACTAGGTAGCCTATCTACCACAAAAGGAGTGGTTTCTGGCCCAGAAATTGAAGTTTCTTCCCGTCTGGGCAGTTTTTCCATCTTTCAACTTTCTGGTTTAAAGGCCCGGGTTTGCGCTTGTTTTCTGCCTTTTCTGTAACTAGTCTTGTCCAGATACAGATTTGCTGTATCCAGGACTGTTAGTAAGCTTCTGTGCCCCCAAGCCTTTCTGTGCTGCAGGGAAGCCGCTTAGCTTATCAGTGGGAGTGGTAAGCATTAGGTAGCCCCTATCTACCACAAGTGGAGTAGATTCTGGCCCAGAAATTGACCAATGGATGGGAGATTGCAGATATACCCCAGGGATTACTTCAGTGTCACTGCTTGACAGAGGCACAGCAAAATGATAGGCATAGTTTTTATTCAAACTAAAGGGGTGGCGAAAGCCACATAACTATGGGCTAGGCTTATAAATGCCCTTGGGCAGAAAGCCTAGTATGAACCTATGAACCTAAATTGTAGTTTATTGGCTGTATGGGCACTTTTTTCCATCTCTTTCAACTTTCAGGTTTAAAAGCCCACATCTGTGCTTGTTTCTCACCTTTCCCGTAACCAGTCTAGTCCAGATACAGATTTGCTGTACCCAGGACTGTTTGTAAGCTTCTGAGCAGTGCCAAAGTCTGCTCTTCAATTTTTCCCTTAGATCTGCTAGTTCTCTCCTCTCCTGCACTTTTACTAGCTTATTAGTTTAGCACTCTACCAGGCTTCTTGTAGTAATTATTGTAGCACACAAAAGTGTTAACAGCACTAAATGTTCTACAGGGAAACAGCACCAGTATTTTAATGCCCACCCTCCAGGCATGTCTAAAGGTCAGTTCCCTGTGCTTTCTATTAACCTGGTGAACTTGTGCATCCTGAGGCAATGTAGCAACTGCCTCATGTACGCTGCCAACCCTCTCCTCTTACCTCCCAACACTCAGACTTGCGAGAGATGCACTTCTATATCCAAAACTGAAGCCATGCACTCTCCAGCCAAGATCGGAATAGCTGGTCAAGTGGAGAAGGTCAACACATGGAACACACAGCCCTCCAGAAAACACACCAGCACTGACTTCACATAAAAGCACAAACCATACACCCACCTTCGCTGAGGCTCTCAATAAAAATTTACCCAAACAGCAGAAACTTCAAAGGCAGAAATGCACTCGACCACAACACAACACTAATCACAAGACATAACTCTCCTTAAGTGTGCCACTCAACCAAAGCCCATAAGGCAAAACAGCATGCCCAACACACTAGTCATAGGTGACTCGATAGTGAGGCACACTGATGTCCCACTCACTAGGTTGAATAAGGAGAAAGTAACAGTCAGCTGTCTGTCAAGCACCAGGATCTGCCACATAAAGCACACACTCAGGTCCCTCAACAACAGGTACAAATATGACTGTCATTGTACATGGGGGTGTGAATGACCCATGACGCATCTCCCTGGACTACATGAAGAGAGTCATGGAGCATCTCTCAGATTATGTAGCCCAGGTGGGTATGACCCTAGCCCTGAGCAGCATCCTACCATCACCCAGAATGATACCACAGTACAAGCAGAAAATGATGGATTTCAACAATTGGCTAAGTTTCTGGTGTCATTCTATGGGGATCCAGTATCTGTCTGCCTGGGATGACATGACTGACAGACCTCGATGCTTTGCCAGAGATGGCCTGCATCTGTCACCCCTGGACTTCCGGATACTGGCTAAGGCTCTTACCACCCCTATAGTGCCTTTTTTAGGCGGTGTTCCAAAGACCAAATTACCACCTTAACAGCTACAAACAAATGCAGTCTGAGGGTCATGCTGCTCAGTGCTAGATGTTTAAATCTCAAAATGCACTTGCTCAAAGCACTCCTTAAAATGGAGAACATCGACATTTGTGCTGTAACAGAGACATGTTTCAAGGCAGCAAAAAGCACCTCTGCGCTACCAGGCTATAACTCATTCTGCACCTTTCGGCCCCAGAACTTGGACCGAAGCTCCACAGGCGGTGGTGTTTCCATATTCATAAAGGATGCGCACGCCTCAAGACTGGAAGCCCAACATAATGCATCTGAGATACTTCAGGTGCAGCTAACACTGGGTAAGACGGCGATTTAGATTGTAGCCTCCTATAGGTCCCCAACAATGTCCCAAGACTCGCACTCCATGTTCCTAAGCACCCTGGAGAATATTAAGAGTCCAACCTAACACTCTCATACTGGCCGACTTCAACTACCCCTCCATTAACTGGGAAAACTACTCCTGTACCAATACACTTGTCCAATGCTTTCTGGAATTCATTAATTCCAATGCCCTGGACCAGTTCGTTCTTACCCCCACTAGAGGTAGCAACATCCTTGACCTGGTCATTACTAACATCGGCGACCACTGCTCTACACCAATAGTTAACTCCTCCCTGGTTAGATTCGACCACAAACGAATCACCTTAGAAATCCACATACATCCCACCCACCCACCCCCAACCCCCACAAGGGTAACCACCATAAAAAACTTCTCCAAAGCTAATTTTGGGCTCCTAAAAACAGAAGTGGCTAACTTCACAGCACCCATGCAAATGGAGAATAGTTGCATGACTGCCGAATCATGCGCCAATGCACTGTACGAAGACGTACACAAATGCATGGATCTCACCATACCCAACAGAACCAAGATGCTCTCCTCAAAAAAAAGGAAGCCAATCTGTTGGTCACTTGCCATAAACAAACTCTACAGCAGGAGGAGGAAAAGTACAGTTTTGTACTTACCATAAATGTAGATGTTCGAGTGCTCATACAGCTGCAGTCATCACACTTGGGTTATCCTGCAATCAGGCGGGTCCTCGGTCAGCTGAATTCCAAAGTCTAGGTCCGGCGTCGGTTGTCGTCGCTTCTTCCCTGACGTCAGTGCGGCAGGGGGTATAAAAGAGGCAGCAGACACCATTTTCTCCAGTTTTTCTTGCCCCAGATGTCAGGTGCCCCCAGAAAGGAAGGCAAAACGTGATATTATGCAAACATACAAAGTAGATAAATCAAAACAGTAGTTGCAAGCAAATGCACCATAAAAGAATACCCCAAAAAGGTTGTATGTTAAAGGTGCTTGTCATAAGCCCTGTCCTAAGAGGGGATGGAGGGAGGGTAACCTGGACTGCAGCTGTATGAGCACTCGAACATCTGCATTTATGGTAGGTACAAAACTGTACTATGTTCATCGTGCATATAGCTGCAGTCATCACACTTGGGTAGAATCCCAAAGCTAAGTAAGGGTGGCAGGTACTAAGCGGAATTAGGAGGGGCTAGAATGCCCTGCAGGACTGCTGTGGCAAAGCCCGCTCTAGATTTTGAGTATAGAGGAAGGTGGTAGTGCTTGGAGAAAGTGTGCACTGAACTCCAAGTAGCTGCTTCCAAAATGTCCTTGGTAGGGACCCCCCTGAAGAAAGTTGCAGAGGTAGCTGTAGCCCTGGTGGAGTGGGATCTGATGTATACAGGCACTGATTTTCCATGAAATGAATAACAAAAGTGTATGCAGTGGGCTATCCATTTTGAAATAGTCTGTTTGGAAATAGCCTTTCCTTGAGCACCTGTAGCATAGGACACAAAGAGCTGCTCAGATTTCCTGAATGACTTTGTTCTGTCCAAGTAATAACAAAGTTGCCTGTGAATGTCCAAGGAATGTAGTAGCCTCTCTCCTTTGTTCTGTGGATTTGGATAAAAGGTAGGTAAATGAATAGTCTGATTCAAAGCTACACTGGATAGTACCTTTGGCATGAAGGTAGGGTTGGTTCGTAAGGAAACCCTGTCCTGATGGAAAATGATGAATGGTTGCACAGCCATGAGGGCCTGTAGCTCCGAAACCCTGCGTGCTGAGGTAATAGCCAGAAGGAAGGCTGTTTTCCACGACAAGTATTGTAGCTCTGTTGAAGAAGCCGGTTCAAAAGGAGCCAGGGTCAGCTTTTCCAATACGAAGTTGAGGTCCCAAGCTGGGGCTGGTGGTTTCCGTGGGGGTTTTATATTTTTTGCCCCTCTGAGGAACTGCCTTAATAGAGGATGTGAGAATAAAGGAGGATCTGTATTGTATTGTGCTGAAATGGCTGAAGCGTGGATCTTGATGGAGGAGAAGGAAAGGCCACTGTTTAACATCTCAGCTAGGTACTGTAAAATTTGAGGTATATTTATTACCCAAGGATTCTGGCCCTTTTCTTGATTCCAGGAACAAAACTGTTTCCATTTGGCGGAGTAGGTTTTTCTAGTAGAGGGTCTCCTGGCCTCCAAGATGACATCCTGCACCTCCTTGGAGAGGAGAGTCTGTTGGGAAATTAAGGTATTCTCCATGCAGCTAGATTTAAGGTTTTGAGCTGGCTGTGAAGAGTTTTGTAGTTGTGCTGGGACAACAGAAGAGGAACTAGAGGTAGGATCCATGGTGGTGAGTGCGACAGGCTCTTTAGGAGATGATACCAGTGCTGTCGTGGCCAGTCTGGAGCAATGAGAATCATTTGTGGCCTCTCTGCTCTGGTTTTTAATAGAACTTTGGTCGGTAGAGGCGGGAAGGCATAGACTGTCAATGTTGTCCAATTGAAAGAGAGTGCGTCTACTTTCCAGGCCTGTGGATGATAGGTCCTTGAACAGAATTTCTCCAACTGGTAATTTTTGTGGGTAGCAAATAGATCTATGTCTGGCTGTCCCCATGCCTGAGTTATCTTTGAGAAGACTTGAAGATGCAACTTCCATTCGCGTGGGTCTGTCATATTTCTGCTTAAGTTGTCTGCCAGTGTGTTTTCCTTCCCTGGCAGGAATTGTGCCTGTAGTTGAATTTGTAATTCCAGTGCTGTGTTCCACAGGGTCATAGCTTGCCTGCACAGGGGGTATGAATGAGACCCCCCCCCCTGTTTGTTTATGTACCACATGACTGTGGTGTTGTCTGTCCTTATTAATAGCTGGCCTGGATGCAGTAGGACTTTGAAGGTCATAAGAGCATTTTGCACGGCTAGCATCTCCTTTTGGTTGATGTGTAGGTGCTTCTCTTTTTGGGACCATTTTCCCTGAATGCACTGATCTGCCATGTGTGCTCCCCAGGCATAGTCTGAGACGTCTGTTGTGATGATTTGAGTTGCTTGAGGTAGACAGAAAGGGAGACCTGTGTTTCTTTGGCATGCTTGAGCCCACCACAAAAATTCCTTTTGAAGGCATGGAATGAGTGGTATAATTGTTTCCAAGCTGTGGCTGTGTTGAGACCATAAGTTTTTTAGGTACCATTGTAGTTTCCTCATATGCAGCTTTGCACATGGTATTAGTAGGATGCAAGATGCCATGAACCCCAGAGCCTGCAGGACTTTCCTTGCAGTTAGTCTGGTTAAAGTTGCCATTTTGTTGAAGTATTGAGACAGTTGCCCTTATTTGTCTGGCGTGAGGTAGGCCATCTGGGTTGTTGTATTTAAGCTGGCACCCAGGAAAATTATCTGTTGAGAAGGTATTAGTTTTGATTTATTTTTGTTCACTGTGTAACCCAGGTAGTTTAATAGTTTTATTACAAACGCCAGATGCTGCAATAGAATGTCCTTGCTGTCCGCTTGGATCAGGCAGTCGTCCAGGTATGGGTAGATTTGTATTCCTTGTTGTCTGCAGAAGGCAATTACTGATGCCAGGCATTTCGTAAACACTCTGGGCGCAGTAGATAAGCCAAAGGGCAATGCAGAGAATTGGTAATGGATTGAACCTGCAAGAAATCTGAGGTATCTTCTGCAATCTTGTCTGATAGGGACATGCAGGTATGCCTCCTTGAGGTCCAACGTTACCAGCCAAGACTCCTTGCCCAGCATGGGAAGAAGCTGCTGTAATGTGAGCATCTTGAATTTGGGTACCTCTAGATATGTGTTTAGAATAGATAGGTCTAAGATGGGTCTCCAATCTTTGTCCTTCCTTGGTACCAGAAATAGTCTTGAATAAAAACCTTGACCTTGTTCTTTTGCAGGTACCTCTTGAATTGCTTTCATATCCATGAGAGCGGAAATTTGTCTTTGTGCCTCTGCCCTTTGATTTTGTGGCAGGTTTGGCATGCCTCTCATTTTTGGAAGGGTGTGAAAGTGGAACCTGTAGCCTCTGTCTATAATATCCAGAATCCATTTGTCTTTTGTAACAATGTGCCAGTTTTTTGAAAATAAGGCCAGTTTTCCGCCCAAAGGTGCTGCCATTATAGCTTTGTTTGGCAGGCATAGGGGGAAGTCATTGTGTCTGTTTTCTAAATGACTGTGGTCTATCTTCTCCACTTCTTGGGGTTGGTGCTTGCCACTGTCTAGCTCTGTAAGATCCTTGAGGTTGTCCTCTACCCCTTGGGCGTCTGTATCTGCCCCTTTGGGGTCTGTCCGTGGCTGGAAAGGACCAATTTTTTGAAGGCCAGTTTCTGCTGAAGCGTGGAGGTTGCACCTACAAGAAATCTTTAACTATTTGCATAGATTTCGCTTTTTCCTCCATTATCTTTAGTACCTCCTCAGCTTTAACACCGAACAATACATCTTTTTGAAGTGGTGCATCTAATAACTTTGCTTTGACATGATCTGGTAAGGTTTGCTCTTTGAGCCAAGCATGTCTACGTATGACAGACCCCGTGACAGCAGCTCTACATGAGGCCTCTAAAGCATCAAAACCACACTGCAAGGTATGTTTCCCCACTTGTTCTGCTCCATGCAACAAATCCTGCAACTCTTTCAAATCTGGTTGATCTGTTTGTGTCATTTTGCCTTTCAGCTGAGATAACAAGAACTGTTGGTATTTTAACATATGAAATTGACAGTTTAATGCCCTCATGGTTAAAGTGGCTGATGTATACACCTTTTTCCCCCACCTTTCTAATGCTCTGGAATCTCTCTCTGAATGTAAAGGGTTTTTAGCAGTAGAGGCCTTAATCCCCTTGGGACCCTGTGAAATTGTTTCTGGGTCAGCAGTATGGCTTTTATAAAGGAACTGGTGAGAATCAGGAACCCGGTAATATCTGTCTGGTTTAACAGGGGCTGGAGGTAAAGAGTCTGGATTAAGACTGGCTTCTGCGTACACATCATCCAAAATATCTAAAACAGGATGGATAGCCAGGGGCCTATGCTGGGGGAGTAGTAGAAATTCCCTGAGCCTTTTCTTGGAATCTGAGTAATCTTGGCCTTCCCAGTGGAAGTGCTCTCTCAATGTATGCAGGGTTTCCCCAAAAGAGTAGTCCTCAGGGGGGGAGACAGAGGGAATAGACTCCTCAGCATCAGAGTCTTCAAAAGGAGAATAGGCGTAATCCTGGTCCTCAAAATGGTCTGAGGTAATAGAAGCCCGGTCTGAAGAAGGGTAGTCTTCCTCCAACCTGGGTCTTTTGTCTGAGGGGGTTGAGAACCCCTGATGAGAGTTACAAATCCTCAGCCATTTTAAGCATCTGTTTTTTAGGCATGGGCCCTTGAAAGGAGGTCTGAGGACCATGTTTTTTAGTTTTCATTGCAGCTTTAGATTTAGTCAAGGATTTAATAGAGAAGGTGGTAGGCCTGAAGACGCCTTCAGAAATGGCAGGCCTCGCTAAATTTTCGGTTTCCCCGCCAATAGTGGCGTCTGTATCTGCAGTGGGAATGGGGACCGAGGAACCTGCGACTTCGGGTACTGAAGTCACCGGTAAAATAGTTTCATCGGTAGTTAGGGGCTGCGTAGGCACCTCGCTGAGAACCGGTAGTCGGCCTAAGCGTGGTCTCAGTACTCGGTGCAGGCCTCGGATGTCGGTCCTTATCTTTGTGTCTTTTACCTAAAACTGGCGTAAGTGTATCCGACGACATGATATAATTAAATTTTTTGCCAAAATAATGAAGGGCGAACTCCGCCCGGCGCTTAATAGTGCGCTTGTTAAACTTAGCACAAAAACGGCAGGCCAAGACGTCGTGGTCTGGCCCTAAGCAAGGTATACGGAAAGAGTGAAAATCCTTATGCGGTACTTGCTTCCCACAAGAAATGCGATTATTAACTTTGTCTGACATCGGTCTGAGGCAAGAAAAGTTTCCCCAACTGGGTACTTAGCTTTAAAGGAGACTTCGGCTGAAATACTATACGTAAATCTCAGTAGCTGACCGACCGGCACTTGCGAACTGCTTCTGCTTCAGGCACCGCGCGGCAAGGAGGACTGAAGAAAATGGCGTCAGCTGCCTCTTTTATACCCCTGCCGCACTGACATCAGGGAAGAAGCGACGACAACCGACGCCGGACCTAGACTTTGGAATTCGGCAGACCGAGGACCCGCCTGATGGCAGGATAACCCAAGTGTGATGACTGCAGCTGTATGCACGATGAACATCTGATGCAGAATAAGGTGAAGTCCCAAGACTGGAAAAACTCCCATATCAGCCTCAACAAAAGGTTACGATCCCTCATCAAATCCTCTTAAAGCTAGCTATGAAAACATGGTTGTCTTTACTATCTGCTGCAATTCTAAGGCCTTCTATAGTTATGCAAAGTATCTCCACAGCAATACCCAGATTTGCTCTGAGCTACTGCACAATGGTAATTCCTATATCGAGCCAAGAGATATTGCCAATATACTAGCTGAGAGTTAGTGCCAACTTTACCCCTCCCCCCAAAGGATCAATCACAATACCAGTAGATTGCCAGGCACCCAGTATTTGCTGCACAGGTTAAAACTGCACTGTCCAAGGCCAAGAATACAGCTTCTATGGGACCTAACAATATCCCAGGCTGTGCTCTACATGAACTAGAGAGTGAACTGGCATCTCACCTGTGTACCCTGTTCAATCACAGCCTCACCTCAGGCTTTGTCCCTACCAAATGGCGCACTACTGCAGTCATCTCCCTCCACAAGGGAGGGGCGACTACAGACCCTGGGAACTATCACCCCATTAGCCAGATGAGTCTGGTATGAAAAGCTATGGAACGCATCATGGACCTAATAAACAAGGATATAGGGAATACTCTGGATCCTACACAGTTTGATTTTGTTAAGGGGAGATCATGCCTGCTCAACCTGGTCGACTGAGTCAGTCACCAGAGCTGTGGATGAAGGCAAGGTGGCTCATATAGCCTACCTTGATCTGGCCAAAGCCATTGATACCATTCCCCACTCAGGAATCATAGAAAAACTCACTAAACTATTCATCAACCCCTATATCACTAGGTGGGTTGCAAACTGGCTCACAGACAAACCACAGTGTGAAAGTAGCTGATTCCAAGTCAGACTGTCGACCAGTCATGAGTGGAGTCCCACAGGGTTTGGTCCTGGGTCCTCTCCTGTTTCGTATCTACTTCTCTGAAATCCAGGCCAACAGGATGAGACTCTGGCTGACAAAGTTTGCAGACGATTGCAAGTTGGGAGCTATTATTAACACCCGAAGTGATGTAGACATCCTACAGAAAGGCCTCAATGAGAACGACGACTGGTGCCAGAACCATAGCCTTAAGCTCAATGCCAAAAAATGTGTCATCATCCCCCTTGGGATAAACCCAGTTCCTTTGAATTACCACATCGATGGTAGTCCAATGAACACAGAAGGCTTTATAAGGGTTTACCTTTGAAACTCTGAAAATCAACTTTTCGAACAGCCACTTGGGCGAACCGAAAAGCCGATTCCAGTTTGTCGTCCGTCTCCGAAGTTCAAAACTCAGCAAATCAAATAGCAGATTCGCTGAGTTTCGAACTCAGATGTCAAACACAATGCAATGCAAGGGGGCAAGCCCCTCTGCACCCTCCCACTTTAATATTCTAACTCAGAGTTTGCACTACAGTGGGAAAAGGGGTCTATTTCCCAATCCCCACTATAGTGCACTCCGCACCCAAAATGCCAAAGCTGCAATGAGCGAATGTCAATGTGCATTCACAAATTGCACATTTGATGCATTTTTATTTGGCTATCTGAAAACTTGAAACCATACTTCCGCACAACTGTCTTTCGACAATGTGCGTTTCAATGTTTCAAAGGTAAACCGTTATAAGATATCTAGGAACACAGGTTGACAGCAACCTCTCAACCACCACATTGCCACTGTGGTCAGAAAATCTTCTATGTGGCACATCTCATTACTAAGGCTTTTGCATCCAGGAAAAGAGGTCTCTCTCTACTCTTCCCTCATTAGGCCAATCATTGAGTACAATGCCCCATTTGGCATGTACCTCACTAGACACCTGCAGCAACTGGAGAGGCCGCAAAAGTACCTCACAAAGAGGATCCTAGGTCTTAAACACTTGTACTATATGGACAGTCTCAAAAAGCTCCAACTATTCTCTCTCTCTCATATCACGTACTTAGAGGCAATCTCTGCTTGACTTACAAAGCCATGTCTGACCCAGCTCCATTAGAAATGCTACATCTAAAGAAATCCCAATCCCTCCGCACCACATGCTCCACAAACCTCAACCTCATTACCACAATCAACAGAACATCCTGGAGGGACAGGTTCATAACCCAGAGACTGCCCATGCTATGGAACTGACTTCCCATATGTCAAGCAGAGAACCTCACTGGCCCTCTTCAAGAGGAATCTTGATGAGTGGATGGGAAATAGAAAATTCACCCCGGGGAAATCTCCACTGGCTCTACTTGACAGAGGCACTAGGAACCAAGGTCGGATGGCACGATGCCGGGGTAAATCCTATGGGCTAAGCTTGTAAAGGCTCCAGGGCAATCAGCCTAGTACACATCTATGAATGAAGATCAACAACACAGATGGAACATTATTTTATTTACCTATCATTTGTTAACTGGGAAGTCCGACTTGGAATGAAGCCAATTTTCAGTGGAGGCCCAGGGAGAAATGCACCAGAGGCACGTCTTTGTAACATGGGAGGAAACCGCAGTAGCCAGAGGAAACCCACACAAATGCAAGGAGGACATGCAGACTCCACACAGAAGGCACCCCAGCCAAGAATAAAACCAGAGAACCTCTTGTAATGCTACCACTGCACCATCTGTTATAAGAACATAACTTCTTTACCTAATGTCGTTAATCTTCATTCATTCATGACAGATGCAACAGAGTCCCTACTTACTTTATGTCTAGGGAGGCCCTATGGAAGGATATTCCTGAGCACCACTGAGCCAAAGGATGCTCTCCCCCTGGAGACCAAGTCCAATTTGTAACGAGTGATAAAGGTATGAGGAGAAGCCCAAGTGGCTGCTGCACAAACGTCATCCATAGAAGCTCTAGAATGAAAAGCTACTAAAGTAGCAACTGATCCGGTTGAATGCGGCTTTATTTTCGTAGTTAAACTCATTTGGTTCTGTTGAGAGACAAGAGAAATACATTCTCTCAGCCATATTGCCAAGGTGACTTCAGAAACTGATCTTCCCAACTTGAGTCGCGAGGAGGACAGGAATAATTGGTCAGATTTTTAGAAAGATTTAGTCCTATCCAAACAGATGCGTAGTTGTCTATTTACATCCAGTAAGTGCAAACAATATTCTCCTTTACTTGAGAAATTTATGAAAATTGGCAAGTCAATGGACTGATTAAAATTCAACTCTGAAACAACCTTGGGTAGAAAGGATGAGTTAAGTCTGAAGTGATACTCAAGGGCGTTTTATGCATAAAGCCTTTAAATTCTGATATTCTTCCTGCTGAGGTAATGGCTATCAAGAATAAAGAATTCCAAGATAAGAATTTTATGTCACAACTGGCAGCAGGCTCAAAGGGATGACAAGTCAAAAACTGTAGGACCAGCATGAGATTCCAAGGTTCAATGAGCTCTTTGAAAGGCCGTCTTTATATGCAAAACCCCTTTCAAGAAGGTTTTACAGAGGTGATGAGATACCAGACAGGAATCCTGGAAACCATTCTGAAAATTTGAGATAGCTGCTAACTGGACCCGGATCGTAGAAGCTGAAGCTCCTGAATGGAGTAGGGTTGATAAATACTCTAAAACCGAACTGATCTTAGCCGAGAAGGGATCTATTCCTTTTTCCAGAAACCAAAATCTGTTCCATTTACTATGATAAATCTTCCTGGTGAATGGTTTATAGGAAGCCAGAAGTATTTTTTGAATAGGGGAAGAAAGGTTATTTTGCCTGGCAATTACTGGAAGTGGAGGAACCAAGCTGTCAGCTTGAGGTCCGATAGGTTTGGCTAGATCAACTCCTGGAGTTGGATCCAGAATCCATGGTTGGTGCGGCCAAAGGAAAAGGAACCAGACCTGCCAGGGCCAATAGGGTGCAATGAGGAATACTTTGCTTCTCAATCAAACAGCCTTTTTTAGAAACTGTGGTATCAGAGGAAAGGCATACAGTAGTCCTGGGGGCCAATCGCTTACTAGAGCATCCCTCGGGGACTCTCCCTGAGGGGGGATCAGGGCAAAGTATCTGCTGCATTTGTGGTTGGTGGGGGGTGCGAATAGGTCGCAGCAAGGCTGTCCTCAGCGCCGAAAGATCTCTGCCGCTACCACTGGATTGAGGGACCACTCGTGAGGCAGAATAATACATCTACTCAATTTGTCTGCAATCATGTTGGAATTCCCGGGAATGTACATTGCTACTAGATGGAGGCTATTGCCCACTGCCAAATTCTCATGGCCTCTCGACACAATGGGTACGATCTGGTTCCCCCTTGTATGCTGATATGCAAGATGACCGACATATTTCCGAATGGATAGCAATTGGTCTCCAACGGGAGGGCAGAGTGGAATGCTTGCAATGCTTGCAACGCCAGAACCACCGCCCTCAGTTCTAGAACACTGAAATGCAAATTGGCCTCCATGGGGGACCAAGCAACTTGGACTGTCCTTCCCTGAAAATGCCCCCGCCCCCCGCGCCCCACCAAAGATGTGTCCATTGTCACTACAGTTTTGGGCTGAGGGGGTGAGAAAGGACGACTCCATAACTCCATTTCTGGCTTCATCCACAAAGACATCTTGCTTGCACTGGTTCATTATGCGGATCAGATGAGTCATAGGATGTGTCAATAGGGACCACTGTAATGCTATGAACTACTGTAGCAAACTCATGTGTAGTCTTGCTAGAGGAAGTATAGTAATTGTTGCTGCCATAGATCCTAGCAGTTGAAGAACTAAACGAGCTCGGACTTTGTCCTGAGGGAATACCGCTAGGAGCAGAGATCTTAGTTTCTGAAGCCTGTGAAGCGGGAGGGCAACCAGGCAAGACCTTGTGTCGAATGTTGCTCCTATGAATTCTAGGCTTTGAGTATGTACTAGTTTGGGCTTCTCTGTTTATTCAGATCCCTAAGGAGCTTGCTAGCTGTATATTATAGTGCAAGGTGTGAAGCAGTAGATGCTTGGTGGGGGTGGTAAGGAGCCAATCATCTAGATATGGAAACACTCAGAACTCCTGCAGTCTCAGGTGAACTGTTAACACTGCCATACATTTGGTGAACACTCTAGGGGCTGTGGAGAGACCAAAGGGCAGTGCATAATATTGGTAGTGATTGGCTCCCAACTGGAAGCAGAGGCATTTCCAGGAGCATTTATCCATTTTTATATGGTAATACGGGTCCTCGAGATGTAACGAGCACATCCAGTCATCTTTCTCCAGAAACGGGAGGATAGACTGAACTGTGACCATCCGGTATTTGGTTTGTCTGACAAACTTGTTTAGGATGCAGAGGTCCAAAATTGGCCTCCAGTACCCTGTCTCTTTTGGCACTAAAGTACCTTGAAATTTTGGCACTAAAGTACCTTGAGTAAAATCCAGATTCTATCTAGTCTGGTGGGACTAACTGCATGACTCTCTTTTTGGAGCAGCTTTCAGATTTCTTGTGTTGTTACGTCCCTCTGACTAGGTGAAACATCAGGAATTCGCCTTTGTGGCCTTGGGTAAAGATTGAAGGGGATGTGATAACCTGTGGTAATTGTCTGCACCCAGGTATCTGTCGTTATGGAATGCCAGGCTAAAGGGTACAGAAAATCGTCCCCAACTGCTTCCAGAGGCAAGCAATCTGGACGCTCTTCAGGAGAGCTGGTAGGGCTGCCCAGAAAAATAAACTCTGGGCCCCTGGTTATGCGGACCCCCTCTGCCTTGGGGGGGGGTGTCTTCCTGATGAGTTCCCCCTCTGCTTCAGGGAGGAAAACTCGCCACATTTGTCATGGAAAGGCCCTTGGGATTTCTTGAACCACATCTTTCCACTTCTCTGATTCCGAGAGTAGTAATGTTGGGGAGTGGAAAAACTTACGCCCACAGAAAATAGTGTCTTACCGTCATCCTCACACCTGGCTAATGTGTCTTCCACCTTTGGACCAAAAAAGTACAGTTTTGTACCTACCATAAATGTAGATGTTCGAAGATCCACATTGCTGCAGTCCTTACATATGGGTAGTCCGCTGTCCTCGGTCGGCCCGAATATCAAAGTATTAGGCTGACGTCGGTCAAGGCGCTTAAGACTGACATCAGGACGTCAGGGTACAAATGCGCATGACCGATGTCATATCCTCAGTCTTTTCTTGCCCCAGATGTCAGAAGACCCTAAAAAGAAAGGCCAAAACCAAAAGACAGCAAAAAACAACCAACCACCCTTGCACTAATCATATGTACAATATATACAATATGCACAATATTCACAACCCAAACCACACAACCGCCTCTAACTACAGAGGGGAAGGAGGGAGGGTAAATTGGACAGCAGCAATGTGGATCTTCGAACATCTACATTTATGGTAGGTACAAAACTGTACTATGTTCTTCATCTCACATTGCTGCAGTCCTTACATATGAGTAGAATCCCAAAGCAGAGGTAAGGGAGGATGGCAAAACTATAAAGCATTAGGAGCTGCCAAAATGCCCTGTAAAATTGCAGTGGCAAAACCAGCCCTAGATTTAGAGTAAAGTGGAAGGTGGTAATGCTTAGAGAAAGTATGCACTGAACTCCAAGTAGCTGCCTCCAAAATATCTTTAGTTGCCACCCCTTAAAAAGCTGTAGAAGTGGCAGTAGCCCTAGTGGAATGAGGCCTAATCCCAGCTGGAATCTCCTTACCATGATGGGAATAACAAAAAGCAATACAAAACCCAATCCACTTAGAAATAGTTTGTTTGAAACAGGCTTGCCCTGAGAACCCAAAGCAAATGAAACAAATAACTGCTGAGACTGCCTGAACCCTTTAGTTCTGCTCAAATAATATCGCAACTGCCTGTGTATATCCAAAGTGTGCAAAATCTTTTCCCCTTTATTTTGGGGTTTGCATAAAAGTAGGCAAATGAATAGTTTGGTTTAAAGCCACACTAGAAACCACTTTAGGCATAAAGGAAGGATTAGTACGCAAAGATACCCTATCCTTATGGAAAATTAAGAAAGGCTCAACCGCCATAAGGACCTGTAATTCAGAAACCCTTCTCGCAAAGGTAATGGCCAACAAAAAAGCAGTCTTCCATGATAAATATTTCAACTCGGCAGTAGCTGCAGGCTCAAAAGGTTGTAGAGTGAGTTTCTCCAACACAAAATTGAGATCCCAAGCAGGAGTAGGAGCTCTACGTGGGGGTCTTATATTCTTTGCCCCTCTAAGGAATTGCTTAAACAAAGGATGAGAAAACAATGGTGGGTCACAGTCATATTGAGCAGAAATTGCTGCAGCATGAACCTTAATAGAGGAGAAGGACAAACCTTTGTCCAGTAACTCAGTAAGATATTGAAGAGCCACACTTAAATTAGGCTTAGAAACATCAAATTCCTTTGCTGTACTCCAAAATAAAAATCTCCTCCATTTATCTGCGTACACTTTCCTTGTACTAGGCCTTCTGGCCTCCAAAATAACATTCAAAACTTGCTGTGGAAGCTGAGACCTTCCAGGGTTTAAAACAGAATATGCCAGGCTGTCAGATGTAGAGAGTGAAGTTTGACATTGAGTGAATGACTGTTCTCCTGAGACAGCAGGTGTGGAATCGAAGGCAAAGGCCATGGAGGCTCCTGTACCAGACTTCTCAGTAATGGGTACCAGTGCTGTCGAGGCCAATCTGGAGCTATTAAAATCATCTTTGGTTTGTCCTGTCTGACCTGCAGGAGTACCTTTGGGAGGAGAGGCAGAGGTGGAAAGGCATACACATGAAGATTGCTCCAATTGAATGAGAGAGCATCCACTTTCCAGGCTGTGAGATGAAACCTTTTTGTGCAAAACTTTGGCAGCTGGTAGTTTAGTGGAGAAGCGAACAGATCTATGTCTGCAGTTCCCCATAACACTGTCAATTTCTGAAATACATGAGGATCCAATTTCCACTCGTGGGGATCCATAATTTGCCTGCTCAACATATCTGCTAAGGAGTTCTGTGCTCCCGGCAGAAACCTTGCCTGAAGATTTAGCTGTAAACTGAGAGCAGTCTCCCACAAAATCATTGCTTGTCTGCATAGAGGATAAGAATGCGTTCCCCTTGCTTGTTGATGTACCACATGACAGTTGTGTTGTCTGTTAGAACCAACACCTGCCCTGGAAGAAGTAAATCCTTGAAAGCTATTAATGCAAATTGGACTGCTAACATCTCCTTCAAGTTGATATGTAGATGTTGAAGTCTGGCAGGCCACGTGTCTTGTACCCACTTTCCATTTAGATGAGCTCCCCAAGCTTTGTCTGAGGCATCTGTCATTAGAATCTGACTCGCCTCTGGCGGGTCACAGAGAGTCCCTTGTTTAGGTGACATTCCTGAGCCCACCACAAAAATTCCTTTTGAATGCAAGGTATTATCTGAATGACAGTGTCCATATCTTGGCAGTGCTGTGTCCATACATTTTGAGATACCATTGTAGCTTCCTCATATGCAGTTTGGCATTGGGAAGCACCAGAATACAAGATGCCATGAACCCCAAGGCTTGAAGGACTGTCCTTGCAGTCAGCCTGGACTGATGAGACAAATGATGGAAGTAAAGAGAAAGATTCTTTTGTTTGTCCGGGGTCAAAAAGGCCATCTGGGATGCTGTATTCAGTCTCACACCCAGAAAGCACATGTCCTGAGAGGGTACTAGACTGGACTTTATTTCGTTCACAGAATACCCCAGGCATCTTAGCACTGCTATCACATACTGTAAATGATGAAGAAGTTCGTCCTTTTCTTGGGCCAGAATCAGGCAATCGTCCAAATAAGGATAGATTTGTATTCCTCTTAGCCTGAAGAAAGCTATCACTGGAGCCAGAACCTTTGTGAACACTCTGGGCAGTAGATAAGCCAAAGGGCAATGCAGAGAACTGATAATGAGAAGTCCCAGCCAAAACGCAGATACTTCCTGCAACTGAACCTGATAGGAACATGAAGGTAAGCCTCCTTGAGATCCAGAGTCACCATCCAGTGATCTTTGCCCAGCAGAGGTAAAAGCTGTTGTAACGTCAACATTTTGAACTTGGGAATGTCCAGATATGTGTTGAGGATAGATAAATCCAAAATTGGTCTCCACGTGTTCCCCTTCTTTGGTACTAGGAACAGGCGAGAATAAAATCCTAGGCCCACTTCTGGCAGAGGGACCGGTTGTATGGCCCCTATTTGAAGTAGCAGAGAAATTTGTTTGTGAGCCTCTAGTCTTTGCTGAGGAGGAACGTCCGGCATGCCTTTGAAAGGAGGCAAGGTATGGAAATAAAACTTGTAACCTTGGTGTATGATATCCAATACCCATCTGTCTTGGGTAATCAAACTCCAATTTTCCTTGAAGAGTGCCAACCTTCCTCCCAAAGGTGCTGCCAGGCAAGAAGGATCTGGCAGCTGAAAAGGTAGGTCATTGGGCCTGTTTGCGAAAGGACTGGCCCCTGCCCTCACCGAAGATTGTGCAGGTGAACTCCCTGTTCTAGGTCTGAAGGAACTCTGAGCTCTACCCCTACCACGTCTAGATCTACCCCTAGACTGAGAATCATAAGAAGAATACGTCCACCCCTTAGCAGGCCAATTCCTACTAAACTTCGGAGGCTGAACTTGCAAAAAATCTTTAACAGCCTGCATAGACTTAGCCTTGTCTTCCATTTTCTTCAAGACTGACTCCACAGGTGAACCAAACAACACATCAGACTGTAAAGGAGCATCCAAAATCCTTGTCTTAACATGGTCAGATAAATTCTGATCCCTCAGCCAGGCGTGCCTGCGAAGAACTGAACCAGTGGCAGCCACCCTAGACGAGGCCTGTACAGCATCAAAACCACATTGTAAAGAATGCTTACCCACCTGTTCAGAGACATGCACCAAATCTTGCAATTCTTTACACTCAATGCCTTCCACCAGAGCATCTACCTTAGACTTCAATTGAGAAAGAAGATAGTTTTGATATTTCAACATGTGAAACTGGCAATTCAAAGCCCTCATAGCTAAGGAGGAAGAAGTATAGACTTTCTTTCCCCATCTATTCAAAGCTCTGGCCTCTATCTGGAGGAACCGGATTTTTTACAACAGAGGCCTTGACACCCTTAGGTCCCTGACTAACAGTTTCTGGGTCCGCCCTAGGACTCTTATAAAGATATTTATGAGCCTCAGGCACCCTGTAATACCTATCTGGTTTAACAGGAGCAGGAGGCAAAGAATCAGGATTAAGTGAAGCCTCTGCAAACACATCTTCCACAACATCCAGAACAGGGGGTATAGCCAAGGGCCTATGCTGGGGCAAAAGCAAAAATTCCCTAAGCCTTTTCCTGGAATCAGAGAAGTCCTGACCTTCCCACTTAAAATGTTCCCTCATGGAATGAAGAGTCTCTGAAAAAGAAAAATCCTCTGGAGGAGAAGCAGAAGGAGTCGAATAATCTGCATCAGAATCAGAATAAGGAGAGTACTCCTGCAAGTCTTCAGCCAAAGACTCTGAAACATCCGAAGCCTGCTCAAAACTCCCCAACTCTGGCTCCACCCTAGGCCTCTTATCAGGAGGGGGCAAAGAACCTCTAATCAAAGTAATTAAATCTTCTGCCATTTTAAGCATGTGCTTCTTGGGCACAGACCCTGCTGAACTAGGAGTGACACCAACAGAAGCTAAACCTGGCCTGCCTCTGGGAGAAGCCTTGGAAACAGAAGGAAAGGGCCTAACCACCCTAGGAAGGGAGGGGAGTACAGTAACCTGAGAAGCCCCTTCAGCCTGGCCTGCCTCCTGAGAGGCCACATCCTGCAATATCAAAGTCTCCCCCTGGGACTCCAGAGAAGCCTCCATCGGAACCACCGGTTCCACTGACGCCTCTAAAGAACCGGCGTCTGGTACGGACGACTCTTCTTGCCTGGGTTTAGCTGCTTTGTCTTTGCGCTTCTTCGAAGAAGCGGGCGCCGGAGAATCCGACGGCATATTATAATTGCACCGCTTCGAAGACCAACCTTGCACAATCTAACCTTCGCTTAATAGTGCGCTTATTGAACCTAGCACAAAAGCGACACCCAACAACGTCGTGCTCAGGCCCCAAACAAGGAATACACAAAGAATGATAATCCCTATGCGGTATCTGCTTCCCACAAAAAATACAGTTATTCACTTTTTCTGACATCCGGTAAACCACTGAGGCAAGAAAAAACTAAAATATTCCCCAACGGGGTACTTAGCCAACTTTGACTCGGTCTGAAACTCCGAATTCGAAAAATTTCAGAACGCCGAACGGCACTTGCAACGCTGCTTCTGCATCGGACCATGCGGCAAAAAAGACTGAGGATATGACGTCGGTCATGCGCATTTGTACCCTGACTTCCTGATGTCAGTCTTAAGCGCCTTGACCAACGTCAGCCTAATACTTTGATATTCGGGCCGACCGAGGACAGCGGACTACCCATATGTAAGGACTGCAGCAATGTGAGATGAAGAACATCAGAGGAGGGATCAACAGGAGTGTTGAAGAAGGAAGACATGAAATGGTCCGCAAAGTCGCACAAGCGCATCCAGGCATGACGTCTCATGACAACACCTGCACCCACTGCTCTGGCCGGCCCTTCGGTTACTGCATGGACAAGTTAAATATGGATTTCCAGGGTGGCAAGCTGTGAGGCAACTGTCACATACCTCATCAGACACAGCTCCTGCCAAAGCTCCTGAGAGTTCTGTGATCAGGTCTCTCTGGAGACTTGTAAAATGTACCAAGTAATTCAACGACCGAATGGCAAATGTCGAAGAGTCATAAACCTACTTCTCTGACCTATACATCATCCGAGACTCCCTGTCTGGAGGATTGACAGCAGGACTCTCCTCTGCGATTTCTTTCTTTGCGGCCGCCGCCACCATCATAGCATCTACTGCCAAGCTTTTGGACCAATGTGGATGATCCTCTGGAGGGGAGAGTATTTTGTCCGGTCTCCGGGGGATTGGCTCAAAGGTGTCAGGAGTCTTCCAACAGTGCTGCATGATTAGCTTGACTAACACATCTGCAGGCGAGGTCACCCAGAAAGTAGAGGATCACACACAGAAACTCTGCAAGAATACAGATTCCTCAGAAGGGTTGGTGGGCTTCCAGTCACCCCTCTGTTTCAGCATCTCCAGTATGTCTCCAAAGAACACATCCTCAGGGGCGATCGTGGGGACCTCTCCCCAGCATCGTAATCCGTATCTTCGGTGAGAGATAGTCAACATACTTCCTCTTGCATGATCGCTTACAGGGGGGCATCTGAAGAGAGGGTGCCATGCGGTAGGGCATCTTGCTGTTCCTGTGCCCGATGTCCCAGCATAGTGGACTGTGTCAGCTGAGAAGCAGAAGGTGTGCACAAGTGGCATTCCGGCGCTGAAGGGGCCAACTGTGAACCTGCTGAAAAGATTGCCCGCTCCATAACCTGGAAGGCAGGCCAGCCCGAAGAGGGATGGAAGCCCGGAACAGAGGACAACCTCAGAACTGGGGTCACAACCCGCTCCAAGCCCACCTCCAGGGAAGGAGCCGCAAGAGGACATGGAGCTGCCAGAGTAACCGGAACCATAGACTGCACCATAAAAAAAAAAAAAAAAATCTGTGCTGTACTAGGGGTCACAGTGCCGACAGACCATTCATGGTCTCTAGGGTGGGTAGGCTCCGACTGAGCCATGGACCACAGGGTAGGCTCCGGAACCACAGTAAGATCCACCAGTGGAACCGATGAAGCTGGCACTGGGGTAGGTGTCAGCATCGAGGGCTCCAAAACCTGTGGGGAGGTTGAAGGAGGAATGTATGTTAGGAGTCTGTGGAGAAAAGTCTTCAGCTCCGGGTGGGAGGGAGGGAGGTTTTAGTTGAGATGCCTCTGGCTGCTAGGAGCGGACTCAAGTCTCACTACGCTGAGCTCTGAAAGGCTCCTGGTGGAACGGGTTGACATCCCCGATGGAGATTCAGGCCAGTCAAGGAAAGGACTTAGCTGGTGTCCAACAAAGGGGTCAACTGACAGATATCTGGTCCTGGCTAGTGTCTTGACCTTCGGCACCGTGGTCAAAGGACCGGAAGGTTGTGATGAGGGGGGTGGTGTGACCAGCTTTAATGGAGAGACCATTTTTGGTGCCGAGAGGGTCTGTGGTACCGTGGAAGGCGTCGGTACCATGGGAGAAGTTGTCAATGCAGGTTCTGTGGTAAAGGACGGCATTGTGGATGGAGTTTTAGACTCTGGTGCCGACACAGGTGTCGAAGCTAGTTTAGCAATTTTTGGTTTCGGGCCATAGTAATTTTCGATTCCAGAGGATGAGTAGACGATGGTACTGACTGGCTCCTCCTCTTAGACTCTTTTTTAGGAGGGGTTGAGACCACCACCTCAGATAAAGCCTCCAAGAAAGGGGTTTTTAAAAGACCCTTCAGAATTAGTTTATTCTTGCGCTTGGCTAAGGTACAGGCACTAAAGCCCTTACACAGCTTGCACGGGGGTTGAACTTTTAAGTGTGGTACCCCCAAGCAACAGACAAAGGAGAGATTACCATAAGAGTTTGGCATCTTCCTGCCACATTTATCACACTGTTTGAAACCAGTAGTACCCTTTTTGTCCACCATTATACTAATATCCAAACGGTACCAACAGCACTGAAAAAACAGCAAATTCAACAATAGCAAAAATATACTGTCACAATAGGCCACACACACATACTTTTTTTTTGTGTGTGTAAACTGCCAACAATGGTACGGGAAATACCCAAAGGGGTAACAGAAAGGAGAAAAAGAATACCAGCGATGGTATATACGTATAAACTACCAAAGGGTGAGGGAAAGGAAGGGGCTGTACCAACGATGGTACTAAGAAATACCAGTAAAGGTAAAAAGGGAAGGAAATTTTCACTTGCACAAGAAGTAAAGTATTGCAAAGTGTAAACGACAGAGCAAAGGAGTTATAAGTGATTAAAAAAGGCAAAAGGTCAATATTTAGTGAAAAAATGAAACAGCTTGAGAGCTGGCCTGATGCTTCTTGTAACTCCCTGTGGCACATGAGTTCTGAGGAGATGAGGAGAGGGGCACTATGGGTAACCTTAGTTCAAGAGTTTTGGGCTGGCGCGAGCTTGTTAAATCAGCAGAGTCTGTTCCAAGGATGGAACAGAGATCGATTCGCCATGAATGAATGAAGATTATCATCAGATCTATTTATTATATGTGGTTAAAAAAAAACCCATCATATATTAAAAATAAGTTTGACTTTTTGAATAAAATAGCAAAGGCACAATGGGAAAGAGATGTTAGTAATTGATGTAAAGAGTTTATATACTAACATCAAACATACTAACGGGACTGAAACCCTGGAATTTGTATTGGGAAATAGTCCAGTGGCTATGTATATAATAGAACTGGTAGATTTTAGTTTGAGAAATAATTTCTTGGAGTTTAATGGTACATTGCATCATCAATAACAAGGAAAAGCCATGGGGGCACCATTTGCCCCCATGTATGCTGATATAATGATGGGTCTTGTTTGAATATGAATGTACATATACAAATGAACTTGTTAAAAAAATATGTTACTCAATATTACAGATACTTAGATCTTATATTTGTCTGCAAGGGGGATAGTAGAAGGTTACGCAATTTATTGGGGAACTGCAAACTAACAGGTTTGGTTTACAGTTTGATAAACCAATGTATGGACAAGTTACATTTTTAGATGTATATTTGGAGGGAAGATAAAATGGAGGTATAAAAACTGAAGTACATAGAAAATTTCAGGATAGCAATCACTTCCTTCATGGAACTTGTTTCCACCCCTTGCATCTTATGAAGTCGCTCCCATATGGTGAGCTAATGGGGGGTAAAAGATTATGTAGTGATGAGGACATATTGGAAGAAGAATTTAAAAGAACAGTGAAAATCTTTATTGAAAGGGGATATGATGAAGGAACACTAAAAGATTCTTTAAGTACGGTAAATGAACATGTTAAAGCAGGTGTAAACATGGAAGGAATATAACAGAGAATGAATATAAACAACATAGAATATATGTAATCACTACTTATGACTTCTTGAGTGAACAAGTAGTTGCAGTCATAATAACGATATTGGGATTATCTTTTTAAATTTAAGGAATTTATGGAGTTATGTAGGTCTCCAATGTTTTCATTTTGGAGGAGTAGAAGTATTAAAGATAGGCTTCTGCATAGCAAATTTGTGATTCCAATTAAAAGAATATACAAGGTTCCTGCAAAAAAGGGGTACATTTGCCTATGGTAAAATCTGTAGTATGTAGGTATATAGTTTGTACTTTTGAATATATAAATGTTCAGGGATTTAATGTATTGAGTAAATTTTATTGTAATACAGAATGTATAACATATGCTTTGAAATGTCCATGTAATATGTTCTATATAGGGGAAAGTAAGAGGGCTTTGAAGCGTTTACAGGAACATGTTAGAGATATAAAAAATGGGAAACGTGAAAGTCCTCTGGCACAACATTTTTTGTAACAGGGTACAATTTTAGAAAAAGTGGGAAAACAATTTGCTGAGGTTAAGAAGCTTCTGTATAAAGAAGTTTTTATTTTGAAATATGGAACCTTAGCCCCTGTAGGTATTATTGTAGGATGTAGTTGGAAAGTTTTAGATAATTATATTATATAAAAGGTGGGGTTTTGTACTTGCTTTTTTTCTCCATTGAAGGCATTGTGATGCCGAGGCGCTAGAGATTTAATAAATTCCTACTCAGTTACTTTAGACACTGGTTTAGTCATATTTTATCTTATTTTTTCATTGCGTGTTGCTAGGTGTTCTGAACTGGTAATGACTGGCTCCCAGCAGAAGCATAAATATCCTCTGGAGTGTCTGTACATTTTAATATGGAAGCACGCATCCTGAAGACCTATACAGCACATCCAGCCATCCTGTTCCAGAAAGCATGGACTGCACAGTGACCATTCGGAACTTGCAATGTCGAACTCAATTGTTCAACCTGCTGATGTCCAAGATTGGTCAACAGTCCCATTTTCTTTGGAACCAAGTTCCAAATCTTCTCTGATCTCGAGAGACCTCTTGGATGACTTTTTTTCTAGCAGGCCTTGGATTTGAATGGCTCCCTGATCCCTTTGACTGTATGGAATGTCTGGGATTTTCTTGTTCGGAGGGGGTTGTTGAGAAAAGGGAATTTTGGTAACCCCTGGACACTATCCTCTGAATCCACATATTGCAACTTATCTTTTGCCAGGATCTCCAGTGCAGGGAAAGCGACCCCCCCCCCCGGTTGCCTACAGAAGTGGACAATCAGGCCTCCTTTCAGCAAAGCTGAAAAGGCTTCTCGAAGAAAGACTCTCTGGACACTTGGTTCTCCAGACATCCTCTACCGCAAGCACAGTGTCTTCCATTATTTTTCCCCCCTCTGCCTCTGGGAGAAAACTCTCCACGTGCGTCTTGGTAGGACCCTTGAGACTTCTTGAACATTCTTCTGCTGCCTTTCTGACCCTTACAACAAGGTCTCTGAGAAGCCGAAAAATGTATGCCCATGGCAGAAAGTCTCACCTTCTCACACCTTGATAGCGTATCTGAATTTGGGACCAAAAAGAAAAGTAGCGTCAAATGGTGCGTTGACCAACAAAGACTTAAAAGGCCCTGTAATAAAAAAAAAGCAAAGGTGCATCTAGGCATGCCTCCTCACAGAGGTGCTGGGAACCACCTCTCTACTCGTTCCTTTGGCTGCATGCGTGATAAGCCTCAAGGAAGAGTTAGCTACAGAATTGTAGAGTGGCTAACTGGGAAGCTACCTTCTCTTTTGCCTCCTCAGCTACTGCTCCTTCAAGGTTATCCAAGAGCTCCTTGATCAGATCCCTTTATAACCTGGTAAAATGACAGAGAATTCAGGGATCACAAGGCAAAGGTCCCTGAAGAAAATACTTGACCTAGAATCCTTAGGAGTATGGATAGTTTAACTCTCCACGGAAAGTTCCTTCTTGGTTGCCACCGCCACGACCATGGCATCTACTGCAACTCCTTTCAACCAGAAGGCCTTGTCAGGAGGAGCAGTGATTTTATTTGGGCTCCAAGAAATAGGTTTGATGGAATCCAGGTTCTCCCACGCCCAACAGATCAAACCTATGAGCTCATCAGTGGAGTCACCCAGGAGGTAGACAGGCAGGAACCAAATGCCACCAGGAACACAGACTCCTCAGGGAAAGGATTACTGGACTGCAAGCCACAACTATTTCACAATCTCCAGAATCTCCCCGAAGGAAACATTCTCAGGAGGTGACCGTGAGGATCCTTCTCCCTCAAAGGTCAGTGTCTTCTGTGGCTCATTCCTCCATGCAGTCCAAAACATTTCCTCTTGCAAAGTCTCTTCCTAGGGAACTCCTCAGTGGGGTAGTCTGAGGAGGTATCGCAAGAGGCAGAGTTTCCCAGATGGTTACCCAGGCACCTGAGATTCTGCTGTCCCTGTGGAGCATCCTGGTCACAAGAGGAACACATGGTATTTTGATGGGGTTATGGATCTGAGGGGGTAGGTGACCTAGATGCAGTGGTAGCTGTATCCCTCTCCAAAGCCCCTAAGGCTAACCACTCATGAATGGATGAGTACTCCGTCTCTGACAGGCCATGCGTTCAGGATAGGGTCGCTTCCAGACCAGAAGACAGTTCACACCAGGGGTTGAAGCCAGAGCAGAGCTCACCTTCGCTGAATCCCTGATGTGCACTGACTGCAATGAAGACCTGGAAGTTGAGCGCAGTTGAGGTTTGCGAGGCTCACTTGGGCTCCAAAGAGCTCTGAGCAAAGGACTGATCCAAGGAAGAGGACACCTTCGGAATCAGAGCTGAAAGGCACTGGGCACATCAGATCTGATGACTCTGAAGCCTTCCCTGAAGTCAGAGGAGGACGAGAGGGAGTAGGGTTAGACAAACCTGGCACCGCAAGGGTCAAGGCCGAGGGGGACTTGGTGATGCCCTACTCTCACAAAAGCTTCTTCCACCATCCATTTAAAGTCTTCTTCAGTAAGGTTCCTAATCGAACAGGAAGAGGACCCAGACAGGGACCTTGGTCTAGATAAGAAGGGACACGATACCCTCAATGGAACTGGATCAAATGTTGGAGAGTACAGAGTTCTTTGTAGTGTCAAAATAGGTTTTAAAGGACTTGTTGGTTCCAACATCAACGGATCCTATCTATCCTTACTAGATAGAATCTGAGCTGAAGAAGCCAGATGCAATCCAGTAGTGACAAGTGCCGAAGGCTCATACCCAGTCACAAACTCGACAGACTTGAGAAACTTTGACTTTTTGTTCTCTGCTCCAAATATTCTGGTGGAGCCAAGGAAGGCCTCTTCTTTCCTTTGTCAGTGGATTTTAAGTTAAGGGAAGAAGCAGGGCTCGAATGAGCTGATGTAGTTTTTGTGGAAGACCCAGACACAGCTTCCTCAAAAGCAGAAGGCAATATGTCCAAGATGAGCTTGTTTTTTCTTTCAGCCAAAGCTTGGTGGTTGAAAGAATGGCAGATCACACAATCCTCTTGCAAGTAAAGGGGCCCAAGACGAACACTGAGTGAAAGTCACTAAATGGAATCTCGTGCCTGCACTTTGTGCATTTTTTAAATCCAGCAGGTTCTTCTTGTTTCTCTGCCAGGATGCAAGGAATATAGACAGAGAAGCCACTCACACAGACATGCACACTTGGGGGTAAAACACAGAGATAGAGAGAAAGAGGATTTTTTTTTTCTTTCTTTCTTTTGAACAGAAATAGAAATAGGAAGAAAGGGAGAAAGAACACTTGTGCACACTTACCATAAATGTAGATGTTAAGAGTGTATTCACTGTTTCAGTCATCACATTTGGGTTATCCCTGCCAGGGTAGCCCTCAGTCGGCCAGAATACCAGAGGCTTAGTATTTCTGCATCAGTTGCCATCGCTCTAAGACGGACGCCAGGTTGTCAGTAGTATAAAATATGGCAGCCAACGCCATTGCATCAATTTTTTTTGCCCTGTCAGGAGCCCCCAAGAGGGGGGTAGACTATGGTAGAAGAACACCACCAGTAGAAAGTAAATACCAAAAGTTCCTTGTAGGGAGAGTGAGAGAGGGAGATACAAGGGGGTTGGAGGACTGCAACAGTGAATACACTCTAACATCTACATTTATGGTAAGTGTACACAACTGTACTACATTCTTCGTGTTTCACTGTTGCAGCCATCACATTTGGGTTGATTCCCAAACCTGAAGAAAGGGTGGAGGCAGTCAAGAAGACTGAGGGCTGGCTAGGATGTCCTGCAGGACTGCAGTGGCAAAAGCCTGCCCTGGATTTGGAGAAGATAGGCAGGTGCTAATGCTTGGTGAAGGTATGAACTGATGTCCATGTTGCAACCTCCAGGATATCCCTGGTGGGGACCCCTCTGAGGAAAGTTGCAGAGGTGGAGGTTGCTCTGGTAAGAATGTGTCCTGACCCCCTGGGGGGGGGGGGTTCCCGTGTTGCTTGTAGCAGAAATGGATGCAGTGTGCTATCCATTTGGAAATGGTTTGTTTGGCTATGGCTTTGCCCTCTACTCCTGCAACAAAACTGACGAACAATTGATAAATCTTCCTAAATGACTTAGTCCTGTCTAGATATCTGAGCTGTCTGTGCACATCTAGAGAGTGCAGTATCCTTTCCCCCTTGTTTTGTGGGTTATGGAAAAAGGTGGGCAAATGAATGGATTGGTTGAGAGCCACACTGGACACCACTTTTGGCATGAAGGATGGGTTAGTCCTGAGGGAGACTCTGTCAGCACAGAAAATAATGAAGGGCTCTACAGCCATTAGTGCTTGTAGCTCGGATACTCTTCTTGCTGAAGTGCTTTAACTCTGCTGAAGCTGCTGGTTCAAACGGTGGCAGGGTGAGCTTTTCCAACACAAAATTTACGTCCCAAGCTGGAGTAGGTGCTCTTCTGGGTGGCCTTAAGTTGTTAGCCACTCTTAGGAATTGTTTGAGAGGGTGTGAGAAAAGAGGTGGCTCTGTGCTGAAATGAGCAGAGATAGCAGAGGCATGAATTTTAATAGAAGAAAAAGAGACCCTTGTGTAGTAGGTCAGCAAAGTAATTCAGGATGAGAGGTAGGGAGGGCTGTTCCATGCCGGTTCCCTTAGCCTGGATCCAGGTGCAAAACCTTTTCCATTTGTCAGCATAAGACTTTCTAGTGCTAGGGTGTCTGGCATCCCATATATAACATCTAGAACTTGTTTGCTGAGATTGCAGCTTATGCAGTGGTCAGGGAATAAGCCAGGCTGCCAGATTGAGGGTCTACACATTTGGGGATGCATGAATTCTCCTTCCCTCTGGGTCAGGAGTGCTGGAATCTGAGGGAGATGCCATGGTGGCAGAGGTGACAGGCTGCGCAGCAGTGGGTACCAGTGTTGGTGTGGCCAGTCTGGGGCAATCAGGATTGTCCTCGTTTTTTCCTCCCTTACTTTGAGCAGTACCCTTGTAATAACTGGTAGTGGGGGAAATGCATAGACTGAGAAGTTGGTCCACTGGAAGGACAAAGCATCCACTTTCCAAGCCTTGCAGTGAGGTTCCCTGGAACAGAACTTGCTGAACTGATGGCGGAGTGGGAAGCAAAGAGGTCGACCTTCTGGGTGCCCCATTTCTGAGTTACAAGGGTGAAGGTTCTTTGGTCTAGCTGCCACTCATGTGGTCCAGAAGATTTCTGCTTAAGTTATCTGCCCGAGAGTTTAGTGAGCCTGGCAGGAATTGTGCTAACAGGTGTAGTTGCATGGCTTAGGCCGTGTGCCAAAGGGTCATGGTGAAACTGCACAGATGGTACGAGTGAGTCCCTCCCTGCTTGTTGATATACCACATCACAGTGGTGTTTGTCTGTTTTGATCAGTAGAGGCCCCGGAGAGAGTGGGGGTCTGAAAGCGGACAGTGTGTCCTGGACAGCTAACATCTCTTTTTGGTTGATGTGCAGATGATGTGGACTCCATTGGCCCTGTATGCACTTGTCGTCCAGGTGTGCACCCCAGGCATAGTCTGATGAGTCTGTGGTGAGGGTCTGGGCGGTGAGGGGTTGTGTGAAGGGTAGTCCCTTGTTGTGGTAGCATGCTGCTGCCCACCAAAGAAAATCTTTCCTTAGGCAAGGTATCATTGGTATAATTTTCCAGGTCTTGAGTGTGTTGACACCAAAGGCTTTTTAGGTACCACTGTAGTTTCCTCATATGCAGTCTGGCATATGGAATGAGTAGAATGGAAAAAGCCATGAACCCCAGAGCCTGCAGGATGTTCCTAGTGGATAACTGGGGTCTGGTGGCTATTTTAGAGAAATAGGCTGTGAGGTAGGTTTGCTTTTCTAGTGTAAGGAAAGCCATCTGGGATGCTGTTGTCCAGGCTTGCTCCCAGGAATACAATTTTATGGGTAGGTACTAGTTTGGATTTCTTTTCATGGATAGTGTAAACCCAGGGAGGTCAGTAGGTCCTTTACAAAAGCCAGGTGCTTGAGCAGCTTTTCCTGTCTGTCTGAATTAGGCAGTCTAAATATGGGTACATTTGAATATTTTTTTGCCTGCAAAAAGCAATGGCAGGACCCAGATATTTTGTGAAAACTTTAGGAGCAGTGGAAAAGCCAAAGGGAAGCGCAGAGAACTGAAAGTGCAGTGATCCTGCTCCGAAACGTAGGAATCTCCTGCATGATTCCCTAATACAGGTCTCCTTTAGGTCTATAGGGTGGCTAACCAAGCATCCTTGGAAAGCATAGGTAGCAATTGCTGGAGGGTGAGCATTTTGAATGTTGGTATCACCAGAAATGTGTTTAGAATGGATAGTTTCGAGGATGGGGCGCCAGGTGCCCTCTTTTCTGGGTACCAGGAAGAGTCTGGAATATAAATCTTGGCCTATCTGTTCTGCAGGAACAGGCTCTATTGCCCTCATGGAGAGCAGGGAAAGGACTTGCTTTTTGGCCTCTGCCCACTGGTATGGTGGGAGATCTGGGAACCATTTTAGGGTTGGTAGTGTGTGGAAATAGAATTTGTATCCCTGGGACACTATGCTGAGGACCCAGCGGTTGTTAGTAATGGTGGCCCAAGTGCTAGTGTGGAAGGAGAGTTTTCCTCCTAGGGGCAAATGCAGGCGGGCAGAGGGAGGGGGTGGAAGTGGAAAGTTATGTGAGTTCTTACCATGAGGGAGTGGCTTAGCACTCCCTGTTTTTGAAGAGGAGGAACGCTATTGCTTAGATCTCTGCATTCCTTGGGGCTGCTGTCTGGGGGGCCTGAGCTGTGCTGACCTGGAGGGGGCAAGAAAGGACCAGTGCTTGGAGGGGCAATGCCTACTGAATCTGGGTGGCAGGGACCTGAAGGAAGTCCTTAAATGTCTGCATAGATTTAGCTTACTCTTCCATCTTTTTTTAAGACCTCCTCTGCCTCTGTGCCAAACAAGTTGTCTTTGTGCAAGGGTGCGTCCAATAATTTGGATTTGACATGGTCTGGCAAGGACTGTTCCTTAAGCCAAGCATGCCTTAAAGTTTAGAACCAGTGACTGCTGCCTTGCAAGATGCTTCTAGGGCGTCAAAACCACTTTGTAAGGTGTGCTTAGTTACTTGACTTGCAGAATGCATTAACTCTAGCAATTATTTATTTTCTGCACAAGCAGGAAAAGTTGACACTTTTTGTTTGAGGAGTTCCATGGTATGTTGTTGAAATTTTAGCATATGGAACTGACAATTTAGTGCTCTAATAGCAAGAGTACCAGATGTGTATACTTTTTTACCCCATCTAAGGCTCGGGAATCTCTATCTGAGGGGGTGGGATTCTTAGCAGAAGTTGCTTTAATTCCTTTAGGCCCCTGAGAAATAACCTCAGGGTCAGCAGTAGAAATTTTGAAAAGACATTTGAGAGAGTCAGGGACTCTATAGTACCTGTCAGGTTTCCTGGGAGCAGGAGGGAGGGTGTCAGGAGTCAAACTATATTCCATAAAATCATCATCCACAAAATCCAGGACAGGAGGAATGGACAGAGGTCTGTGCTGTGGAAGATCTAAGAATTCCCCGAGTCTCTAAGACTGAGGGTAGTCCTGACATTCCCATTGGAAGTGTTCCCTCAAAGTATGTAGGGTTTCCCCAAAGGAAAAACCCTCGGGTGGAGAGGCTGAAGGAATGGATTCCTCTGCATCAGAATCCTCATAAGCAGATAGGGGTTGCATGTCTTCATATCCAGATGCATTAGAGTCATCGGACACCTGTTCAGATAAAACTATTGGGGACAATTCTTTTTTTCTTTTGGAAGTGGTAGCTTGGCTTCCCTTGATCAGCATTATAAGGTCTTACTCTACTTTAAGCATTTGAGACTGAGGCAAGAAAGCAGGTGCCAGAGACTGGGTCGTCTGTTTCTTGGGTGTGGTTCGTACCCTGGGCCTTAGAAACTCTGTAGTTTTCGAAATAACGGTAGACACGAAAGAAGTCGTCAGTGTCAAGAAATGGTAGTGTGAAGTACTTCCTCGGAAGCCAGTGCCTGCTCAGCGGCTCCAGACCGATCCAAGGTAGAGACAACTGCAGGATCCTTAGTCGATGAAGTCTCGTGGCATACTGGACTCCGAAAGAGTCTTGGTAGCGGCCTGCGATTCCACAGAAGTGGAGATCAGGAGCTGTGAAAGTGCCTCACTGAGGACTGGAGAACTGACGACTAGCTTAACGGAAGCATTATCGATAGGTTTGGACCTGTGCGGTCTGTCTTTATCCTTACTTTTTTTGGAAGATCTGCTGTCGGACGGCTTACCAAAGCCATATCGGAATTCGAGGACAGAGTGAAAATATCTAGCTACAATAAGGTCTGATGACATATAGTTTTGGCGTTTAACAGAGCACAAAAATGACAGCAGGGGATGTAGTGGTCTGGGCCTGCAAGTGACACAGTAAGAATGAAAGTCTCGGTGTGGTATTTGCTTTCCACAAGCGAGACAATTAACATTTTCTGACATTGGTTAGAGCAGGAAAAAAGGATCCCCAATGGGGTACTTGGCTTTAGAAGACTTCAACTTCATTTCGGAAGACGAAAAACTCAGGTAGCAGGCTGGCCGTCACTCGTGCAAACTGCTTCTGCTTTGGGCTCCTCTGCAAGAAAGACTGGTGTAATGGAGTCGGCTGCCATATTTTATACTACTGATGACCTGACGTCAGTCCTGGAGCGACGGCAACCGACGCAGAAATACTAAGCCTCTGGTAGTCGGGCCAACTGAAGGCTACCCTGGCAGGGATAACCCAAATGTGATGACTGCAACAGTGAAACTCAAAGAACATCTACCAATGACAGCAGTTAAGGAAATACCATTAAATGTAAAAGGGAAGGGAAGGGAAGTAACCTATAAAAAAGATGGTTACTGGTGGGAAAGTGAAAAAGCAAGAGAGAAAAACAAAAGTAACCTAATAAACGATTACTGTTAAAGAAGGATTATTAAAGATAATGGAGAGATGGAGAGAGACTAAATGCACTAATATATGGAAAATAGACTGCAGATGAAAAAAATTTAATATAACCTGATAAACCAAGTGCTAGCCGATTGGACCACGTCTTGCCAAGCGGCAAACGAGATCTGGGGTAACAAGGAAAGATGCACTGTGGGTAAGGGGAGGTACTCAAGAGCTTTCTGGTTGCCACGAGATTATTAACCGCAGAGTCAGATCCCGTGGATTGGATCCAGACCCCATATGAGATGATGAGATGAAAAATTGAAATCAGATCAAACTTTTCCTCTTTCACTAAAAAGAACTATAGTTAATGGTATCCACTGATCATTTAAGGTGAATGAAGAAAGCAGCATAAAGACTTTTCCATATTCAGAGATCAGATTTATGTCAATGCATAATGCAATGATGGTGCAAAACTGATATCTAGATGAATCAGCACTAAACTGATAGCCAAAACTTTTACAAAAGAAATGTACTCAAATTAAGTGCAATTATCAAAGGGAAAGATGACAAGCCTATAGTTTTTACCTTCAACTACTCTTCACTACAGACACCAAGTTAATAGCCTACAGAAAAACCCTGAGATAATCAACACCTCAAATTATAAAATACCTGAAATGGGACAAACTGAACAAGTTCTCTTGAAACTGCACAAACTGGTAAAGCAGGTGCCCTTTGTTATCTTGCACATAAAAGGCAGACAATCAGTGTGGAAAAGAAACCTATACAGTGGCTCTGGCCCTCTGATCAGGTCTCCTCCCCAAATACATGCAACCTTATAAGGTCACCATCAGCAATTTTCCTATGTCACTGTAAAATATTTCTGACAGATGCAGACACCCTAAGGAAGACTATGCACAGTAGAAAGCACCCTCAAACACTGCATAAAAAAAAAGCTCACAGCAATTTAGTAAGTGAATTTCTACACTTCTTACCTCTCCATAGATTCTGAAAGTGCATGTCTCTTCTTCTAGTTCAATGGCAGTTACACCAGGAACTTTCCGTGCCTGCTGAATGTTTACTCCATGTGTGCCGATTGCCAAGCCCATCAAATCCTCTCGTACACTGAATTCCTCTTGGAATGCTGCTGCCAGCTGCTTACTTGTCTGGTTTAGAAAAGAAAGGAAAAACAGTCCAGCTACTGGCTACATTGCTAAAATTCTACTCTCAAAAACAAAGGGCAAAATGGATACAAGCTCTGGTGGAAAAGAAATGTATTTTCTTAAATGTAATACCATATCTTTAACAAGTGCTAACCAGATGGCAAGGCTAACAAGAACATGTACATCCAGTGAAATCACCCTTGTAATAGTAAACCTTCATGCAGCCTTTTCACAAAGTTGAAGATTAGCATTACACACAGTGCTAAATCAAGAGGGAATGCCATTTAAGTTTAATAATTCACCACACTATTGCTCAGACTAGCTCTCTGTCATGTAAAAGCTTTAAAAAAATATCTGCACCTACTTTATAATCTTAAGTTACTTTTACCAAATACTGTAGTAAACATTCAAGTTCTCATACTCATTAAATCTTTGCTAACAAACACAAAGCAGAACTCACCTCCAAGTGTTTAGTTGCCTCTTCATTTCGAATTATTAGCATAAGTTTGGTTCGAATACTGCGGAAGTGCATGTCACTCAGTAGTGTGGCTCTTTTTACTGTTGTTTCATTTGTTGACTGAGGGAAAACATTACAGTAATTTAATGAACACAGATTTGGTATTTTATGCCACATCTGATTTTGAAACAATAGTATGGATTTTGGCTAGCTGTACTACTTAATTACACTGTTATTCAATAATATAAAAATGGAATTAACCATGTACACAAATTTCAAAAGTGAGTCCAGTGGCAAAAGTCAAGGCTATAGTGCAAATACCATCTTATAGATATAGACAAATATATATATATATATATATATATATATATATATATATATATATATATATATATATATACAGTTATACAACTGCATACATTTATTGACATCTGTTTACCAGGAACATCCGACTGGGCACAGCTGCCCTTTTTCAGCTGAGGCCAGGAGAGTAAAGTTCCAAGGTATCATGTTTAACTAAATCAATATTTACAATAGGAAAGTACAGTTTTGTACCTACCATAAATGTAGATGTTCGAGTGCTAATACAGCTGCAGTCATAACAGATGGGTTCTCCTGCCGTCAGACAGGTCCTCGGTCGGCCGAATTCCAAAGTCTAGGTCCGGCGTCGGTTGTCGTCGCTTCTTCCCTGACGTCAGCACGACAGGGGTATAAAGGAACCAGCCAATGCCATTTTCTTCAGTTTTTCTTGCCCCAGATGTCAGGTGCCCCCAGAAGGAAGGCAATACATAAATTTGTGTAATAATGCAGTGCAATATAATCAAAATACAGTAGTTGCAAGCAAATACATCATAAATGAATACCCCAATCAGGTTGTATGAGGATGTGTTAGCCTATAGGCCTGTCCCAAGAGGGGAAGGAGGGAGGGAAACCTGGACTGCAGCTGTATTAGCACTCGAACATCTACATTTATGGTAGGTACAAAACTGTACTATGTTCATTGTGCATACAGCTGCAGTCATAACAGATGGGTAGAATCCCAAAGCTAAGAAAGGGTGGTAGGCACTAGGTGGAACTAGGAGGAGCCAAAATGCCCTGCAAGACTGCAGTGGCAAAGTCTGCTCTAGATTTGGAGTATAATGGTAGGTTGTAGTGCTTGGAGAAGGTATGCACAGAACTCCAAGTGGCTGCTTCCAAAATATCCTTGGTAGGAACTCCTCTGAGGAAGGCTGCAGAGGTGGCTGTGGCCCTGGTGGAATGAGTCCTAATGCCTGTAGGTACAGTTTTGCCATGAAAGGAATAGCAAAAGCGTATGCAGTGGGCTATCCATTTTGAGATTGTCTGTTTGGAGATTGGCTTTCCTTGAGCTCCTACAGCATAGGACACAAAGAGCTGTTCTGATTTTCTGAAAGGCTTTGTTCTATCCAAATAGTAACGCAGTTGTCTGTGGATGTCCAAGGAATGTAGTAGTCTCTCCCCTTTGTTTTGAGGATTAGGATAAAAAGTAGGTAAATGTATGGCCTGATTTAAAGCTACCCTGGATACCACTTTAGGCATAAAGGACGGGTTGGTTCGTAAGGAAACTCTGTCCTGACGGAAGATGATAAAAGGCTGGACAGCCATGAGAGCCTGTAGTTCTGAAACTCTACGAGCTGAGGTGATAGCCAGAAGGAAAGCTGTTTTCCAGGACAAATATTGCAAATCTGATGAGGCAGCTGGCTCAAAGGGAGGCAAGGTCAGTTTTTCCAGAATGAAATTAAGATCCCAAGCAGGTATTGGTTGTTTCCTTGGATGTCTTAAATTCTTAGCCCCTCTGAGGAACTGTCTTGAGAGGGTGAGAGAATAAAGGTGGATCAGTGTTGTATTCTGCAGAAATGGCTGAGGCATGGATTTTGATGGAGGAGAATGAAAGTCCACTGCTTAGCAGCTCAGCCAAATATTGTAGTATTTGAGGTAAATTCAGTTTTCCAGGATCCTGGCCCTTTTTCTCATTCCAGACACAAAACCGTTTCCATTTTGCGGAGTAAGCTTTTCTAGTTGATGGCCTTCTGGCCTCCAAAATGACATCCTGCACCTCCTTGGACAGTAGGGCCTGTTGTGATGCTAAGGAATCTTCCATGCGGCTAGATTGAGTGTTTTTAGCTGGCTGTGAAGAGTTTTGAAGCTGTGCTGAGTCAGAAGAAGAGGCATTAGAGGCAGGGTCCATGGTGGGGAATGCGTCAGGCTTCTCAGGAGTGGGTACCAGTGTTGCCTTGGCCAGTCCGGAGCAACGAGAATCATCTTTGGTCTGTCTGCTTTGGTTTTCAATAGAACTTTGGGTAGCAGAGGAAGAAGTGGGAAGGCATAAACTGTCATTGATGTCCAACTGAAAGAGAGAGCGTCCACTCTCCAGGCCTTTGGATGGAAAATCCTTGAGCAGAATTTTGTCAACTGATGATTTTTGTGGGAGGCAAAGAGATCTATGTCTGGTCTTCCCCATTCTTGGATTATTTCTGTAAAAACTTTTGGATGCAATTTCCATTCGGTGGATCTGTCATATTCCTGCTTAGGTTGTCTGCCAGCGTGTTTTCCTTGCCTGGCAAGTACTGTGCTTGTAGTTCCATTTGTAAGTCCATGGCCATGTTCCAAAGTGACATGGCCAGTCTGCATAGGGGGTAAGAATGTGTGCCTCCCTGTTTGTTTATGTACCACATAACTGTGGTGTTGTCCGTTCTTATCAATAGTTGACCTGGTTGTAGAAGGTCCTTGAAAGCTATAATAGCATTTATTACTGCTAGCATTTCCTTTTGATTGATGTGAAGGTGCTTTTCTTTTTGGACCATTTGCCCTGAATGCACCGATCTGTCATGTGCGCCCCCCAGGCGTAGTCCGAGGCGTCTGTTGTGATGACTTGATTTGCTTGAGGCTTGCTGAATGGAAGACCTGTGTTTGTTTGACATGCTTGAGCCCACCACAGAAATTCCTTTTGCAGACATGGAATTAGTGGTATTATTGTTTCCAAACTGTGGCTGTGTTGAGACCATATGTTTTTCAGGTACCATTGTAGTTTCCTCATATGCAGCTTTGCACATGGGATTAGTAAGATGCAAGATGCCATGAATCCCAGAGCCTGCAGGATTTTCCTTGCAGTCAGCCTGGTGCAATTTGCTAGTGTTCTGAAGTATTGAATTCGTTGCCCCTGCTGCTCTGGCGTGAGGTAGGCCATCTGGGTGTGTCCAAATTGGCACCCAGGAAAATTATCTTCCGAGAGGGTATTAGCCTTGATTTCTTTTTGTTGACTGTGTATTCCAGAGAGTTCAACAACATTATTACATAAGCCAGATGTTTCAGAAGAATGTGCTTGCTGTCCGCTTGGATCAGGCAGTCGTCCAAATAGGGGTATATCTGTATCCCTTGAAGTCTGCAGTAGGCAATTACTGATGCCAGACATTTCGTGAATACTCTGGGTGCAGTAGATAAGCCAAAGGGCAATGCAGAGAATTGATAATGAGTTGAACCTGCAAGAAATCTGAGGTACCTTCTGCAATTTTGCCTGACTGGGACATGCAGGAATGCCTCCTTGAGGTCCAAAGTTACCAGCCAAGACTCCTTGCCCTGCATGGGAAGAAGTTGCTGTAGAGTGAGCATCTTGAATTTTGGTATGAGTAGAAATGTGTTTAGGATGGATAGGTCCAAAATAGGTCTCCAATCTTTTCCCTTCCTTGGTACCAGAAATAGCCTGGAATAAAAACCTTGACAGTGTTCGTGCGTAGGTACCTCTTGAATAGCTTTCATGTTTATGAGATCTGTAATTTGCCTTTGTGCCTCTGCCCTTTGATTGTGTGGCAGGTTTGGCATGCCTCTCATTTTTGGAAGGGTGTGAAAATGGAATTTGTAGCCTCTGTTTATAATGTCCAGGATCCATTTGTCCTTTGTGACAATATGCCAATTTTTTGAAAATAATGCCAGCTTTCCTCCTAAGGGGGCTGCCATTTGAGATTTGGTTGGCATGCAAAGGGGAAAGTCATTGGGTTTGCTTTCTGAAAGATTGCGAGTTATCCTCACCACCTCTTTGTGTAGGAGGTTGCCATTGTCTGCCTCTAAACGATCCTTGGGATTGTCCTCTGCCCCTCGGGCACCTGTATCTGCCTCTTTGGGGTCTGTCCATGGCAGGAAAGGACCAGTTTCTGGAAGGCCAACTTCTACTAAAACGTGGGGGTTGTACCTGTAGAAAATCTTTCACAGTTTGCATTGATTTAGCTTTTTCCTCCATTTTCCTTAATACCTCCTCAGCATTAGCACCAAATAGTACATCCTTTTGAAGAGGGGCGTCTAGTAATTTAGCTTTGACATGATCAGGCAAGGCTTGTTCCTTGAGCCAGGCATGCCTACGTATGACTGATCCTGTAACAGCAGCTCTACATGAGACCTCTAGAGCATCAAAACCACATTGTAAGGTATGCTTACCCACTTGTTCTGCAGTATACATCAAATCCTGCAACTCCTTCAAATCTGGTTGTTCAGGTTGTGACATTTTACTTTTCAATTGTGATAACAAAAACTGTTGGTATTTTAGCATATGAAACTGACAGTTTAAGGCCCTCATGGTTAATGTAGCCGATGTATATACCTTTTTTCCCCACCTTTCTAAGGATCTGGAATCTCTCTCGGAAGGTAATAGATTTTTAGCAATGGAGGCCTTAACTCCCTTGGGGCCCTGTGAGATGGTTTCTGGGTCAGCAGCATGGCTTTTGTATAGAAATTGGTGTGAGTCAGAAAAGTACAGTACCATAAATGTAGATGTCCGAACAGGATAGCATCTGCAGTCATAACAAATGGGTTGTCCTGTCGTCAGGCAGCCCTTCGGTCGGCCGGATTCCAAAGTCTGGGTCCGGCCGCTGATGTCGCACTTCACCCGACGTCATCTCTGCTGGTCTTCGGGTATAAAGGCATCAGCCGACGCCATTTTCCTCAGTGTTTCTTGCCCCAGATGCCAGTTGCCCTCTAGGAAAGCTAAATTTTGGATAAATGCCAATGTTTCCAAAATAGTAGAAGGCAAACACAAAAAATAAGCATGTATGTACATATATACAAACAAATACACCATAAGAGACTCCCCCCCCAGCTAGCTATTAGGAGGGTAAATACCCTAGGAGTACCACAGAGGGAAGGAGGGTGGGTAATCCTGACTGCAGATGCTATCCTGTTCAGACATCTACATTTACGGTAGGTACAAAACTGTACTATGTCCTTCAAGGATGCATCTGCAGTCATAACAAATGGGTAGAATACCATAGCCAAACTAGGGGAGGAGGAAGAAGAATTATGGTGTAGTTAGGATCCCTTGCAATACAGCAGTGGCAAACCCTGCTCGGGATCTAGAGTATAGAGGTAAATTATAATGCTTGGCAAATGTATGCACGGAGGTCCAAGTAGCAGCCTCAATAATGTCCTTGGTTGCCACTCCTCGTAAGAAAGCTGTGGTAGTGGCTGTAGCCCTTGTAGAATGAGGTCTTATGTTCTGTGGAACTGGTTTTCCATGGTAGGAGTAACAGAATCTTATGCAATTTCCTATCCATTTGGAGATTGTCTGTTTGGAAATTGCTTTTCCTTCCCTTCCTGTTGCATAGGCTACTAAAAGCTGGTCAGTTTTTCTGTTACTTTTGGTTCTGTCCAGGTAGTAGCGTAACTGTCTATGTACATCCAAGGTATGCAGCAGCCTTTCCCCTGTTCTGTGGATTGGGAAAGAAGGTAGGTAGGTGGATTGCCTGGTTTAAAGACACTCTGGATACCACCTTAGGCATAAATGTAGGATTAGTTCTCATGGACACTCTATCTTGATGGAAGATTAGGAAGGGTTGTACTGCCATTAAGGCCTGTAGTTCTGAAACCCTCCTTGCTGAAGTAATTGCCAGTAGGAAAGCAGTTTTCCATGATAGGTGTTGAAGATCTGCTGTTGCTGCTGGTTCAAATGGAGGGAGTGTCAATTTTTCTAGCACAAAGTTCAAGTCCCATGCTGGTAATGGTGGTTTCCTAGGGGTTTTACATTCTTGATCCCTCTGAGGAATTGCCTGAGTAGAGGATGCGAAAAGACAGGTGGATCGAAGCTGTATTCTGCGGAAATAGCTGATGCATGTATCTTGATGGAGGAATAGGACAGGCCCGTGTAGAAGCTCTGCCAAGTACTCCAGGATGTTAGCAATATCTATGTTCGAGACATCTTTTCCTCTTTCAGTACTCCAAATGACAAACCTTTTCCATTTTCCTGCATAGTTCCTTCTTGTTGAAGGTCTGCGGGCTTCAAGGATAATGTCTTTAACCCTTTGGGATAAGTCTGGGTTAGTAGCTGTTATGTGATGTTCCAGGCAGTCAGTTGCAAGGTTTTAGGTTTGGGTGCATGATGTTGTAGTTGTTCTGAGTTAACATCAAAGGCATCAGGGTATTGGCCATTCTCCCCTGAGACATGCTCCTCAGCAAAGGATACCAGTGTTGTCTTGGCCAATTCGGAGCTATCAGAATTATCCTTGGACGTTCCTCTTTGATTTTCAGTAGTACCTTGTGCATCAAAGGAAGAGGTGGAAATGCATATGCTGTCGGGCCTTTCCAACTGAAGGATAGAGAGTCCACCTTCCATGCTAGTGGGTGGCATGTCCTTGTGCAGAATTTTTTGAGCTGGTGATTGAGTGGGGATGCGAATAGGTCTATTTGTGGCATTCCCCATTTCTTTGTGATGGCCTTGAAGATGTCCGGGTGTAGCATCCATTCGTGAGCATCCGAGGTGGTTCTGCTTAACATGTCTGCTAGGGTGTTTTCTTTTCCGGGCACAAATATTGCCTGTAACTGGATGTTGTAGCTCAGAGCCATATTCCAAAGGTCCAGAGTCATTCTGCATAGGGGGTATGAATGAGTCCCTCCCTGTTTGTTGATGTACCACATGACTGTGGTGTTGTCTGTCCTTATCATTAAATGGCCTTCTTTGAGGAATGGTCTGAATTTCTGGATTGCTAGTTTTACTGCCAGCATTTCTTTTGGTTTATGTGCAGGTGCAGCTGGTCTGGAGTCCACAATCCTTGTATGCACTTGTCCAACATGTGCGCCCCAGCCTAGGTCTGAGGCGTCCGTTGTGATGGTTTGGTTTGCTTGAAAGTTGTGGAAGGGCAAGCCTGGGTTTGACTGGCATGCTTGAGCCCACCATAGGAACTCTTGTTTCAGGCATGGGATTAGTGGGATTTCGGTTTCTAAGATGTGCCTGTGTTGAGACCATAAATTCTTTAGGTACCACTGTAGTTTTCTCATATGCAGTCTGGCATGGGGGACCAGGATTATGCATGATGCCATGAAGCCCAAGGCCTGCAGTACTTTTCTTGCTGTTAGTTTGTGCTGCTTTGTTAATGCCAAGAAGTAAAGAGGGAGTTGTGCTTGTTTTTCTGCAGTTAAGAATGCCATTTGTTTTACTGTGTCCAATTCCGCACCCAAGAATGTTCTTGTCTGGGATGGTATCAGTCTTGACTTTTTTAAATTGACTGTGTATCCCAGGGCTTGTAGTAAGCAAATGACTCTTTGTAAATCTGTTGTCAGCTTGCTTTTGTTGTCCGCTTGTAACAGGCAGTCGTCCAGGTATGGATAAATTTGGATTCCTGTAGCCTGCAATGAGCGATTACTGATGCCAGGCATTTTGTGAATACTCTGGGCGCAGTAGATAAGCCAAAGGGCAATGCTGAGAATTGATAATGCTCTGATCCTGCAAGAAATCTGAGGTATCTTCTGCAATTTGGTCATATGGGGACATGCAGGTATGCCTCCTTGAGATCTAGAGTTACCAGCCAACACTCCTTGCCCAGCATGGGAAGAAGTTGCTGTAGGGTCAGCATTTTGAATTTTGGTACAATGATGTATGTGTTTAAGACGGACAGGTCGAGAATAGGTCTCCAACTTTTCTCTTTTCTTGGTACTAGGAAGAGTCTGGAGTAGAATCCTTTGCCCTGTTGTGTTATTGGTACTCTTTCCACAGCTCTCATCTTTGTTAATTGAGCTATCTGCTTTAGAGCTTCTGTTTTTGATTTGGAGGTAGGTTTGGCATTCCTCTTTTACTGGTAAGGTGTGGAAGTGGAACCTGTAGCCTTGGTCTATGGTTTGCAAAATCCACTTGTCTTTTGTGATATAGTGCAAATTTTTTGAAAATAAGGCTAACTTTCCGCCTAAAGGTGCTGCTATTTGCTCCCTGGTAGGCGGTGTCAGAGTCAAGTCACTGTGATTGTCCTGTTGCAGTGGCAGTGGTTGTGTCTGTGCCTCTCTGGTTATTGCCTTGCCACTGGCGTCCTCTATAGGCACCTCCTCTGGATTGATTTCTGCCTCTAGAGCGCCTATTCCTGCCTCTGAGATTTTGAGGAGTCTGGAAAGGACCAATTTTGGCAGGCCAGTTCCTGCTAAACCTTGGGGTCTGAACCTGTAAGAAATCCTTAACTGTTTGTACAGATTTTGCCTTCTCTTCCATTTTCTTCATTACTTGCTGAGCAGGTGTACCAAATAGACTGGCCTTATCCATAGGAGCATCTAACAGCTTTGCTTTAACATGATCCGGCAAAACCTGTTCTTTCAACCATGCATGCCTTCTTATCACTGTGCCAGTCATGGCTGATCTAAATGAAGCCTCCAGTGCATCATAGCCACATTTTAAAGAATGGTTACTAACCTGCTGAATGTTATTCACCATTTCTAAAACATATTTCTTATCTAAGGAGTCATCAGAGGACAGCTTCTTAGTTAACTGATCAAGCATAAACTCTTGGTATTGGATCATGTGAAACTGACAGTTTAAAGCTCTAGCTGAGAGAGTAGCAGAGGTGTAAACTTTTTTCCCCCATCTCTCTAAGGACCTGGATTCCCTTTCAGAAGGGAGGGTTTTGCTGAGGTCAGCTACTGCCTTAGGCCCCTGGGATATAGTCTCAGGATCTGCAAGTGGGGCCTTGTATAGGTGGTGATGAGTGTCTGGCACCCTGTAAAATCTATCTGGTTTGGCAGGGGCTGGAGGTAAAGTATCAGGAGCAGTGCAAACATCATTAAATGCATCATCCACAACAGGCAGAACTGGAGGTATAGCTAAGGGCCTATGTTGTGGTAAGTGCAGAAAGGTCCTAAGCCTTTTTCTAGAATCTGAGAAATCTTGTCCCTGCCATTGGAATTGTTCTCTCATGGCATGTAAGGTTTCCCCGAAGGAAAATTCCTCTGGTGGAGAGGCAGATGGAATGGATTCTTCAGCATCGGAATCTTCATAAGTAGAAAAAGGAGCCTCTGGCTGATCTGTAATGTCTGGGTCATGCGAAGAATCATCAGAGGACACTGGCTCGGGGGGCTCTGCTCTAGGTCTCTTTTCTGGAGGCTGAGAGGCCCTGTCTGGGTGAGATTGGGATCCCCTAATTAAGGAGATTAAATCCTCTGCCAGAGTAAGCATTTGTGAACTAGAAGTGGGCCTATGTGAAGGGGTCCTAACAGGCACTGATTTAACAGTTTTGGCTGCTTTAGCCCTGGCAAATGCCTTTATAGACATGGCTGCAGGAGGCCTAGCAGCACCACGTGCTGGGGTAGAGACATCCAAAGGGATGGTGTCTGATAATTCACTAGGAACCACAGTAGTAGGCAAAACTTCAGAGGCCGATTCAACTAAGGTAGCAGGAGCCTCAGTAGTAGTCATGGATTCGGCTGAAGATTGACCCGTTTTCTCGGTTTCGGCCGAAACCGAGACACTCGCGGCTTGCTTAACCGTGGTTTCGGCCGAAACCGCGAGTGTCAGTCTTTTTCTTTGTGTTTTTTAACAATTTGGGTAGTCGGAGGATCCGACGGCATAATGTACGCAAAATCTGAGCCGAAAAACTGTTCAGCAAACTCCGACCGACGCCTAAGCGTCCGTCGGTTGAAGGAAGCACAGGCTAAACAGGCTGCTACGTCGTGGTCTGGGCCTAAACAAGGTAGGCAGTAAGAGTGGAAATCTTTATGAGGTATTTGTTTCCCACAAGTTAAACAGTTATTTACTTTTTCTGACATCGGCTGAGGCAAGAAAGAGTCCCCAACGGGTACTTAGCTTTAGAAGTCTTCGAAGTAGTATTCGGTAGTAGTAATCTCTGGATCTGACCGACCGGCACTTGCGAACAGCTTCTGCTTGGGGTGCCACGCGGCAAGAAAGACTGAGGAAAATGGCGTCGGCTGATGCCTTTATACCCGAATAACTGCAGCTATGACGTCGGGTGAAGTGCGACACCAGCCGAGGCCAGACCCAGACTTTGGAATCCGGCCGACCGAAGGGCTGCCTGACGACAGGACAACCCATTTGTAAGGACTGCAGATGCATCCTTGAAGGACATCCCATCTGTTATGACTGCAGCTGTATGCACGATGAACATCATTTTATAATGCAGTTTCAGTGAATACACAGCACAATAGTCAGTACAATAACATTTGTACCAATATTCAACAATATTACATTTACAAGCCTTGTACTGAAACTTTACAGAGTGGTGTACAAGACAGGCAAAAGTAATTTAAGAAATACAACAGAGTGACGTATTTAGAGGAGATAAGCAAGTTTGAGTGCTGCTATGTAAGTAGTGATGGAATAGAAATTTGGTTGTGTCAGAAGTAGGTATAGTAGCTGAAGTAAAATAACGGGAGGTATTAGGAAGAGATAAGCAGGTTAAGTGATTTAGTACCTTAGAGAGAGATGAGAAAGGGGATGAAATATATTAGAGAGCTATGCCTGGGATGAGGGGCAGCGAATTTTAGTAATGGTTTGAAAAGATGAAGGTGTGTGATAGAATAATAATCCTATATCAGTCAGGTCTAAGTTTTAGCTACACTACTGGAATAGTGACTGACCCCAGCAGCCCTTTGTGGTTTGTAGATGGTAAGCAGTTATTATTCGACTGATACAGAAGATTTGGAAGACAGCATTGGAGTAGGGGTCTAACTGCTGGGCAGGAAGACATGAAGCAAATCCACACACTCACCAACCTATTTCCATTTTATACCCTGATGCAACAATAAGGGAAAAAAAGATACTCTGCAGAACTGAAAGAGATGAAATACCACAAGTGAATAGGTGTTACTGTATTTATTTTTTATTTTCCTTTGAATTTGTTAACTGGGGCAGAGCACTGATCTCACTGGACCCATTTCACTCTCAGCCTGGAGGAAAACTATAGATGCATGACATTAAATACTAAGCTAATGACAAATGTAATATACACATTATATACAAAGTGAAACCCCATGTTGGCCTGAGAGTATAAAGGCAACAGATAAATTACATTATATACAGAGCGACTGAAAAAATACAATATATACTTGCATTATATATCGAATGGCATCAGACTTGGCATGCTGAAAGAATCACAATCAAAAACAGTCAGAGCAAGGTATGTAGACAAAAGGGAATGGAAATGTTAAGTTAAATGCCCAGAGACAACAGCTGCATTTTCTTAGAGTCTGGAAATGTGCATTTACTTAGGTTCATAGGTTCATACTAGGCTATCTGCCCGAGGGCATTTACAAGCCTAGCCCATAGTTTTGTGGCTTACGCCACCCCTTTAGTATGGGGAACTATACCCATTATTTTGCTGTGCCTCTGTCGAGCAGTGACACTGAGGTAATCCCTGGGGTATATCTGCGATCTCCCATCCATTGGTCAAGATTTCTCTTGAACAAGGCCAGCGAGGTGCTCTGCCTCACATATACCGGGATTTTGTTCCACAGCATAGGGAGTCTTTGGGTGATGAATCTATCCCTCCAGCACGTCCTATTAATAGCCGTGTCGAGGTTTAAGTCTCCGCCCTTGTGGCTCTGACGGATCTAGATTTTTGAGGTGAAGCATATTCATCAAATCTGGGTTTAACATGGCCTTGTATGTTAGGCAAAGGTCACCTCTGAGCAAGCGGTGGCGACTGAATAGAGCTGGAGTTCTTTCAGTCGGGCAGCATAGGACAGATGTTTGAGACCCTTTATCCTTTTGGTGAGGAACTTTTGTGGCCTCTCCAGCTGCTGCAAGTGTCGGGTCAGATACATTCCGAATGGGGCATTGTACTCAATCATTGGTCTGATGAGTGATGAGTATAGGGAGACTATGACCTCCCTTGATCTAGATGAGAATCCCTTCATGATAAGGTGGGCAATGTAGAAGGTCTTCCCAACTACTTTAGCTACATGGGTGTCGAATGACAGACTACTATCAACCTGGGTCCCCAGGTCCCTGATAACTTCTTCTGTGCTCAGTGGATTGCCACCTATTTGGTAGCTAGGGGTAACCTTGTTTTTCCGAAGGGTATGACTATGCATTTTTGGCATTTAACTTTAGGCCATGGCTCTGGCACCAGTTATCCGCTTCTGTGAGACCCTTCTGAAGGATATCTGTGTCAGATGTGTTTTCTACTATGGCCCAGTTTGCAGTCATCTGCAAACTTTGTCAGCCATAACCCTCCTGTGTTTGCTTGTACTTGAAAAGTAGATGCCAAACAAGAGTGGGCCCAGGACTGAGCCCTGTGGTACACCACTTGTGACAGGCTTTGAGTCTGACATGGCGCCAGCAACTCTGACCCTGTGGGTTCTGTCACTCAGCCAGTTTGCAACCCATCTTGTGATGTATGGGTTAACATTTAAGCTGATGAGTTTTTCAATAATACCCGAGTGGGGTATTGTATCGAAGGCCTTCGCCAGATCGAGGTAGGCTGTATGGACTGCCTTTCCCTCATCAATGGCTTTGGTGACTGTTTGAAAAAGTCAACCAAGTTTAGAAGGCATGATCTGCCTTTGACAAAGCCAAACTGGGATGGATCCAAAGTCTGCAAATTCCCTATGTCTTTATTTATGAGGTCCATTATGATCCTCTCCATGGCTTTGCAGATAAGGCTTGTCAAGCTAATGGGCGGTAATTTCCAGGGTCGGTGGAGGCACCGCCTTTGTGAAGTGGGACCACAGTTGCAGTGCGCCACTCCTGGAGTGCGTATCCAGAGGTAAGACTATGATTAAACAGCTGTCCTAGCTGTGGGTTTAATTCCTCGTTGAGTTCGTGGAGCACACAGCCGGGGACACCATCAGGTCCCATGGATGCTGTGTTTTTGCTTTGGAGAGAGCAGTTCTCACTTGGGCGTTGGAGATGTTTGGGGGGCTGCAATCGCTTGGTATAGATATCTCTCCTTTTGGGGGGGGGGAGTTTGCACTGAACCTGTCAGCCAGTATGTTGGCAATGTCTGTAGGATCAGTAATCTTCACATCATTTTGAACTAGTTCTGAGCATATCTGGGAGTTTCCTCCCAGGTTTCTAACATAGCTAAAGAAGGCCTTATGATTGTCTTTTGAGTCTTTAGCTATTTTTCTCTCAAAATTTGCTTTGGATGATTTTATGAGAGCTCTTAGTTTTTTACTTAGTGATCAAGGGTGTCTTACCTTTTAAGGATTTTGCTCTATCCTGTAGTAGCTTCCTCCTTTTGTTGTAGAGTTTGTTTATGGCTGGGGTCCACCAGACTGGACGCTTGCCTTTGGTACAAAGAGTCTTTGTTTTGCTTGGGATTGCCTTAGCCATGCAGTCCTGCAGGTGCTGGTAGAAGGCATTTTAAGTGATTCAGCGGCTTGAGTACTGTTTTCCGCGGCTCGGGGCCTTAAAGGAGACCACACTAGTCTTTAGAAGTGTGAAGTCGGCTTTGAGAAGTTCTTTACTGTGGTCTTTTTATTTCAGGTGGGGGTGGGATGAGGACCTCCAGCGAGATTAGTTTGTGATCTGATCTCACCAGTGAGGGGTATACTTCGTGTTGAACATTGTGCTCCCATGTTCGTGATGATGAGATCAAGTATGTTTTCTCCTCTTGTGGGGATGGTGACTAGTTGTTCCATGGCATTTGAGTTTATGAATTCCAGGAACTTTTGGGCTAGGGTGTTTGGGCTTGAGTAGTGTTCCCAGTCTATATTAGGGTAATTGAAGTCACCTAATATGATGGTGTTTGGTGATACATTTATCCCTCTAGTGTTTTCAGGAAGGCCATGTGAGGTTCCTGAGTTTGTGAGGGTGGCCTGTAACATGCTACAATTTGCAGAGCAGTCTTGCCTATGGTTAATTGCACCTGGATGGTCTCCGATGCATCGTATGCCACCAGTCTTGAGGTGTGGGTGTCCTTGATGAATATGGATACCCCTCCTTTCTTGGTATTGTCCGGATTTTGGGGCGGAACGCATGATATGAGGTAAAACCTGATAGTGCTGGGGTGCTCTCAGGAGCCTTGAACCAGGTTTCTGTCACAGCACAGACATCGATGTTCTCCATACTGAGAAGGGCCTCGAGTGCGTGCATTTTGAGATTTAGACTTCTGGCATTGAGCAGCATTACCCTTAGTTTTTTCCTTTTTGTGTTCTAGGGTGGTAGGTTTAGAATTTGAGCCTTGCCTAAAAAGGCACTATGGGGTGGCAAGAGCCTTTGCCAATATCCGAATCCCAGGGGTGACAGGTGCAAGCCGTCTCTTGCGAAGCAGCGTGGCTTGTCCAGCATGTCATCCCAGGCAGACAGACATTGGATCCCCTTTGAATGACACCAGAGTTTAAGCCAATTGTTAAAGCTGATCATCTTATCTCTGTATTGTGGCATCATTCTTGGTGAAGGTAGGATACTGCTCAAGGTCAGGGTCATACCTGCCTGGACTACATAATCAGAGAGCTCCTCAATGTCTCTTTTCATGTAGTCCAAGGAGGTACGTCTCAGGTCGTTTACACCAGCGTGGACAATGACTGAGTCGTATTTGTACCTGCTGTTGAGAGACCTGAGTGCTTGCGTTATGTGGCGGATTCTAGCCCGACAGGCAGCTTACTGTGACCTTCTCCTTAGTCTGGTGAGCGGGACGTCAGTGTGTCTGACTATGGAGTCACCAATGACTAGTGTGTGTCTGGCATTGTGTTTGGCCTTAAGGGCTGTGACTGTTTGACACTCTGACTGTGAGGTCTATGTGTTGCAGGTGTTGTGTTCTGAGGTGGTGGTGGTTTGGGTGTCTGCTTTGGTGGCCTCTGCTGTTTTGGTAGATTTTTGATCAGAGCCTCCGAGTATGTCTTTGTGTGTTTATGTGTATGATTTGAGGTTGTGATGGTACTGTGAGAGACTGGGTCTATAGTGTGTGTGGTAACCTTCTCCTCCTGACTGGTCTTGCCAGTCCTATGTTGAGAGAGCTCAGCCTCCAGTTTGGCCGTATAGTTGCATCTCTCGCATGTATTTGTGTTTTGTGGGAGGAGGAGAGGGTTGTCTGTGTACATGAGGCAATTGTAACATTGCCTCAATATTCCCAGGTTCACCAGCTGAGCAGGAGAGGACACTAGCAACTGATCCCTCGACATGCTAGAAGGGCTAGACAAAAAAACTTTAAAAGAGATTCCGGAGGACATGGGTGACCGAGAAATGGGGGTTTGCCTTTTTGGGGTGCTATCTATAAGACTGCCGTATCAAGGTAATAAGTACTGTAGGAGCAAGTGCTAGGTTTAACAGATAGAGAATAGTCTACTTGGAGTCAAGTAGAGATGATCTTTTTAGTTATAGGATACGCTGATTAGATCAGTAGTATAGTTCGAGGAAGGTAGTTTTAAGGGAAAATTTGAAGAGTGGACTTTAGGTAGCCTGAATAGTTTAAACCTGCTTAACCGCCGCTGCCCTAGTGTGCAACAGTGGCAACTCCGTGCTAAAACGCGCTTTATAGCAGGGGGCTGGAAAAGACAGGAAATGACCCAAAATGGCCAATAGACTACAAGTTACTGCCTTAAACCACTCCTCTAAGGACAAACAGGCAGCTCAGTACTCCCACTCTCACTGGTGAGTAAAGAAACTTCCCCCTGACCAAACAAGGAAAATGGAGAAACACAGGAACCAAGACAAAGCCCAGGGATCAGCAAAATCTGGTCTCTGGAACACTAGTTAGGAAAGTATGGAAAACAAGGATATTTTTTTTGTTTTTTTCAAGTTTTTTTACAGAAAAGCAGAAAACACAATAAATGCTATGATTTTCGACTAAATGCTATCAAAAGCTAGTACACTTGAGTGTATTAGCCTGTAGTTTAACTTTTAGGCAAAACTTAAACTAGCAAGTGCAGTAAACAGTTTTAGCTTATAAACACAGTAAAAACAGTGCAAACTTTGATAAAACAAGCAGAAACAGTAGTCGAAAGGCACAAAAAGTCGAAAAAAGCCAAGAAAAATACTTAAAATCTGGAAAGGTAGTCTTTTCTGGTCTCTGCTGCTAGAGGAACACTGCTGGCCACCACGAGGAGCTGTGCTGAGTTCTCAATAGCTGGAAAAGCCCGCCAAAACGCACTTATGGATGGAAAATGTGGTAAGAGGAATGATCTTGAAGGGAGGGGCTCCCACAGTTGGTTCCAAGGACTGAGACAGCATGGTCTGTGCAATGAAGCCTAGTTTGGTGGTGGGGGGGGGCGTGTGGTTAAGATGTCTAAGGTTGTATATTGGTGAATCTCTAAATAGTCTGGAAGCTAGTGGTGTAAAGGTGTCACTCTTGACAAGTTCAGTCAACAGACAAGTAGAAAATCAGCATGTTTGACAGGTAGCCCATTTAGCTTTTTTCAACAGTTTTGAAGTGTTCATTTTTTGGGGAGAGAGTGATAAATCTAAAAATGGCATTTGAAATGGAATGTGAATGGTGAACATACTTTTAAAAGCTGCAGCAATTTGTGGGAGACAATATTCTAGCGGAGCCAGTAAGATACTTTTACATATGGCATTTCTACAGGGACTGGATAGAAACGGAGAGATCCTATTAGCTCAGGACAGAATTGATTGTGTGTGTGGAGTCCACGTGCAGTTGGAAGTTTAGGAAAGGGTCCAAACAAATCCCTAAATATTTGAAATGACATTTTCAATACAGTTATTAATTTGATCAAGGATTTTGAGAGGCCAGGAGAGAGAAGCAATTGTTTGCCTAGTGCCAGAAAGCATTGTTTTTGTTTTAGAGGGCTTTAGTAGTAATTGATTTTCACTGACATCAAACCATCCCTAGCATTAAGATTCTCTCACAAGTAATAATTCTCCAGCTGTATTTTCTTAAACAAAAACAGTTTAGATTAAAAAAGAATTACTGTTTTACTTATTAAACTTTGGTTCACGAGAGGAAGTACTTGTTGCATTTTCCAATATTTGTTTTTTATTTCTTGATTTTCATGACTCCATTTATCAAGGGCATGAAAATTGGCCTGAAGTTTGAGTTCAAGAGAAGAGACAGAATGGTGTGAACAGAAACGGACCACATCATCAGCATAAATCAGGAAAGGAAGACAGGATAAGTCAAAAGAAAGTTTGTTAATCTAGATAGAAAAGTGGAGAGGTGCCAGAACAGATCCTTGAGGGGAAACCTTTCTCCAGGGGGACTGACAAATAGGTTCATTAATTGAAATTAACTGAGAAGTGGGATTAAGACTGCTAGTTTGTGAATCAGGGTAGTGGTCATTGCCAATGCCTATTTCAGTGAGCTGGTCTAGGAAAACTGCGTGATCAACAAGATCAAAGGCTCTGGTATGGTCAAAAAAATGTTCCAGTAATTGGTCCTTTTTCCATTCCAAGAAGAATGCTGTCACTGAGTGGTTAGACAGCTGTGAATGTACTGTGACCAAACCAAAAGAAACATTTTTGATTGAGGTGGTGGTATTGGTTGATGTACTGAGAAAGATGCTAATAAAGTAATTTTTCAAAATCTTTTGTAAGGTAGAGAATAGAAACTGTCCAAAAGCCTGACTGACTGGAGGGATTGCAGTTCTTAGGGAGAGGTTTTACAGTGGCATTCTTCCAGATATCAGGTGCAATATTAAGTGTAATACACAAGATGCAGATGTGTTCCAATGGGGTTTTGATGTTACCTCTACACTGATAAACCATGGGGCTATCAAGTTCGATCTGTTCATACAGATGGTAGATGTCCTTGGATGTGACAGCTGTAAAGTAGAATGAAGGGATGTATTGAGGGGAAGTAGGAGTGTCAGATGCAGTCTGGGACCGGCTAAAGAAAAGGCTGGGAAGGTAGGTGAAATGTGAAAGAAAAACAGGCAGAATGTTAAGAGGATGTGGAATTCATGAAGAGGACAGCTAATTCCATCCTTTAAGATGGCTGACCTTTTTGCAGAAGTTTTTTTGGAGATTTTATTAGTGAGGTTTGGTATGATTTCATCAAGTGACTTATGAAGACGTAGTTTGCTTTGCAAGGCTGCCTAGCTGGGTGCAACGTTGTCCGATTATAGTACCAGGACGTGCTTCCCAGGAATGCAGTGCCTCTCCTCAAAGCCGAACAGCTTTAAGCTCCCAGGTTAACCAGTCGCTTGTTTTAGGTTTCTAAAGTCTTTAGATTACTGAAAAGCAAGAGTTTTGCGGGTTAGTCAGTACCGTGGTAAGCAGTTCTGCAGCAGTGTTAGGATCTGATGACCTCAAAACTGGTGACCAGTCAATTAAGGAGAAGGTGGATTTAAACTTAAGTTTGTTAATGCTATTCTGTGATTTAAAATAAAGATATAAGCTTTGCGGGCAAATTTACATATGGATGCATATGAAAACTAATAGGGCAGTGGTCACTGAAAGATGGTGGATGAATAGTGATGTTTGAGATAAAAGGTTTGTTAGTTAATGTGAGATCTAAGCAGGAGTGGTGATATGTACTGTGGTTGGGTCTAGTAGGCTGAGAACTGGGTGAAGAGCATTCAGGTCATCACAAATGGGACTGAAGACATTGAGTTTGAAATCTCAAAGTACAACGAGCTTTTTGATATTTGTTGTGGAGAAGATGCTTCTTTTAGTAGGTTACTAAGTTTGGGGAGGGAGGTGGAAGATGCAATACAAACGGATGTAGTATGGTATTCTTGTGGGAGGGAATGGATACAAGTAGTCAGTTAGAATAATTAGTGCTAATGTTTCCTTGAGCAAGTAACGTTCCATCTGTGTTGTCCATTTTCATTCTTCCTCAACTGATGGGTTCATATCCGAGCCCTCGGATCCAACTCGTCCGCTGTAAAAACTAGTGGCAACCAACTCTCGAGCTTCTCTTACCCAGAAAGTACCAAACCCCATTACCTCAGATCTTGTTTGCAGACTACAGCAGAAGAATAAAACTAGCTCTTATGTAAAAAACCTTAATATACAGCAGAAAGGTAAAACAAAGCTATATTTGAAGCTATACAATACGAGAAGACCCAAAAACTCCCTCTATCCGCTCGCTCTTTCAGAAAAATTCTGTTTGGGAGTTGGTGGGTGGGGAGATGAAGTACAGTTGTGTACCTACCATAAATGTAGATGTTAGAGTGTATTCACTTTTGCAGTCATTACACATGGGTTATCCTGCTGGCAGGCTACCCGCAGTTGGCCTGAATTCCAAAGTCCTGGTCCGGCGTCGGTTGCTGTCACCTCTTCCCTGACGTCAGTGCGCCAGGGGTATAAAAGATGCAGCAGATACCATTTTCTTTAGTTTTTCTTGCCCCAGATGTCAGGTGCCCCCCAAAAGGGTAGGCTAAAAATTTTGCAAATAAAAATGCATGCACTAACAAACATTACCTTCCTCTACAAGCAAATACACCACATAGGTTGTATAGAATAGAGAAGTACAGATAAGTCCCAGCAATAAAAGGGGGATGGTGGGAGGGTAACCTGGACTGCAACAGTGAATACACTCCAACATCTACATTTATGGTAGGTACACAACTGTACTATGTCCATCGTGTTTCACTGTTGCAGTCATTACACTTGGGTTGAATCCCAAAGCTGAGGTTGGGCGGCTGGGTGTAAATAGGATTAGGAGTGGCTATGAGGCCCTGCAGAACTGCAATGGCAAAGCCTGCTCTGAATTTAGAGTAAAGAGGTAAGTGATAGTGCTTGGTAAAAGTGTGCACTGAACTCCAAGTTGCAGCCTCCAAAATTTCCTTGGTTGAAGCTCCTCTGAGAAAGGCTGCTGATGTGGCTGCTGCCCTGGTAGAATGTGGCCTAATGCTCTTAGGCACTGACTTGCCATGCTGTGCATAGCAGAAACGAATGCAGTGTCCTACCCATTTTGAAATAGTCTGCTTTGAAATAGTCTGCTGCTTTGAAATAGTCTGCCTTGAAATAGTCCTTCCTTGTGATCCTGCAGCGTATGCCACAAAAAGTTGCTCAGTTTTTCTGAAAGCTTTTGTTTTGTCCAAGTAGAAGCATAGCTGCCTGCGCATGTCCAAAGAGTGCAGAAGTCTCTCCCCTTTATTCTGGGGATTTAGATAAAAGGTTGGTAAATGAATGGTTTAGTTAAGAGCCACACTGGATACTACCTTTGGCATAAATGTTGGGTTTGTCCTTAGAGAAAACCTGTCCGGATGAAAAATGATAAATGGTTCCACTGCCATTAATGCCTAACTCTGAGACTCTTCTTGCTGAAGTTATTGCTAGGAGCAGAGCAGTTTTCCATGATAAGAATTTTATCTCAGCTGTATTGGCTTGGCTCAAAAGGAGGCAGTGTGAGCTTTTCCAAGACAAAATTGAGATCCCATGTTGGTATAGGTGCTCTCATTGGGAGTCTTATGTTTTTTTCCCCTCTGAGGTACTGTCTTAGCAGTGGATGAGAGAAAATAAGAGGTTCCGTATTGTAATGAGCTGAAATGGCAGAGGCATGGATCTTAATTGATGAGAAAGATAGGCCTTTGTCCAGCATCTCAGTTAGGTATTGTAAAATCTGAGGAATATTTGGAACAAGCGGTTCAAGTCCTTGTGCCTGGTTCCAAGCACAGAATCTCTTCCATTTTTCTGCATAAGATTTCCTGGTGCTGGGCCTCCTGGCTTCCAAAATGACATCCATAACTGCTTTAGAGAGAGGTGTGTTTTGAGTGGCTATATTATTCGCCATGCAGCCAGATTTAGGGTTCTGAGTTGGCTGTGCAGGATCTAATTGTTTTGTTGGGTCAGAAGATGTGGAATTTAAGGTGAAGTCCAGGCTGGCCCTTGAGACAAGCTCTTTAGGATTGGGTACCAGTACTGGCGTGGCCTTTCTGGGGCAATCCGAATAATTTTTGGCTTCTATTGTCTGACTTTTAGGAGTACCTTGGGGAGTAAAGGCAGTGGTGGATAGGAATAAACTGTTAGGGTTTTCAAGCTGAATGATAGAGCATCCACCTTCCATGCTTGTGAGTGATAAGTCCTTGTGCAGAATCTCTGTAGTTGGCAGTTGTGAGGGGAGGCAAATAGATCTATGTCTGGGCATCCCCATTTCTTTATCATCATGCTGAAGACTTGTTTATCTAGTTTCCACTCGTGAGGGTCCATGAGGTTTCTGCTTAGTTCGTCTGCCGGAGTATTTTTCTTTCCTGGCAGGAATTGTGCCTGCAGATGTACTTGATAGGTCAGTGCTGTGCTCCATAAAGTCATGGCTTGCCTGCAAAGGGGGTAGGAATGTATGCCCCCCTTGCTTGCTTATGTACCACATGACTGTAGTATTGTCAGTCTTTAGTAATAGTTGTCCTGGAAGAAGTACATCCTTGAAGGCTGTCAGGGCATTCTGTACAGCAAGCATCTCTTTTTGATTGATATGAAGATGCATTTTGTCTGTGGACCACGTGCCCTGTATACATTTTCCCACCATGTGTGCTCCCCAGGCATAATCCGATGCATCTGTTGTTAGTGTCTGCCTGGCTGTGGGTAACGTGAAAGGCTGCACCTTGTTGTGGTGACAGGGCAGTGCCCACCATCAAAACTCTTGTTGCAGGCAGGGAATGAGAGTAATTATTGTTTCCAGGCTGTGGCAATGTTGAGTCCAAACACTTTTTAGATACCATTGTAGCTACCTCATATGCAGTCTTGCATATGGAATTAGCAGGATGCCATGAAGCCCAAAGCCTGCAGAATTTTTCTCGTAGGTAGCTGGGTCTTTGTTGCCATCATTTGAAAGTAATGAGTCAGCTGCCTTTGTCTGGTGTGAGATAAGCCATCTGGGCAGTTGTATTTAAGCTTGCACCCAGGAATATTATCTCTTGAGAGGGCACTAGTTTTGATTTCTTTTCATTTACTGTGTACCCTAGGCAAATTAGTAATCTTTTTACAAACGCCAGATGCTTTAGTAGAATGTCCTTGCTCTCTGCTTGAATAAGACAGTCATCCAAGTAGGGATATATTTGAATTCCTTTTTGTCTGCAAAATGCAATTACTGGTGCCAGGCATTTTGTGAAGACCCTGGGCGCAGTAGATAAGCCAAAGGGCAGTGCAGAGAATTGGTAATGCATTGAGCCATGCTATGAATCTGAGGTATCTTCTGCAAGATTGTCTGATTGGGACATGCAGGTATGCCTCCTTGAGGTCCAAAGTAACTAGCCAAGCCTTCTTGCCCAGCATGGGTAGAATTTGCTGCAGTGTCAACATTTTGAATTTTGGAACGTCCAGGAAAGTATTTAGAGTAGACAGGTCCAGAATTGGTCTCCAAGCTTTGTCCTTTCTGGGTGCCAAGAAAAGTCTCGAGTAAAATCCTTGCCCTTGCTGTGGTACTTTTTGAATAGCCCTCATGTCCATGAGAGCAGAAATTTGTTTTTGTGCCTCTGCCCACTGATTGTGTGGCAGGTCTGGCATACTTTTTGGCCTTGGTAGGGTGTGAAAGTGGAACCTGTAACCCTGGGAAACAATATTCAGTACCCATTTGTCCTGGGTAATCCTGTGCCAATTTTGTTAGAAAAGTGCTAGTTTTCCCCCTAAGGGTGCTGCCAAAAGATAAGTGCTTGGCACTGGTAGAGGAAAGTCATTGGGACCGTTTCCTATAAGGTTGTGATTTGTCTTCTCCGCCCTTTGGGGGCTGAAGCACCCCATTGTTTAGGTCTGTATGAGCCTCGGGGCTGAGATCTGCCTCTTTGTGGCCTGACACTGGAAAGGACCAATTTTTAGAAGGCCAGTTCCTGCTAAATCTGGGTGGCTGAACCTGTAAGAAATCCTTTACTGTCTGCATTGATTTTGCTTTATCCTCCATTTTCTTTAACACCTCTTCTGCCTTAACACCAAACAAAGTATCATGCTGTAATGGAGCATCCAACAATTTTGCTTTAACATGATCAGGTAAACTTTGTTCTTTTAACCAAGCATGCCTTCGAATGACAGAACCTGTAACTGCGGCTCTGCAAGAAGCCTCTAATGAATCAAAACCACATTGCAAAGTATGCTTTCCCACTTGTTTAGCTGCATGCAATAAATCCTGCATTTCCTTATTTTCAGGGCATTCTGAGCTTGTAAGCATTTTCTGTTTTAGCAAAGACATTGGGTATTATTGATATTTAAGCATGTGAAACTGGCAGTTTAAAGCCCTTACAGCTAAAGTAGCAGAGGTGTAAACTTTATCCCCCATCTGTCCAGTGCTCTAGAATCCCTATCAGAGGGAACAGGGTTTTTTTGCAGTGGAAGCCTTGACCCCTTTGGGACCCTGAGAAATTGTTTCTGGGTCAGCAGCAGGGTTTTTATACAAAAATGTATGAGAATCTGGGACCCTGTAGTACCTATCTGGCTTAAATGGTGTAGGGGTAAAGAATCAGGAGACAAACTGGATTCAGAAAATACATCAACAATATCTAGTACAGGAGGAATAGCAAGGGGCCTGTGCTGAGGCAGTAAAAGAAAGTCTCCGAGCCTCTTCTTGGATTCTGAATAATCCTGGCTCTCCCAATGGAAATGCTCCCTCATGGTGTGCAGGGTTTCCCCAAAAGAGTAATCCTCAGGAGGAGAGGCTGAAGGGATAGATTCTTCAGCATCAGAGTCCTCATAGGGAGGAAGAGAATATCCCTGTTCTGAAGAGGAATCAGAATAAATAGAAACCTGATCAGAGGAATCACAGTCAGTGTCTTGCCTAGGCCTTTTATCAGGAGGGGGATGGGAACCCCTGATCAGAGGAATTAGGTCCTCGGCCATTTTAAGCATGTTTCTTTGGCATGGATGACTGTCCAGGAGAATGCTGTACTTGTTTCTTTGTCTTTAAAAGTGTTTTAGATTTTGCCTTGGCTGCTGAAGTGGTCTTGATAGTAAGCTGTGTAGGTCTGAAAACACCCTCAGAAACCGATGCCTGCTCAGCGGCTCCGGACCCATCTGAGGGAATAGTTTCTATAGGCCCAATACCTTGAGTTTCCAGAGGCCTAGTTGACTCCACGTGTGAGTCGGAGGCGGCCTGTGGCTCTGAGGTAGCGGGTGTCAGGGGTTGGGAAAGCGCCTCACTGAACTGGCGACTGGCCTAGAAGAGACTTCGTCGGTTTTGGACCTCAGATGCCTGTCCTTTTCTTTGTCCTTGCGCTTTTTATGAACTCTGGTCGTCGGTTGTTCCGATGGCATTATATAGTTAAACCTTTGGCCAAAGTAATGTAAAGCAAAACTGAACCGACCCTTAATAGTGCGTTAGTTGAATCTAGCGTAAAACCGACAACTAGCAACGTCATGGTCAGGGCCTAGGCAAGGAATACAGTAAGAATGAAAGTCCTTATGAGGTATTTGCTTCCCACAAGAAATACAATTGTTAACTATTACTGACATCGGTCTGGAGCAAGAAAAAGTTGCCCCAACAGGGTACTTAGCTTTACTGAAGACTTCGGATCTGAAATTCAATTTCGAAAATCTCAGGAGTCGGCCGACCGGCACTTGCGAACTGCTTTTGCTTCGGGCACCGCACGGCAAGAAAGACTGAAGAAAATGGCGTCGGCTGCATCTTTTATATCCCTGGCGCACTGACGTCAGGGAAGAGGCGACAGCAACCGACGCCGGACCAGGACTTTGGAATTCAGGCAGACTGCGGGTAGCCTGCCAGCAGGATAACCCAAGTGTAATGACTGCAACAGTGAAACACGATGAACATCAGAAATGGACAACACCGATGGAACATTATGCTAAGTACATAACTTCTTTATCGGATGTTGTCAATTTTCATTCTGTTCTCAACTGATGGGATAGAGTCCCTAGCTACCCAAGTCCTAAGGGTATTCCTAAGCACCACTAAGCCAAATGCTGCCCTACCTCTGGAAACAAAGTCCAGTTTGAGGGGAGGCCCAAGTAGCTGCTGCACAAATGTCATCCACAGAGAATCTTTAATGAAAAGGTTGAGAAAGCGGCTACTGACCTTGAGTGAGCACCCAGTTGTTTAGGTAAAGGCAAGTTCAACTTAGTGTAAATAAAGCAAATGCAATCTGTAACCCATTTGGCTAAGGGAAAAGTACAGTTTTGTACCTACCATAAATGTAGATGTCCGAGAGGTATGCATCTGCAGTCCTAACAAATGGGTTGTCCTGCCTCAGGCAGCCCTTCGGTCGGCCGGATTCCAAAGTCTGGGTCTGGCCTCGGCTGATTGTCGCACTTCACCTGACGTCATAGCTGCAGTTCAGCGGGTATAAAGGCATCAGCCGACGCCATTTTCCTCTGTTTCTTGCCCCAGATGCCAGGTGCCCTCTAGGAAGGCTAAATTTAGATAAATGCAAATGTTTCCAAACAATAGAGAGCAAATAGAAATAAACATGTATATACATATCTACAAACAAATACACCATAATAGATTCCCCCAGCTAGCTACAAGATGGGCAAATACCCTAGGAGTACCACAGAGGGGACGGAGGGTGGGTAATCCTGACTGCAGATGCATACCTCTCGGACATCTACATTTATGGTAGGTACAAAACTGTACTGTGTCCTTCAAGGATGCATCTGCAGTCCTAACAAATGGGTAGAATACCATAGCCAAACTGGGGGAGGAGGCAATAATAAGATTATGGTGTAGTTAAGATCCCTTGCAAAACAGCAGTGGCAAAACCTGCTCGGGATCTGGAGTATAAGGGTAGATTATAATGCTTGGCAAATGTATGCACGGAGCTCCAAGTAGCAGCCTCTAAAATGTCTTTGGTAGCCACTCCTCGTAAAAAAGCTGTAGTAGTGGCTGTAGCCCTTGTGGAGTGAGGTCTGATGTTCTCTGGAGTTGTCTTTCCATGGTAAGAGTAACAAAATCTAATGCAATTTCCTATCCACTTTGAGATTGTCTGTTTTGAAATTGCTTTTCCTTCCATTCCTGTTGCATATGCTACCAGTAGCTGGTCAGTTTTTCTATTGCTCTTGGTTCTGTCCAGGTAGTAGCGCAATTGCCTATGTACATCCAAGGTATGTAATAATCTTTCTCCCCTGTTCTGTTGGTTGGGGAAGAATGTAGGTAGGTGGATAGCTTGGTTTAGAGATACCCTGGAGACCACCTTTGGCATAAAAGTAGGATTAGTTCTCATGGACACTCTATCTTGATGGAAGATAAGGAAGGGCTGTACTGCCATTAATGCCTGTAATTCAGAAACCCTTCTTGCTGAAGTGATTGCAAGCAGGAAAGCAGTTTTCCATGATAAGTACTGTAATTCTGCTGTTGCTGCTGGTTCAAAAGGAGGGAGTGTCAACTTTTCCAGCACAAAGTTCAAGTCCCATGCGGGCAATGGTGGCTTCCTTGGTGGCTTTACATTTTTAATTCCTCTCAGAAACTGCCTGAGTAGAGGATAAGAGAAGACTGGAGGGTCCATGTTGTATTCTGCTGAAATAGCTGATGCATGAATCTTAATGGAAGAATAGGACAGGCCATTGTGGAGAAGTTCTGCCAAGTATTCCAGGATGTTAGCTATGTTTACCAGTGACACATCCTCTCCTTTAGCTGCACTCCAAATGAGATATCTTTTCCATTTTGCTGAATAAGTTTTCCTTGTTGAGGGTCTGAGAGCCTCCAAGATAATGTCTTTAACCCTTTGAGATAAATCTAGGTTATTTTGTCTTATGCAATGCTCCAGGCAACAAGCTGCAACGTTTTCAAGTTTGGATGCAGGGTTTTGAAGTTGTTCTGTGCTAGCAGTAAGGGAACTAGGGGCAGAGGCCATATTTGTTCCCGAGACATACTTCTCAGTAATGGGTACCAATGCTGCCTCGGCCAGTCTGGAGCTATCAGGATGATCCTTGGGCGGTCTTCTTTGATCTTCAATAGCACCTTGTGCATCAAAGGAAGAGGTGGGAATGCATATGCTGTCAGGTTTTCCCAACTGAAAGATAGGGAGTCCACCTTCCAAGCCAGAGGGTGGTATGTCCTTGTGCAGAATTTTTCAATTGGTGGTTGTGTGGGGATGCGAATAAGTCTATTTCTGGTAGTCCCCATTTCCTTGTAATGGATTTGAAGATGTCTGGATGCAGCATCCATTCGTGGGAATCCGTGGTAGTTCTGCTTAGGATGTCTGCTAGTATATTTTCTTTTCCTGGTACAAATATTGCCTGGAGCTGAATGTTGAAGCTCAGGGCCACATTCCAGAGGTCCATTGCCATCCGGCATAGAGGGTATGAATGTGTGCCTCCCTGTTTGTTGATGTACCACATAACTGTGGTGTTGTCCGTCCTTATCAGCAATTGACCCTGTTGAAGAAATGGTCTGAATGTCTGAATTGCCAGTTTTACTGCCAGCATCTCCTTTTGATTTATGTGTAGGTTCAGCTGGTCTTGAGTCCATAAGCCTTGTATGCACTTGTCCAGCATGTGTGCCCCAACCGAGGTCTGAGGCGTCCGTGGTGATAGTCTGGCTTGGTTGAGGGCTGTGGAAGGGCAGTCCTTTGTTCAATTGACAGGCCTGAGCCCACCATTGGAATTCTTGCTTCAGGCATGGAATTATTGGAATTTGGGTTTCTAGGCTGTGCTTGTGCTGAGACCATAAATTCCTTAGGTACCATTGCAACTTCCTCATATGCAGCCTGGCATGTGGAATCAATATTATGCAGGATGCCATGTAACCCAGGGCTTGCAGGACTTTCCTTGCTGTTAGCTGGTTCTGCGTTGTTAATGCCATGAAATAGAGAGGAAGGTGCTTCTGCTTTTCTGCTGTGAGGGATGCCATTTGATTTGATGTGTCCAGTTCTGCACCCAAGAAAGTTATCCTCTGGGATGGTATCAGCCTTGACTTTTTTATATTGACTGTGTATCCCAGGGCTTGTAGCAGATGAATGACCTTTTTCAAATCTGTTGCTAATTTGTTTTTGTTGTCCGCTTGCAACAGGAAGTCGTCCAGGTAAGGGTAAATTTGAATTCCCTGAAGCCTGCAATGAGCAATTACTGATGCCAGGCATTTCGTGAATACTCTGGGCGCAGTAGATAAGCCAAAGGGCAATGCTGAGAATTGATAATGCTCTGATCCTGCAAGAAATCTGAGGTATCTTCTGCAATTTGGTCGTATGTGGACGTGCAGGTATGCCTCCTTGAGATCTAGAGTTACCAGCCAAGACTCCTTGCCCAGCATGGGAAGAAGCTGCTGTAGGGTCAGCATCTTGAATTCTGGAACAATGAGATATGTGTTCAGAGCGGACAGGTCTAGAATAGGTCTCCATTGGTTTTCTTTTCTTGGCACCAGGAAAAGTCTGGAGTAAAATCCTTGCCCTTGTTCCATAGACGGTACCTTTTCTATAGCTCTCATCCTTATTAAGTTGTCTATTTGTTCTAGAGTTTTTGTCCTTTGATTTGGAGGTAGGTTTGGCATTCCTCTCTTCCTTGGTAGAGTATGGAAGTGAAACCTGTAACCTTTGTCTATTGTCTGTAAAATCCATTTGTCTCCTGTGATGTAATGCCAGTTTACTGAAAATAAGGCTAGCTTTCCGCCTAAGGGTGCATCTAGTTGTTCCCTGGTAGGCGGTCTCAGAGCCAAGTCACTGTGATTGTCCTGTGGAAGTGGTAGTGGCTGGATGTGTGCCAGTACTTCGCTGGTTGTTAGGCTGCCACTGACGTCCCCTGTAGGCACCTCTGGATTGACCCCTGCCTCTTGAAGCCTATTCCTGCCTCTCTGTGCTCTGGTGGTGTCTGGAAAGGACCAATTCTTGGAAGGCCAGTTCCTACTAAACCTTGGAGGCTGGACCTGTAAGAAATCCTTGACTGTCTGGACAGATTTTGCTTTCTCTTCCACCTTCTTCAGCACCTGCTTTGCAGGTGAGCCAAACAAATTGTGCTTATCCATGGGAGCATCTAGGAGCTTTGATTTTACATGGTCTGGTAAGGACTGCTCTTTTAACCATGCATGCCTTCTGATCACTGTACCAGTCATTGCTGATCTAAAGGAAGCCTCCAGTGCATCATAGCCGCATTTTAAGGAATGATTACTGACCTGCTGTATGTTATGTACCATTTCCTGAAGAGACTTTTTGTCTAATGGTTCAGGTGAGGACAGTTTTTTAGTTAACTGGTCTAACAAATTCCTGATACTGAATCATGTGGAATTAACAGTTTAAGGCCCTAGCCGAAAGAGTAGCAGAAGTATAAACTTTTTTACCCCATCTCTCTAAGGCCCTAGATTCCCTTTCAGAGGGAGGGTTTTGGCAGAGGTAGCTGCTACAGCCTTGGGTCCCTGCGAAATAGTTTCAGGATCTGCAAAAGGAGCCTTATACAAATGATAGTGTGTGTCCGGAACCCTGTAGTACCTGTCGGGCTTAGCAGGGGCCGGAGGAAGTGAATCAGGGGCAGTACAAGCATCATTAAATGCATCATTCCACAACAGTAAGTACTGGAGGAATGGCTAAAGGCCTATGCTGTGGCAAATGCAAAAAGGTCCTAAGCCTTTTCCTAGAGTCTGAAAAATCCTGGCCCTGCCATTGAAATTGTTCCCTCATAGCATGCAAGGTTTCCCCAAAAGAAAATTCCTCAGGCGGAGAGGCAGAAGGAATGGTGTCTTCTGCATCAGAGTCCTCATAAGGAGAATAAGGGCCTTCTGGAAGGTCTGTATTTTCTGAATCATCAGAAGAGAAATCTGAAGAAACTGGCTCAGGGGGCTCTGCTCTAGGCCTCTTCTCTGGAGGTGGGTGAGAGGCCCTGTCAGGGAGAGGTTGGGATCCCCTGATCAAAGAAATGAGATCCTCTGCTAGACTAAGCATTTGAGTACTAGAGCTAGGCCTGTGAGAGGGGGTCTTAGTAGGCACAGTCTTGGTTGATTTTGCTGCTTTAGCCCTGGCAAAAGCCTTAATAGACATGGATGAATGGGGCGTAGCAGCTCCACGTGAAGGAGTGGATATATCTAAAGGGATAGTATCAGATAAATCCTGTGAACCTGTAAGAGCAGGTGGAATTTCAGTAGCAGATTCAGCCATGCTGGATGAGGCCTCGGTGGGAGGCAAGCTTTCGGCAGAAGGAAGAACCGAGGGCTCGGTTTCAGCCGAGACACTCGCGGTTGACTTAACCGCGGTTTCGGCCGAAACCGCGGACCGCGAGTGTCGGTCCTTTTCCTTGCGCTTTTTAGCTAATTGTGAAGTCGGAGTTTCCGACGGCATGTTGTAAGCAAAAGCGGAGCCGAAAAACTCCTCAGCAAATTCCGACCGACGTCTAAGTGTCCGTCGGTTGAAAGAAGCACAGGCTAGACAGGCTGCTACGTTGTGGTCTGGGCCTAAACAAGGTAGGCAATAAGAGTGGAAATCTTTATGAGGTATTTGTTTCCCACAAGTTAAACAGTTATTCACTTTTTCTGACATCGGCTGAGGCAAGAAAGAGTCCCCAACGGGGTACTTAGCTTTTTAGAAGTCTTCGGTAGTAGCAATCTCTGGTTCTGACCGACCGGCACTTGCGAACAGCTTCTGCTTCGGGCGCCACGCGGCAAGAAAGACTGAGGAAAATGGCGTCGGCTGATGCCTTTATACCCGCTGAACTGCAGCTATGACGTCGGGTGAAGTGCGACAATCAGCCGAGGCCAGACCCAGACTTTGGAATCCGGCCGACCGAAGGGCTGCCTGAGGCAGGACAAAGTACAGTTTTGTACCTACCATAAATGTAGATGTCCGAACTGGATAGCATCTGCAGTCATAACAACTGGGTTGTCCTGTCGTCAGGCAGCCCTTCGGTCGGCCGGATTCCAAAGTCCGGGTCCGGCTTCGGCTGATGTCGCTCTTCACCCGATGTCATCTCTGCTGGTCTTCGGGTATAAAGGTATCAGCAGACGCCATTTTCCTCAGTGTTTCTTGCCCCAGATGCCAGTTGCCCTCTTGGAAGGCTAAATTTTGGGTAAATGCCAATGTTTCCAAAAAGATAGAAGGCAAACACAAAAAATAAGCATGTATGTACATATATACAAACAAATACACCATAAGAGACTCCCCCCACCAGCTAGCTATTAGGAGGGTAAATACCCTAGGAGTACCACAGAGGGGAAGGAGGGAGGGTAATCCTGACTGCAGATGCTATCCAGGTTCGGACATCTACATTTATGGTAGGTACAAAACTGTACTATGTCCTTCATTGATGCATCTGCAGTCATAACAACTGGGTAGAATACCATAGCCAACTAGGGGAGGAGGAAGAATAGATTATGGTGTGGTTAGGATCCCTTGCAGTACAGCAGTGGCAAACCCTGCTGGGGATCTGGAATACAGTGGTAAATTATAATGCTTGGCAAATGTATGCACGGAGGTCCAAGTAGCCGCCTCAATAATGTCCTTGGTTGCCACTCCTCGTAAGAAGGCTGTGGTAGTGGCTGTTGCTCTTGTAGAATGAGGCCTTATGTTCTGTGGAATTGGTTTTCCATGGAAGGAGTAACAGAATCGTATGCAATTTCCTATCCATTTGGAGATTGTCTGTTTGGAAATTGCTTTTCCTTCCCTTCCTGTTGCATAGGCTACAAAAAGCTGGTCAGTTTTTCTGTTACTTTTTGTTCTGTCCAGGTAGTAGCGTAGCTGTCTATGTACATCCAAGGTATGCAGCATTCTTTCCCCTCTGTTTTGTGGGTTGGGGAAGAAGGTAGGTAGGTGGATTGCCTGGTTTAAAGACACTCTGGATACCACCTTAGGCATAAATGTAGGATTAGTCCTCATGGACACTCTATCTTGGTGGAAGATTAGGAAGGGTTGTACTGCCATTAGGGCCTGAAGTTCAGAAACCCTCCTTGCTGAGGTTATTGCCAGTAGGAAAGCAGTTTTCCATGATAGATGCTGTAGGTCTGCTGTTGCTGCTGGTTCAAAAGGTGCAGTGTCAACTTTTCTAGCACAAAGTTCAAATCCCAAGCTGGCAATGGTGGTTTCCTAGGAGGTTTTACATTCTTGATCCCTCTGAGGAACTGCCTGAGTAGAGGATGTGAGAAGACAGGTGGATCAAAGCTGTATTCTGCTGAAATAGCTGATGCATGTATCTTGATGGAGGAATAGGACAGGCCTGTATGTAGAAGCTCTGCCAAGTACTCCAGAATGTTAGCAATATCTATATTGACACATCTTTTCCTCTTTCAGCACTCCAAATGACAAACCTTTTCCATTTCCCTGCATAGTTCCTTCTTGTTGAAGGTCTGCGGGCTTCAAGGATAATGTCTTTAACCCTTTGGGAAAGATCTGGATTAGTTGCTGCTATGTGATGTGCCATGCAGTCAGTTGCAACGTTTTTAGGTTTGGATGCATGATGCTGTAGTTGTTCTGAGTTAACATCAAAGGCATCAGGGGTATTGACCACATTTTGTCCCGAGACATGCTCCTCAGCAATGGGTACCAGTGTTGTCTTGGCCAGTTCGGAGCTATCAGGATTATCCTTGGACGTTCCTCCTTGATTTTTAGTAATACCTTGTGTATCAAGGGAAGAGGTGGGAATGCATATGCTGTCAGACCTTTCCAGCTGAAGGAGAGCGAATCCACTTTCCATGCAAGAGGATGGAATGTCCTTGTGCAGAATTTTTTGAGCTGGTGATTGAGAGGGAAAGCGAATAGATCTATCTGTGGCATTCCTCATTTCTTTGCGATGGTCTTGAAGATGTCCAGGTGTAGCATCCATTCGTGAGCATCCGAGGTGATTCTGCTTAACATGTCTGCTAGAGTGTTCTCCTTTCCCGGTACAAATATTGCCTGTAACTGGATGTTGTAGCTGAGTGCCAGGTTCCAAAGGTCCAAAGTCATTCTGCATAGGGGGTATGAATGAGTGCCTCCCTGTTTGTTGATGTACCACATGACTGTGGTGTTGTCTGTCCTTATCAAATGGCCTTCTTTGAGAAATGGTCTGAATTTTTGGATTGCCAGTTTTACTGCCAGCATTTCTTTTAGGTTGATGTGCAGGTGAAGCTGGTCCTGCGTCCACAATCCTTATACGCATTTGTCCAGCATGTGAGCCCCCCATCCTAGGTCTGAGGCGTCTGTTGTGATGGTTTGGCTTGCTTGATAGTTGTGAAAGGGTAGGCCTGGGTTTGACTGGCATGCTTGAGCCCACCATAGGAACTCCTGTTTTAGGCATGGGATTAGTGGAATTTCTGCTTCTAGGCTGTGCCTGTGTTGGGACCATAAATTCTTTAGGTACCACTGTAGTTTTCTCATATGCAGTCTGGCATGTGGAACCAAGATTATGCATGATGCCATGAAGCCCAAGGCCTGCAGAACTTTTCTTGCTGTTAGCTTGTTCTGGTTTGTTAGTGCCAAGAAGTAAAGAGGGAGTTCTTTTGTTTTTCTGCAGTTAGGAATGCCATTTGTTTTACTGTGTCCAATTCAGCCAAGAATGTCCTTGTTTGGGATGGAATCAGCCTTGACTTTTGTAAATTGACTGTGTATCCCAGTGCTTGTAGCAAGTAAATGACCCTTTGTAAATCTGTTGTCAGCTTGCTTTTGTTGTCCCTTGTAGCAGGCAGTCGTCCAGGTATGGATAAATTTGGATTCCTGTAGTCTGCAGTGGCGATTACTGATGCCAGGCATTTTGTGAATACTCTGGGCGCAGTAGATAAGCCAAAGGGCAATGCTGAGAATTGATAGTGCTCTGATCCTGCAAGAAATCTGAGGTATCTTCTGCAAATTGGTCGAATGGGGACGTGCAGGTATGCCTCCTTGAGATCTAGAGTTACCAGCCAACACTCCTTGCCCAGCATGGGAAGAAGTTGCTGTAGGGTCAGCATTTTGAATTTGGGGACAATGATGTATGTGTTTAAGGTGGACAGGTCGAGAATAGGTCTCCAACTTTTTCCTTTCTTGGAACTAGGAATAGTCTGGAGTAGAATCCTTTGCCTTGTTCTGTTATTGGTACTCTTTCCACAGCTCTCATCTTTGTTAATTGCATTATCTGCTGTAGAGCTTCTGTTTTTTGATTTGGAGGCAGGTTTGGCATTCCTCTTTTGACTGGTAAAGTGTGGAAGTGGAACCGGTAACCTTGGTCTATGGTTTGCAAAATCCACTTGTCTTTTGTGATATAGTGCCAGTTCTTCGAAAATAAGGGTAATTTTCCGCCTAATGGTGCTGCTATTTGTTCCCTGGTAGGCGGAGTTAGAATCAAGTCACTGTGATTGTCCTGTTGTAGTGGTAGTGGCTGTGCCTGTGCCTCTGTTATTACCTTGCCACTGTCGTCCTCTGTAGGCACCCCCTCTGGATTGATTTCTGCCTCTGGAACGTCTATTTCTGCCCCTTTGGGATCTTGTGGAGTCAGGAAAGGACCAATTTTTGGCAGGCCAGTTCTTGCTAAACCTTGGGGGCTGAACCTGCAAGAAATCTTTAACCGTTTGTACAGATTTTGCCTTTTCTTCCATTTTCTTCATTACCTGCTGGGCAGGTGTACCAAACAAACTGGCCTTATCCATAGGAGCATCTAATAACTTAGCTTTAACATGATCCGGTAAGACTTGTTCCTTCAGCCATGCATGTCTTCTTATCACTGTGCCAGTCATGGCTGATCTAAATGAAGCCTCCAGTGCATCATAGCCACATTTTAAGGAATGGTTACTAACCTGTTGTATGTTATTTACCATTTCTAATACATATTTCTTATCTATAGAGTCATCAGAGGATAGTTTTTAGTTAACTGATCAAGCATAAACTCTTGGTATTGTATCATGTGAAACTGACAGTTTAAAGCTCTAGCTGAGAGAGTAGCAGAGGTGTAAACTTTTTTGCCCCATCTGTCAAACGACCTGGCTTCCCTTTCAGATGGAATTGGGTTTTTTGCTGTGGTCGGGCCTACTGCCTTAGGCACCTGGCATATAGTTTCGGGTCTGCAAGTGGGGCCTTGTATAGGTGATGATGAGTGTCTGGCACCCTGTAAAATCTATCTGGTTTGGCAGGGGCTGGAGGTAAGGAATCTGGTGCAGTGCAGACATCATAAAATGCATCGTCCACAACAGAGAGGACAGGAGGTATAGCTAAGGGCCTGTGTTGTGGTAGGTGCAGAAAAGTCCTAAGTCTTTTTCTGGAATCTGAGAAATCCTGTTCCTGCCATTGGAATTGTTCTCTCATGGCATGTAAGGTTTCCCCAAAGGAGAATTCTTCTGGTGGAGAAGCAGCTGGAATGGATTCTTCAGCATCTGAGTCTTCATAATTGGAGAAAGGAGCCTCTGGCTGGTCTGTAATATCTGAGTCATCCAGAGAATCATCAGAGGACACAGGCTCGGGGCTCTGCTCTAGGTCTCTTTTTTGGGCGCTGAGAGGCCCTGTCTGGGTGAGATTGAGATCCCCTAATTAAGGATATTAAATCTTCTGCCAGAGTAAGCATTTGTGAACTAGAAGTGGGCCTGGTTGAGGGGGGTTTAACAGGCACTGATTTAGTAGATCTGGCTGCTTTAGCCCTGGCAAAGGCCTTAATAGACATGGCTGCAGGAGGCCTAGCAGCACCACGTGCTGGGGTAGAGACATCCAAAGGGATGGTGTCTGATAAGTCACTAGTAACCACTGTTGTAGGTAAAATTTCTGAGGCCGATTCAAGTAAAGTAGCCGGAACCTCAGTAGTAGTCATTGATTCGGCTGTACTTTGATCAGTTTTCTCGGTTTCGGCCGAAACCGAGACACTCGAGGTTTGCTTAAAGTACAGTTTTGTACCTACCATAAATGTAGATGTTCGAGGATCCACATTGCTGCAGTCCTAACTATTGGGTAGTCCGCTGTCCAGTCGGCCCGAATACCAAAGTATATGGCTGGCGTCGGTCAGGGCGCATTAGACTGACGTCAGTACGTCAGGGTACTAATGCGCATGACCGACGTCATATTCTCAGTCTTTTCTTGCCCCAGATGTCAGAAGACCCTGAAAAGATAAGGCCAAAAACAAAAACTCCCAAAATACCTGCACCAAAAAATATATATACAATATATACACAATTAGCAGAATATAACCTCACCTACACAACCACCCCTAAACACAGAGGGGAAGGAGGGAGGGTAAATTGAACTGCAGCAATGTGGATCCTCGAACATCTACATTTATGGTAGGTACAAAACTGTACTATGTTCTTCATTCCACATTGCTGCAGTCCTAACTATTGGGTAGAATCCCAAAGCAGAGGTAAGGGAGGCTGGCAAATCATAAGGAAGCAGGAACTGACAACATGCCTTGCAAAATAGCTGTGGCAAAACCAGCCCTAGACTTAGAGTAGAGAGGAAGGTGATAATGCTTAGAGAAAGTATGCACTGAACTCCAAGTAGCTGCCTCCAAAATATCCTTAGTTGCCACCCCCCCTTAGAAATGCTGTGGAAGTGGCAGTAGCCCTAGTGGAATGAGGCCTAATCCCAGCTGGAATCTCCTTGCCATGATGGGAATAACAAAATGTAATGCAACACCCAATCCACCTAGAAATAGTTTGTTTTGACACAGGCTTGCCCTTTGAACTCAAAGCAAAAGAAACAAACAACTGCTGAGACTGCCTAAAATCCTTAGCCCTGCTCAAATAATAACGCAATAGCCTGTGTACATCTAAAGTGTGCAAAATCTTTTCCCCTTATTTTGGGGATCTGCATAAAAGTAGCCAAATGAATAGTTTGGTTTAAAGCCACACTAGAAACCACCTTGGGCATAAAGGAAGGGTTAGTACGTAAAGATACCCTATCCTTATGAAAATCAAAAGGCTCCACTGCCATAAGGGCCTGCAACTCAGAAACCCTTCTTGCAGAAGTAATGGCCAACAAAAAGCAGTCTTCCATGACAAGTATTTCAATTCAGCAGTAGCCGAGGCTCAAAAGGTTGTAGAGTAAGTTTCTCCAACACAAAATTGAGATCCCAAGCAGGAGTAGGAGCTCTATGGGGGTCTTATATTCTTTGCCCTCTAAGAAATTGCTTGAACAAAGGATGAAAACAATGGTGGGTCACAATCATAGTGAGATGAAATTGCTGCAGCATGAATCTTAATGGAAGAGAAAGACAAACCTTTGTCCAGTAACTCAGTAAGATATTGAAGAGCCACACTCAAATTTGGCTCAGCAATCTCCAAATTGTTTGCTGCACTCCAAAACAAAAATCTCTTCCATTTTTCTGCATTACACTTTCCTTGTACTAGGTCTTCTGGCTTCCATAATCACATTTAAAACTTGTTGAGGAAGCTGAGACCTGCTGTCTTTCAAAACAGAATATGCCAGGCTGTTAGATGTAGAGAGTGAAGCTTGACATTGAGCAGATGACCGTCCCTCTGAGACAACAGGTGTGGAATCAAGGGTAAAGGCCATGGAGGCTTCCTTACCAGACTCCTCAGTAATGGGTACCAGTGCTGCGAGGCCAATCTGGAGCTATTAAAATCATCCTTGGCTTGTCTTGTCTGACCTTTAGAAGCACCTTTGGAAGAAGAGGCAGAGGTGGAAAGGCATACACATGAAGATTTTTCCAACTGAAAGAAAGAGCATCCACTTTCCAAGCTGTGTGATGAAATCCTTAGTGCAAAACTTTGGCAGCTGGTGGTTTAGTGGAGAAGCGAACAGATCTATGTCTGGAGTTCCCCATGACACTGTCAATTTTGAAATACATGAAGATCCAGTTTCCACTGTGGGGATCCATGATTTGTCTGCTTAATACATCTGCTAAGGAGTTCTGTGCTCGGCAGAAACCTTGCCTGAAGAGTTAGTTGCAGAGTGAGCGCAGTCTCCCATAAAATCATTGCTTGTCTGCACAATGGGTAAGAATGTGTTCCCCTTGTTTGTTGATGTACCACATGACAGTTGTGTTGTCTGTTAGAATCAACACCTGCCCTGGAAGAAGTAACTCCTTGAAAGCAATTAATGCAAACTGAACTGCTAACATCTCTTTCATGTTGATATGTAGATGCTGTAGTCTGGCAGGCCACTTGTCTTGTATCCACTTTCCATTTAGATGAGCTCCCCAAGCAACATCTGAGGCATCTGTCGTTAGAATCTGACTTGCCTCTGGCCGGGTCACAGAGAGTCCCTTGTTTAGGTGACATTCCTGAGCCCACCACAAAAATTCCTTTTGAATGCAAGGTATTATTTGAATGACAGTGTCCAAATCCTGGCAGTGCTGTGTCCACAGATTTTTGAGATACCATTGTAGCTTCCTCATATGCAGTTTGGCATTGGGAAGCACCAGAATACAAGACGCCATGAACCCTAAGGCTTGAAGGACTGTCCTTGCAGTCAGCCCGGACTGAAGAGATAGATGATGGAAGTAACTGGAAAGATTCTTTTGTTTGTCCGGGGTTAAAAGGCCATCTGGGCTGCTGTATTCAGTCTCACACCCAGAAAGCACATGTCTTGAGAGGGTACTAGACTGGACTTTATTTCGTTCACAGAATACCCTAGGCATCTTAGCACTGCTATGACATATTCCAGATGCTGTAGAAGATCTTCTTTTTCTTGAGCCAGAATCAGGCAGTCGTCCAAGTAAGGGTAGATTTGGATTCCTTTTAGCCTGAAGTAAGCTATCACTGGAGCCAGAACCTTTGTGAATACTCTGGCAGTAGATAAGCCAAAGGGCAATGCAGAGAACTGATAATGAGAATTTCCAGCTCAGCAGATACTTCCTGCAACTTAGTCTGATTGGCACATGAAGGTAAGCTTCCTTGAGATCTAAAGTTACCATCCAGTGATCTTTGCCCAGCAGAGGTAAAAGCTGTTGTAACGTCAACATTTTGAACTTGGGAATGTCCAGGTAAGTGTTGAGGATAGATAAATCCAGAATTGGTCTCCACGTGTTCCCCTTCTTTGGTACTAGGAACAGGCGAGAATAAAATCCTAGGCCCCTTTCCGGCACAGGAACTGACTGAATGGCCCCTATTTGGAGCAACAGAGAAATTTGCTTGTGAGCCTCTGTCCTTTGAAGAGGAGGAATGTCTGGCATGCCTTTGAAAGGAGGCAAGGTATGGAAATAAAACCTGTAACCGTGAATAATATCCAGAACCCATCTGTCTTAGGTAATTAAATCCCAATTTTCTTTGAAAAGAGACAGCCTTCCTCCCAAAGGTGCTGCCAGGCGAGAATGTACTGGCAGCTGAAAAGGTAGGTCATTGGGTCTGCTTACGAAAGGACTGACCCCTGCCCTCCCAGAAGTCTGAGCAGGAAACTCCTGTCCTAGGCCTAAAAGAACCCTGAGCTCTGCCCCTACCACGTCTAGACCTACCCCTAGACTGGGAATCATAAGCAGGATAAGTCCATCCCTTAGTAGGCCAATTTCTACTAAACTTGGAGGCTGCACCTGTAAAAAATCTTTAACAGTTTGCATAGACTTAGCCTTGTCCTCCATTTTCTTCAAAACTGCTTCCACAGGCGAACCAAACAACACATCAGACTGTAAAGGAGCATCCAAAATCCTTGTCTTAACATGCTCAGCTAAATTCTGATCTCTCAGCCAGGCGTGCCTACGAAGAACAGAACCAGTGGCAGCCACCCTGGAGGAGGCCTGCACAGCATCAAAACCACACTGCAAGGAATGTTTACCTACCTGTTCAGACACGAACTAAATCCTGCAACTCTTTACACTCAATACCTTCAGCCAGAGCATCCACCTTAGATTTCAACTGTGAAAGAAGATAATTCTGATATTTTAACATGTGAAACTGACAATTCAACGCCTCATGGCTAAAGTGGAAGAAGTATACACTTTCTTTCCCCATCTATCCAAAGCCCTTGCCTCTTTATCAGGAGGGACAGGATTTTTAACAACTGAGGCCTTCACACCTTTAGGCCCCTGAGAGACAGTTTCTGGGTCTGCCCTAGGACTCTTAAAAAGATACTTATGAGCTTCAGGCACCCTATAATACCTATCCGGTTTAACTGGGGCAGGAGGCAAAGAATCAGGATTCAGGGAAGCCTCTGCAAACACATCTTCCACCACATTCAAAACAGGAGGTATAGCTAAAGGCCTATGCTGGGGTAAAAACAAGAATTCCCTAAGCCTTTTCCTGGAATCAGAGAAATCTTGACCTTCCCATTTAAAATGCTCCCTCATGGAATGCAGAGTCTCTGAAAATGAAAAATCCTCAGGAGGAGAAGCAGGAGTAGTAGAATCATCCACATCAGAATAAGAATAAGGAGGGTACTCCTGCAAGTCTTCAGCCGAAGACTCCGAAGCCTCCGAGCATTGCTCAAAACTCTCAAACTCAGGTTCCACCCTAGGCCTCTTATCAGGAGGGGCATAGAACCCTAATCATAGTAATCAAATCCTCTGCCATTTTAAGCATATGTTTCTTAGGCAAAGATCCTGAAGTACTAGGAGAAACCCCCACAGAAGCTAAACTTGGCCTGCCCTCAAAGAAGCCTTGGAAACTGAAGGAGAGGCTCTAACCACCTTAGGAAGAGAGGGAAGAACAGCCACCTGAGAAGCCCCCTCAGCCTGGCCTACTTCCTGAGAGGATACATCCTGTAACAGTAAAGTCTCTTCCTGAGACTCCAAAGACACCTGGCAAAACCTCCGGCTCCACTGAGCCTTCCAAAGAACCGGCGTCTGGGACTGTCGGTTCCTCCACCCTAGGCTTTGCTGCTTTATCTTTGCTTTTAGCGAAGCGCCGGAGCATCCAACGGCATTTTATAATTACAACGCTTCCCAAACACTAACCTGGCACAGTCTAACCTTCTCTTAATAGTGCGTTTGTTAAATCTAGCACAAGAGCGGCATCCAACAACGTCGTGCTCAGGCCCTAAACAAGGTATACACAAAGTATGGTAATCCCTATGAGGTATCTGTTTCCCACAAGAAATACAGTTATTCACTTTTTCTGACATCCGGTTAAATACTGAGGCAAGAAAAAATCAAAATATTCTAACGGGGTACTTAGCCAACTTTGATTCGGTCTGAAACTCTGACTTCAGAAACTTTCAGAACGCCAACCTGCACTCGCAAAAATTGCTTCTGCATCGGACCATGCGGCAAAAAAGACTGAGGATATGACGTCGGTCATGCGCATTAGTACCCTGACGTACTGACGTCAGTCTAATGCGCCCTGACCGACGTCAGCCATATACTTTGGTATTCAGGCCGACTGGACAGCGGACTACCCAATAGTTAGGACTGCAGCAATGTGGAATGAAGAACATCCATGGTTTCGGCCGAAACCGCGGACCGCGAGTGTCGGTCTTTTTCTTTGCGTTTTTTAACAATTTGGGTAGTCGGAGGATCCGACGGCATAATGTATGCAAAATCTGAGCCGAAAAACTGTTCAGCAAACTCCGACCGACGCCTAAGCGTTCGTCAGTTGAATGAAGCACAGGCCGAACAGGCTGCTACGTCGTGGTCTGGGCCTAAACAAGGCAAACAGTAAGAGTGGAAATCTTTATGAGGTATTTGTTTCCCACAAGTTAAACAGTTATTGACTTTTTCTGACATCGGCTGAAGCAAGAAAGAGTCCCCAACGGGGTACTTAGCTTTTAGAAGTCTTCGAGGAGTATTCGGTAGTAGTAATCTCTGGATCTGACCGACCGGCACTTGCGAACAGCTTCTGCTTCAGGCCAGCGCAAGAAAGACTGAGGAAAATGGCGTCGGCTGATACCTTTATACCCGAAGACCAGCAGAGATGACGTCGGGTGAAAAGCGACATCAGCCGAAGCCGGACCCGGACTTTGGAATCCGGCCGACCGAAGGGCTGCCTGACGACAGGACAACCCAGTTGTTATGACTGCAGATGCATCCATGAAGGACATCCCATTTGTTAGGACTGCAGATGCATCCTTGAAGGACATCTAGACACAGGCTTGTCCAATTTCACTTCAACAAAAAAAAACATAACTGAAGTCCTTTGTTCTGGGTAGACAGAAACTCAATTACCTATGAGCATCTAGTAAATGCTCTAGTAAAAAAATATTTGCCTTTGCATAATTTGGGAAGAAAAATGGCAGATTAATAGACTGGTTAATTTGGACTCCGACATTACTTTGGGCAAAAAAGAAGAAGTTATGTACACACCATAACGTTCCATGTGAGTTATTCCATCTCGCCTTCATTCATCACGGATGGGTTCAGAGCGGATCCTCTGCTCTGACACGGCCATTTGGCAAAGCTCAGAGATTACCAGTAGCTCGAGACCAAGCCCCTTATCCCATGATGCAGCAAACAAGATGTGAGGTAATTCCAGCAGTGCGAGTACCATACCCTAGAAAGAGGACTAATCTCCCCAGACAGGAAGAACATTGAAAAACCAGGATGAAGTCAGCCTCCAGGTCAACTGTCAGCCAGGTGGGGGAAGGAGGGAGGGACATGAGAATGAAGGCGAGATGGAACAACTCACATGGAATGTTATGGTGAGTACATAACTTCTTTATGTTTAATTGTTCAATCTCGCCGTTCATTCATCACTGATGGGTAGCATCCCTAGCACCCTAAATCCTGGGTGGCTCACGGGAGTACATTTTTCAGGACCGTAGAACCAAAGGAAGCTCTTTCCCTGGAGGCCTTGTCCATTTTGTAATGAGTGATAAAAGTGTGAGGCTTAGACCAAGTGGCTGCAGCACAGATATTATCAAGGGGTAACTTGGCTTAAAAGGCCAAAGAAGTAGAGACCGCTCTGGTTGAGTGCGCCTTCACTATTGCAACAAAGACCTATTAGCAGATGAGGAGTGTAGGTGATACAATCCGAAAGCCACTTAGAAAGGGTTGTTTTAGCCACTGGTCTGCCTTTTCTGGCTTCAGAGAATGAAACAAAAAGCTGGTCTGACTTTCTTAAGTCTTTTGTTCTGTCCAGGTAATATCTAAGCTGTCTGTGAACATCAAGTTTGTGCAGCATGTAATCTAATTTGTTGGTATGGGTGGGGAAAAACATGGGCAACTCAATAACTTGGTTGCTGTTCGTCTCAGAACATACTTTAGGCAAAAAGGAAGGATTAGTCCTAAGGGATACTCTGTCAGGGTGAAAAATCATATAGGGATGCTTGATAGATAATGCCTGAAGCTCTGACACCCTGCGGGTAGGAGTAATGGCCACTAGAAATAGTTTTCCAAGACAGAAACTTGAGCTCAGTAGATGATGCTGTTTCAGGAAGAATACGGGATAGGATGAAATTCAAGCTCCAGGAGAATAAGGAGTCTTCGCTTGAGGCCTCATCTGAAAGGTACCTTTGAGGAAGGCCTTGGATAATTAGAAGTTATGTAGTCACCATAACGTTCCATCTGAGTAGGTGACTTCATTTGGATGCAACCTGTGGGTATCGGATCCGACCTCGGATCCGAGCCGGCCTTTCAAAAGCTTAGGCTCCAAGCTCCTAGCTCCTCCCTCTACCCATAACCCCTTGCCAAGCCCTGACTGACCTCAGATTGAGTTTGCCTATACAATACTGAATAAAGTATCTGAACAAAGCATAAATACTCGCTGTATAAAGGTCAGGGGGATGGAGGGGGGGATGGTTGCATCCAAATGAAGTCGCCTACTCAGATGGAACGTTATGGTGAGTACATAACTTCTAAATCTGAAGTAGGCAGACTTCATTTGTCTGCAACCTGTGGGACAGAGTCCCCAGCTACCTGAATCTTGGGCGGCCGTCATGGAAGGATGTTCCGAGCACCGCTGAGCCAAAGGATGCTCTTCCCTGGAAACAACATTCACCTTATAATGAGAAATAAAGGTATGAGGTGAGGCCCAAGTGGCTGCAAGATATCATCCAATGACACACGGGACTTAAAGGCTGGCGTGGAGACTGCCCTAGTAGAATGAGCCGTAACCCTCTGAGGAGCAGGTCTACCTGAAGTGTCATAAGCCTGCAGAATACAATTAGCAATCCATCTCGATAGTGTGACTTTAGAAACTGCTTTACCCAAAGCAAATTTAGCAAAGGAGATGAACAGCTGATCTGATTGCCTGTGACCAGCTGTTCTGTGAATGTAAAATCGTAATTGTCTATGAACATCCAAGGAATGCAATTTGTATTCTCCTTTGTTTGAGTACTTGGGAAAAACACAGGTAAGTTGATTGATTGGTTGATATTAGATTCTGAAGAGACTTTTGGAAGAAAGGATGGATTGGTTCTGAGGCACACCCTATCTGGAAAGAAGGAAAGGTAAGGCGGTTTGACGCAGAGCCTGAAGTTCAGACACTCTTCTGGCTGAAGTGATAGCTACTAAGAAGGCAGTCTTCCAGGAAAGGTACTTCAGGTCTGTAGAAGCTGCAGGCTCGAAGGGAGGAGCAGTAAGGGCTTGCAGAACTAAAGATAGGTCCCAAGGTGGTACAATCTCTTTGACTGGAGGCCTCAACAAAAAATCCCTTTAAGAAAGGTTTTGCACAATTTCGCCGTCATGAGGGAGCTGTCTCATGACCAATGTGATAATGAGATGGCTGCCAATTGTACCTTAATCGTGGAAGAACTTGCCCCTTGATGAAAGAGGTCTGTTAAAAATCCAGCACTGCCGACATAGGTGCTGAAAAAGGATCCAAACTTTCTGGACCGCCCAAATAGAGAATCTCTTCCATTTACTCCGATAAACCTGCCTAGTGGAAGGTTTATGAGCCGCCACTAGGATGGCCTTGACCGGTGACGAGATACCGAGTCCTAATCAAGGATGGAACTGGAGCAGCCAAGCTATCAATTTCAGGGTGCGAGATTGGGGCGAATTCCCAGAGGGTGGGAGATGAGATCCGGATCGGATCCAGAATCCAGGGTGGATTCACTTTGTGAGACCATACAAAGGGGAACCAGGGTTGACGAGGCCAGAACGGGGCAATGAGAATCATTCTGCTCCCCAAACTGTTGGCTTTCTGCAGAAGCCTCTGCATCAGAAGTAGTGGAGGGTAGTCATAAAGGAGACCGGGAGGCCAAGCATGCACCAGCGCATCTCGGGATTCCCCTGGTGGGAAGCAGAGCGAAGAAATTGTCGCATTTGGCGTTTGAGTGAGAGGCAAAAGATCGCAACAGGGTTGCCCCAGACGGCAAAATCTTCTTCACTACCTGAGGATTGAGAGACCACTCGTGAGGGGAAAGAATGGTGCGACTGAGTTTGTCCGCAAGGATGTTGGATTTTCCCGGAATGTGCGTTGCTACAAGAAAGCGTTTGGTGGAAATTGCCCATCCCCAGACTCTCATGGCCTCTCGACAAAGGGGATAGGACCTGGTTCCTCCCTGTTTGTTGATGTACCAGACTACCGACATGTTGTCTGTCTGAATCGCAATAGTCCCTGAAGGAAGAAGGTTGTGAAGTGCTTGCAACGCTAGGAGCATAGCCCTCATTTCCAGGACATTTATATGCAATGAAGTCTCTGTGGGGTTCCACGTGCCTTGGACAATCTTCCCCGCAGAATGCCCCCCCCACCCGAGGAGAGAAGCGTCCGTGGTCACTGTGGCTCGGGGAAATGCACAAAAAGGTCTCCCTGTCAGAGGCTCCGGAGACCGAAGCCACCAAAGAAGGGAATCCTTGCATGCTTTGCTGACCGCTATCGGACTGTTGAGAGAGGAATAGAGAGGGGACCACTGAACCTGAAGGGTCCAGAACCCGCATGCGTAAGCGAGCATGAATAAGAAGCGGGATAGCTGCCGCCATCGAACCTAGGGCCCTCAGGACCGAAGCTGCTGTCGGAAATGGTTGCAGGACCGCTGCGACATGACATTTCAGGTTGGAAATTCTGTCTGGGGTGAGGAAGGCTCGCATTGACCTGGTGTTTAGCCTTCCTCCTATGAAATCTATAATTTGTGTGGGGTGCAGTAAAGATTTCTCCCAGTTGATAGTGATGCCCAGCCTTGGGGCTATACGAAGGAAGTAGTCCCTGGCTGAGCACAGAAGATGCCTTGATGATGCTGTCAGGAGCCAGTCGTCCAGGTACGGAAAGACCTGTAATCCCTGGAGTCTCAGGTGGGCCGCTACAACCGCTAGTACCTTGGTGAACACCCTGTGGGCTGAGGTGAGACCGAAGGAGGACCCTGAACTGATAATGACTGGCTCCCAGCCGGCGAAGAAACCTCCTGGACCGTCTGTCCATGCGAATGTGGTTGTACGCGTCCTTGAAGTCGATGGAGCACATCCAGTCGTTCTCCCTCAAGAGGGGGAGTATAGATTGAAGGGTGACCATCCGGAACTTTTGCTTGGTTACTGACAGGTTCAGCAGGGAAAGATCTAAGATCGGTCTTAAGTCCCCCGTTTTCTTTGGCACTAAAAAGAACCTGGAGTAAAACCCTGACCCGGTTTGATCTAGGGGGATGCACTGGATAGCTCTTTTTTCTAGCAGCTGTCCGATTTCGATAGCTGCTGCCTCCCTTTGGTCGGGTGGTACATCTGGGAGGCTGCGAGATCTGGGAACTTTGTACAGGGGAATTGTATAACCTCTGGATATCACGAAGCACCCAACGGTCTGTTGTGATGGACTCCCAAGAAGTTAGGTGCCTCGAAAATGCCCCGACTGCCTCCAGAGACGGACAGCCGGGCAACCCTTCAGGGCTGCTGCGTGGGCCTATCAGAGAAAGGTTCTCTGGAACCAAAGTTTCTAGGAGCCCCTCTGCCTCCAGGACGGCGACCTCCCTGTCCTCCTCTGCCACGGGAGGACTGGTTATCCTGAGCAGGTTGGGACTGCTGCGACTTCGGAACCACATCTTCTTCTGTCCCTTTTGGTTCTTGAGAAGGACCTCTGGGGAGCTGAGAAGCGGACTCCGGCAGACAGCGTCTTCCGTCCTTCTCGCTCTGGACCAATGTTTAGCGAACAGTTTTGCCAAACAAGGCAGAACCATCAAAGGGGCATTCGAAAGTCGCCTTGAAGGGCTCTCTTGAAATCACAGTGGCGGAGCCAGGCCTGCCGCCTCATGACTAGGCCTGCTCGCTGGCTCTAGTGGCTCCCTCGGTAGCGTGAGAAAGTAGCCGCATAGATGTGTTAGAAACTGCTCTAAGAGTGGCCATTCGGTGGAGTATACCTGCTTGTCCTCACCCGACATGGACTCTGGGGAGATGCAGCGTATTCTTTAATCAAATCCGCTGCATCCTGATGGCGTGTGCCATGTAGTTCAGCTCTCAAAGAGAAGGTTGCTGAACTGAAAACTCGCTTCCCAATGCGATCCATCGGCGGGACTCCTTGCCCGGAGGATGCATAGAGGGACTCTCCTGGGCCAACTCCTCTTAGTGGCTGCAGCCATCATCATGGCATCTACTGGAGGGCCTTTGCTCCAGTGAATGCGGTCCGCCAGAGGGAAAGGATACGGTCAGGACGCTTGGGTACAGGCTCAACGGTGTCCGGATCCTTCCACGCTCTGGTGGATATACGGTCCACCAGAGGGTCGGCAGGAGGGGACACCCAAGAGGTAGATGGGCCCCCTCGAATGCCTCCAAGAACACAGACTCGTCTGAGGAGGCCTTGGGGCAGACCACCCCCTGATCCTCAACATTTCCATAATGTCTCCAAATGAGACGTCTTCAGGGGTGACCTTGGGAGCCCTCCCTTCATCCAAGTCTGTGTCTTGACGGACTCGGGGAGTCCATGTGCCTCCTTTTGCACTTACGCTCGAGGTACTTCTTGGGGCTGTCCGAGTACTCTTCCAGCTGGATGTTCCAAGGGAACTACTTGGGACATCGAGGCGGCTGTCCCTGGGACCGGCTGGTGGGAGCCTGGCCCAACTGCAAGGAGTGCGGGATGGAGCCGTGGCAGGGACTGGGGTCCAGAAGTCCTCAACAGTGCCCTTTCCACTACGTGAAGGCCGAGGGGAGCCAGCTTCTCTGAACCCGAGCCGACCCCACTGGATCCGGCCTTGCGGATCGGGCGAGCGAGACCGTCGGATCCGAGACCGTGTGCTCCGACCTGACGGAGCCGACACACCAGCTCCCTCAGATCCGAGGCTCGGTCCTCGGCTCGAGAGGTCGGGTCCGAGCACCAAGCACTCAAGGGATGGGACGGGTCCGAGGTGCGCCGACCTATCGGATCCGACTCACCCCGGATCCAACTCTGCCTGGCGCGACAGCTCCGAACCCATGGTGTGGGTCGGAGAAGGAGCCAAAGGCGAAAAAGGGGTGAAGCCCTCCTGGATGGGGGGCTAGGAGCACTCCCATTTGCATTTGAGCCTGGATGAATCTCCTCATCATCCGGTCCATGTCTGCTTCACTCATGGAGAAGATAGATCTAGTCGGGGCGGCCTTGGGGACCTCGCTGAAGGGCTAGCCTCCTCCTCCTCGGGCCCAGGAGAGAACAGAGGGAGAGGAGCTGAGGAGGAGGAACAAGAAGGCACAGGAGAGGCCCGCTTGGATGGAGGAGCGAACTAGAGGTTTCAGCTCTCCGTTTGTGGTGCCTCTCCCTGTGCCTCTCCTTTTCTCTCCCTAGAAGTCTCTCTCTCCTCCGGCGTCTTAGAGGGAGGTTGAGTCCCAGCCGGGGGAGGAGAGCCCACAGCAACTGCTTGCTGTGTAGAAGGGGCAGAAGCAGCGGTATCTGGAGGAGAAGTCCCGCCAGAACAAGCTTCGACCTCCGCTCCCTCAAAGCTCGGGGGTTGAACCCTGCACAAATGGTACAACCAGATGACAGGTGTTCAACCCCCAAGCATTTAACACACCGAGTGTGGCCATCCGGGGGACAGCTTATGCCCACACTCGTTGCACTTAGAAAAAACTGCCTTATGGGCTTCAGACATACTCTAGCCCTAACAGGCCTAAACACACACAAACCACTCAAACTACGCAAACCCGGGAAGAAAATATAAAAGATAGAGGAAGGAAAGCCTAACAGACACACTGCTATCTAAAATAATCAAAAAAGGTTAAATTTTACAAAATTTTCCTGTCAGAAAACTTATCTGCACTAGGAGCTCAAGGAATCCGTCGCAACTTGAAAGCGGCAAACGAAATCTGAGGTCAGTCAGGGCTTGGCAAGGGGTTATGGGTAGAGGGAGGAGCTAGGAGCTCGGAGCCTAAGCTTTTGAAAGGCCGGCTCGGATCCGAGGTCGGATCCGATACCCACAGGTTGCAGACAAAGTCTGCCTACTTCAGATCTGGTGTTACATAACATTTAGGCCATCAATACCTAGATGAAAATTAGATATGGCTGCTAACTGGACACTAACGGTCGTAGCTGCTGCTCCTTCGTGAAAAACTTCAGTCAAGAATTCTAGTATGGATGACAATGGAACTTTGTAAGGGTAAGCCCAAATGGAAAATCTCTTCCGCTTACTACGATACAATTTTCTGGTGGAAGGTTTGTGGGAGGCCAACAAAATTTGACTTGTGTCATACGAAAGATTATGAAGCCTGGCTATACAGGGAACGGGAGCAGCCAAGCGGTTAGCTTCAGTGACTGCAAGGAAGGATGGAGGTCCCCTGACGGGTGAGTCAGAAGGTCCGGAACTGGGTCCAGGATCCATGGATCCTCCAAGAGATGATGGTAAAGAAATTTAAACCAAATTTGCCGAGGCCAATGAGGGGCTATAAGAATGACAGCCCTTCCCAGCGACTTTGCTTTCTGTAAAAATCTGGGTATCAGCGGAACTGGGGGAAATGCACAGAGAAGACCTGGGGGCCAATCGTGTACGAGTGCATCCCTCGGGGGTTCTCCCGGAGGGGGTATCAGGGCAACGTAGCTTCTGCATTTGGTGCTGATGTGGCTGGCAAAAAGGTAGCAGCAAGGTTGGCTCCATTTGTGGAAAATCCTGTCCACAATCTCCTGTTTGAGGGACCACTCGTGTGGCAACAAAATTGCCCTGCTCAGCTTGTCCGCTATCATGTTGGATCTCCTCGGGGATGTGCGTTGCCAACAAAAAGCGCTGGGATGACACAGCCCACTGCCAAATTCTGAGGGCTTCTCGGCAAAGGGGGTAAGATTTGGTCCCGCCCTGTTTGTTCAAATACCAGACCAATGATATATTGTCTGTATGGCAATTGTCTCTAGAGGGAGGGATTCCTGAAAGTGCTGCAACACCAGAAGTACCGCTCTCATCTCTAGAACGTTGATATGCAAGTATGACTCTTGATCAGTCCATGTGCCTTGGGCAGTCTTTACCTGAAAATGCCCCCCCACCCTATCAGGGAAACATCCGTGGTCACACTGGCTAATGGAGGGGGGAGTACAAAGGGGCGTCCTATTGCGACATGTAGAGACATCAACCACCATTGAAGATCCCTCTTGCAAGAGTTTGTAATCAGAATCATATGGTTCATTGACAATTCCTGGTAAGACCATTACGTGAAAAGGAGCCATTGAAGAATCCGTACATGCATCCTCGCCAATGGAATGGCTAATATTGCTGCCTCCATCAAACCTAGTATTTTTAAGACTTCCGCGGCTGGAGCTCTGTTATTTGACACCAAAGAAATGATGTGTTGGCGAAGAATTGATACCCTTTCGAGTGGAAGACGTAGAGGGGTGGTTGAAGTGTCTTATTCTGCCCCTATAAAGACGATATGCTGCGATGGCGACAAGGCAAACTTTTTGAAGTTGACCGTAATATCCAAGTGGTTGCAGAGTGTCAGAGTGGATTCTGTTGCCTGAACCAGTTGATGCCTGGTGGGTGGTGGTGGTAAGGAGCAAATTGTCTAGGTATGGAAACACCTGGAATCCTAGACGCCTCAGATGAGCTGTGACCACTGCCATACATTTGTAAACACTCTGGGAGGCTGTAGTGAGACCAAAGGGCAGAGCTTAAAAAGTACAGTTGTGTACACTTACCATAAATGTAGATGTTCGAGTGTATTCACTGTTGCAGTCATTACATTTGGGTTATCTGCTTACAGGTAGACCTCAGTCGGCCTGATTAACAAAGTCTTGGGTCCTGCGTCAGTCACTGTCCCTTCTTCCATGACGTCAGGTCGCCAGAGGTATAAAACATGCAGACAATGCCATTACATCAGTTTTTCTTGCCCCAGATGTCAGGTGCCCCCTAATGGGAAGCAATTAAATAAAAATGTACAAAGATATACCTCCAACAAAAAGGCAAATACATCAAAAAGGCTTTAAAGTAAAGGAAAGAGGAGGTATAGCCAAAATAAGTTAAAGGGCTGGAGAAGGGTAACCAGGACTGCAACAGTGAATACACTCTAACAACTACATTTATGGTAAGTGTACACAACTGTACTATGTTCTTCATGTTTCACTGTTGCAGTCATTACATTTGGGTAGATTCCCAAAGCTATGGTTGAGAGGAGGAATTTAGATAGCATTAGGGCCAGCTATAAGGCCCTGCAAGACTGCAGTGGCAAAGCCAGCTCTGGATTTAGAGAAAATTGGCAAATGATAATGCTGGTGAAAGTATGTACAGAACTCAGGAGGCAGCTTCTAGGATATCCCTGGTAGGGACGCCTCTAAGAAAGGCTGTAGAGGTAGATGCAGCCCTGGTGGATTGTGGTCTGATCCCGAGGGATAGGTTTTCTATGGTGCTTATAGCAGAAATGAATGCAATGGCTTATCTATTTAGAAATGGTTTGCTTTGAAATAGCCTTCCCCTCTGCCCCTGCAGCAAATGCCACCAACAGTTGTTCAGATTTCCTTTGAGGTTTAGTCCTGTCCAAGTAGAATCTAAGTTGTCTGTGCACATCTAAGGAATGCAGTATCTGTTCCCCTTTATTCTGTGGATTGGGAAAGAAGGCTGGCAAATTAATGGACTGATTAAGAGCCACACTGGATACCACCTTGGGCACAAAGGATGGATTGGTTCTGAGGGACACCCTGTCCGCATGAAAGATGATGAAAGGCTCCACTGCCATAAGGGCCTGTAATTCAGATACCCTTCTTGCTGAAGTGATTGCTAAAAGGAAAGCTGTTTTCCAAGAAAGAAATTTTAAGCTTGCAGTAGCAGCTGGCTCGAAAGGAGATAGAGTGAGTTTCTCCAAGACAAAGTTAAGGTCCCAGGGCTGGGGTTGGAGTTCTCCTGGGTGGTCTCAAACTTTTGGGCCCTCTGAGGAACTGCTTGAGCAGTGGATGAGAGAAGAGGGGAGGTTCTGTTTTATAATGAGCTGAAATGGCTGAGGCGTGGATTTTAATGGAGGAAAAAGAAAGGCCCTTGTGAAGCATCTCAGTTAAGTATAGTAAAATCTGAGGTAAACTGGGCGCTGCTGTGCTCATCCCTTGAGATTGGTTCCAGGCACATAATCTTTTCCATTTTTCAGCGTAAGATTTTCTAGTACTAGGCCTCCTTGCCTCTAAAACAATATCCATCACAGGTTTGATGAGGGATGGTAAAGGAGAGATTAAGTAATTAGCCAGGCTGCAAGGTTCAGTGTTAGAAGCGGAGGGTGCAGAATCTGGTTCTCCTGCTGAGACAGCAGGGAAGGAGTCTGAGGCAGGTGCCATGGACATAACTGTGACACACTGCACAGGAAGGGGTACCAGTGTTGGCACGGCCAGTCGTAAGCAATCAAAATCATCCCTGGTTTCTCCTGTTTGATTTTTAGTAGTACTTTGGAGAGCAGAGGCAGAGGGGGAAGGCATAGACTGATAGGTTTTTCCAGCTGAAGGACAGAGCATCCACTTTCCAGGCTTGTTTGTAGGGAGTCCTTGTGCAAAATTTGTCCAATTGGTAGTTCTGGGGAGAGGCAAACAGGTCTATATCTGGGATCCCCCATTTGCTTCTCAACATGTTGAAAATCCTTGGCTCCAGTTTCCACTCGTGTGGGTCCATGAGGTTTAGGCTTAGTCAGTCTGCCAGTGTATTTAATTTTACTAGCAGGAATTGAGCTTGTAGGTGCACTTGGTAGCTCAAGGCTATGTTCCACAATGCCATGGCTAGTCTGCAGAGGGGATAAGCATGTGTACCTCCTGCTTGTTTATGTATCACATAACAGTTGTGTTGTCCGTCTTTACCATTAGTTGTCCTGGAAGAATGTCATCACTGAAGGCTGTCAGAGCATTCTGTACAGCTATTTCTTTTTGATTGATATGCAGGTGCATTTGACTTGGGTTCCATTTGCCCTGATTGCACATCCCTGCCAGGTGAGCCCCCCATGCATAGTATGATGAGTCTGTTAGGGTTTGGGTGGCAGGGGGTGGTGTGAAAGGTAGTCCCTTGTTTTGGTGGCAGGTCTCTGCCCACCATAGGAACTCTAGGCGTAGGCAAGGTATGATAGGAATCATTGTTTCTAGGTCTTGAGAATGTTGACATCATAGGCTTTTTAGATACCACTGTAGTTTCCTCATATGCAGTCTTGCATATGGAATTAGAAGAATGCAGGAGGCCATGAACCCCAAGGATTGCAGTATTTGTCTTGCAGATACGGTTTTTGTGGCCACTTGTTTGAAGTAGGTTGTCAAATTAATTTGTTTCTCTGGCGTGAGGTAAGCCATCTGGGAAGATGTATTCAAGCTTGCTCCCAGGAATATAATTTGTTGACAGGGTACCAGGTGTGATTTCTTTTCGTTTATGGTGTACCCCAGACAAGTTAGAACCCTTTTTACAAAGGCCAGATGATTCAAAAGTATGTCCTGGCTTTCTGCCTGAATTAGACAATCATCCAGGTATGGGTATATTTGAATATTTCTTTGCCTGCAAAATGCAATAACTGTAGCTAGGCACTTTGTGAATACCTTGGGTGCAGTAGATAAGCCAAAGGGCAGTGCAGAGAAAGTACAGTTGTGTACCTACCATAAATGTAGATGTTCGAGTGTATTCACTGTTGCAGTCATTACACTTGGGTTATCCTGCTGGCAGGCGACCCGTAGTCGGCCCAAGTTCCAAAGTCTTGGTCCGGCATCAGTTGCTGTCGCCTCTTCCCTGACGTCAGTGCCCCAGTGGTATAAAAGTTGCAACCAACACAATTTTCTTCAGTTTTTCTTGCTCCAGATGTCAGGTGCCCCCAGATATGAAGGCTGTAAAGATAAAAATATGCCAAACAACCATGCATATATCACTAAAAACATTTTCTTCTTCTAAAAGCAAATACACCACATAGGTTGTATAGAGTTGAGAAGTACAGAGTAGTCCCAGCAAAGAGGGGGATGGAGAGTGGGTAACCAGGACTGCAACAGTGAATACACTCGAACATCTACATTTATGGTAGGTACATAAAGTACAGTTTTGTACCTACCATAAATGTAGATGTCCGATAGGAATGCATCTGCAGTCCTTACAAACGGGTTGTCCTGTCGTCAGGCAGCCCTTCGGTCGGCCGGATTCCAAAGTCTGGGTCTGGCTCCGGCTGGTGTCGCACTTCACCCGACGTCATTGCTGCAGTTACTCGGGTATAAAGGCATCAGCAGACGCCATTTTCCTCTGTTTCTTGCCCCAGATGCCAGGTGCCCTCTAGGAAGGCTAAATTTTGATAAATGCCAATGGTTCAAAATATTAGAAAGCAAACAAAAAATAAGCATGTATGTACATATATACAAACAAATACACCATAATAGATTCCCCCAGCTAGCTATAAGAGGGGCAAATACCCTAGGAGTACCACAGAGGGGAAGGAGGGTGGGTAATCCTGACTGCAGATGCATTCCTATCGGACATCTACATTTATGGTAGGTACAAAACTGTACTATGTCCTTCAAGGATGCATCTGCAGTCCTTACAAATGGGTAGAATACCATAGCCAAACTGGGGGAGGAGGAAAGACAGAATTATGGTGTAGTTAAGATCCCTTGCAAAACAGCAGTGGCAAAACCTGCTCGGGATCTAGAGTATAAAGGTAAATTATAATGCTTGGCAAATGTATGCACGGAGCTCCAAGTAGCAGCCTCTAAAATGTCTTTGGTAGCCACTCCTCGTAGAAAAGCTGTGGTAGTGGCTGTAGCTCTTGTAGAGTGAGGCCTGATGTTTCCTGGAGTTTTCTTTCCATGGTAGGAGTAACAAAATCTAATACAATTTCATATCCACTTAGATATTGTCTGTTTTGTAATTGCTTTCCCTTCCATTCCTGCTGCATATGCTACCAGTAGCTGGTCAGTTTTTCTATTGCTCTTGGTCCTGTCCAGGTAGTAGTGTAATTGTCTGTGTACATCCAAGGTATGCAACAGTCTTTCTCCCCTGTTCTGTGGATTGGGGAAGAATGTAGGTAGGTGGATAGCCTGATTTAAAGATACTCTGGAGACCACCTTAGGCATAAAAGTAGGATTTGTTCTCATGGACACTATCTTGATGGAAGATCAGAAAGGGTTGTACTGCCATTAATGCCTGTAGTTCAGAAACCCTTCTTGCTGAAGTGATTGCCAGCAGGAAAGCAGTTTTCCATGATAAGTATTGCAATTCTGCTGTTGCTGCTGGTTCGAAAGGAGGTAGTGTCAATTTTTCTAGCACAAAGTTCAAGTCCCATGCAGGTAATGGTGGCTTCCCTAGGAGGTTTTACATTTTTAATTCCTCTCAGAAACTGCCTGAGCAGAGGATGTGAGAAGACTGGAGGATCCAAGTCGTATTCTGCTGAAATAGCTGAGGCATGAATCTTAATGGAAGAGTAGGACAGGCCTTTGTGGAATAGCTCTGCCAAGTATTCCAGGATGTTGGCTATGTTTACCAGTGACACATCTTTCCCTTTAGCAGTACTCCAAAGGAGATATCTTTTCCATTTTGCTGAATAGGTTTTCCTTGTTGAAGGTCTGCGAGCTTCTAAGATAATGTCCTTAACCCTTTGGGATAAATTTGGGTTAATTTGTCTTATGCAATGTTCCAGGCAGTCAGCTGCAGAGTTTTCAGGTTTGGATGCAGGGTGTTGTAATTGTTCTGAGTTAACAACAAGGGCACTAGGGGTAAGGGCCATATCTGTTCCCGAGACATGCTCCTCAGTAATGGGTACCAATGTTGCCTTGGCCAATCTGGAGCTATCAGAATGATCCTTGGACGGTCCTCTTTGATCTTCAATAGCACCTTGTGCATCAAAGGAAGTGGTGGGAATGCATATGCTGACAGATTTTTCCAACTGAAGGATAGGGAGTCCACCTTCCATGTCAGTGGGTGGTACGTCCTGGTGCAGAATTTCTTTAACTGGTGATTGAGTGGGGGTGCAAATAAGTCTATTTCTGGGAGACCCCATTTTCTTGTAATGGTTTTGAAGATGTCCGGATGCAGCATCCATTCGTGGGCATCCGTGGTAGTCCTGCTTAATATGTCTGCTAGAGTGTTTTTTCCTGGTACAAAGATTGCTTGTAACTGAATGTTGTAACTCAGGGCCACATTCCAGAGGTCCAGGGCCATCCGGCATAGAGGGTACGAATGTGTGCCTCCCTGCTTGTTGATGTACCACATAACTGTGGTGTTGTCTGTCCTTATCATCAATTGGCCTTGTCGAAGAAATGGTTTGAAAGTCTGAATTGCCAGTTTTACTGCCAGCATTTCCTTTAGGTTTATGTGTAGGTGCAGCTGCTCTTGAGTCCATAAACCCTGTATGCATTTGTTCATCATGTGGGCCCCCCCAACCGAGGTCTGAGGCGTCCGTTGTGATGGTTTGGCTTGGTTGAGTGCTGTGGAAGGGCAATCCTTCGTTTGATTGACAGGCCTGAGCCCACCATTGGAATTCTTGCTTCAGGCATGGAATTATTGGAATTTGAGTTTCCAGGCTGTGCTTGTGCTGAGACCATAAATTCCTTAGGTACCACTGTAGTTTTCTCATATGCAGTCTGGCATGTGGTACCAATATTATGCAGGATGCCATGAAGCCCAATGCTTGTAGGACTTTTCTTGCTGTTAGATGGTTTTGTTTTGTTAATGCCAAGAAGTAGAGAGGAGTTGCTCCTGTTTTCTACTGTTAGGAATGCCATTTGTTTGGATGTGTCCAGCTCCGCACCCAAAAGGTTATCTTTGGGATGGTATCAGCCTTGACTTTTTTATATTGACTGTGTATCCCAGGGCTTGTAGAAGGTAAATGACTCTTTTCAAGTCTTCTGCTAGCTTGGTTTTGTTGTCCGCTTGTATTAGGCAGTCGTCCAGGTAAGGGTAGATTTGGATCCCCTGAAGCCTGCAATGAGCGATTACTGATGCCAGGCATTTCGTGAACACTCTGGGCGCAGTAGATAAGCCAAAGGGCAATGCTGAGAATTGATAATGCTCTGATCCTGCAAGAAATCTGAGGTATCTTCTGCAATTTGGTCGTATGGGGACGTGCAGGTATGCCTCCTTGAGATCTAGAGTTACCAGCCAAGACTCCTTGCCCAGCATGGGAAGAAGCTGCTGTAGGGTCAGCATTTTGAATTTTGGAACAATGAGGAATGTGTTTAAAGCGGACAGATCGAGAATAGGTCTCCATTTGCCTTCTTTCCTTGGTACTAGGAAGAGTCTGGAGTAAAAGCCCTTTCCTTGCTCCATATGTGGTACCTTTTCCACAGCTCTCATCTTTAATTGATTTACTTGTTGTAGAGCTTCTGCCTTTTGATTTGGAGGTAGGTTTGGCATTCCTCTCTTTCCTGGTAGAGTATGGAAGTGAAACCTGTAACCTTGGTCTATTGTCTGCAAAATCCCTTGTCTCTTGTGATGTAATGCCAGTTCTTTGTAAATAAAGCTAGCTTTCCGCCTAAGGGTGCTTCTAGTTGTTCCCTGGTAGGCGGTGCCAGAGCCAAGTCACTGTGATTGTCCTGTGTTAGTGGTGGTGGCTGTGTCTGTGCCTCGCTGGTTGTTACCCTGCCACTGGCGTCCCCTGTAGGCACCTCTGGATTGGCTTCTGCCTCTTGAACGCCTATTCCTGCCTCTCTGTGCTTTGGAGGAGTCTGGAAAGGACCAATTCTTGGAGGGCCAATTCCTGCTAAACCTTGGCGGTTGGACCTGTAAGAAATCTTTCACTGTTTGGACAGATTTTGCCTTCTCTTCCATCTTCTTCAGCACCTGTTGTGCAGGAGAGCCAAACAAATTGATCTTATCCATGGGAGCATCTAATAGTTTTGATTTGACATGGTCCGGTAAGGCCTGCTATTTTAACCATGCATGTCTTCTGATAACTGTGCCAGTCATGGCTGATCTAAAGGAAGCCTCCAGTGCATCATAGCCGCATTTTAAAGAATGGTTACTAACTTGCTGAATGTTATGTACCATTTCCTGAACATATTTCTTGTCTAAAGGTTCATCAGAGGACAGTTTTTTGGTTAACTGGTCTAACATAAATTCTTGATACTGGATCATATGAAATTGACAGTTCAAGGCCCTAGCTGACAGAGTAGCAGAAGTGTAAACTTTTTTACCCCATCTCTCTAAGGACCTGAATTCCCTTGCAGAGGGGAGGGGATTTTTGGCAGGGGTAGATGCTACAGCCTTGGGCCCCTGGGAGATAGTCTCGGGATCTGCAAAAGGAGCCTTGTATAAATGGTGATGAGTGTCCGGGACCCTGTAGAACCTATCGGGCTTAACAGGGGCCGGAGGTAATGAATCAGGAGCAGTACAAGCATCATTAAATGCATCATCTACAACAGACAGAACTGGAGGTATAGCTAAAGGCCTATGTTGTGGTAAATGCAAAAAGGTTCTAAGCCTTTTTCTGGAGTCTGAAAAATCTTGCCCTGCCACTGAAATTGTTCCCTCATAGCATGCAAGGTTTCCCCAAAGGAAAATTCCTCAGGTGGAGAGGCAGAAGGGATGGACTCTTCAGCATCAGAGTCTTCATAAGGGGAAAATGAGCCTCTGGAGGGTCTGTATTATCTGAATCATCAGAGGAATCATCTGTGGAAACTGGCTCAGGGGCTCTGCTCTAGGCCTCTTCTCTGGAGGTGGGTGAGAGGCCCTGTCTGGGAGAGGTTGGGATCCCCGGATTAAAGAAATGAGATCCTCTGCTAAACTAAGCATTTGGGAACTGGAGCTAGGCCTGTGAGAGGGGGTCTTAACAGGCACAGATTTAGTAGCTTTAGCTGCTTTAGCCCTGGCAAAGGCCTTAATGGACATGGCTGCAGGAGGCCTAGCAGCTCCACGTGCAGGGGTTGAAATATCCAAGGGAATAGTGTCAGATAATTCCTGAGAAATCACAACTGCAGGTTGGATTTCAGAAGCCGATTCCACCAGGTTGGAAGAGGCCTCGGTAGAAGGTAAGCTTTTGGCTGAAGGAAGAACCGCTTGCTCGGTTTCAGCGAAACAGAGACACTCGGTTGTCTTAACCGGTTTCGCCGAAAACCGCGGACCGCGAGTGTCGGTCCTTTTCCTGCGTTTTGGATATTTGTGAAGTCGGAGGATCCGACGGCATAATATAAGCAAAATCAGAGCGAAAAACTGCTCAGCAAATTCCGACCGACGTCTAAGCGTCCGTCGGTTAAAAGAAGCACAGGCTAGACAAGCTGCTACGCCGTGGTCTGGGCCTAAACAAGGTAAGCAGTAAGAGTGGAAATCTTTATGAGGTATTTGTTTCCCACAAGTTAAACAATTATTCACTTTTTCTGACATCGGCTGAGGCAAGAAACAGTCCCCAACGGGGTACTTAGCTTTTTAGAAGTCTTCGGTAGTAGTAGAAGTATTCGGTAGTAGTAATCTCTGGTTCTGACCGACCGGCACTTGCGAACAGCTTCTGCTTCGGGCGCCACGCGGCAAGAAAGACTGAGGAAAATGGCGTCGGCTGATGCCTTTATACCCGAGTAACTGCAGCAATGACGTCGGGTGAAGTGCGACACCAGCCGGAGCCAGACCCAGATTTTGGAATCCGGCCGACCGAAGGGCTGCCTGACGACAGGACAACCCGTTTGTAAGGACTGCAGATGCATCCTTGAAGGACATCTGTACTATGTTCATCGTGTTTCACTGTTGCAGTCATTACACTTGGGTTGAATCCCAAAGCTGAGGTAGGGTGGCTGGGTCTAGATTTGACTTGGGGAGGCTAACGAGCCTTGCAGAACTGCAGTGGCAAAGCCTGCTCTGGATTTGGAGTAGAGAGGTAGGTGGTAGTGCTTGGTATAAAAGTGTGCACTGAGCTCCAGGTTGCAGCTTCTAATATGTCTTTGGTTGGTACCCCTCTGAGGAAAGCTGCTGAAGTGGCTGCTGCTCTGGTAGAATGAGGCCTAATGCCCTTTGGCACAGATCTGCCATGTTGTGCATAACAGAAGCAGATTCAGTGTCCTATCCATTTGGAGATTGTCTGCTTTGTAATAGGTTTTCCTTGTGATCCTGCAGCATATGCTACAAACAGTTGCTCAGTTTTTCTGAAAGCTTTTGTTTTGTCCAAGTAAAATCGTAGCTGCCTGTGTATATCCAAAGAGTGCAGAAGACTTTCCCCTTTATTCTGCGGATTTGGGTAGAAAGTAGGCAAATGAATAGTTTGGTTTAAGGCCACGTTGGAGACCACTTTTGACATGAATGTTGGGTTCGTCCTTAGAGAAACCCTGTCCTGGTGAAAAATGAGGTAAGGTTCCATAGCCATCAATGCCTGTAACTCTGAAACTCTTCTTGCTGAAGTTATTGCTAGGAGCAGAGCAGTTTTCCATGACAAGAATTTTAGATCAGCTGTGCTGGCTGGTTCAAAAGGAGGCAGTGTTAGTTTTTCTAAAACAAAGTTGAGCTCCCAAGTAGGTACTGGTGCTCTCCTAGGGGGTCTTATATTCTTTGCCCCTCTGAGATACTGTCGTAGTAGAGGATGTGAAAAAATAGGAGGATCCGTATTGTAATGAGCCAAAATGGCAGAGGCATGGATTTTAATAGAAGAAAAAGATAGGCCTTTGTCCAACATCTCAGTCAGGTATTGTAAAATTTGAGGCATATTAGGGACCAGTGGGTTGAACCCTTGTGCCTGGTTCCAAGCACAGAATCTCTTCCATTTTTCCGCATAAGATTGTCTAGTGCTGGGTCTCCTGGCTTCCAAAATTACATCCATAACAGCTTTAGAGAGAGGTGCAGTCTGAGTGGCTACATTATCTGCCATGCTGCCAGGTTTAAGGTTCTGAGTTGACTGTGCAGAATCTGACTGTTTTGCTGTGTCAGAAGATGAGGGATTTGAGGTAAAGGCCAAGACAGGCCTTGGGACAAAATCTTTAGGATTTGGTACCAGTGCTGGCGTGGCAAATCTGGTGCAATTAGGATCATTTTTGGCCTCTTTTGTCTGACTTTTAGAAGCACCTTGGTGAGAAGAGGCATCGGAGGGAAGGCATAGACTGTCAGGTTTTTCCAGTTAAAAGATAGAGCATCCACTTTCCATGTTTGAGAGTGAGAAGTCCTTGGGCAAAATTTCTGTAATTGGCAACTGTGAGGGGAGGCAAATAGATCTATGTCTGGGCGTCCCCATTCCCTTGTTATCATGTTGAACACTTGTGGATTTAGCTTCCATTCGTGAGGATCCATGAGATTTCTGCTTAGCTCATCTGCCAGTGTATTTTTTGTTCATGGCAGGAATTGTGCTTGCAGATGTACTTGGTAAGTCAGTGCTGTGTTCCACAAAGTCATGGCTTGTCTGCATAAGGGGTAGGAATGTGTGCCCCCTTGCTTATGTACCACATAACTGTGGTATTGTCAAGTTTTTATTAATAATTGTCCTGGATGTATTAGGTCCTTGAAGGCTGTCAGGGCATTCTGTACAGCTAGCATCTCTTTTCGATTGATGTGAAGATGCATTTGTTCCTTGGGCCACGTGCCCTGAATACATTTTCCTGCCATATGTGCACCCCAGGCGTAATCCGATGCATCCGTTGTTATTGTCTGCCTGGCTGTAGGTAAGGTGAAAGGCTGTCCCTTGTTGTGGTGACAGGCCTGGGGCCACCATCGAAACTCCTGTTGTAGGCAGGGAATCAAGGTTATGATTGTCTCTAGGGCTGTGACAATGCTGAGTCCAAACACATTTTAGATACCATTGTAGTTTCCTCATATGCAGTTTGGCATATGGAATTAGAATGAAGATGCCATGAAACTCAGGGCCTGCAGAATGTTTCTTGCACGGAGCCAGGTCTTTGTTGCCATCATTTGAAAGTAATGAGTCAGTTGCCTTTGTTTGTCTGGCGTGAGATAAGCCATCTGGGTAGCTGTATTTAAGCTTGCACCCAGGAATATTATCTCTTGAGAGGGCACTAGTTTTGATTTCTTTTCGTTTACTGTGTACCCAAGGCAGATAAGTAATCTTTTTACAAACTCCAGGTGCTTTAGAAGAATGTCCTTGCTCTCTGCTTGAATAAGGCAGTCATCCAAGTAGGGATATATTTGAATTCCTTTTTGTCTGCAAAATGCAATTACTGGTGCCAGGCATTTTGTGATGACCCTGGGCGCAGTAGACAAGCCAAAGGGCAGTGCAGAGAATTGATAATGCATTGAGCCTGCTATAAATCTGAGGTATCTTCTGCAGGATTGTCTGATTGGGACGTGCAAGTATGCCTCCTTGAGATCCAAAGTAACTAGACAAGCCTCTTTGCCCAGCATGGGCAAGAGTTGTTGTAGTGTTAACATTTTGAATTTTGGAACATCCAGGAAAGTATTTAGGATCGACAGGTCCAGTATTGGTCTCCATGCTTTGTCCTTTCTGGGTACTAGGAAAAGTCTTGAGTAAAATCCTTGGCCCTGTTCTTCTTGTGGAACATTTTGAATAGCTCCCATATCCATAAGAGCTGCAATCTGTTTTTGTGCCTCTGCCCACTGGTTTGGTGGCAGGTTTGGCATACCTTTTGGTTTTGGAAGTGTGTGGTAGTGGAACCTGTACCCTTGAGAAACTAGATTCAACACCCATTGGTATTGGGTGATCATGTGCCAATTTTTTGAGAAAAGTGCTAGCTTTCCCCCTAGGGGTGCTGTCAACTGGTAAGAGCTTGGTATCTGCAGAGGGAAGTCATTGTGACCGTTTCCTACAAGGTTGTGATTTGTTCTTCTCCTTTGGGGGCTGAAGCACCCCATTGTTTAGGTCTGTAGGAGCCTTGGGGCTGAGATCTGCCTCTTGGACGTCTGTATCTGCCTCTTTGTGGTCTGTCTGACACAGGAAAGGACCAATTTTTTGAAGGCCAGTTCCTGCTAAATCTAGGTGGTTGAACCTGTAAGAAATCTTTCACAGTTTGCATTGACTTTGCTTTATCCTCCATTTTCTTTAAAACCTCTTCTGCCTTAACATCAAACAAGGTATCATGCTGTAGTGGAGCATCCAATAATTTCATTTTAACATGGTCAGGTAAACTTTGTTCTTTCAACCAAGCATGTCTTCGAATAACTGAGCCTGTAACTGCGGCTCTACAAGAAGCCTCTAATGAATCAAAACCACATTGCAGAGTATGCTTTCCCACTTGTTCAACTGCATGCAATAAATCCTGGATTTCTTTACAGTCAGGACCTTCTATATTTGTAACCATTTTCTGCTTTAACAATGACATGAGATACTGCTGATATTTAAGCATGTGAAACTGACAGTTTAAAGCTCTTACAGCTAAAGTAGCAGAAGTGTAAACTTTTCCCCCATCTGTCTAGAGCTCTGGAATCCCTATCTGAGGGGACAGGATTTTTGGCAGTGGAAGCTTTAACCCCTTTTGGACCCTGCGAAATAGTTTCTGGGTCCGCAGCGGGGTTTTTGTAAAGAAATTTATGAGTCAGGGACCCTGTAGTACCTTGTCTGGCTTTACTGGTGCAGGGGGTAAAGAATCTGGGGACAGACTGGATTCAGAAAAAACATCATCAACAATATCAAGCACAGGGGGGATAGCCAAGGGCCTGTGCTGAGGCAATAGAAGGACATCTCTGAGCCTTTTCTTGGATTCTGAGTAATCCTGGCTCTCCCAATGGAAATGCTCCCTCATGGTGTACATGGTTTCCCCAAAAGAGTAACCCTCAGGCGGTGAGGCTGAAGGAATGAACTCTTCAGCATCAGAGTCCTCATAGGGAGGGAGAGAATAACCCTGGTCAGACGAAGAATCAGAAGAAATGGAAACCTGATCAGAGGAATCAGTGTCTTGCCTAGGCCTTTTGTCAGGAGGGGGATGGAAGCCCCTGATTAAAGTATTAAGGTCTTCGGCCATTTTAAGCATCTGTTTCTTAGGCATGGATGACAGTTCTGGAGAATGCTGCACTTGTTTCTTTGTCTTTACCTTTGCTGCTGTAGTAGCTTTAATTGTAAGCTGTGAAGGTCTGAAAACACCCTCAGAAGCCGGTGCCTGCTCAGCGGCTCCAGACCCATCTGAGGGTATATTTTCCGTAGGCCCAATACCTTGAGTTTCCACAGGCCTCGGTGTCTCCACATGGCTGTCGGTTGCCACCTGTGGCTCTGAGGTAGCAGGTGTCAGAGGCTGCGAAAGCACCTCACTGAGAACCGGCGACTGGCCTAGAAGAGACTTCGTCGGTTTTGGACCTCGGATGCCTGTCTTTGTCTGAGTTATTTTATGCATTGCGGTCATTGGTTGTTCCGACAGCATTATGTAATTAAATCTTCGTCCAGAATAATGTAAAGCAAAATCAAACAGACGTTTAATAGTGCGTTTATTAAATCTAGCACAAAACCGACAACTAGTGATGTCGTGGTCAGGGCCTAGACAAGGAATGCAGTAAGAGTGAAAGTCCTTATGAGGTATTTGCTTCCCACAAGAAATACAATTATTCACTTTTACGGACATCTGTCTGGAGCAAGAAAGTGTTTCCCCAATGGAGTACTTAGCTTTATTGAAGACTTCGGTTCTGAAATTCAATTTTGAAAATCTCAGGAGTCAGCCGACTGGCACTTGCGAACTGCTTATGCTTCAGGCACCGCACGGCAAGAAAGACTGAAGAAAATGGCGTTGGTTGCAACTTTTATACCCCTGGCGCACTGACATCAGGGAAGAGGCGACAGCAACCGACGCCGGACCAAGACTTTGGAACTCGGGCCGACTACGGGTCGCCTGCCAGCAGGATAACCAGAGTGTAATGACCAACAGTGAAACACGATGAACATATGATAGTGCGTGTAGCCTGCTTAGAAGCGTAGGTATCTTCTGCAAGATTCCCTGACTGGGACGTGCAGGTATGCTACTTTTAAATCTAGTGTTGCCAAACAGGCATCTTTGCCAAGCATAGGATGTAATTGGCGAAGAGTCAGCATCTTGAATTTTGGAATCTCCAAAACGATGTTTAGAGTAGACGGGTCCAGGATAGGATGCCATGAATTGTCTTTTCTGGATACCAGGAAAATTCTCAAGTAGAAACCTTGCCCCTTTTCCTCTTCTGGTACCAGTTGAATAGCCCCCATGCTTAAGAGAGAAAGTACCTGTTTTGGGGCCTCTGCCCACTGATTTGGGAGTAGGTCCAGCCACCCACTTGGTGTTGGCAACATGTGGAAGTGAAATCTGTATCCCTGGGACACTATATTTAAAACCCATTTGTCCAGGGTAATGTATTCTCAATTCTTTGCATGAAGAGCAATTTTTCCCCCCCAAAGGGGCAGTCAGTTGATAAGTGCTTGGACATTTTAAAAGGAAGTCACTGAAACAGTTTACCATAGGGGTGAGTCTTATTATTCCCAGATTTGGAAGTGGATGCCCCCCCCACTGCTTAGTTCTGTGTGTCCCCTGGGACTGAAACCTGGGGTTTTTGCTGTGTCTTGGTTTGGCTTGAGAAGACCTGGAAGGAGCTGGAAAGGACCAATTCTTAGAGGGCCAGTGCCTACTAAATCTAGGAGGCTGAACTTGTAAAAAAAATCTTTAACAATTTGCATAGATTTAGCTTTATCTTCCATCTTTTTAAGAACTTCCTCAGCCTTGTTGCCAAACAGGCGGTCCTGATTTAAAGGAGCATCCAACAATTTAGCTTTAACATGATCAGGCAAAGATTGCTCCTTAAGCCAAGCATGCCTTCTGAGCACAGACCCAGTAACAGCAACCCTGCAAGAGGCCTCTAATGAATCAAAACCACATTGCAAAGTTAGTTTTCCAACTTGTTCAGCAGAATGCATTAAATCCTGTAATTCTTTATTTTCCACACAGTCAGGAATCAACATCATTTTCTGTTTAAGCAGTCCAATAACATGTTGCTGATACTTTAACATATGAAACTGGCAGTTTATTGTCCTAATGGCCAAGGTTGCAGAAGTGTAAACCTTCTTACCCCATCTATCCAGCGCGCTGGAGTCTATCAGAAGGGATAGGATTTTTAGCAGTAGAAGCCTTAATGCCCTTGGGCCCCTGTGAAATAGTCTCTGGATCTACAATAGGATTTTTGAAAAGGAACTTGTGGGACTCTGGGATCCTGTAGTATCTGTCAGGTTTTCTGGGACCATGAGGCAGGGAATCACGGGCCAAACTAGATTCCGAAAAATCATCAACAACAATGTCTAGTACAGGAGGAATAGCTAAAGGCCTATGCTGAGGTAGGAGAAGGAAATCCCTAAGCCTCTTCTTTGAATCAGAAAAATCCTGGCTTTCCCAGTGGAAATGCTCCCTTAAGTATGTAAGTTTTCCCCAAAAGAAAAATCCTCAGGAGGGGAAGCAGAGGGAATGGAGTCCTCTGCATCAGAATCTTCATAAGTAGATAAGGGCAAATCCAGATCATCAGAAGAATCAGAAAAACAGAATCCTGATCAGAAGATTCATAATCAACTTCAGTCCTAGGTCTCTTAGAAGGAGGGGGTTGGTTACCCCTGATTAGAGTTATTAGATCTTCAGCCATTCTTATTTGTTTTTTTAGGCCTAGAAGCCTGAGCATGTGGCCTGGGCGTAGTTTTTTTAGACATGGATCGAGATTTAGGCCGAAGTAAAGGAGGCGTCTGTTTAATATGCAAGTCCATAGGCCTGAATATACCCTCAGAAGCTGGTGCCTGCACAACGGCTCCGGACCCATCCAAGGTAGAGACATCCATGGGTTCCATAGTTGAAGCATCTCGCTGCATACCGGATTCCAAATGGGTCTCAATAGAGGCCTGCGAATCAGAAGTAGTGGGTATCAGGGGCTGCGAAAGCACCTCACTGAGTACTGGCGACTCGCTAAGGAGAAGCGTCATTGGCAGTTTTGGACTTCAGCGGCCTGTCTCCATCTTTATATTTGCGTTTTTTCGGAATCCCAGTAGTCGGATGGCTAACCGATGACATTTCTGGATAATTAAGAAGAGAACCGAAATATTTAGATGTGAAAATATACAGACGGATAGTGCGCTGATTAAATAAAGCACAGAACTGACAGCAAGGTATGTCATGGTCAGGACCTAGGCAAGGAATACAGTACTAATTAAAATCTTTGAGGTATTTGCTTTCCACAAGTAATGCAATTATTAACTTACTGACATCGGTAAGGAGCAAGAAAAAGTTTCCCCAATGGGATACTTGGCTTTAGTTGGAGACTTCGGTTCCGAAATTCGAAAACGAAAATTTCAGGAGTCGGCCGACCAGCACTTACGAACTACTTCTGCTTCGGGCACCGCACGGCAAGAAAGACTGATGTAATGGCATCGGCTGCATGTTTTACACCCCTGATGACCTGACGTAATGGAAGAAGGGACAGCAACTGACGCAAAACCCAAGACTTTGTTAATCAGGCCAACTAAGGGCTACCTGCAAGCAGATAACCCCATATGTAATGACTGCAACAGTGAAACACAAAGAACATCTGGTAGTGACTGGCTCCCAGCCGAAAACGCAGATGATCTCTGGATGGTCTGGCTATTTTTATATGGTAGTATGCATCCTTGAGATAGACTGAGCACATCCAATTGTCCTTCCCAAAAAAGGGAAGTATGGACTGAAGCATGACCATCTGAATCTTCTCTCTTCTTACAAATTGGTTCAGTCTGCTGATGTCCAAAATGGGTCTCCAGTCCCATTTTCTTTGGAACCAAAAAGAATCTTGAGTAAGTTCCAAATCCTGTTTGGTCTGCTGGGACTGGCTGGATGACTCTCTAGCAACTTGAGGACCTCTGTGGTTGCTCGTTCCCTGTAACTGGGTGGAATGTCTGGGATTCTCTTAACGGGAATGGGTGGAGCGGAGAACGGTATGAAATACCCTCTGGAAATTATGCTTCGTACCCATCTGTCATTTGTAATATCTAGCCAGGCTTCTGGGTACAAAGATAAGCGACCCCCGACCGTCTCCAGAGGAGGACAGTCGGGCCTCCTCTCAGGAGCGCTGGTAGGGCTGACCAGAGAAATGATCTCTGTCATCCTGGTGTTGAGGATCCCCCCCTGCCACGAGGGAGGCGTCTTCCATTATTACCTCCACCTCTGCCCCTGGAGTAAGGTTCTCAACCTGTGTCCTGAAAGGCTCCTTGGGCTTTACGGAACCACATCTTTCCTCCCCTTTGACCTTTGTGGTAAGGCCGAGTAGGGATAGAAAAGCGGACTCCAATGGCAGACAGAGTCTTTCCTTCCTGTTCACACCTGGTCAAGGTTTCCTTTACCTTAGGACCAAACAAGGATGAGCCATCAAACAGGGTATTTACGAATGAAGACTTGAAGGGCTCTGCAAAGGAACAGAGGCGCATCCAGGCATGCCTATGAAGAGCTATCCCTGCTCCTGCAGCCCTACTCGACCCATCTGCTGCATACGATATGAGACGCATGGATGAGTTCGCAATGGAATTAAGGGTAGCAAGCTGGGCCTAAACTGTGTCAGTGACACCTGCAGCTACAGCACCCTGAAGAGCATCTCCCAACTCCTTAAGGAGATCTCTTTGCAGTCTGGTGAAATGGGTCAGATAGTTCAGTGATCGAAGAGTGAAAGTCGCTGAACTGAACATGAGTTTCCCATATCTATCCATGATCCTAGAATCTCAGTTAGGAGGATGGATAGAAGCAGACGTTTCAGACAATTCCTTCTTGGTGGCTGCTGCCACCACCATGGCATCGACAGGGACTCAGACAAAGTTTTTACCCGCTGGGGCAGAGAAAAACCTATTCAGCCTCCGAGGACAGGCTCCATGGACTCCAGAGACTCCCATGCCCTATGAGAGACCAGTTGCATAAGTCATCGTAGGGTGGATAAACCCAGGAGGTGGAAAGTTGAGACCCAAAAGCCTCCAGAAGAACAGACTCTTACTCAGTAGGGTTTTTGGACTGCCAATCACCCCTCTACCTAAGGACCTCAAGGATCTCCGTAAAGGAGATGTCCTAAGAGAGGGATCGAGGGGACCCTTCTGACTCATCCAGGTCAGTGTCAGATGTCAGTGACTCCTGTGGGGAGTCCAAGTGCCTCCTCTTGCACACACTCTTTCTGGGAACTTCCTCAGTGGGA